>NC_087280.1:15735032-16416395 GCF_015220805.1 Pogoniulus pusillus
TAAAGGTCAAATCTTAATCTATTATGATTCAACACAATAAACTTGCTGTGTTAGTGCTAATAAACAAAATACTCTGTGGGTATAAAAAGTATATTTTTTTCCTTTCACTCCTCACTTCTAGATGCTAAATGACAAACCAGACTCAGCTAAATAACAAAACAAACACAGCTTATTCAATAGGGATGATTCTGAGCTCCTTAAGATGAGCGCTTATGAACAAGTGGTTCATTTTTATATCCAGGAGAGAGAATCATTCCCATTTCCTTACTGGAAAAATAGGCCTTGTCATGAAAAGGAACAAGAGGTGGGATCATCTAGAATAGCCTCCACATAGATCTGATTACACTCAATTAAATGAGACTTAAAATATTATTTCTAATAAAAGTGTTTGAAGCTCCTAATGAAAAAAACCAAGCAAGACAAAGCCAAGGCTTCCAGAATTCTCCCCTTGCCGCTGCAACTCTCTGGCCCAGCTCCTGCCTGGCCCCACTTACACACACACACACGTCGTTACTGGGCTTTATTACACAATTTTGATGGCAATGTATTATTTTGAGATCATCTTCATAAATTTTGCATTAAGGTAGCTGTGCCAGTACCTGGAATTGATTCAAAACGCTTAAGACACTCAATTACTTTTTAACGCCGTTACCCGATGTAATGACATAGCTGCTATTTCCCTTCCGTTTGATGATGCAACATCATTGTAATTGATTCATTTTCTCAATTAAATAAAGCTCCTCTGCTTGCCTCTGTGTGAATGCCACAGAGACTCCCCAGTTAGATGTATTACCTATTTTCCCAGCCTCAAATATACGGCTGGGAAGGCTGCGCTCTGCTCCTCTGTTAACTCCGCTACAAAATGCAACCTTACAGTCGGTATTTTTCAACTTCTGAGCAGCGATGAACTTTGCTGTCTTGATATTAGGCAGATTTTTCACTGTTAAAAGCCTGTTGTTTACCTTTTCCTGAGACCACGTTATTGGGCAGCCCCCTGCAACTATAAACCAGCCCTAAAGTGACGCCGACTTTACAGTCGGTGCTTCTCCTTCTGCACACAGTTCAAGGGAAAGAGAAGCCTCCAGTTTTATAGCACATTAGGAACAGTTTTTAAAGTACTCAACATAAAATGGTTTATCTTTCCCTTCACCCACGCTCCTCTCATCCCTCCCCTAACTGGTTTTCATGCACTACTGGGAGATGAGAAGTTTCAGAGGCAGGTTTCTCTCAAGGGATCTGAAAGCTTCAGCACGTGGTGTGTCGCTATCCCCTGCGAGGCTCAGAGAGCTCAGGGCTCGGGGACTGTCACCAGCTTGGTTTTATACTTCTCAGGAGTAATTTCAAACAGCAAAATGGTGGCAGTGACACAGCTGAAAATCCTGCCTGAAAGGAGCACAAAAAAGGTGCAGATGCATTTTAAGCTGTACTGGTTTGAAGCTAATTGGAATGTTTTAATGAGAGAAATTAGATTATAGGCTGTGAAAAGAAAACAATGGTGATGTCTACCTCACTCACAAGTTTGCTGAGATGTATAAAATCCAGGACACAGACAGAGATAAGACAGTTCAGTCTGGTTCAGTGGTGACCTGGCAGTGCTGGCATAACAGTTGGACAGAATGATCTTAAAGGACTTTTCCAGCCAAAACAATTCTGTGGTTCTATGAAATAATGTGAATTTGTAAAAGTTCAATCAGCTCTTCGGTATTTTTGAACTTGTATTTGCTGTATTTTTACTGAGACTACATCTCACACTTTCTAATTCGAATCACAGAATCAACCAGGTGAGAAGAGACCTCCAAGATCATCCAGTCCAACCTAGCACTCAGCCCTGTCCAATCAACCAGACCATGGCACTAGGTGCCCCAGCCAGGCTTTGCTTGAACACCTCCAAGGATGGCGACTCCACCACCTCCCTGGGCAGCCCATTCCAATGCCAATCACTCACTCTGACAACAACTTCTTCCTAACATCCAGCCTAGACCTCTCCCAGCACAACTCGAGACTGTGTCCCCTTGTTCTGTTGCTGGTTGCCTGGAAGAAGAGACCAACCCCACCTGGCTACAGCCTCCCTTCAGGTAGTTGTAGACAGCAACGAGGTCTCCCCTGAGCCTCCTCTTCTGCAGGCTGCACACCCCCAGCTCTCTCAGCCTCTCCTCACAGGGCTGTGCTCCAGGCCCCTCACCAGCTTTGTTGCCCTTCTCTGGACACATTCCAGTATCTCAACATCTCTCCTGAACTGAAGAGCCCAGCACTGGACACAGTACTCAAGGTGTGGCCTGACCAGTGCTGAGAACAGGGGCAGAATAACCTCCCTCATCCTACTGGCCACACTGTTCCTGATACAGGCCAGGATGCCATTGGCTCTCCTGCCCACTTGGGCACACTGCTGGCTCATGTTCAGCTACTATCTACCAGTACCCCCAGGTCCAAATCTGCCCAGCTGCTCTCCAACCACTCTGTCCCCAGCCTGTAGCACTGCTTGGGGTTGTTGTGGCCAAAGTGTAGAACCCTGTGCTCATCCTTGTTAAATGTCATCTCATTGGCCTCTGCCCACCCATTCAGCCTGTCAAGGTCCCTCTGCAGGGCTCTCCTACTCTGCAACGTATCAGGGCAGATGATAAACCTATCACATTATTTCTCAGGTCAAGAAATATTGGTGGGGCTTGGATAACCCCTGCATCAAGGCCATTCTCCAACTGCCTTTTTTCCAGATTGGTTAACAATGCAGAAGTTTTCCTCCTTCTTCATCTACCATTTAACGAATGGTTATGGAAAGCAACTTTTGACAAGCCATCATGTGACATTTCGGTCCCCATGGAGACATGTTGGACAGGAGGTGGCTGAGAAGACCTCTGCCATCCCTTTCACACTATATTCACTGGCACAATCAAGGCAACTGAAATGAATCCACCTCAGGTAACTTGGAGGAGTCACCAGCTCTAGCTTTAATTTTCGCTTTTACTCTCTGGAATTAAGACTTGCCCTGGAGCTCTTGTTTGAGAGATTTGCAGGTGACCCAGGGTTAGATCTTCCCATATCAGTTAACAATTTTTCTCTTTCCATATATACTGCTTTTCAAGCTAGGGACATATATATATATATAAAATAGAGAAATACATACACACAGTTATGATTTTTAAGGGAGGCTTTGCAGTAGAAGGTTTATATTCTCACAGTAATAGTAGGAGGTGTCCCTACCTATGTCAAGGGGTTGGAACAGGATGATCTCTGAGGTCCCTTCCAACCTAAACCATTCCATGATTCTATAAAAAAAATAAATTTGGGATTTAAAATGTAGAGATAACTTCTTTTTTCATCTTCACCAATGAAAGTTAAGTTTCATTGAACAGCAGGAGCTACAAAGACTGTCTCCTACTGACAAATGACCAACACAGACTTTGTTTTGTCTCTGCCCTCATATAAATGGGACAGAAACATGTAAATACACTATTTCATAGAATGGTTTGTGTTGCAAAGGAACTTTAAGATCATCCAGTTTCAACTTCCCTGCCCTAGGCAGGGATATCTTCCACTAGACCAGGTTGCTCAAGGCCCCATCCAACCTGGACTTCAACACCTCCAGGGAGGAGGTGTCCACAGCCTCCCTGGGCAACCTGTTCCAGTGTCTCACCATCCTCACTGGAAAGAATTTCTTTCCAGGTGGTCTTCACCACCATGGCTTTTACTCTGAAATAAAAGCAGGATTTCCAGATACATTAGGCAAATTCTCGATCATTTGAAATTATTTATACTTCTGAAAGAAGCCAAAGCATCAATCCAGTATAAACCTGAACCCCTTCTAATTCCTTTCCTCAATCCAATCTGCAAAGTCTGCACATGGCAAACTTCATCCACTGTCACAAAACTGGCAAAAAAAAATAAAAAGAGAGAATAAAAATAATTAAAAAGACAATTCACATCAACCTTAATATTAAATATATCCTTACAATTATATTAGGCTGGTTTTCCCAAAGGTCTACAAACAAATTTATCTGAGAGATTATTTCATCCACCATTGAACTGCAGCCACTTCTCACAGGAAACTATTTTAACAGAGTTTAGTAACACAATTCCAACAAAAATGGGCATGAAAAAATCACGTGTTGCTGAGAAGGGACTGTGAGAAGCCAACAACCATCACTACACTGGATTAGGACCAGGATGCTCAGGAGAACATGTTCCTCAGACAGCAGGACATGGGACAAGTCAGTCTTAAGTCAGAGAGAAATTAAGCAAACTGTTGTTCAAGACCTTGTTTCAAACAACACCAAGTGCAATAAGTAGAACAAAGGATGGTCAATCAGAAACTCAATAAAAGAACAGGGGTTAGTTCCAAGCAGTTCTTGCTTTATGCCACCCATCTTTATCATGTTCAGTGAAAAGACCACCATGGTAATAGAGGAACACCAGGAGATCCTAGAGGATACTATGGAATAGAAAAACTGATCACAACTGAGCAGCAATAATCACAGAATGCATTAGGTTGGAAGGGATCTTGTTGGAAGGTCATCTTGTGCAACCCCATCTGCTGTGAGCAGGGACATAGAATCAACCAGGTTGGAAGAGACCTCCAAGATCATCCAGTCCAACCTAGCACCCAGACATCTCCAACTAGATCTGGTTGCTCAGGGGCCCATCAGGTTGAACCTTGAATGCTACAGTGATACCAAAAAAGACCAGCAGCTCAAAAGGACCAACACCACAGTGGGATGTCTTCGGGAGGAGGGCAGTCTGAAAACACACAAGGTTATCCTTCCTCCTTGAAGCATCAGAGTGATGCATCTAATCCTGGGCACCTCAAGGAGCCACAGGCCAGCTAGAGAACATTCAAAGGAAGACCACAAAATTGCCAGAAATCTAGAAAGAAAAGACTTAAAATGTGGTCTTCAAACTAAAGACATTATCATCAACTCTCAGGTGTCTCTTACCCATGTTCACTATCCAGAGAACTACCACTGCAGCCTGCAGTGAGGAAATATCATTGATAAAGCAGAGGAATAAATCATCTAAGGAATCAAGAGAGCCTCTAACACCAAAAGCATTGAAGAGCAGCAGATGAATATCCACCAGGACTGTTCCTCCTTATGAGCCCACCACTGCAAGTCACTTCTACCTTGAGAAGGTAAAATGTCAATTGCTGAAGCCTGTCACTGAAAGCCACCTAGGAAAATGCTGAGCTTCCTCCAAACAGCTGCAAAATCAATGGTGACTGCTGCAGATGACAATTCTAGAGACACTTCAAAGGGAATAACCCAAAGCAACAAAAAATTTGGTCCATAAACACATTTTTCTAGCTAAAATGAGGTCTGAAGCAGGTTGAGGCACCACACTCTACAATGAGCATCCTCTCCTACGTCCTCTGACTGCCCATGAGAGGTAGTGCTGCACTCTCTCATGAATTAAACCCACAGTTCTATGGGGCTGGCAGAAGAACACCTGCCATGGAAACCAAATGTTTGCCTAGACCTCAAAATGATTCACTCTTACTCCGGCCTTTGGGGCTCCTCACTACATTAACCAGCCATCACTCAGGATGGTCACTGATGCTGTGATGGAAACACAGTCCTCAGCCTCTGGCACTACCATTCCGAGGACTTAAAGAAGAGCAAATATCAGAACCACCACAACCATCTCCAGAAAGTTCCTCACACCCTCACAGATCTGTGAGGAGCAGATACTCTCGTTCTTCAGAACATCTGAGGGCTCAGACATGAATTGTGCCTGTCACAGCTGCACCTTGGGTAAGAAAACAAGCAAAAGGGAGCAGGATCTACTGCAGCCTTGATTCTCCTCATCCCCATTTCATGGGAGCCAAGAGATCTTTTTCAGAGAGATGTTAATTTTCATCAATTCTAGTAGTTGCTGACAGTTCACAAATGACCACCTAAAACCAACCACACAAATCAATCCTCCCACTGCTTGCTATCCTCTGAGGGAGAGTCCACCTCCCAGGCTGAAGTTTTCAATCAGCTAAGCCACTTGACAACATCCAACAAAGGAACTGGGAGGAACATCTCCTTTCAAGCACTACAGGAACATCTCCCATGCAAAGAAGCACCAACTCATGCAGGACATCCTCATATATCTGCAAAACAAATTCTCTGAGATTTCAGTATTTCCTCCTGGATGGTTGTGTTTGGTTTTTTTTTGGTCCCTCCTGGTAAGTAGGTCTCATGTCAACAAACATCATTTTGGGGGCTTGTTTCACTTCTGCAAACAAAAAAGTCTCATCACAGTGCTGTGAAGGGAGGACCATACCAGGCAGCAACAAACTGGCTCACTGCATTAAGTGAATACAGATTGTGCAGGGAGACAGCACCAAAACTACCTGAAAAACACAAACTTCCATCCTGATCACAAAGATGCACCCATGGGTGACTACCTGGAGTAGTTTTTATCATCCTCCTGGAATGAACTGAGCTTTTCAGAGGTTTGAAGCTGATGGCAGTGCCAGGTACAAGGCTCGCAATGGACAAGGAGAACAGGCATGGAACATGCCCTGGAACGTTGTCACAGAACATCCTCTAACCACCTCGGAGGTGGTTGAGGCCCCATGCCTGGAGGTGTTTTAAGGTCAGGCTGGATAAGACTCTGGTCCAGCCTGATCTAGGGTAGGGTGTCCCTGCTAATGGCAGGGGTTGGAGCTAGATAATCCTTGTAGTCCCTTCCAACCTTGACTGACTCTATGATTCTAACCCTGATACTTCAGACTGCCTGGAATTGTCAGGGTTAGAAAACAACCAAATACACACACCAGTCTTTTGAAACCTAAGCTATTGAAAAGATATTTAAATCATCTGGAAAAGATACTTAAGCATATTCTAAAAGGTTTAGTAGTAACCATCACTGCAGTTAGTTACCTGTATTTCCAAGCCTGACCATATTATTCAAACCTCAATTTAACATGTAAAAACAAATAAAAAGGAGAAACATTAAAACAAACCCTACTGATTTGGTTTTATATCCTGTGTTTCTAATAGATTTTTAATTTATTTTTCTTTTTTTTTGCTAACATTTCACCATTTTGAAAAAAGCAGAACTAAAACTCCCATTTGCCACCAAGTTTCTGATAGATAAAATTGAAGTTCTGACTTATTTCCGGGGAAGGAGCAGAAATACTAAATCAAAACGTGTCTGAAGACTGTTAGCTCACAGATGATATATGCAGTGAAACCTCTGTGAACAAATTGAGAAGAGTTTAAAATAATAGCAGATGACTTAAAATGCTGTTCAGTGATTTCTGGCATCTAGTCTAAAAGCAAAACTCTTTGCCCAAATCTATCATATTTAAGATACTACCTCCTAATTTAATTCAGTCTTTTGGCATTAGCATTTGAACAGTGTTTAATGGCTTTGAAATGGGTGGATATAATGATCTATCTGGAAGGAAAACATTTCTGTCTTGCTAGGAAAGATGCTGTAACAAACCCCTCAATTTATTCTCTCAAAATAAATGAATGTTTAAAGGATGTTTCTGTCAATTGAAAAAAAAACCAGCAGTAAAATGGCTACTTTACATGCCAAGTTAAACTAAGTATTTTTTTCCTTGACAACCTGCTTACATTTAAATGAAACCAGGCCAAATTTGGTCAATAGTATGGATTACATAGAACAAAAAGAAGCTCAGACCGAGCTAAGGCAGGGATAGGAAAGCAGCAACTTGGTTGAAAAACCATGCAATTATTTAGCAAACTAAGAGCCAGTAAATAAATGAAGCTGCTTTAAAAACAGCAGAGCTTGCACAGGAGCTTTTGGAGCTAGAATTAAATCTTGCCCACAGAAATTCACATGGTTGAATTTGCTGGTGAAAAGGTTAAGGAAAAAAAAAATAGAAATCCAACCCCAAAATCTATCAAAAAAGAAAATTAATAGCTAAAAGCCAGATTTGGTAGGAGAAATTAAAAGAAGTAATTACAGAAATTGGTAAAAATCTTTTTTTTTCCCCCTGCTGGCAAAAGGAGATGTGTCCCAAAGCTGGTGTAAGGCTGCATTGTCCCCTGCGTTCCCCAGAGTCATCTGCTCCAGCTGAGGATCTGACCCAGCAGCCGCAGCACATTCTGCATCCGATGCTTTTGATATGCTGGGATTTGGGAAAAGTACAAAGCCTTTTCCCTCACAGGAGGAGCAAAAAGCACACTGCTTACTGGATTTTGGGGGACTTCCACCCCCCTCCCCCAGCCCTGTATTATTTTCTTCCTGAGCAAAGCAATGGCAAGTCTATAGCAAGTGTTTTCCTGGGCTATAAAATTTCCTATTATCCACTTATTTTTTCTTTGCAGTGGGATTTAAGAAGGTCTCTTCCTGGAAACGAGTAATATGTCATCATTTTGTTGAACTAACAGGCTTGACAGTCTTGTCTCTCCCAGTTAGAGACACCAGTGCTCTGTGCTTGCCTTGCTGGGGAAAAGGAAGGTGAAAAAGCTGGGAGAATGAAAATAAAAATGTGAAAGAGCTGCGTGACTGAAAAAATGAAAGTGAAAAAGGTGGGAGAATGAAAAACTGAAGGTAAAAAAGCTGGAAGAATGAAAAAAAGAAAGGGAAAAAGCTGTGAGCATAGAAAAGGAATGTATAAAAGCTGAGGGAGTAAAAGAAAGGGAGGGGAAAAATCTGGGTGAATAAAAAAGATAAAGGGGAAAAAGCTAGGAGAATAAAGTGAAAAAGCTGGGGGAATAAAAGAACTAAAGGGGAAAAAGCTAGGAGAATAAAGAAAGTGAAAAAGCTGGGGGAATAAAATAAATAAGGAGTGAAAAATCTAGGGGAATAAAGAAATAAAAGTGAAAAAGCTGGGAGAATAAAAAAAATTGAAGGGGAAAAAGCTAGGAGAATAAAGAAATGAAAGTGAAAAAGCTGGGGAAATAAAAGAACTAAAGGGGAAAAAGCTAGGAGAATAAAGAAAGTGAAAAAGCTGGGGGAATAAAAGAACTAAAGGGGAAAAAGCTAGGAGAATAAAGAAAGTGAAAAAGCTGGGGGAATAAAAATCTAAAGGGGAAAAGGCTGGGGGAATAAAAGAACTAAAGGGGAAAAAGCTAGGAGAAAAAAGAAAGTGAAAAAGCTGGGGGAATAAAGAACTAAAGGGGAAAAGGCTGGGGGAATAAAAGAACTAAAGGGGAAAAAGCTAGGAGAAAAAAGGAAGTGAAAAAGCTGGGGGAATAAAGAACTAAAGGGGAAAAGGCTGGGGGAATAAAAGAACTAAAGGGGAAAAAGCTAGGAGAAAAAAGGAAGTGAAAAGGCTGGGGGAATAAAAAAACTAAAGGGGAAAAAGCTAGGAGAATAAAAAAATGAAAGTGAAAAAGATGGGGGAATAAAATAACTAAATGGTGAAAAAATCTAGAGGAATTAAAAAAATGAGAAAAAGCTGGGAGAATAAAAGAAAAAGAGGGGGAGCAAAACCAAAGTCTCACTAAATTCTTCACTAATTCACTCCAATTATTTACTATCCTGCAAAAATAAACTCTTAATGTAAAGAGTCTTCAGTTAAGGTCTCTATTTCACCAGATTTTGAAATAAGTTCTTTGGATGCATGGATTATCTATTTTAACAATTTCATCTCCTGCAGTCATCATTTCTCCTGTCTTTTTTGATCTTTTCTCTCCCCTTCCTTCCTCCTCTCCCCACCCCCCCCCCCCCCCCCCCCCACTTATCACGTTCTTTATTTGAAACAGATTTTTAACAGATAATCTTGCTCGTTATAACAATATCTTGCTTGCATTTCATTCAAATAATTCTTAAAAACAGCTTAAAAAGCCGTTTGGAATAACATCAAGCTCCCCATCAATCACGGGAAAAAATTCCGCTGGCGGTTGTATAAACATCAGATCAACTCTGATGTCTTCAAGGATTTCAGAGTGAACCATAAAAAACTCCATTAACTTCTGACAAAGAATGCAAATTAATCACAACATGGGGTGAAATGAAATTAAAGGGCTCTTTTCTAATCAATGACAAGGCAGGATGAAATATTCCTTCCTCTCCCCGGCGCGTTGAGGCTGCCGGGATGTTGGTGCCCAAGCGGAAGGTGTTGAGTAGAGAGCGAGTGGAAAGCTTCAACCCGGGGTGGTAGCTGGTTAGTCCTCCCCATCCCTCCAGCGATCTGCTGAGGAGTCGCCTGGATTTCATGGAACACACTAATCATCCGAATCTCAGGTGCATCCCATTTGTTATTCACACTCTCCCGGTGCCGGTGTTAAAAAAGCCTGGCGTAGACAGATGCACCAGGAACCTTAAATGACAGTTTTGGCCTCCGGAAGTGCGATCGCTACAGCAAAATCTAGTACAGCCTCCAGGTGAAATGTCTGGAGCTCCATATGGAGCAGGGAAAATTAACAACAAGATGAAAATCGCTGTAGCAGCGGGGAGGCTGAGTTTGGGGGGGGGGGGGGGGGGGGGATGGGAGAAAAAAATAAAAGGGGAAAAAATAGGCAAAAAAATAATTTAAAGATGAGGCAAGAGAAGTAATAAATTAATGGGCTGTGAAAACATTCAAAGCTTTACAATACCAGGGGCTGTATTTGCTCAGATTTGGGGGAGGGGGTAAAGATGAATGGGGTAGAAGAAGGGACAGGATTTGATTTTGGTAGATGGTTTTTGTCAATTTTGGGGGTGATTTTTTTCTTTTTAATTGATTTTTTTTTCCCCCTCTTTGGTCAAATTTTTGCTTGTTCAAGTTTTTGCTGTTGTTGCTGTTCAATGTTTTGTTTGGGGATTTTTTTTTTTGTCCATTTTTTCCTGGCACATTTTTCATTTTGGTCAAAATTTTTGGTTGTTGTTCCATTTTCTTTTGGTACCATTTTCTTTTTGGTCCTTTTTTTTTTTTCCCCCTTGGTCAATATTTGTTCTGTTCAATTAATTTTTTTTGGGGAACTTTTTTTTTTTTTTACTTTTTATGGAGTCCATTTTCTTTTTGTTCCACCTGGTTTTGCTCCATTTCCTTTTACTCTGTTTTCTTTCTTGTCCACTTCTTTTTGGCTCATTTTCTACTCAGTCCACTTTCTTCTTAGTCCACTTTCTTCTTAGTCCACTTTCTTCTTAGTCCACTTTCTTCTCAGTCCACTTTCTTCTCAGTCCACTTTCTTCTCAGTCCACTTTCTTCTTAGTCCACTTTCTTCTCAGTCCACTTTCTTCAAGTCCATTTTCTTCTCAGTCCATTTTCATCTCAGTCAATTTTCTTCTTAGTCCACTTTCTTCCAGTCCATTTTCTTCTTAGTCCACTTTCTTCCAGTCCATTTTCATCTCAGACCATTTTCTTTCAGTCCATTTTCTTCTCAGTCCACTTTCTTCTTAGTCCACTTTCTTCCAGTCCATTTTCTTTCAGTCCATTTTCATCTCAGTCCATTTTCTTCTTAGTCCACTTTCTTCCAGTCCATTTTCTTCTCAGTCCATTTTCTTCTCAGTCCACTTTCTTCCAGTCCACTTTCTTCTTAGTCCACTTTCTTCCAGTCCATATTCTTTCAGTCCATTTTCATCTCAGTCCATTTTCTTCTCAGTCCATTTTCTTCTCAGTCCATTTTCATCTCAGTCCATTTTCATCTCAGTCCATTTTCATCTCAGTCCATTTTCATCTCAGTCCATTTTCTTCTTAGTCCACTTTCTTCCAGTCCATTTTCTTTCAGTCCATTTTCTTTCAGTCCATTTTCTTCTTAGTCCACTTTCTTCCAGTTCATTTTCTTCTCAGTCCATTTTCTTCTTAGTCCACTTTCTTCCAGTTCATTTTCTTCTCAGTCCACTTTCTTCCAGTCCATTTTCTTCTCAGTCCACTTTCTTCCAGTCCATTTTCTTCTTAGCCCACTTTCTTCCAGTCCATTTTCTTCTCAGTCCATTTTCTTCTTAGTCCACTTTCTTCCAGTCCATTTTCTTCTTAGTCCACTTTCTTCCAGTCCATTTTCTTCTTAGCCCACTTTCTTCCAGTCCATTTTCTTTTAGTCCATTTTCTTTTAGTCCATTTTCTTTTCATTCCGTTTATTTTTGGTCTATTTTATTTCTGGCCCTTTTTTCTCATGTTTTGATCCATTTTCTTTTTAGACCATTTATTTCTGTTCAATTTTTTTTTTTTTTTTTTTTTTTTTGAGAGAGGGGTGTCAAATTTTTTTCCCATCAATTTTTTTTTGGTCACTTTTGGGTTTTTTTTGGTTGTTGTTGTTCTTGTTTTTTAACTTCAGGTTATTTTGGTGTAATTTTCTTCAACGAGACCAAAGGAAGGAAAATATTTCTTGCAGTGCAAAAACATCTTAAATCCAGCACTGGTGATCCCTGCTTTCCTAGAGCTGATTAAACCCTTAACAGCTGAGTACTGCCTATTCCTTTGGAATATTTCCCTAATGGATGCGAGGTCCTTTTAGCATCCTGCTTTGTACAAAGTTTGACTACAAGCCGAGAATATTTAGTGGGCAATCCTTTTCATTCCTCCTCAATTGCATTACCATCAGACAAATCCTTGCCCTCACAGTGTTTGCAGACAAGGTAGTGAATCCAAATCCCTGCCATTAACCCAAACCTCGAGTGGTTTCTTCAGCCACTGCACATCTTTGGAGTGGCAACTTCAAATATACTTTGTGGTTTGTTTTTTTTCTATGTGTTCCTTTGTTTGGCTTTTTTTGGGTGTGATTTTCTTTTGGTTTGGTTTTTTTTTACTGCACTTTCTGCATAGATGCCTAACATCAAAATAATATAAATTGAACTTTAAAATGGAATTTGAAACTTAACTTCCTTTTCTTCAGGTAGTGGGTGGACTATGGGCTAGCAGCTGGGTTTGGTAAAAGGGGATTCTTTTCTTTTTTAAATGGTTATGCAGGGAAGAACTTTATTCAAATGACTATTTTTTTGTGTTTATGTGAGCACCTGCACCATCCCTCTTAGTTTTAACAGAATTATTCAAACACATCAGGGGAAGAATAGACCCTGAAGTGCCTATCTACACAGAATCCTACAGCATCACACCCTGCTAAAGGGGTTTTATGCTATGTGCTAGTTTGAGCCTAGCTGGGATGTTTTGGTGAGAAGAATTAGATGATAGGCTGTGCAAAGGAAACAATGGTGATGTCTACGGCACTCACAGGCTTGCTGAGCTGTATAAGAACAAGAACATCAACACAGATAAGGCAGTTGTTTGCTCTCTGGTTTTGGGGCTGCACTTTTCTCTCTCTCTAATCTGCTGTCTGTGTGACTAATCCTTCTGCTTCCTAACCCTCGGCCGACCCTCCAAACTCACCTTAAACACAAGGCAAAGTCTGGGGTAAGGTAGAGGGGTGGGAGGAAGGTGGAAGGGTGGTTGGGAGCCCCTCCTGGGGACTCTGGTTTCTGGGAGGGCTGTTGTGTTTCTGTATTACTTTTCAACTAGTGTATTTCTGTACATATGGAAATTATCTGCTTGTATATTGTGCTAAGCTGTAAATATAGCTTCATTCATTCCATTTCCAGAGCAGCTCAGTCTAGTCTGGGTGATTTTCTTAAGGGGGGGGGCAGGTAACACCCCAACCATCACACGCTACAGCAGGTGAGCAATAGCATGGGGCAATTCCATGCCAGGGAAGCAAACAACAAAACAACCCAATCCCTATCAACTCTAAGAATTTATTACATTTTGGAGTTGCCTATGCAAAGTCTTTAAAGTGAAGAAGTCTGTTCTGATCATAACTATTTGTGACATCCTTTGGCGGTCAGGTACAGATTCTGAGGTTAGCTACACATCAAGGCACAATGAATTTAGAATGATTCTGCTTGTGGGTGTGTTCAGAGTGATTGTACATTTATTTTGCCTTGATATGCAACTGAGTTCATAATCTGCTGCTGACTGTCAAAGTAAATAAATAGCCATAAGCAGCACAGATCACACCATAAGCAACTTCACTTACAGTAGTTGCTCACACTTTACTTGCAAGGTAAGACTTTGTTATTTAGAGATTAAAACAATCAGTGTAAGCAACAAGCATGAGCAAAATTGATGCTTATAAAAGACATGGAAAAGGAAAAAAAGTGGTAAGTTTGATCCTTAAAATACTCTACCTAAAGGCCAAAAAAGAAAATAAATCATCCTTTTGCCCCCCTGGCATATTGCAGAAGTCCTGCAATGATTTTTCCCCCCTAATAAATCTGATTCATTTAATCTGAATTTACACATCTCATTTGTCTGTGTCTTAAAAATAAGAGAAAAAGGAAAAATAAATTAAAGATTATTATTGGTTTTTTTAGCTACAGCTGGAGACAGAGATTCATTTCAAGCTGTCCTCTGACACATCTCCACGCTTCCCATTTTCAGAGAAGCAACTTCCAAGTTGTTTGAGAAGAAATTCTGCAAACACACATTTGATTAGCCTCATTCAGTGGAATAGGCCTGTTGAAGTGAGGATGATTTCCTCAAGTGAGTGACTGCAGAATCAGGCCCTTATGAAGGGTGACAAGTAGATATTTAGACATTAAACCCCCCCACCCCTTACCCTACTAATTCTGCCCCTATTCAGAGCGGTTCTCATTCCCAACTCTGCTCTAAAATACATATTCCTCCCATAAAACTCCTTAAGAAAAGCAGTTGCTTAAAAAGCTTAATAGCTGTGTTCTAAAAGTTTCACCTCCTCAACTCTTTTACATTAAAAAATATACACAATTTCATGGGCTGCTGCCTTGCCAGATATTCTTTTTACCCCAAACCCGAGCTGCTTTTTTAATTAGAACAGCAAAAAAAAAAAAGGATCTTAAAAGCAGCAATCAGAGAAGAGATTTTTCTAAAGAATCATACAGAATGTCCACGCTCCAACTTTCCCCCCAAGCTCCAATACTTGCAGTGTCATCTTAAACTGTACCCCACACCACCTCAGTTTAGCCTTAGAATAAAATGAACATCAGGATGCTCCATGAGCACAAGTGAGTAGGTCAATGGATGGAGGACACTTCAATACAAGAGCTGCCCTTTTTTGTTTCTCCAGTCCTCTCTTCAAAGGAGAGGGGATGCTTTAAAATATGGATAAAATATGCAAAGTATGCTGTGCTCCAGCTCTTTTGGTCTGTGAATGTTTTCCATAGGAGATGAGGAAGTGGAAAAATCAGGATATTTCTCCACGTGCAAAATCTTTGCAAGTCCATAAAAGTGTCAGGAGAATTTGCTTAAAACAGCTTCTAAAAATGGGAGAGAGAATGAGTCCCAGCCTATTATTCAATAACCATGTTTGTGAGGCATCTGCATAATCTAACCATGCATAAATTAGTATGTGTATTACAACAGTTATTTGCATAATAATAGCAAGTTAATAGATGCTTAAAGAGCACAGACCAACACCACCTTTAAATCAGACATGCCTCCAGGCACTCTGATCTGTACAGACCAAGATGCAGAAAGCAGTCTTCATAAAACATATGAAAACATAAAAACCACATTCAAATAATTCATTTTAGTCCCTGGACATTTCATTTTTCCCCTTCTTCCAGGGAGGAATAATTTGAGCAATTGCAGAATAGTTTGGTACTGTGAATTCTAACACACATCTTGCAATGAGAATATAAAGGAATCATCAAAATCTATTTCTGCATTGGTTGTTTTGTTCAGAGCTTTATGGAGGTTTTTTTTGAGCCTAGTAAAATTTTATGTGGTAATTCAGGGCTAAGCACTGGCTTAATCATTGCCACTGAAGATGGAAATTGTTTTACCACAAACTTCAGCCAAATCCAGTTAGTGGGAAGTCAGAAAACACCAGTATCTAAATAAAATAATACTAGGTCTTCTTAAAGAGGAGAATTTAGAGTTCCCTTAATTATTCCACTGACATTGAATAATTGACATTCTGTGATGGTTGGACTTGGTGATCTTAGAGGTCTCCTCCAACTAAAACAATCACAGAATCACAGGATTGTCAGGGTTGGAAGGCACCTCAAAGATCATCCAGTTCCAACCTCCTGTCCTGGGCAGGGAAATTCTCTGATTCTCTGACATGTTTTTGATTTGATGAGATTTTAGGCTGTTGCACCTAATTCAAATTCAAAATTAGAATATTCAAATATAAAAAGGGAGTAATTCAACTCCCTGCTTCCAAAGCATTGTTGTGCATGCTGAGTTATTTTGTAATCTCCCAACAAAACAATCATTAACATCATCATAATTTTCACTGTCTCCAGGGAAGGGAAATCTAGAGTTTGGAGAAGAGAAAAAAAAAGAGAGAGAGGGGGAAAAAAATCAATAGAGATTTCTAAATGACTCCTTCAAGATACCACTTTTCAATTTAACAGGACAGATTTATTTGTATGTGGCTCAAATGTTCACAATTGCTCTCTGCACCTTCATACATAGGAATGAATGTCACAGTGGCAAACAGCAGTAATGAACAATCTTACCTGAGGATATGGAAACCTCCCAAGAGCAAGCTGGGAAAGGAAATAATATTTATCTAGTTATATAGATTTGCATGGAGGGCACATTTCCTTAAAGAGAGAAAAGTACTCAACTCTTACTATTGTATAAATTGGAAAGTGTCAGCAAAAGTAATTCTGCAAAACACACAAAGAGCTGTATTTAGAATGGAGCTGTTCACAGCAATTACCCTTGGTCTGTGTTTCTGAGCATCTCTTTCTTTCTCAAGCTCTTTTGTCTGTACCACCCAGTAACAGCTGTTTGATGCCCAAGTTCCTGAGGACTCTCTAGATTAAACCAGTTCAGCCTCAACAGCAAGGCCAACGACACTGACCTTTGCTGGTAATTATCTGCAGGTATGGCAGAGCGTGCACTGAGCTCCCAAAGTCCTTCCTTAACTGGCTCAGAGTAAAATCTGGGTTATGCTGCTGAGGTTTGCTTCCTTACCGCTCTCAAACCAACCCAGGAACCTCTGAGATGGATCCAGAGAGATCACAGCACCCACAGGATGACCCTCAGTCTTTTCCTCAGATCTGCACATGGTATCAAATGGAGTTGCTGTCCACAAATCCACCTGGTGCATTACTACAACACCTGCTAGCATCAGTGTTAGACCAAAACCAACACCACTGCTGCCATAAAGCCACAGCTAATAACATTTCATGATAAATTCTTCATGCAAGACTAAGTTTTCTCATGTTCATATCCAAACAAGGGGCAATGGGCACAAACCAGAACACAGAAGACTTCACTGGAAGTTAAATAAAATATTCTTTACTTTGAGGCTGCCAAAGCACTGGATCAGGATGTTCCAGTGCAGAAGTTTGCAGCCTTCTCTAGAGAGATCCCAAATCCACCTGGGCAACCTGCTGTAGGTGTCCCTGCTTTAGCTAGGGAGTTGGACTGGATAATCTCCAGAGGTCCCTTCCAACTACCTCCACACTGGGATTCTGTGTGAAACAATTTCAGCAAAATGCAGCTAGTTTAAGTTATTTATCTACTGTTCAGCAAAGGAACAGAACCACTTTTTCACTCCTCCAAAAAGGCATTCTGGCCTGCTTTCTGAAGAAGCCCACCTCCCTGCATGGTTTACAGAGGAGCTTCTCTACACTGGTTAGCCATTGTGAATCCTCCCCTTCCCAGCCTTCAGAGAAGGTCTATCAAAAAGTTTCTGGATGCACTACTATCACTGATAAACTGTGTGATAAACCAGCCATATCCACACCAGACTGAGCAAAAGCATCAATGCTGAAGGTCCAAGCCACTGTGTCATAGCCTGCAAAGACTAAACCACATGTCACTGCCGGGTGAAAGCTGCCTCACAGCACCAATATCAACACTGATACTTGAGCTCCTCGGTGCCATGGTTACTTGACCTGGCCAGATTGCAGCTGAGGCAGCTGTGCTAACCTATGATGAAATTTCAGCCTGGCTGGCAGTACAAAACTACCCTAAGTATGAAGGAGAAGGCACAGAGAGAGCTGTAGCAAGTTGGGGAACTGACAGGGCAAAGACCAGCAGACATACTCTGGCCTCATCAATTGAGGAGAAAGGTAATAAGAAGAAGGTGACAGCGTGAGTGGAAGTAACCAGAGAACAGCTACAAGGGTACCCTTCCTTTCTGCAGTTCCAGCTGCTGTCCAAACCTGGTACCACATGAACCATTTGGTTGTGAGCTTTAGCAATGAGAGTGACATTCTCCCAGATCCTCAGAGGAAAGACATTTCAAAAGCAGAGTAGCTCTTGAAGCATTTATCTAAGAGAAGCATGCAAGAGAAACCCAAAGAAATGGACCAATTTTTGGGTGATGTCTCTCAAAAGAAGCATTTGCAGTACCGAGACAGTATTTGTCCTGAAAATCTACAGACCTACCAGGTGAGTTCTGAAGGAGCTATTCAGTTTGTACAGTATCTCTGAACAGTCCCTTACCACAAAGGCATATCACAGCTCAGCTCATCTCATCCATCACTGAAAAATCACCCCAATCCTTCTCAAATATCTCATCAGTGGGAATCTGCATAAAAACTGAGAAGATGCCACCTATGGTCTGCTGTATTGTGGTGTTTGCCAAGAATCCATACTGGCAGACTTTCTGAGATGTTTCTATTGTGCCACTCATCTCTCTGGAAGCTGTCAACTGCAGATCTCAGCTCAGAAAGTTGTGAGCAGATCCACTTGGTGACCACTGTGTTGGCTTGGTTTGTCAGATGAACACCCATACGACGTAGAAGCAAGCAGGCTTACAAGAGACACTGGAACAGGTCTCTCGGAGGTGACTGGAACAGGTCACATGAAGGTGACAAGCCAAATTAAGATGCTTCCAGGCTCTCCAAAGTGATAAAATTGAAGCTCATTTCTTCCTCTGGGTTTCTTTTGTGCTTTGTCTTCCAAGTTTGCCTTCAAGACTCATATCTTTGGGGTCAATTCTGCCTTATGGTTTTGTTTCTGTTGCAGTGCTGAGTGCAGTGCTTCTCTCTGCAGCAGATTCACCCTTGTAACAAGCCAAACTGAGCTAAGCAGGATTGGTGGCCATCCTTTCTACCCCTTGTCTTTGGTTCATAGCCTCTCTCAGCTCACTTTAGTCACCCTCTGATGGCAGGCTCTGAAATACACTGCTAACCAGCTAAGCAAAGACCCTACACTTTCTGTTATGCTCTCTCACGAGGACCAAGAACTACTAGAACATAGCCATTTTCATCTTCTCTTCTTTTGGGAGGACCAGCCTTAGCTTCCAACAAGCTACTTAAGATCCTAAGAAGTGCTACTGCTGTGATAGCAAATAAATGTCTAGATATAGACCTGTAAATGCCCAATGCTTTTCCATGAACAGAAGAAATCCTGTTAGCTTCAATGACTGATGGACTTGGAAACAGTCTTTACAACAGCTACTGATCTGTAGGAATGAAACAGCTATCCTACTGTAGAACAAGGAGATGATGATGGTTGTTTGCATGGGGCATCATTCTGCAGATCCTACTGAAGGAGAAAACCTGCCTAAATCATCAAGGTAGTCCTTGATGACAACTTCAAAGTAAGCACTTGCATTCTCAGTGATGATTCCTCTCCCTGACCACCAAACACCTCACCAGGGGCTTCATGGGCAGCAGGGTAACTGGGAAAAGAGCAGTTTCCTGACAGATTTAAGAAGCTTCACAGAACCCCAAATAAATCAGAGGATCATAGAATGGCAAGGGTTGGAAGGCACCTCTGGAGATCATGCAGTCCAACCTCTGTGCTAATGCAGATATGAGGTTGCATAGGAAGGTGTCCAGGTGGGTTGAGTGTCCAGAGAAGGACACTCCACCACCATTCTGGGCAGCCTGCTCCAGAGCTCCAACACTCTCACACCAAAGAAGTTTCTCCTTAAGTTCAAGTGAAACCTCCTGTGTTTTAGTTTGTGCCTCATACCCTGTCACTAGACAGCACTGGAAAGTCTGGCTCCATCTTCTCTCCTCCCACCCTTTAGCTCTTGCTGAGCATTGAGCAGATCCCCTCTCAGGCTGTTCTTGTCCAGGCTCACCAGCCCCAGGGCTCTCAGCCTTTCCTCCTCACAGAGATGTTCCAGGCCTCTCAGCATCTTTCTAGGCTCCCTTGGACTCCCTCCAGTAGTTTCCTGTCTCTCTTGAACTGGGAACCCCAGAACTAGACCAAATATTCCAAGATGCACCAAGAACAAGTTATCAAGCCCCCACATTTCTCAGTGAGCCTGCTCCTTGAGTGAGAGCTGCGAAGAACCACAGCCACGGGCAGATAATGTGCCAGTTCTGCACACCCCTGAACCATCACTCGATTCATCTAGGCAGAGCTGTTTCCTCCCTGCAAGATTGTCAAGGTATTATAAATTAAGAAACTTAGCAAAGAGTATGTAATCTTCCCTGAAATAGCCTGCAGATATGTCACTGTACTAAATGTGTTTCAGATTTAATGAAGCTTTAATGTCCTTTTTAATTTTGCCTGTTTCTATATCACCAGGGGTCGAGCAAGGCAATCAGCACTCAAGAGGGTGGTTTGGTTTAAAACTAGGAAAAACTCATTTGCTTATGAGTTGCACTGTATTTTCTTAATTAAATTTACTAAGTAAAATGGTTTAAGTTCAGCCAACCAATGACCTCTGTATGCAGATTTAGATTTATAAATAGCATTGCACTTAAAGAAAAAAACCCAAACAACTCCAACCCCCCCAAAAAAACAAACAGATTAAAGCATCACTAAAAGGGGTTCTCATACTCTTCATCATCTGTCTCAAGGAAGGCACGGAAATATTTGTAGCACAAGCCCAATGCAGGACACAAAAAGAAGGTAAACCACAAAACACACAGTAAAAATCTTCTGTCCTTTGCATTTACACAATGGAAATCAAAAACTAAATTGCATATTCCTAAAGCACTGTAACAAACCCACAACATTTCCATTCACATTGTCATAGAGTCCTAGAATGGCTTAAGTTGGAAGGGACCTTAGAGATCATCCATCCCAAGCTCCCTGCCATTGGCAGGAATGCCTCTCAACTAGACTCAGCTGCTCAAGGCTTCATCCAGCCTGGCCTTGAACACCCCCAAGGAGGAGGCATCCACAAGCTGCCTGGGCAGCCTATTTCAGAATTTCACCACCCTAGTACTGAAGTTCTTCTTAAGACCCAGTTGAAACCTACTCTCAGCTTAAAACCATTCCCCCATGTCCTATCACGAGACACCCTTATGAAAAGTCCCTCTGCAGCCTTCTGGCAGGATCCCTTCAGGTATTGGAAGGCAGACTAGTTGGGTCTGGGAACTAACCAGTGGTTTCTGTAGCTCTGGACATTAAGGAGGGGAAGGGAATGTTTAATCTTCATGGAGCTGCTTCTCATTTCCCTATGGATACTCTGTCACTATGTAAGAGTTGTAAAAACCATCATTTTTAAAAGGCTCAGTTAGTTTCAAGGCTTTGCTTGTCCAGTTCGGCCCCTAGCGAGGCCACAGATGATCTACTGGGTCCAGTTCTGGACTTCCCAGTCCAAGAGAGACAGGGAAACACTGGAGGGTACAGCGAAGGCTGCAAAGATGATGAGAAAACTCCTCTCTGTGAGGAGGAAAGGCTAAGAGACCTGGGGAACAGCAGCCTGAGAGGGGATCTTCTTAATGCTCAGCAAAAGAGAAAGGTCTCCTGGAGGGCAAGAGGATGGGGCCAGACTCTTTCCAGACTCTACCCAGTGAAAGCACATGAGGTAAGGGGCACAAACTGGAACCCAGGAGGTTCAATTAGAAGAGGAAGAGAAATTTCTTTGGTATGAGGGTGCTGGAGCCCTGGAGCAGGCTGTTCAGAGAGGCTGAGAAGTCTCCTCTGAAGAGATTCCAAACCCACCTGGGCATTGTGATCCTGGGCAAGCTGGGTGGGTGATCCTGCCTTAGCAGGGGGAGTTGGACCAGATGATCTTCAGAGGTCCCCTCTTCCAAGCCCTACCATTCTGTGTAATGCCAGCATGGTATGGAAGTATGAGAATCAAAGCAGATCAGCAAGAGATGTCAGAATAACACTTTTCTACATACTTTCACTTGTCGCTGTAGGATTCTTTGATTTTTATCAAATTACATTTTTATCAACACTTTTTTATGCTGAGGTTGGTGAGAGCCTGGCCCAGGTTGCTCAGAGAGGTGGAAGATGCCACATCCCCAGACCCATTCCAGACCAGGCTGCCTGGAGATCTGAGCAACCTGCTCTAGTTGCAGATGTCCCTGTTGACTGCAGGGGGTTTGACTGGATGACCTTTAGAAGTCCTTTCTCCTCCAAACCATTCCATGATTCTATGACTTTATATCTAAAAAGAAGTAAGAGAAGGCAAAACAGACTATGAGGCCCTCACTTTTGGTGGCAACCCTAACCTTTATGGTCAGAGAAATGAAACACTGCAACAGGTTGCCCAGAGATGTGGTGAAGCCACTAATCCCTGGAGATACTCAAGGTTAAACTTGACGGGGCCCTGAGCAACCTGATCTAGTTGGAGATGTTCCTGCTGACTGAAAGGGAGTTGGACAAGATGACTTTGACATTTCATGATTCTATGATTTCATACTTGAAAGGAGATATCTTTTAGGTACCTTTTTAATGTTCCTTTTAAATCTTTTTTAGAGATGTATTTTAAGGTATCTTTAAGATTTGTTTATATATATATATTTATACACACACATAGATATACACATAAAACGAAGAGACTTGAGTCTCAAGTTGTGCCAGGAGAGGTCTAGGCTGTATGTTAGGAGGAAGTTGTTGGCAGAGGGAGTGATTGGCATTGGAATGGGCTGCCCAGGAAGGTGGAGGAGTCGCTGTCCCTGGAGGTGTTCAAGCAAAGCTTGGATGAGGCACTTAGTGCCATGGTCTAGTTTAGGGGTCCTCAAACTGTTTACAAAGGGGGCCAGTTCACTGTTCCTCAGGCACTGTCAGGGGCCAGACTATAGTTTGGTCCCAGCCCAGTTCAAGTGGGTGCTTGGGGGCGGTGGAGGCCACTGAGGAGATTTAGTGGCAGGAAGTGGCTGCTTGGATTCCTTCCCAACCCCCAACGTGGGGAGGGGGTGGGGTTCTGTAAATACCAGCGGGCTGGATTGAGGACCCTGGGGGGCTGTATCCATCCTGCGGTCTGCAGTTTGAGGAACCCTGGTCTAGTTGATTGGATAGGGCTGGGTGCTAGGGTGGGCTGGATGACTTGGAGGTCTCTTCCGACCTCACAGATCATCAAGTCCAACCCTTTACCATGGTCTAGCTTTGAGCTCTGTGGTAAAGGGTTGGACTTGATGATCTGTGAGGTCTCTTCCAACCTTGGTGATACGGTGATACTGTGATACTGTGAATGATTCTATGATTTATATATACACACCCATACATATCTACATATATATATATATATATATAAGGCAATTTTATGTCTATGTATAAAAAAACAAAGATACCTTCTAGACATCTTTATATGTAAAACAGGAAAGAAAAAAGAACATGAGAGCAGAAGCTTAGGTGACAACTCTAACTTGTCTGGTCATATATTAATCTGCAGGTAAGTGACCACAAAATAAAAATGACTTGTTGGAATCATAAAAGTAACAACTTTGGAAGCAAAAAATGGATATCCAGAAATCCTCACTAACAAATCACTTCCTCCACACGTCTCTTCCCTTGCCTGCTTGTATATTGTTAATAAGAATTACAACAGCAGCGTGGTCTGCATCCTGCTCAGAAAGGGAGGGAGGGAAGTTCGTTCCAAACATATTTTGAGGACACTTCAGGCAATAAAGTCTCCCATTTAGATTATTCTCTGTGTTGTGCAAGTTGTTTTTTAATTTACAGTTATGCTGAAAAGCATGGGATGCTTTTGTTCTTAATTCAGACACATTCCATGTTTCTCAGCATAACTGCAAATTGAAAATAAGCACTTAGGATATCGCTCATGCTCCAGCTGAAGGAGGAACTTTTATAGTCTGAACTGTTCTAAAATTTGTTCTTAATTACCTCGTGCACATTTTACACAATTAAATTTCCATCTAAGGATTTTGCATTTAGATTGTGCACCGCAGTTAAACCCCCTCATTTCATGCAAAAGCAGCCGCCACTTCGGGAACATTCAGACACAGGAAACTTTAAAAATCAGACTTAACTACTGGATAACATAAAATTCCCTAGGTGGAATTTCATTCCAAGACCAATTTATCCATTCCCAGATAGATGGCTTCCAAATCACCTGAAACTCTGCAGGGTATGGACCTTAATAAATATTAAATACCTCAAAAACTACTCTAAGATTTCTCTTCCTCTCTAATATCAATTTCTCTGTCCTCTTACTGCATGGTTTTAAGAGAGGGGAAAAAAAAAAAAGAAGAAGAATCCAAAAGGATATAACAGCAATTTACCAGCATTAAAGTGCTTCTGAGGTTAAACTGACAACAAAGAAGAACAGAAACACAAAGCATCTTGAAGTAGGGTTTCAATTAAATGTGCAGGATTTAGTAATGCAGGACGAGAAGGGGGAGAGAGGGAAAAAAAATAAAAGGGGAAAAAAAAAAAGAAAGAAAAGAGTTACAAATTAATTTAATCTTCTGCCTATAGTTTGCAGCTGCACTCCAAAGTGTCTGGGGCTTAAGAACAAAGCCTTGAAAGGCCTGGGAGTGAGGGAGGCTTCAATTTTTAATGTATAAGGCCATTAGCTGATAACTTGTGGAATCTGCGACCCCTGCGGAGGGGCATAAGTGCGGGTAACAGAGACTGATGAAGTGACAGATTTGTTCATGTCTAGGACTATGAGGAAGAAGGTTATTACTAATAACCATCAGGCCCAACAGAAATATGCCCTAATAACCTTTGGGACATTCCTTGGCTTGAGCAGATGAGTTGAAGCTCTCTCTCCATAAAATATATTAAAAATCAAAGCCTAATTCACCTTAATTAAAGATAATTAGTTTCACTTTGACGTCTTTTAAATATGAACTATAGGAAATGCACTGCAAACTAAAGAGCTCAGACAATCATGATTAAATTGCACATCTCTTCCCTTCCACAAACCCCTTCTATTACCAGGCTTTTACGGCTGCATCTTCAAAGGTGTTGCTCAGAAGAGCAGAGCCTTTTCTGAAGAGGAAAAAGGTGGGACCTGAGCCTTTCAGGACCAATCTATGGAAATTGGTGTCTGCAAAATTCACACAAATGGCCCATAAAGATTAATGAGGCCACTTGTTGGAGCAGAAAGGCTTCACACTTTTTTTGTTTGTGTGTTCTGGATTTGTATTCAAAACAAAAGGCAATCTGGTTATGCTGATGGAAAGCAGCTCTGCAGAGAAGGACCTGGGAATGCTGGTGGAGTAGTTCACCACAAGCCATCAGTATGCTCTCGGGGCCAAGAAGGCCAGTGTTCTTCTGAGATGCATGGAGTGTGGCCAGTACGTTCAGGGTGGTTCTCCTTCTCCCCCTCTACTCATCCTTAATCAGGCCATATGGGAACACTGAGTTCAGTTATGGACTTCCCAGTCCAAGAGACACAGGAAACTATGGGAGATAGTCCAGTGGAGGCTACAAAGATGCTGAGGGGTCTGAAGCATCTCTGTGACAGGAAGAAAGGCTGAGAGACCTGGGGCTGCTGAGCTTGGAGAAGAGCAGCCCAAGATGGGATCCATTCTCAACGTTTAGGAAGAGATAAAGGGCCCATAGTGGGAAAGAGGATGGGGCCACACTCTTGTCAGTGGTGCCCAGAGACAGGACAAGGGGCAATGGGCACACACTGGAAACCAGGATGTTCCACCTAAATGGGAGAAGAAACTTCTTTCCTTTGAGGGTGCTGGAGCCAGCTGGCCAGAGAGGTTGTGGAGTCTCCCTCTCTGTGGAGATTCCAAACCCACCTGGACACTGTGATCCTGGGCAAACTGCTGTGGGTGCCCCTGCTTTAGCACGGAGGGGGTTGGACTGGATGATCTCCAGAGGTCCCTTCCAACCTCCATCATGCTGGGATTCTGGGATAAGCAGCTCAACTGCCACTGTTCTCCATCTCCACTGGATGGGAGCTCATAAACCATTCGAAACCAATTAAACAATAGGGAAAAAGGTGGAGTTGACTGAGAGGTATCTCTAAATTTTGATGATTTAGAAGAAGCAGTATAAAAAACAGAGGATGTGAATATACATTACATAACCCTACATATAATAGATACATATCCTATACCTGCACACCACAGGGGATGGTATCTCTTCATTGTCCACTCATCCATCCACTCAGGTAGAGAACTGTCTTATTTATTTGGCCACCTCAGTGCCTGCCCGCGGTGGCCTAAGAGCAATTGCTGAGAAACATGATACATTGAGGTCTCGCTCCGTGCAAACTGTACCTAAACTTCCACTTTATTGCAGCTTAGTTCACAATCTTCACCTAATATAGGGTTACATCCCAGTGCAGCAAGCGGATAAATCATCCTGGAATATTACTCTGGCTAAGTTTAGCTGGGAGTGGAGCATATGTGCTTCCGAGTCACTGAAGCAAAGGCCCATAAAATACACTAATTACTGGAAGTTATGGTCACTGAGTGATTGATAGCGCTCTGCGAGGCAACTTCCCTGTCTCCAGCTCTTCTGACGGGCCTCCCCCCACCAACACAGCAATTATTAATTCATGACCCAACCCTCAGGCACTGGTACCTTTCCTTCTAATTCTGCTTCCACAAAGATGGGGATGGAGCTGGACATTGTCTGGCTTCATCCTGGTGGCTGCTGAAGATGGTAGATGAGCAAAAGGGAGCTAACGGCTTGGAGAAATCACTCAAAAGAGCTCGAGGGGAAAAAATAATGAAAATTTAGGCCAGTTTTTTCCTAAGAACAAGTTTCTGAAAGGCATCGTTCTGTATAGGTTGACTAAAACTACCTAAAATGTAAGAACAATTCAAGCTATTGACTAAAATCTTGCATGATGACCTCAAGCTGTCTGCTATGAGCCTTTCTCGGTAGCTCCATGAGCACCAGCAGCACGGCCATGGCAAGGCCTTTCCCAATTTCTCCATTTTAAACAAGTAAAATAAAATTCTGCCCATTCCCAGCACAAAAGAAAAGCACAAGTCCAGCACAAACTGGCCCTTGATGGGAGACTCCTCACTTCAGCCATGTATTTTGTTACGACATCAAGACTCCTGCTTTGCCTGGAGATCAAATGCAAATTCTTATTTCCTTTTTAAGCTTGACCTTTGCCATCTTCTAAGGGAATGCTTTAATTAATATTCCTCCTGCCTGTGCTCAGTGGAGCTTTTGACACTGTAGGTTAGAGATGGTCCATGTCTCCTTCCAGCAGTCACACTGACATTCACAGTGTTTACTCATTACCATTATAACCCTTTCTACCAAAGCCTCACCAGGTCTCCAGTGTTGCTACAGAAACCACGCTGTACTACCAAGCCTTGAGTCTCAGAACTCCCCCTCTCACACCTGTTGTTCAGGTAAGGGTGTAAAAGTGATACAAGACCAACCATTATGTTGGCACAAGTGAAACACAGCAGAAGATGAAATTGTGGATTGTGGATTGCAAAACTTACTGCAGATCAGCTCACAACCTTCACCTTGAACCGTTACCACTTCAAAGCTGATGATATGTCACTGATCACAAATTCCAAACTCCTCAGAAATTCTCCTGAAGGCTCCTGTCCTTGACCAGATTACATAAACCTGAGTCTTTACATCACTTTTATGCAGTTAAACATCTTAGACTGAAGTGCTTTGAGAAAATCATCTTAAAGCTGATTCTTTAGAGCTTCTTCTCTTACAGCAGCCTCTTCAAACACCTTCCTCCTCTTAGCCTTTGTCGTCTGAGCGAGCTCTTCTTACATCTGTCTGTGCTCCCAGCCCAAGTGTGCTGGGAGTCTAAGACTCCACAAAGCTGACACTGGCTGCAATGAGTGTTAGCCCCACTCAGAAGTGCCTATGAAATACATGACAGAAGGATGTTTGTTGGATGCATACTGGTGTTCCTGTCTGTGGGAATGCACACAACTGCAGAAACTCTGTCATATGCCTGCTTGGAATATTGCTTCAAGAAGCATCTTACTGCAAAGGTCATAAACAACAAGCAACCCTTGAAAACTCTCACAAATATACAGATACCAGAGAACTCTGGTGACTGAAGACTTAATATTAGAAGGTGCAGAAAGGTACCATTAGTCAAGCACACAAGCTCATATTCTAATTCCAAAACTTACTTAGTTTGTGGCACAAGAAAATCACTTTCATTTCCTGTATTTCAATATAATCCAATACCTATTCTATCTGCAGATAGGAGCCCTGGGTCTTCTGGCAAAGATCTAGAAGTCACTTCCTATAAGGAAGAAACATTTTGCATCCAAGGTAGTGAGATACTGGGCCAGGCTGCCTTGAAAGATGGGAGATGAAACATCCCTGGAATCATTGCAGGTCAGGTTCTTTGGAGCTCCAGGAACAACCTGCTCTAGTTGCAGATGTCCCTGGTGACTGCAGAGTGGCTGGACAAGGTGACCTTGAGTGATCCCTTCCCACCCAAACCATCCTATGATATGACATATTTTGCCTCAATGAACAATGTGGATCATAACTCGATTCCTTTCACTTCCTGAAACTCCCTTCTCTCTCATCTCTTCCTGAGATGTAGACTGGTCCTCAGTATCACCTTTAGAGCATGACACTGGCTCCTGAGCAGGCAGCTTTGAGGTGATAAAATCCAGGGGAAAACCAAGAAGCAACCCACTGTGGAGGCAGGAAGACTTGACAATACACCAGCCCTATAGAATCTAACCATCATTCCTCTCACCCTGCTTCTTCAGCCATGGGAAGTAGCTTGGAACTAGATGATCTTTAAGGTCCCTTCCAACTCAAACCATTCTTTGACTCTATGATTCTGGTCTCTTACAGCAGTCTCTTATCTGAAGAGGTGCCTCAGCTGAAGGCATATCTACCTCTCAAACCTCCAAACTCAAGCACCACCAGACAAGAATGTTATCAAGAACCAACAAGACGTATTATATATTCTTTTGGATGCTCTGAACTTCACACTGCTGTGTAAGGTAGGAATAGAGTCATTTTGGAGAGCAACAATAACTACCAGACCATTTAATGTATCCTCCTGAGCAGGGTACAGCTCTTGGAGAGAGCCTGGGTCGGTTACAGAGCACACAGAGCACTCAGCCTCATCCCAGCCAGCCCAGAGTGTATTTATGGCTGAGTTATAAACCCCTGAAAAACAGCTTCTCTAAATGAAAATGCTGACACCGTCTGCAGTGTGGTGACAGCAATGTCATCAGTTTAAATTGAACCTGCTTTGTCAACCTGTGAGCACTGCAATAAAAATCTAAAAGCCTCATGGAAACACACAAACTGTTTGTGATGATTAAATAGTTTTACAGATGACAGATTAAACTTAGTTCACTCTAAAAAATCCTGAAGACATGCAAACTCAAGACAATAGAAGAATAATAATGGTGGTGATAACAGAATCACAGAATAGTTTCAGTTGGAGAAGATTTCTAAGATCATTAGATCCAACTTTCAACCCAACACCTCCATGGCCATTAATCCATGGCCCCAAGTTCCATGGCCACAGGTTTTTGAACATCTCCAGGGATGGTGACTTTGCCACCTCTCTGGGCAGCCTGTTCCAGTGCCTGACTACCCCTGACAATAAGGGAAGTTGTAGAGAGCAATGAGGTCTCCTCCATTCAGACTAAACAACCAAAAGTCCCCTCAGCTGCTCCTCACCAGACCCGTTCCTTTGACCAGCTTTGCTGCTCTTCTCTGGACACGCTCCAGCATGTCAATGTCCTTCTTGGAGTGAGGGGCCAAAAACTGAACACAGAATTTGAGATGTGACCTCACCAGTGTGCAGCACAGGGGCACAATCACTTCCCTCTCCTGCTGGACACAACCTTGCTGGTCCAGGCCAGGATGCTGTTGATCTTCTTGGACAACACAGCTCACAGCTGCTTTACATTCAACCAGCATCATCAGATCTTTTTCTACCAAGCCACTTCCCATCCTCTCAGTTCCAAGCCTGTAGCTAACAATAATTATGCATATACTACTACCACCACCACTAATAATATTAATAACAATAACAATAATGCAGATAGCAACATTTCTTCTTTCTCTTTTGGTACCCTCAGTCGTCTCTTACTTCAAAAGCATCATGAACATTCTCTACTTGACAAAACTTAGGTGGGATCCACACTTCATACTCATCACACTCTGCTAATGAGTTCTTTGGGACAGTTTTCCTCACCTCCAAAATCAGCAGTTCGGTGGCTCATCGCACATAGCTTTGCAGTAAAGGAATTAAAGACATTGGAAAGGTTCAGAAGAATACTGAAGAAGATTTACTTAGCTGCTAATTTATGTTCTCCTATGTCAGAGCAGCCTTGGCTAACTTGGTCCCACATGTGATTTATTTCAAATTAACATGCTCTAACAGCACAAAGTTGCAAGGCTGGAGTATTTCACTAGGAAATGGAGAGGACTTGAAATTCCTCCAGCAAATGCTCACTTCCTTTTTCAACAGTTTCACCAACAAGAACCTGGGTGTCTCCACTCCCAATCCCCATGTCACTACAGTGTTACCTTAATGACAGTGACCTTGTGTGGCTCTTTGAGCATCTTTTTCACCTTTCTGGAGACATTTTTCTAAGCCACTGTCCTTGCTTTCATCATTTAACACATCACTCAAACCACTTCAATAAACCAGCGCTCGTGTTGAGGAGAGGTCTCGGAGGACCAGATGACATACCAATTAACAAAGCACATGGCACCAAATTGCTTTCTTGTACATCTAGTTCAGAAAACAGTGGTGGAAAGTGAGAGTGGGACACAAAAGGAGTTGAGAAGGTTTAAAAGAGGAGAATAAATGCAAAATAAAGGAGTCTTCCTAATGTTAGTTAGTATAATGTGAAATTCATCCTTCAAATTGGATCATTTTGGTTGGAAAAGACTTTTAAGATTGTGGACTCTGAACATTCTACAACTCTGCCAAGTCTGATGCTAAACTGTGTCCCTCAGCACCACATCTCTGAAGCTTTTAAGCACCGCCAGGGATGGCAATTCAATCACTTCCCTGGGGAATCATAGAATCAACCAAGTTGGAAGAGACGTCCTAGCTCATCAAGTCCAACCTATCACCCAGCCCTATCCAATCAACTAGACCATGGCACTATGTGCCTCAATCCAGTCTTTTTTTGAACACCTCCAGGGATGGCAACTCCACCACCTCCCTGGGCAGCCCACTCTGATGACAGAGCCTGTTCTTATAGGAACAAACAACTGGCCCAAGCAGGAGGAGGCTGTTTCATGGAACCATCCTTTAGCTGAAGAAGTCTCCTGAGAGTTTATTGCTTGAGGTACTAAGGTTGAAAGGGTTTCCAGCTGTAGCTGACTCATCTGTGGCCAGCACCAAGAATGCTGTATGGACATGCCCTGGCACTGCCACCAGATCAAAGCTTCCTGTCCCATCTCTCAGATAAGACCAAGCCAGATTTGATCTTACTAGGCAAGATGCTACCACAACACAGGCACTTCTACTCAACTTACACACTCTAGATGATCTATCCTATAAGCAATCATCTATTTTTATTGAGTCATTGAAATTCACATTTCTTCAAACCCCAAGCTGAAAAAAAAGACACCTTTTTCCAGTACCAAAAGTGACCTTATTCTGACCAAACCATGCAGAAACCATGACTTCTCCTGAATGACCACATTCTCTTGGATCTGCTTCATTTTGTAAGTCTTTCTCCTGTCCCAGCCCATAAAGATGTGATACAGAAATAACCACCATCTTCAACATCGGGGTGGTTGAAAGCATGAAGAGGCATAGAATCATTTAGGTTGGAAAAGACCTTCAAGACCATCAAGCTCAACCATTAATCCTATTCTACCAAGCACACCATTATGCCATATCCCAAGCCACCATATCTACACAGTTTATAAACAGATCCAGGCATGGTGACTTGATCACCTCCCTGGGCAGCCTGTTCCAATGCCTGACAAGCCTTTCAGTGAAAAAAATTACTCCGAATGTCCAGCCTAAATCTTCCCATGTGCAGCTTCAGGGGATTCCCTTCTTGTTCCATCACTAGCTCTACTTTTTACCCTCATATGGAGGGCTTAAGAGTGTTGCTGGGTTGTACAGAAGATGTCATCAAACTGAACACAATAAGAATAAATCCATTCTAAATCCAGCCAAAAAAAAAATGTAACAATAATTAATGCATGCACATAAAGAAGAATACACAAAGACTGCATTTAAATATCTTCATATGAAGATTTGATTGTGGCAATGTGCACATGAAAATGACAGATATTTGCATACCTCCATGAAGGAAATCCCCAGACTCCAGACATCTGAATGAATTCCATACTGTTCTCCTGAAATCCTCTCAGGCTGCAAAGAAACATCTTAAAATTAGAAAATTTCATAGAACCACAGACTTATTTGGGTTGGAAAAGCCCTCTAAGATAATTGAGTTCAACCATCAACCCAATGCCACCATGGCCATTAAACCATGCTTCCAGTGCCATGCCCATAGGTTTCTTGAACACCTCCATGGTTGGTGACTCCATCGCCTCCCTGGGTGGCCTGTTCAAACGTCTGACCACTCTTTCAGAGAAGAAATGCTTCCTAACACCCAATCTAAACCTCTCCTTGCACGATTTGAGGCTATCTCCTCTCTCTCTAACACCTGATACTAGGGAGCTTTGTGTTTTGTACAAAACACACAACTGTATCTTTTATGTACTTATCTCACAAATATTAGCCCAGGGCAAGCAAATCAACTGAGAAAATGCAAAGAAGTGCAGAGCTGAAATCTCACCAGCTAATCTGGCAAGAGAACAAACCCACTCTTCAAACATCACTTATTTTTGCCTCTCTGCAAAAGGAAAGGGCTTGCTACTACTCAGGCTTGCAGCCACACATGGCTATGGACCTTGTAAAGTTGACTTTGGCTGGTTTAGCCAACATATAAAGCTTGCAGCCATGCAGCGAAGCACAAGGTCAAGTTGTGTGAGTCCACTGCTACACACATTTATTGCTAAGCCCAGGTGAGGTATCAGGAAAACAAGCTTCTGATGTTGAGTCAAGGGAATGGGGAGTAACTGTGGTTTAAGAAGCAAAGTTATTGAAGCCAAAAGAATCAATGAAGTCACATGCCAGCAGTTTTATTTTATATACTTTTTAATTTCAGTTTTGACCTATAGAAAAAAAGAAAAAAGGAAAAAAAAAAAATCACTCCAAAGTATTAATAGCAGGTTTAATGCCTCATGAAATAGAATGCTGTAAAACATAACTGCTAGTTTTTACTTGAAAGCTACAATTTAAGCATTTCCAAGGTCAAGTACAGCATGAAATGTAACAATAAAAGGCTCCATGAGACTTTTCTCCCCACTGTGCTGTTAATGCACCTGTCTAGCCCAGCCACCTACAAAGCACTGGCTGTATTTTTAGTCTTTAATAATCCAGAGACCTTTTTTAGAAAGCAAACTCCCAAATTAGTGCCAGTCCAATGTGTTTTCGGATGTTTACTCTGCGCTGCTAATCCCAGGTCAAGAGCTTTTAGCGCAGCGTGAATGTTAAATACAAAACCACACTGCTGCCCGTGTTAGCTTTAAAGATAGCCTTGCCCAGCTGCCTTCCCCTAAAAAAACACCCCAGAAGCAACAGAAACAAAAATCTTTTTGGCCAGATCTCACGGATTTTGAGCTGAACAGTGACCAAAAAAATTATTCATTTTGAATTATATATTTTTAAAGAATCATTCTAACTATATATAAACTGAAGATGAATAAATAAGGGTTTTGGATCAGTGATCAAGTCATGATTCTGTGAATCTATGAGTCTGTCAATCTGTGAATGGATGATTCTGTCTCCATCATAAGAAGGACACAGAGCTGTTGGAGCATGTCCAGAGAAAGGCCACAAAGATGATCCAAGGGCTGGAGTACCTCTGCTGATTGGCTGAGGGAGTTTGGGTTGTTCAGCCTAGACAAGAGAAGACACTGTGGGGATCTTAGAGCTGCCTTCCAATAGCTGAAGGGATCCTACAGGAAGGCTGAAGAGGGACTTTTCATAAGGGTGTCTAGAGACAGGACAAGGGAGAATGGTTTGAAGCACCAATGAGGAGATCTCATCAACACATGAATATCTGAGGAGTGGGTGTCAAGTGGGTTAGGCCAAGCTCTTCGCTGGATAGCAGCAATAAGACAAGGAGCAACAGGTACAAACTTAAACATAGAAGGTTTCACCTCAGCATGAGGAGAAACTTCTTTACAGTGACAATGTTGGAGCCCTGGAGCCAGGCTGCCCAGAGAAGTTGTGGAGTCTCCTCCTCTGAACACTTTCAGAACCTGCCTGGATGCATTCCTGTGTGGACTAACCTAGGGGATGCTGCTTTGGCAGAGGTTTGGACTCAATGATCTCTGGAGGTCCCTTCCAACCTCTAATATTCTGTGATTCTGAGGGAGAGTAGGTTTAGACTAGATTAGTACATTTAGGAAGCTCTTTAGTATGTGGGTGCTGAGACTTTGGAATAGGCTGCCCAAGGAGTTCGTGGATGCCTCCTCCCTGGAGGCATTCAAGGCCAGGCTGCCTTCAGCATCTGGGTCTAGTTGAGAGGTGTCCCTGCCCATGGCAGGGAGGTTGGAGTAGATGATCTCTACTGTCCCTTCCAACCTAAGCCACTCTAGGATTCTATGATCTGTGACTCTGTGATTCCATAGCTAGCACAGGTCAGTGTATCTTTGAAATGCTTGCAAATGTGTCCTATAGGGATACATTTTTAAAGCATCTTTTTATATTGACAAAGATCCTCATCAAAATGCAGGTAAGCAGCCAAAAATGTGCATTGCTATTTAAAGTGTTACAAGTTGTAACGTAGTATTATATCAGCTATCCCAATCCAGTGTGGGCACTGCAACTGGAGCAAGGTGATAACAGCTCATTTTAGTGGAGATGAGACCCCTGAACCACCAAATCAGATGCAGAATTCACACTAAGCAACATTAAATTCTTTACTCTTGCTTTACAACAAGTTTTATATATATTTATAGATAGATATACTCTAAGTTATGTATTATATATATATTATATTATGTATTTGTTCATAGATTGCATATATTTATATAATCTACAGGTTTCAGACAGTCTATATGTGTTTATATTTTATGTCTTTATGATCTTGGGGGTCTCTTCCAACCTGGCTGATTCTATGATCTGTATATTATGTATAAATATGTCTAGGCATAAATATGTTTTTACTTTATGCATTTACATACTTCTATAGCTTTATAAATATGATCTATTAATATTGATTTATATTAATATACATGAATATGTTCTAGAGCTATAGAAGATGATCCATATTCATATACAAATATTATCTATACTTTATAAAGATTCTATTCTATATAAATAAATATTATATATGCTTTCTAAATGTGCATGCTATTCTAGATGATTTTTTCTATATACATGTTCAAGATTTCACTTATTTTATGTGTATCTATTTAATACATTTATATATATATATATTAAAAAAGCTCAAGTTTTAAACAACAACTTATATTTAGATGTTATTTATCCACAGAATACTGTGGCCAGGAAATCACTTGCTCCTTGAAACAAAAAAGTCCAGACACATGAATTCAAAAGCAGGGAAGAGCAGACGAAAAGAAGAAGAAAACATAGAAAGTGAAGCCTGCAACACACAGAGCACCCTAAGGATAAGCAGCTCAAAATTATTTTCTCTTTAAAATGCCTACAGTTGGTTATGTTTTCTCTCATTTTTTCCTTTTCTTTAGGAAGTAGTGCCAAAATTTTGACAGAAAACTGCATTTTTGTTGGAAATTTGAAATGTCTCTATCAAAAAAGATTTTTTTCTTGTTGATTTTCATTTTTTTTTAATGGTTTCAAATTGATTCAGTCTGCCAAGGCAGCTTCATTATTTTCTGATGACCAGATCACAACAAAGAACTCATTGAGCAAGCAGAACAATTTGAAGAAATCAGATCAAGTGATTATTTTAGCTTAAATCTCTCTTTTCTTCAATTAATAGATGCCTGCATCACATTCATCCATAAACAGTAAGAGGGGGGAGAAGTAATTTATTTAATGTACACCTGGGAAAGAGAACAGTAATCTTGATTTGAACACTAAAAGCATAATACAATTTAATTCTCAGACCTGCTTAAGACCACTCTAAGAGCAACAACTGAGTTGGAAAAGTTGATTAATATGAAGCTGTTTATTTGTCTGATTTGCTCTATTCCAGTTCTTTTAGAAAATGGAGGAGCAGAGGCTTATTAGTGAAGGTGGAAATACATATGAGAAGATTTTTTTTTTCCCTCTTCCTTTTCTATTTTACATTTTCCTGCACATAATATTCTGATGACACAGGATAGCCCAAGTCTTTCTAGGATGGTGGCATGAGTGTTTCAGAAACCACATAATGACTACACCTTGACTGGAAAAGCACTTAGCAAACAAATGGACACTCTGGTCTGCTTTCTTCTTACAAGAAAGTAAGCAAAAAAAATACCTGAAAGCAATTAAAGGTCATGGATTTCTCTCTCCTCTTCCCTGGGGTTTGAAAAACACAACTAGCAACCACTTTGTATTGTTCACACTTTGGTTTTTTTTAAACAAGCTGAGCACTATGTTTTTTTTTTAATATTAACACACAAGTGGTTTGCAGAAAGAATGTTAATGGTTAAATGAGAAGACAACTGTTGATCTGTTGCTCTAAACTGAAGCATTTAAGTTTTTCACATCTGTTAAATGGAGAATTAAAATGAAATATTTTATCTAATGGAAAATAGATGCTGACTTGTGTAGTTTTTTTCCAGACTGGTTCCTCTCAACATATTAATGACACGAATCTCACACATGCCAGTTGTCAGGACAGCTGGAATCATAGAATCACAGAATGGTAGGGGTTGGAAAGGACCTCTGGAAATCATCCAGTCCAACTCCCCTGCTAATACAGGGCCACTCACAGCAGCTTGTCCAGGAACACGATGGCCAGGTGTGTTTGGAAGCTCTCCAGAGAAAGAGCCTCAGCCACCTCTCTGGGCAGCCTGCTTCAGTGCTCTGCCAGCCATAAATTTAAGAAGTTTCTCCTCATGTTTAGATGGAACTTCTGATGTTCAAATTTGTGTCCATTACCTCCTGTCCTGTTACTAGGCACCACTGAAAAAAAAATGGCCTCATCCCCCTGACACCCATTCTTTAAGTATTTGGTAAGATGTCCCCTTAGTCTTCTCTTCTCCAGGCTAAAAAGCCCCAAGTCCTTCAGCCTTTCTTCCTAGAACAGATGTTCTAAGTCTCCTAATCATCTTTTCAGCCTTTTGATGCACCCTCTCAAGCAGTTCCCTGTCCCTCCTGAACTGGGAAACCCAGAACTGGATCCATTGCTCTAAACAGGACCTCACCAGGGCAGAGCAGAGGGGGAGGAGAACTTCTCTTGACCTGCTTGCCCCAACAGCTCATCTCCAACCCCCTTAACATCAGCAGCATTCCCCTAAATGACAGACCTTCAGCAATGTGGTACTTTTGAATCTAAAAGGATGGGACTTTATGTTTTGATATACAGAAGAGACAAAAGTAGCCTGATCATAACCAGCATTCTGACCAAAATGTATATACAAAAGCAAAACATAGCGATGGGCTGGTGGTTCATGGTAGGAATGTTACACAGCATGCAAGTTGATGTTCAAATATTACTAGTCAGAATATTTTCAGGTCCAAACTTCTAAGGCAGAGGTGAGGAGGAAGTTCTTCACTGAGAGAGTCATTGGACACTGGAATGGGCTGCCCGGGGAGGTGGTGGAGTCGCCATCCCTGGGGCTGTTCAAGGCAGGATTGGAGGTGGCACTTGGTGCCATGGTCTAGCCTTGAGCTCTGTGGTAAAGGGTTGGACTTGATGATCTGTGAGGTCTCTTCTAACCCTGATGATACTGTGATACTGTGTGATACTGTGATACATGGGAAACATCTACACAGAAGTTTTTAAACAGAGAATATTAAGGCTAGACATAAGGAGAAAGTTTTCCACACTAAGGGCAGTGGCATCCTGGAACAGGTTGCCTAGAGAGGTGGTCGAGGCCCCATCCCCGAATCTATTCCAGGTCATGTCTGATAGGGCCCTGAGCAACCCAACCTAGTTGCAGGTGTCCTTCCTCACTGCAGGGGGATTGGACAAGATGACCTTCAAGGTTTCCTTCTAACCCAATGCATTCTACAATTCTAAGTTAAGATACCAAGAAGGCCATGAGACGTCTGCCCAGATTTAAATGCTTTGCTAAAGGCTTGGAGCAGCAGTTCCCAAACTATGGATGGCATCAAGCTGTCAATGGGGCTGCAGAGAGGTGCAGGCTATCTGTGGAAAAGTGGATTCTGAACGTTGAAGTGGCTCTTTCCTTTGTTCCCAGTTGTTACAATGAAGTAAAGGCAACTAGAAATACACAACAGAACCATTCCTCCAGTGTTGCTCTTCCCTACTGGCAAGAAGAGCAGTTGTCACAGAGCTGGTAGGTCAGCATGGATAGAATGTTTGCAGACTGGTTTGGGTGGAAAGTGACATTTCAAAGTTACCAGACCAATTTGGATGTGAATTGACCTTTCAAGGTCATCTAGTCCAACCCTGCTGCAGTCAGCAGGGACATCTGCAACTAGAGCAGGTTGCTCAGAGCCCCAAACCACCCGACCTTGAATGGTTCCAGGGCTGGAGCTTCTACCACATCTCTGGGCAACCTGGGCCAGGGTCTCACATCAAAAATTTCCTCCTTTTCTGCAGTCTGAACAGTCCTCTTTTAGCTTAAATAGAAAGGAAATGGGTCTGGGAGACAGTAAAAGGGAGCTGTTCCATGGCATGCACAATTAAGACAGCTTATGCTGGGGACAGGGAGAGATGACATATGAGAACTGATTTAGAGCACATCCTGCATTACACAGAACAAGTCCACGAACAAATACTTCTACTTAAATGCTACTCCTGCATAAATCCACTTACCGCCATATAAGCATTTGTTCCAACATACGTCTTGGCTATAGAATTCACCAGCTATCAGACAAAACAGTCTGTTAGAACAATATAAAGATAATGTGGAAATAAAATGGGCAATTATTCCTCATTTAACCTACAATCATCATTCCTATAAATCAACGAAAAATTATGGGAAGGGGAAGAAATTTATCTGCGAAGGCATTAAAAATGATTAAATCTCTCTTTGGTTGGGAACAAGAGTTCCAATTTAAACAAGCACTGCATTACAGTTTATGGCAGATAACCTTAAACAATTCTGTTAAACAGGATGCTTATGGCTTTAGTACCCCAAACTAGTAGGATATAAAAAAGTCAATTTGAAGTAGGATTGAGCACATTCATTTTTTATTTGTTTCTTCCCCCCCCCCCAGCTCCAGTCAGCTGGCTCAAGATGTGAATAAAGCCACAATTCATCACTTTGAATGCAAGGAGCACTAAATACGCTGGAGGGACAACAGATTCTGACAACTTATAATACAAGGCTGACCTTCTCTTTGGTCCTCATGTTTGGCTGAGAGGAAAGGTGCTGAAATTCAAATCAACATCACAGCAAGCTCACGGGTCACTATCAGAGAAGTTCTCCAGGGAGGCCCAAAATGGAAATTAATTAAAATTTGTGCTGCACATTGTAAAAGCCCACTACTATTGTTAGGCCCAATATTAATTTTTATTGTGGGCCAGTTGGGCTCCCCAGACACGTTTCTCGTTCTGCCCTCCCTTTTGTCTGGCCAAAACGCTTTCATATCAAAGCTGCATATCAATGAAGTTTGCTATTCGTAAGTAGTAATTACAATATCAGCAGTTTTTACTGTCATTAAACAATGAACAATCATATTCAGATGAAGAAAAGTCGCCCAGAGATTAAAGCTGAATAGGGTTGTCCCAGCAGAGGGGAGCTTGCTGTGGGGCTGGCTGTCTGGCAGCCAGGTGATTTTGACATTAGGATTAATAAAAAAAGAGAGGAGGGGAGGGAGGGAGTATCAAAAGGAGGAATTACCTGCGTGCTAACCCCAAAGTCACACAGCTTCACCTGCCCTCGTGTGTTCACCAACATGTTAGATGGCTTCACATCTGTGGAGGGAGGAAAAAAAAAGTATTTAAGCTCTGTTATGGAATCACAGAATTGTTTTGGTTAGAAAAGACTTCCAAGATCATCAAGTCCAACTGTCAGCCTAAGACCACCATGGCCATTAAATCATGTCCCAAAGCACTAAGTCCATACATTTCTTGTACACCTCCAAATCATACTATTTAGCCCCCCAAAAAAGGCAGAAACCAAAGATTAGAAAGGAGTGAGGAATGGGTACAATAATTTTAAACTGAGAGGTGGTTCTTTCATTTTCCTTAAATAGTGGATCAGTATCATGTAGGCCTCTGTACTGGGGAGGCTGCTAACATGGCAGGGAAGACTTACATGGTTGTAAGGGTTGATATGCCATTGGTCATCCCCAGGCAGCTTATTCCTAAGGCTGCCTATTTCCTTAAGCATCCAAGCAATACTACCATAATGGGATCTGCTGCAGGAGAAGATAACAGTGGGCTCTGATTCCTCCAAACCAATCCTCACCCTAACACCACCATGGCCATTAAACCATGTCCAGCCATTAATCCAGCACTGCCAGGACACCACTAAACCACATCTCTCAGCACCAATCTACAACATACTGCCCTAGAGATGCATCATATCTACAAAGATCAGTACAAACACTGGCATGATGGACTTGAATAGGAAAGAGTTCAAAGACAGAATGCAAATGCAACCTCTGCTTTGTTACAGCATCACAGACAACATGAGAGCTGTCCCTATTAAATACTGATGATCCCTGTTATTAAATCATAGAATCATTTAGGTTGGAAAAAAACCCTTAGGATCATCCATTCCAAATCTGTAGGTGACACCGGTCTGAGAGGGACAGCAAGTGCAGTGAAGGATGAGACCTAGAATTCAAAGTGATTTTGATAAATTGGATAATAAGACTGAAAAATAAGATGGAATTCAGTAGGGACAAGTGGAAGCACCACATTTAGTCAGGGATTAATCAACTGCATAAATATGGGAATAAACAACTGCCTGGAGTAGGTCTTCAGAAAAGGCTCTGCAGATAATGGCACAAAGTGGAAATGACAGAGAAGGCACAAACTCAATCTCTGGACAATTTAGGAACAAGCCAAAAGCAACACTGCAAATGGTGAAGCCTGGTTTTGGATCATGGGACAGCCAGGCTGACCTTCTAAGCTTCAATCCAGCCCTACAGCCTTGCATTCTATCATAGGAATGAATCCTGCCTCCCTCTAAGAGCCCTCACTTAATTCCATGTATTGATAAGAGAAGAATTTAATATTCTCTAAACACTACAATTACAGAAGAGACCCCTACAAACACCTGTGCATAGGAACAGAGTGAAAACACAAACAGAGGAGCACACCCAAGCCTCATCCTGCCCTAGGAAGATATTCAGTGCAGTTCTGCTCTTGTGCATACCATTATTCAAAGCATCCAGCTTCCACCTCCGTGGTTCTACTGCATAAGACGGCTCCAATCTCACAGTTTTAAAGCTTTTAGGACCACGGAATCATAAAATCATTAAGGCTGGAAAAGACTTCTAAGATCATCAAGTCTGTCAACCCACCACCATCATACTCACTAAACCATGTCCCAAAACATCATGTCTATGTGTTTAGAATGGTTTGGATTGGAAGGGATCTTAAATAGAATCATAGAATCAACCAGGTTGGAAGAGATCTCCAAGATCATCCAGGGCAACCTGTCACCTAGCCCTGTCCAATCAACTAGACCATGGCACTAAGTGCCTCATCCAGTCTTTTTTTGAACACCTCCAGAGATGGTGACTCCACCACCACCCTGGGCAGCCCATTGCAATATCATCTAGTCCAATCTGCTTGCTATGGGCAGGGACACCTTTCAGCACACCAGATCCATCCAACCTATCCTTGAGCATTTCCAGGGAGAGGAATCTCACAGTTCCACTGAGTGACCTATTCCAGTATGTCACCACCCTTGCAGTAAAGAATTCCTTCCTGATACCCAACCTGAATCTCCACTCTTTCAGTTTAAAACCTACTTATCATCCTCAGTTCTGAACGGGAATGAAGCTCTAAATCAAAATGTTGCCACGAAAAGGGCTGTGGAGAGCAGGAGGTCCAAACAGCTTCAGGCCTTTCCTTTTTCAACCACCTTCACAGAGGTTAACTGCCAGCAATGCCTTAAAGTGACCATAAATCCTGCTCCAGCAAATAAGGCATGGATGTCTATGTAAAGCCAGATTGTCAGTGCAGAGACCTTAATGCTGACTCCCTTCTATGCCAGAAACAGCTGGTACAACTCTGCTGCATACCATAAAACCCATGTGTGACTGAGGTGCTGCATATCCATGATGCTAGTGCAGGAAACATTGAGCATCTTCCCTGTTTCAGGCATGCCAGTCAGAAAGCACAATGTAAGCATTATGGGCTGGCTTAAACTTGGGAAGATTAGAGCACAGTGGCTTTGCCTAATCACTGCTTTCTTCTGTCAAAATGGATTAAAAGCAATAGCTTCTGTCTCTCTGCCTTCTTTAAAAGTGAACACTAGTTGGGTGCAGATGGATGAAACCCAACTAGAAAAGAACCTAATTTTGTTTATCATTAAGTTTGCCTTGGTTTAGCAGATGTTTGCTGGTACCACAGTAGCTTGCTTAATTTGTCTCTGTAATGTAGAAATGTGTAACCTCAATTAACAATCTGATTAAATGCTTTCCTATATTTGAGTTTAAACCAGGGGAGCATTCACTAGCAGGTGACACAGCTGAAGTGGGTCTGTATGGCGTTAAGTCAGATATGAATATTGCCAATGTTTTGCCATTTTCCCCCAAAGCCAGAAGAAAAATCAGCCCCAAGTGTCTGCATTGTGCTACAGCACCCACAGACTGTGTGCATCCTGATCTCCATCTCATCTTTAGAGATCAATCCTTGTGCTGTATTTCTGATGAATTTTAACCTATGCCTCCTCAGGTGATGTGAGAAAACATCATCAAAGACCAATCTACACAGTCACAAAATCCCCTGCATGCTTCCCTACAATGTTTTAAGAGTAACTTCTAGATAAAACTTCAGGAAGACTACAAATGTTTACTTGTGGCATCCCACACTCCTCTCTGGGTTGAGTGACTATTAAATCCACTCAGCCATGCTGAGTGCAGCAGCAGGCTCTGTCCTGGACCCAGAGAGAATCTGTTGTTGCACAGTAATCCTGTTTAACCTGCTTTCTAAATATACGGCAGTCAACAGAGCTGCCTCGTTACAGGGCTTGGGCTGGACTGCAATCAACTAAAGAGCAAAATGCAATTACACAGAGAGAAAATCCCACCACCCTCACCAGGAGTCCAGCAGCTGACAGTCCTGACACTGAAAACTGCAGTGCAACCAGGCTCTTGCTTTCATTGTAAAGGTTTTAACAAAAATCATGAATAATCAAATGCAGAAGAGAGACTTTTAGCACAATATGTGTGGAAACAGGTTTGTAGGATCAGGATTAGCTCAACTCTGGTGCTCTTCCACAAAGAAAAATCCTTCATCCTGAGTGGAGGGTCTGGGAAGGCAGAAGGAAGCTCTAAGAAAGAAACATTACAACCTCATGGAAAGTGACAATGAGGCAACATGCATATAGCCAAATTTTCCATCTATAAGGACTCAACCATGTCATGAGTTCAGAGGATGAGGAAAGGTGATCTCCAAGTGCAGCCCACAAGACATTGTTCCATTAAGAAGACTCACCATCATGTCACATTTGTCCCTTCTCCCATCAAAGGAGAGCTAAAGCTCTATCCAGCCATCAACTTGCACCACTGGGGATCTGCGGACCACATCTCTCCTTCTCAGAATCACAGAACCATAGAACTATTGAGGCTGAAAGAGGCCTCTGAGATCTTCAAGCCCAACCACTCACCTAGAGCTCACAATCCCATCACTACTGCTAAGCCACTACCACACTAAACCACATCCCTCAGCACCACATCCATGCAGCTTTTAAATCCCTCCAGGGATGGTGACTCCACCACCTCCCTGGGCAGCCTGTTCCAGTGCCTCAGACCCCTTACCGGGAAGAAATCTTTCCTAATATCCAACCTGAAGCTCCCTTGGCACAAGGGCTGTGACAGTAAGTCAATATAATCAACACCCCATGTTAATTCATCAAGATCCTGAAAACATTTCACCAACAAAAATAAAAATCCTTAAATCCAGAGAAAATCCTTAAAAGAAGAAAAGCAACTGGGGATCAGCCTATAAAGGAAGGGAAGGGTTGGGGACCAATCTCTTTTTGGTGGTGCACAGTAATGCAAAGAGCAACAGCTACAAACTAGGACATAGAAGGTTTCAACTCAATGTGAGAAGAAACTTCTTTACAGTGAGAGTGACAGCACTGGAACAGGCTGCCCAGCAGAAAGGTTGTGGAGTTTCCTCTGGAGAGATTCCAAACCCACCTAGATGCATTCCTGTGTGGACTACCCTAAGTGATCTTGCTTTGGCAAGGCAGTTGGACTCGATTTCTGGAGGTCCCTTCTAACCTCTGAGGTTTTGTGATTCTGTGACAAGCTGCAGCCAAACAAGCATCTCACAAAACAATTACTGTCTGTCCAAAACCAGCACTCCAAAATTAGGGATTGATGCAAATATTTGCCACCAATTCCAACAGTTCTATTGGTTTCATAAAGGGGAAAAAAAAAAGAAGTGAAAATCCTGGGGGAAAAAAAAGAAAGGAAAAAAAAATCTCACTTCACAAAACACCTCAGGTTGTAAAGTGGAGCAAAAAAACCCCACCCAATCAGAAAATTAGCCTTTTTGTTTCATAAACTGCTTCAGTTAATGGGTTAAATGTAATTTTTTTTTGGAAGGGCGGGTGTTGTAAACCAAATGTGCATAAATAATGTTCTGCACCATCTGCTTGTGATTAATATTACTGTTTAGAAGTGAAAGAATTTAAACAAGAGCCAAAAAGGGGTCATTATGCTCCCATTACCAGTGCTTGCTTAATACAAATGATTTCTATGAAGCATCATTACAGAGGAAGAACAAGTCCTCTTTATGACAGATATTCCCAGGTCCTTTCCCCTCTCTGTGAACAAATAGGACCTTCAATCTCTCATGTACCACTAAACACAACTGTCAGAGGTCAGTGTTTTAAAACACCAAACATTTCACTCATCTTCTTCTACTGAAAAGCAAAAAGGTTAATGATTGTGTGGGGGGAGAAAACCTCCAACAATCAGCACATATTTACAGTATCACAGTATCACAGTATCACCAAGGTTGGAAGAGACCTCACAGATCATCAAGTCCAACCCTTTACCACAGTGCCCAAGGCTAGACCATGGCACCAAGTGCCACATCCAACCTTGCCTTGAACTGCCCCAGGGACGACGACTCCACCACCTCCCCAGGCAGCCCATTCCAGTGCCTAATGACTCTCTCAGTGAAGAACTTTCTCCTCACCTCGAGCCGAAATTTCCCCTGGCGCAGCCTGAGGCTGTGTCCTCTTGTTCTGGAGCTGGCCACCTGAGAGAAGAGAGCAACCTCCTCCTGGCCACAACCACCCCTCAGGTAGTTGTAGACAGCAATAAGGTCACCCCTGAGCCTCCTCTTCTCCAGGCTAAACAACCCCAAAAAAAAGCTGTTTCTTGACTTTTTGTCTTTTAAATCCATAAAACCACCACAGGGGCAGGTTCCAGGGAGAAAAAGACATGTAAAAACAGAGTTTAAGCTGCAGAAAGCTCACAGAACATTGCCTGCTAACAAAGTGAAGTTGCTGGAAGAATGAAAATAATCCTTGCTGTAATGGCCTACCAGCATGATTTTTGTGCAGGTTGTGATTTATTTGTCTCTAAGTCTAAGTGGTCCATGAGTGTACACCTGTGTGCTGAACTACACATATATGTAAGTAGAACCATAGAATCAACCAGGTTGGAAGAGACCTCCAAGATCATCCAGTCCAACCTAGCACCCAGCCCTAGCCAGTCAACTAGACCATGGCACTAAGTGCCTCATCCAGTCTTTTCTTGAAGACCTCCAGGGATGGTGCCTCCACCACCTCCCTGGGCAGCCCATTCCAATGGCAAATCAGTCTCCCTGTGAAGAACTTCCTCCTACACACAACAGAGCCTAGGTTTTTTGTTTGTGTTTTATTAGAGGTGGCACCAATGCACAGATGATCAGAGGGCTGGAGTACCTCTCCTATGAGGACAGGCTAAGAGAGTTGGGGTGTTTCAGTTTGGAGAAGAGAAGGCTCCAATGAGAGCTTACTGTGGCCTTCCAATATCTGAAGGGGGCTTACCAGAAAGCTGGTGAGGAACTTTTTAAGGTTTTGGGTAGTGACAGGATGGGGGGAATGGATCCAAGCTAGAGGACAGGAGATTTAGATTAGACATTAGGAAGAAGTTCTTCACCTTAAGGGTGGTGAGACACTGCAACAGGTTGCTCAGGGAGGTGGTGGAAGTTCCACCCCTGGATGTTTGCAAAGCTAGACTGGATGAAGCTCTGGGCAACCTGATCTAGTGGCAAGTGCCTCTGCCCATGGCAGGAGGGTTGGAATTAGATGATCCTTGAGGTCCATTTCAATAGTAACAAATCTGTGATTCCATAGCACTTATTATCTCCCAGAAAGCTAAAAAGAAAGAAAAAAAAAGGGGTAGGTCAAATACACTGCTCTGGGTATCACTGGTGAAATCCTCACCAAACCAGTTACTGTTGAATTCCAGAATGGTAGGGGTTGGAAGGAACCTCTGAAGATCACAGAATTACTAAGGTTTGAAAGAACCTCTGAGAACACCAAGTCCAATCTCTTACCCAACACCTCTGTGATCTCTAGGCCATGTCCCCAAGTGCCACATCCACATGTTTCTTGAACAGCTCCAGAGATGGTGACTCCACCACCTCCCTGGGCAGCCTGTTCCAGTGCCTGGCCACTCTTGCAGCTGAAAAACTCTTCCTAATGTCCAACCTAAATCTTCCCTGGTGCAGCTTCAGGCCATAAAGATCAACTAGTTGGGACCTGGTCTTATCTGTACTTCACTAGTGCCTGTCCTATCAGCCAGCTAATGTCAAAAAAATGAAGGATTTTATCTTTCTATTGGAATATTCTGGTCTGAGAAATGCAGAAGTCTCCCTTCTGCCATAGAGAGCATTGCAACCAATATACAGTCCAGGAAGATCACAGATTCACACCAAATCCCAGCATGGGGTAGGCTGGAAGCAATCTCTGGAAATCATCTAGTCCAAGCAGAGGCATTCAAAGCAGCATGCACAGGAAGGTATCCAGGCAGGTTCTGAAAATTTGCAGAGAAGGAGACTTCATGACCTCTTTAGAAGGCCTGCTCCAGGGCTCCAGCACTCTTCAAGTGAAGCAGTTTTTCCTGATGTTTAATTTAAATCTCCTGAATTCTATTTCATGCCAGTTGCCTCTTGTCCTGACACTGGGCACCACCAAAAAGAGCCCCAGCTCCATCCCCTTAACCTCCACCCTTCAGATATTTACATGCATTGATAAGATCTTCTCTCAGACTTCTCCAGGCTACAGAACCCTGTACTTTCACCATAGTTATTCCAAATACACAGCTCTCACAGACTGGTTTGGGTAGAAAGGGACCTTTAAAGCTCAGCTAGTCCAATCCCCCTCCAGTCACAGGGGCACTTGCAACTAGAGCAATGGCTCAGAGCGCCAAACAACCTGACCTGCAGTGCATCCGGGGATGGGACATCTCCCACCTCTCTGGACAACCTGGGCCAGGGACTCACCACCCTCAACATCAAAAATTTCTTCCTTCTATGTAGTCCAAATCTCACTCTTTTAGCTTAAAACCATAATCCCTTGTCCAGCTCATTGACTCTGCTCAACCTCATGCATATCACAGAACCCCAGACTGGTGAGGGTTGGAACATCATAGAACCAATCAGGTTGGAAGAGACCTCCAAGATCATCCAGTCCAACCCCAGACTGGTGAGGGTCTGGACATCATAGAATCAACCAGGTTGGAAGAGACCTCCAAGATCATCCAGTCCAACCTAGCACCCAGCCCTAGCCAATCAACTAGCCTCATCCAGGCTTTTCTTGAGGACCTCTAGGGACAGTGACTCCATCACCTCCCTAGGCAGCCCATTCCAATGGCAAACCACTCTCTCTGTGAAGATTATCCAGTTCAACCCCCATTAATAAAAAGTAAACCAGAGAACACTCCTAAAGCTCCAACACAAACATAAAATCCAGTCAGAAGCCAAGGTGCCCAAAGTGTGCAATCCACACTGGCCCCCCAGTATAGCCAGATACAGATCAGTACAATGAAACACCAGTGGGTAACACTGATTTCATACATCTCCTTTAATAAGGAGGTGTGAAGAGAGAAGACAACACCAGATAAAATGCATAGGGTCTATACTTATTCTTGAACTTAACAGATTTTGATTTTTTTTGTTTGTTTTTTTGGTTTTTTTTTGGTTTGTCTTTATACAAACTTTGACTTTGTACATGATTAGACTTGTTTAATTGCTAATTCTGTTTTAAATCTAAGTTAATTTCTCATTACCCTTCCATTTCTACTTCTTATCCTCCGGGGAAAAGAGCACACTTATCATTGGGACATTCTCACATCTTCCAAAGGAGTGGGGTAGGTGTTAATCTTATGTTTATGTTTGATGTGGGTGTGATGGCTACGACTACAGCTTTGGGTTTATTAATATGCACGGCTATCACCTCATTAGTTGCGAGGTTTGTTTTGAAGTTAAGCTGTAATATTTGCTGCAATGTCTGATCTGGAATAAAAGACTTGCTCATTGTTTGTTTCCTTTGCTTTAATCCAGGCTCTAGGCACAAAAACTGTCATTGCTGCACTGCTTCACGCAGCTCCCTCACCACCATTGCTTCTTCACCTGCCCTAATGCAGATTCTTGGATTCTTAAGCCTACACCAGCTCCCTGCACCGTTTGCTCCACACAAGACAGCAAGGAAGTCAGGGTTAAATTCTCTTCCCTGTACCTCTAATGCATTAAAAACAGCAGATAGATGAAGGAGGTGACTTTGAGAAATAAGCATTTTCCTCACTTTGCATCATTCTGCATCTGTGTGGAAGGCATCCAAACACACACACATCTTCTCCGTCTTAAAAACCAGGACAGAGGAATACTGAAAACCAGCCCCTGGAGGAAACTCTGCTGAATTCTGGGATGCTACTTAGCAATCCATGGAATGCTAGTTTTCAGCCCATAGAATGCTAGTTAGAAAACCCCTGGAATGCTAGTTAGAAAATCCCTAGGATGGCAGCTATGCCCTCCATAGCTTTCTGCAGTGCTGTTCTCACCTTGGTCAATCCAGCAACAGACCAAGGCCAGTAAAAGAGCTGAAGTGTGATGAAAAATCAGTTTCTGTGTTTTTCTTTAGACCACAGCAAGAACCCTCAGTAATTCATCAAAAAATCTGAGCTGCTCTTCAATCAAGGCAATGAAGCCCACGGAGAAAGGGAGACTGTGTTTTACTGGCAAAGCAAAAAATCAGAGCCAGGTTCTAAATTTAACAGCAGCAGCAGAAAAAAATGTTACAGTTACAGTATTTATGCCTGGCCACAATGCCCTCCCCAAATCACATTCAGTAGGAGGCCAGAATCTTTAATGTAAAGATTAAAAATGAAAACTGAAATCCTCAAACCTGCTTTTTCCTTTGGGGATGCTACGAAAAAGCATGACACAGGCAGTATGTGAGGCAATATCCAGTCAGGAAGCTCCAGCTGCTTTTACTTTTATATTTAGTCTGACAATTGCTAGGGCACCTATGGACTGTTCATCCTCTTCCTGTGAGTGGCTGCTAGATCTCTGTATCTGGCAGTGTTCAGGGTAGTAGGTGAAACGTGTACAGCATCATCTGAAACAGAGCCTTCTTGGTAACCTGTGTCTGCACTGGGTTGGATATGGACTTTGGGTTATTTCTGTTCCTTTAATCCTGTCACAGCCAAGGGTCAAATACACCAGCAAACCTTAGCACTTCACTCACTCTCTAAGCACAGGTAACAAAGCCAGCTCCTTACTTGATCTCTACTCATCTTCTGGCCACAGCTCTCTTTCTCCCACCCAGGACTGAGCCTGCGCCCTCAGGTCTGCAAATCTCCCAACAAGGAGGTGGCATAAGACCAAAGAGGAATTGAAGCTGGTGCCCTGTTGCACAGGACATTACAAAAGGCAGGATCAATCTCAATGTCCTCCACTCCAAACTCTCCCCAAAAGCCTGAGGACAGACTGAACCTAAGCTCCAAGGAGGGACACAACCTCGGGAGATACTGGCAATTAGTGCTTCCCACCAGCATCTTCTCCTCACTCAGCATACGGATTTCTGGAGGACTCTCCAGCCTCTCTTTGCACAGATCACACTAGGACACTGGGTGCCTCACCTGGGTATAGCATCTGTGTACTTGGCACTGGTGAGGCCACACCTTGAATACTGGGTTCACTATGGGGCCTCTCATTATAAGAAGGACCAGTGCCTGCTGGAGGAGCTTCAGAGAAGGGCAGCAAAGCCCTTCTAGAGCAGAAGTCTTGTAAAGAGTGGCTGAGGGAACTGAGGTTGTTTAGTCTGGGGAAGAGAAGGCTGAGAGAAGACCTCATTGGTCTCTACAACTCCCTGAAAGAAGGCTGAAGCCAGGTAGGAGTCAGTCTCTTCTCCCAAGGAACAAGTGGTAGGACAAGAGGCAACAGCCTGAAATTGTGACAGGGGAGATTTAGGTTGAAGATTAGGAAAAAATTCTTTCCTGCAAGAGTGGTTAGGCAGTGAAACAGGCTGCCCAACGCAAGGGAGTAGTCACTGTCCCTGGAGGTGTTCAAGAAATGAGTGGACATGGCACTTGGGGACATGGTTTAATGGCCACAGCGATGTTGGGTTGACAGTTGGACTCAATGATTTTGGTGGTCTCCTATCCATCTGAAGCAATTCTATGATTCTATCACCTTGCCCAGAGCCTCACAGGTACTTCAGCCACTCCAAAACCAGGTACCCCAGAAGAAAATGTCTTAACTATCTGGCTTGCAACTTAACATTTTCTGCGTGTGTCTCTCTACTTTACACTTCTCTTTCAATCACGACTGATGTCGGTTACTGCACGCTCCCACTGTGCACGCGGGCTGAGAGAGCAGATGGGGTAAATTAAACAGGACTGTTAGCAACATTAGGAACCACAGCAGTTACTTTCAGACACTTTAGAAACATTATAAATGTAATGAGTTCCTTTTTCTCCTTTCCCCCCCCAACTCTTTTTTGGGGGTGGGTGATAGTGCTGGCATGGAGGGGAAGGGCTTCTTTGTTCTTTAAACAGCATTTTCCACTGCTTCCAGAACCAAGTTTGGGTTTAAAAGTTCTGGTGTATCTGAGTTAATTACCACAGCACATCACATTTTAAACAAATGTAACATTAAAAAGCATGAAATAAACAAGAGGTTTAAAATAGTACAGATGAACCTCAGGATGGAAAATAAACAGCCAAAAAAAAAACCCCAATCCAAAATGGCTTATGCCCAAGCATGTTTAAAGTTCAATTATTCATGACTACATCAGAGGATAGCAGGTCACTATTTTAGAGGTCTGAGACTCCACCAATGATCATGGCTGCCATGTGAGAGTTCTGAAGTGCATAAGGAAATTCATTATCTACTTCTATTCAGCACCAGTCAAACATATGATTTTTCCTTGCTGTTTTTTTTTTCTACTGGGCACCTGTTTGTAACCCTGAGCATCTAAGCCTCAATAAAATTCATTTCTCTCTTTTGTCTTTTTCTTTGTAGGGGAGGAGAGAGGGTAATAAAAGAGAATAGCAGTAAAAATATTTTATCAGACAATCTGCAAGGCTAATGAGTAAGATTCACTCTGCATTACTCTACTGGAATCAAACCAGATGTTAGCATGGTCTGCTGTCTCTCTAGAAAAGTGATGTTAAAATAAATTAACAGGATATTTCATTGGAAAATAGAAAGCAGCTGTTACTCACCCCTGTGTAAAATCTTCAGACTCCACAAATAGGTAAGGCCTTTCACAACCTGAAGCGAAAAGAAAGCAACAACAGGTATTAAATACTCCTGGTAAGAAACTCTACACACCTCAGCTGGTGCTGAGTCATTAAAGACACGAGTCCCAGTGAAGAACAGAAAAGGGGAGACAGATCACTCCTTCAGAAGGGGCCCAGATAAATCCCTGCTGCCAACCAGACTACCTGGCAGCAGGCTCTTTTAGAACACACAAATAGGCGTCTTCCAAGGCTCTGTTAGTTGAGCTTATGCTGAATCCCTTTAAGCATTGCAATGTATTTTTAACACATTTAACTTTGTTGGGGAGTAAAAAAAATCAGGCAGTGATTAAAAGTCATGCATAATGATTTGTCTTCTTGCAAGAAAAGGCACCCTGTGAAATCAGCACCCAGAAAACAAAATCTCAGACTCTTGAACTTCATCCTCCCTTTCCCTCTTCTTCCTTTTGGTGCAGCTGCACCTTTTCCTCCTTTGCTTTCCATGCTTTTACTTAATGCAAATGCAGAACATTAGAAGGTCTGGCTCCTTTCTAACTTAAATGATTCTTTGATTCTTGAGCTGTACCAGTTGTCTCATTAACTCATACTATACCATACAAAAGTCTTTCTGTACCAGAAAATACCATTGAGATACCTAAAAAGATTTGTGGCAGACTTTGGTGTGCTATTCCAGAACTTGCTCCTTCCACTGACTAAGCCTCCCCAGCACAATCTCAGGCCATTTCCTCTCATTCTATTACCTCCTACTAGGGAGAAAAGACTGACTCCCTAAACACAATGAGGCCTTCAGTCAATTCCCCAGGAAAGCAGTTAGGTGGTTCAAGTTACTCTCTGCAGGTTTGGTTTCTGTAAGGTAATTAAACCCCAAAACTTGCATTTTTAACGCTGCATAGATGTACTACTTCTACAAAGCCAGAGAACTTACAAGATTCCACAAACCCTGCAACCAAAACCAACACTAAGTTGAAGTTGAACAGGTTGACCAGAAATGTGGTTGAGGTCCCATCCCTAGAGACATTCAAGGTCAAACTCAATGCGGCCCTGAGCAGCCTGGTTTAGTTGATATCCCTGCTGACTGCAAGGGGGTTGGGACAAGATGACCTTTGAGGGCCCATGCCAACCTAATGCATTCTATGATTCTGAATCGAGGTGATCAATCAGTGTAACCAGGATCTCTTCTGTAAAGCAAATAATTGTAGAATCATAGAATGGTTTGGGTTGCAAGGGATCTTGAAAGGTACCTTGTTCCAACCCCATGGCCATAAGCAGGGACACCTCTTTCTAGATCAGGTTACTCATAAGCCCCACCCAGTGATTCTGGATCCCCAGCAAACTGCTCTAGGTGGTAAATCCTGCATGTTAAACTCATACACCAACTACCTCATGGTCTCAGATGGTTAATTACCTGCTCCAAAAAGCCTTAGCCAAATTCTGCACGCCCAGCAGCGTGATCTTGCTCAGGTTAGCCTTAACAAAAAGCAAATCAGGCGAATTCTACTTATGCAGCATTTTGGCAGATGAATCATAATAATAAAAGTATTGATGCAAAAATAAAGAAAGAAGGTGCAGTATTTCAGGCTCATTCTGATGGTAAAGGTACTTGAGAGCAGTAAGCTTCTTTGATTATGAAACATCTACTTAGCCTATTTAAAAATCTTTAAACTCAACAGAAAATTCTTCTTTGAAGCATCTATGATAGGAAAAAAAAAAAGAAGTATTTCCTAAAGAAAATTAAAAATCAGTGTCTGTGAGTTATTCAACAACTTTATTGTGGAAGTTGTGCTGGAGAAGCAGTTATAAAAGATATGGTATTAAACAAACTCTCACATCCAGATTCCCTCAGTGTACAAAGGAATGGAATGAGTTTTTCCCTTTATCCTGGGCTGCAAACATGCGCAGAGGAGACACTCGGATGGATTCATCCTGCTTTAAAGTGCCATTATTCACTTCCCTTGCATTTGCCTATTAGGGAAGGATTCTTAAGTATTAAATATTATTCTAAAATGGTGCTGGAGGAGAGTATCTTTTGATTGAACATCTAGCAGGAATTATTGGTATTCAGTAAAGTAGGTTTTACAACAATGACTTGACAAAGCCTTGACACAAAAAGTACTTCTACCTGCTGTCAATCACTCACTCTCTTGACAGTTCAAGTGCACATCCTTTCAGGGAGAACTTCAATCAACATTAGCACTCAAAATACAGTGCACAATGTCACTGCTTCAGAAATTGAAGTGAAAATAAATGTGTGAAGTGGCAAGCAAAGGTAGAAGAGACTTTACATCGGCATACCCAAATAAGTATACACCAGTGTGAAAACAGGGAGCCACCACAGCATCACTTTAAGGTTCACAAGGTAATGTTTTCCTCTGGAAAAACCACACCAGTCCTTCACACAAGGCGCATAAGGAAGAAGAGAGATTTCTCCTTCTGTTGATGCCATCTCATAGAGGCAACCAGGATAAATTTTAGAATGAAATCAAAGATCACACAGCTTCTTGGAGAGCCAAGTCTCAGCACAATGCACTTCTCTCTTACCACTTTATACTGTCCTTAAAAGCAGTGTTTCTCCCAAGACTCAGATAATGCTCTCACTGAATTGTAGGGGTTGGAGGGGACCTCTAGAGATTGAGTCCAACCCCCCCTGCCAAGGCAGGTTCACTTGGAGCAGGTCACAGGAACACATCCAGGCAGGTTTTGAACGTCTCCAGAGACAGAGGCTCCACCACTTCTCTGAGCAGTTTGTTCCAGGGCTCTGCCAGCCATAAATTAAAGAAGCTTCTCTTTGCATTTAGATGGAACTTCCTATGTTTAAGTTTGTGTCATTTACCCTTTGTTGTGCCACTGGGCATCGCTGCAAAAAAGCCTGGTCCCATCCTCCTGACACTCATCATTGATGAGAGCCCCCTTCAGACTTCTCCAGTCTTCTCTCAGTCTTTCCTCATAAGAGAGATGCTCCAATCCCTTCCTCCTTTAAGGATTTATTTTCAGTGTCTTGCTTGGTTTCCACCATTCTCTCTTTCAGCCTTGAACCTCTCAGGCACTCTGTACTCCCCTTCCCAAAAATAACCAAGAACGCAGCAATCAGCAATACATGCCTGCTACTGATTGTCCCTCACAATTAATGGTAATCACTGGGAAATGAATAAAAAGAAAGCAGAAGAACACTGTGGTGTTCTGTGTTTCCCAATTCCAAAGAGACAAGAAACAACTGGAGAGAGTCCAGTGGAGGCTCTGAAGATGCTCAAGGGCCTGGAGTACTTCTGTGAGGAGGAAATTCTGAGAGACCTGGGATTGTTTAGGCTGGAGAGGAGCAGCCTGAAAGGGGATCTTTTCAATGCTCAGCAAGAGCTAAAGGCTGGGGGGCAAAAGGATGGGACTGTAATGTTTTCAGTGGTGCTCACAAGAAATAAAGCAAGGAAATCATCCAGCTGGAGCAAGAGGAATGCTGGGATGCTGTTGAAGTCTGTATGTGCCTGCAATCTTTTCCTCTGGAAATAGCTTCATCTAAAAACTTCTATGAATACACCAAAAAGATGTCCTAATTAACAGATGTGCAGGTCACACATATTATTAAGGAGCTTCAATAGAGTAGTGCATTGCACATGTCCTGGGAGAATAAAAGACAAATGACTCTGTGTGTGTGGTGCAAGGAAGGCAGAAAGAAAACACAGACTGGAAAATAAAAGACACTGTGGAAGGTGCAGATTTTGTCCATCAAATGCACGAGTACAAGCTCCAGCTTTTGTCTGACACTCTCCTTCTCATCCATACATGACCAGGAAACCTCCAGGCTTTGGGAAACCTTCCCAAGCTGTTCAGGGTGGGGATTATAAAGCCTGTGTGGCGTACTTGGCAAAAACAGTGCTCCAACCCATGAACTGGGCTGCTGGGCTCTGCTGAAATGTCAGACACCAAAACGCAGAGTAGCCATTTGTGAAGACTTAAAGGAGCCATTCCTGCTGCCACTGATCAATTCCAGAGAAAACAAAGGCTCCCACAGCCTTCTTCCAACAAGCCTACCATGCCAAGTGAGAAAAAAGCAGCAGAGCAGAGGAGGCTGCCAGTGCTGGTTCAGCCTCAGTGCACACCTTCTGTTAGGGAGAAGCAAGAGAAAGGGGCGAGTTCCTTCTCTGAAGGCACCTGCTCCTTTGTTCACCTCCTCCCTGACCCCTCTGCACTGCAGTAGAGGCAGCACAGGTTGCTAAAGCCACAAATAAAATAACTAGGAAAAGTTAAGTATCAGCTCACCGTCTGTGTCAGGGAGTCAGGCTCACTAACTAACAGATTTGTAAAGAGATGACCCTATGGGTGAACAAAAAAAATAGCTAGCAAGACATAAATGATGAGCCTGAAGCAGCATCATTATGGACAGGTGAAAAACTGGAGGAGAACATCTGCAGAATACCAAGCCAGGTGGGCTGGAGAGGATGGGGGAGAGGAGAGACAAAAGGAATTAAGGAAATGATAAGGTAAGTTGGTGTATTAAGTGCACAATGTGAATTGAGAGAAGGAATAAAGAAATGAAGAAATGCTTGAAGGCCCAGCCCAGCATTATTACACTATACACATGGTACTTAGCACCAGGAATATGAGGACACTGTGAGCAACTTCTCATTCATTGCTCAATAGGAAAGAAGAGATGAAACGTTTTTAGTCTGAACTAAAGGTGAAAAGCACTCAGACTCCATAAGAAACTGCTAGGCTATATAATGAGCAGATTTGAAGCTACTTAGAGGAAACAGCATCAGAGAAGGATGTTCATCACCCTGGGCAGGCCACACAAATTAAGGGAAAGTAGAGCTGTGAATTACAATGAACAGAGACTAAATAGCTGCCTGTGCTGGATTAAAGGATTTAAATTGTCAGCTTGATGTATAATGAATGTGAAAACCCAGCACTTAATTAAATGGCACATGATAGAATAACTTTGTTATGCTTTAAACTGCTTAAGTTATCAAAGTATTCCTTATATTTAGCAATTGTTTTGCAGTATCTCTCTCTCTTGTGGGATCCACTAAGACCTTGGTCATTTACCCTGTCTTCAGCTGTGCCAAAAGATGGACATTTTTTCTTTTCCTTCTCCTCTTTTTGTTCTGTAATTTGAGTTTTCAATCATGGCTAGTGAATTTCTACCAACACAGCCACTGCTGAGATGAAATAATAATGGGTTGCCAGGTGCTCCAAGGTTCCCACTGTCAATGGAGTAGACATTGGGGGCTGACAGTTCTTCCTCGATCACAAACCATCTCCCTTCTCATCACCCCTAAAATAACTGTTAGCTCCTCAACCATGCCTGCTCACATGTGAAGGGTCCCAGCATAAGGCTTAAAGAGCAGCCTGGACTCAGGCAGCTTTGGTTCAGCTCTAGGGTCTTGTCCCCGGCATGGCTTGTGCCAAGTAACTTCAGCCTCCTCCTTATCATAGAATCACAGAATGATAGGGGTTAAAAGGGACCACTGGAGATCACCTTGTCCAACTCCCAACTTACCTTCCTCAAGGAACAGATCTTCTAGAGGGGAAGGCAGACAATGCATTCTGCCGTGTCACTTGGGCAACAAGAACCAACTTAATTTTCCAACCTGAGAAACAAATCTCATTGAGTGACTTTGACCAGAATGAGGACAGCTAAAACAGTTACACAGAAGCAGCAGATCTCCAAAATGGCTAGGAGAGGGCTTCTGAATCACCTTTAAAAAATAAACTATATAAGGAGGACTGAAAGGTGATTAAGAGGATTGCTCCACCCTATCAGAAGGATTGATATGAATCAGAATCACAGCTTTATTTCGGCTGGAAAACATTTGTAAGATCAAGATCAAGATCAAGGTGGTGTTGATCTAACCATGTCCCAGACTGCCATGTTTACACATGAAGAAACATCACCACATAGTTCTCCAGCAAACTCATGATTTTTTCTTATGCTATTCAATTTTACGTATCTTGAGCCTCCAGCAACTCACACACTGCAGTCTACAGCTACCTGAAGGGAGGTTGTAGCCAGGTGGGCATTGGTCTCTACTGCCAGGCAACCAGCAACAGAACAAGGAGACACAGTCTCAAGTTGTGTCAAGAGAGGTCTAGGCTGGATGTTAGGAAGAAGTTCTTGACAGAGAGAGTGATTGGCATTGGAATGGGCTGCCCAGGTTGGTGGTGCAGTCATCATCCCTGGAGGTGTTCAAGAAAAGCCTGGATAAGGCACTTAGTGCCATGATCTGTTTGATTGGCTAGGGCTGGGTGCTAGGTTGGACTGGATGATCTTGGAGGTCTCTTCCGACCTGGCTGATTCTATGATGATTCAAAGGAAGGTTTTCTCAACCCCAGTGTCCTTGTACACACAGAATGGCTAGGAAAAGCACAAGATAGGAAGGACTCTCCATTTCACACAAGCACGAGGACACAGATGTTGGAGATGACTTGGTGTCCCATGGGGGCACAGGCATGACATCTGAGATGGGTTATATGCAAAACAATAAAGTGAGAGACAAAGAGAAAAAAAAAGGTACTTACAGCTACTGCTATTCTTCCAAGTACGTGCTCTGGAATTTTTCTATAAACATCCAAAGAACCCCCTGCAGGGACAAACAAAATGTGCTGAGGTAATACAAAATGGAATACTGCCCTAGATTTGTAGCCACAGGGGGTTTCTAAGCTTTGGTTATTAATAAAAACACCATCAATGATGTAACAAAAACTGTGTCAGAAATAACTGACCTTAAAAACTCACCAAACTCCAAACAAATACATGAAGCAGTACCCAGGTTTCTTTCTACCCACACTACTTTCCAAATCCAAGTACACGGTGTTAGCTTCCCATTCTACGTGCAGACATCAAGGTGCAGTCTGACAACCTGCACCACATTTCATATCTCTTTTGCTCTTTAAGATGAGCTGGTAGGTGGGAGGGTGATCCTCAATTCAACCTCAGCACTTTGGGAGCTCTTTGGCTTTTTGCTGCTTGCAGGTGCCAAAAGAAAACCAAAGTGTGCACTGCATGTGCACCTTTTCCCTCTGTGTATTCCTAAGCCATAAGAATCATGGTCAGGCATTGGAACAGGCTTACCAGCAAGGGTATGCAATCACCATTCCTGGAGGTGTTCAATAAACATGGGGACACAGCACTTGGGGACGTGGTTTAATGGCCATGGCGGTCTTAGGTTGAAGGTTAGACTCGGTGATCTTGAAGGTCTTTTCCAACCTTAATGATTCTTTGATCCCCAAACCCACAAATTCACCTGCATCTAGGTCATTCATGAAGGAAATATCTTCGTTGTCTAATATGATACAGGATAGAGCCAGGCAAACAGAGGCACGGGATATGGACTCAGGAATTATAAACTGTCCTGAGATATTTGAAAGAATTAAAAATCTATCAGGTAAAGCTGTTCATCTGCAGGATGAGGAAGTAATTTTTTCTTATCTTCACCTGTATTCTTGGCAAAAAAAAGTAAAAAATAAAAGTGTGGGGTAGAAAAGGCAAGGTCCCTGCATTTGCATTTTGTTCTTCCTTTAAGTGATCGCTGTTGCTTTCTGCCAGAAGGAGAACACAACATGAGGCAGAGCAGAGGTCAGCTCCAGCATAATTCCAAGCAATTTGTGCATGGTCAGTAAATACCAGCGCTGGGCAACATCCCAAGGGATGCATACCCTAAAGGCTTCAATATTTTCACACAAGAATTCAGAAAGGCAAGCATTTCTGTCTGTCATTTTTGAAGATCTCTGAGCTAGGTAGGAGCCTCCAGGCAGATGCATGTTTTGGCATGAGCAGATGCTTCCTTGCTGCCTAGCATGGGCTTGCGAGTCTTGAGCGCAATTGTAAGGACGGGACAGAGAAAGGGCTAAGGACCACAGAATGTAAGAACACTAAAGAACTTGTGGGCTTGGCTGAATAAATGTGATCTTTTTTCAACAAATATGGAAAATATTCAGAAGTGAGACACACTGACTGCTGGGACAGAGGCAGTAAGAGGAAAAAGAGATTAAAAAATTAGTAACAGACCATTTTAAAAAAGAGAAAACAAAGTGCAGCATAAAATCCTAAAGGGCTTTATTCATAGGCTCTGTCAGAAGAAAAGAAGCTACTCAATGAAGTGACACATTCAGCTTTGGAATTTTTTCCTGCCAGAAAGCATTCCCTTCACAGCAAAGTATTTGTGAGATTCTTATTTCTTTATATCCATCAGAACCTTTGGGGAAAGCTTGCATGGAGCATAAAATACTGGCTTGTAAGAAAATCCTGGAGAGAGAAGAGACTGACAAGCAGGGGATGCCAGAATTTGAGTGCTGTGAAGAGGGTTGTTCTGTAAATGGCATGAGGGGACTGCATCTGTCGTGAGACATGCTCAGAGTTGACACACAGAGGGCAGCATCCCGGCCTGTATTAGAAACAGTGTGTGTGGATAGCAAGATCACCAAAGTGACTGTCCCTCTGTACTCAGCACTGGTGAGGCCACACCTTGAATACTGAGCTCAGTTTTGGATGCCTTACTGCAAAAAGGACATTAGAGTGCTGGAGCAGGTCCAGAGTAAGGCAACAAATCTGGTGAGTGAAGTGTCTAGAGCACAGGTCTTGTGAGGAGCAGCTGACGGAGCTGGGGTTGTTTAGCCTGGAGTAGAGGAGGCTGAGGGAGACCTTTTGGCTCTCTACAACTCCCTGAAAAAAGGTTGGAGCCAGGTGGGGGTCAGTCTCTTCTCCCCAGTATCAGGTTGCAAGATGAGAGGAAATGGCCTGAAATTGTGCCAGGGGAGGTTTAGGTTGGAGATCAGGAAAAATTTCTTTGCTGCAAGAGCGGTCAGGCATTGGAACAGACTACCCAGGGAGGTGGTGGAGTCACCATCCCTGGAGGTGCTCAAGAGATGTGTGGATGTGGCACTTGGGGACATGGTTTAATGGCCATGATGATGTTGGGTTGACAGTTGGACTCAATGATCTCAGAAGGCTTTTCCAACCAAAGCAATTCTACAATTCTAAGACATTTCTGTCATCAGGGTATTTTTTTCCTGCCTTTCCTCCAAGAATGTCACACAGCACAAGATTTCAAATCACAGCTCCACAGTACCAGATTGTGAGGAAGAGGATACTGCTGGTCTGAAGATTCACACTGAGAGAGGCAAGAGTACACTCAAAAAGCAAGTCGGCGCAGCACTGCTAAACAGCTGTGGTGGAAAATGATTCCTTGTCTTGCAATTAAGAGACCATTTCCACTGAAAACACATAGGACATTGGGTTAATAGATTTCTTTAAAAGAAAATCTGTTTTGGCTATCAAAAACAGTAAAAGTGAGGAACAGCTGTTTTCTCAGTGAGGACAGATTGTAAGGAAGGTTCCAATATCAAACCACAAATTAAGCCAGCATTTATTTCTCTTCTATTTACATTTTCCATAAAAGTAAGCGAAGTTACACTGGGGAAGATGAAACATACCATGGAGAATGCAAAACAACTCCAGGACTAACCTGGTGTTTTAAAGAACCACCTGCAAAATTAACAATACTTAACACTTTTGAGTTGTTCTACTGCATTTTGCTCTGCTCTGGTGAAGGACAGCTTTACATAAGCTTCCTATTTACATATTTAGATCATGGATCACACAATTTGTAGGGGTTGGAAGGGATCTTCAAAATCATCTGGTTCCAAGCCCCCTGCCATGTGCAGGGACACCTTCCACTAGCCCAGGTTGCTCGAAGCCCCGTCCAACCTGGCCTTGAACACCTCCAGGGAGATGGCATCTACAACCTCCCTGGGCAACCTGTTCCGGTGTCTCATCACCCTCACTGGAAAGAATTTCTTCCTAATCTCCAATCTAAATCTCCCCTCTTCCAGCTGCAATCCATTCCTCCTCAACCTATCTCTACAAGTCCTTGAAAAAAGGCCCATGATGGCTTTCTTGTTGGTCCCTTTCCTACCAGCAGGCCATTATAAGGTCTCCCTGGAGCCTTCTCTTCTGCAGTCTGAATATCCTCAACTCTCATAGCCTGTCCCCATACTTAGCAACCAAAAGCAGACTAAGTACACAACTTACCATCCATGAACTCTGTACACAGGGAAATTCTGTTTTCTACAAAAAATGCCCCATAAAATCCTATGATGTATGATGAGTCACACTGGGAAAAGAAAGGAAAAAAGAAAAGCCTGTTTTAAAAGCTGTGGTGAGGAGACTGTAAGCAAGAAGAATGAAAGTGAGAATAACCACATACCTTGTAAAGAATTTCTAACTCTGACATTATCTGCTTCTGGAGGTCCAGTGTTATATCTAAAGGTATGACCTAAAACACAAAAACCAGACATATGATCAGAGCTGATAGAAAAAGGGAATGATCCAAAATAAAAACCTCAAGATCCACATAGTGAATCACCCTTATGTGAGGAAAAAAAGGAATCAGAAGAAAGAATATTTTAATGGTGATGAGTGAAGGAAGTAAACTAAATTTTACAGCCAATTTTATCCATGAAACACCATGAAGTTTATGGTGTAACTCAGTTGACCAAGAGATGGCCTGGAACTTGAGCACAAATCCCACACCTAATGTAAAGAGCAGGCATGGTGGATCTGCTGGTTGGTAAAACTCTGAGTTGCTGCTTATCTACCCCAAGTGTGATCCCCTCCCAGTTCCTGCTCATCTGCCCAGGACTGATTCTTCCCACTACAAAGATGTCTGGTCAAGGAGCTTGAATGGCTGAGACCTCACCTGGTTGTCCCCATGTTAACTCCAAGGACTAAATAAGCAGTGCAGGATTGAAAGGATCACTGAGTATCCTAGTGCTGTCCTAAACATGTGTTTCCTCCCACCACTCTTATAGTTTCAGTTTCTTGAATATTTACTCCCACTGGTATAGAACTTCCTAATAATGTAAGAATCATGGAAAACTTAAAAACATCCAGGAGGAGAAAACCAGAAAAAGCACATGTGAAGGTGGTGAGAGCCTGGTCCAGGCTGCCCTGAGAGGTGGTAGACAGAACCATTCTGACAGAGCACTGGAGCAGGCTGCCCAGAGAGGCAGCGGAGCCTCCATCTCTGCAGACATTCAAAACCCACCTGGATGTGTTCCTGTGTGACCTGCTCTAGGTGAACCTGCCTTGGCAGAGGGGTTGGACTAGATGATCTCCAGAGGTCCCTTCCAACCCCTACAAACTGTGTGATTCTAACATTCTGTGAAACAAAATCTAGCCAACTGGCAGAATCAGCAGAAGGATATTCCAAGCTGCAAACATGGGTGAGGAAACCAAACAAAGAGAGACCATTTCCAAAAACAGTATCCAAATGTGTCTAAGAGAAAAAAAAAAAGCACAACAATAACCTGTTCCTAGCAAGAGCTTACTTTAGGGTTATTTATAAAAGCTGTCACTAAACTAAATTGTAAGTGCAATACAGGGCTGCTAGGAAACGTTTAACGCGCTTGTCTAGATCAATAATCATTTGACAACAATATTCACTTACACTTTTCCAGTGTGAAAAACTGAAAATAATATGCTGGGAAGCCATCAGTTTTACCCACTCAATATTCACAGAATTTAATCTTATCAACAGTATAAAATTAAAGTTTTATCTGGTTAAATTCTATGCGAGATGAGGAATTTCCCTGCCTCATTCACAGGGAAGGCTTCACCAGCCTAAGCAATGGGTAGTTAGGATGATCAGCATCCAAGACAAGCCTGACTTCCAACCAACCAAGACCTGGCATGAAGAGTCATAGAATAATACAATGCATTGGATTGCATTATCCAAGCCTGACATCCAATCAACAAGACCTGGCATGAAGAAAGAATCATAGAATCATACAATGCATTGGATTGCATCATTCAAGCCTGACATCAAATCAACCAAGACCTGGTATGAAGAAAGAATCACAGAATCATACAATGCATTGGATTGCATCATCCAAGTCAAGCCTGACATCCAACCAACCAAGACCTGACTTAATAAAATTAATCATACAATATGTTGGATTGGAAGGGACCTCTAAAGGTCCTTCAAAGGCCCCTTCCAACCCAAACCACTCTATGATGCACCCAGCATAAAAGAATGTGCACTCCACAACACATGCAGGAGTTGAGTTTCTTGAGAAGTGTCCACCAGAGGCTACAATGAAGTTAGGGATGAAGATGAATCAGTCTAGAGATGGGGCCAAGGGTAATCTGGGCTGGCTGGGGAAGTGGAGCTGGAGGCTGAGCTCCAGTACCTGCCTTGATTTCCAAACTAGTTGAAATGGTGGCTCACAGGTAGAGCTGGAGAGAGACACAAGGATGATGAGGGCGTGCTGGTGTTGGTGCTCATTTTAATTTCAGTGACATGCTTTGGATTCAGCAAAAAGCTCCAAGCACTCTGGCATATGTTCCTTACTGAGATCTTGCCCAAAATCTATCAAATCTGAAATCTCTAAGCACCTTTTTTTTTAAACTGATGTGAACTCAACATAGAATCACAGAATCAACCAGGTTGGAAGAGACCTCCAAGATCACCCAGTCCAACCTAGCACCCAGCCCTAGCCAATCAAACAGACCATGGCACTAAGTGCCTCATCCAGTCTTTTCTTGAACACCTCTAGGGACAGGACGGTGACTCCACCACCTCCCTGGGCAGCCCACTCCAATGCCAATCACTCTCTCTGTGAAGAACTTCTTCCTAACATCCAGCCTAGACCTGCCCTGGCACAACTTGAGACTGTGTCCCCTTGCTCTTTTGCTGGTTGTCTGGGAGAAGAGACCAACCCCACCTGACTACAGCCTCCCTTCAGGTAGTTGTAGACAGCAATGAGATCACCCCTGAGCCTCCTCTTCTCCAGGCTAAACAACTCCAGCTCCCTCAGCCTCTCCTCATAGGGTTTGTGTTCCAGGCCCCTCACCAGCTTTGTCACCCTTCTCTGGACATGTTCCAGCACCTCAACATCTCTCTTGAATTAAGGACCCCAGAACACACCTAACATCTTAGCTGAAAAGGGTTAATTTTAAAGAGAGGAATACCTGAGCATATTTCCTCTGCTCTCCACTACACCTCCAGGACAAATAAGGATGAGTTGTCAAGTTAAATACAAGCAGTCAAGTGACTGAATTATAATTTACTCTGTGCTCAATTTAAACTAGTGTGAAGCTATTAAAATATACAGTATAAATACGGCAATTCATCACAAGCTGTCATGGATGACTTCATCTATTTGCTGGAGTGGCATACGTTCCACTGAAGGGAACAAGAGCAAAATCACAGGTCAAATTAAGCTGCTATTCTGGTTTAATTCACTTATTTAATCTGTGGCGATGTAATTGTCCTCTACAGTATGTACAACTCAAAGGAAATTTGGGAGTGTTACAGTCAGTATCCAAATGATTAATCAAATGGTCCATTTAAATGCCAGCTTAAGAGCAGGAGAAACTAAAAGCAGTTGAAGGATGGCAATCAGCCAGCAGAGGCTTCAATTTTTCGTTTGGATTTGTACCTCTTTTATTTCCTTTCTGAAAAAAAAACTGTTACATCTGCAGCTCTGTATCTAGCTGTAAAGGTCACATAAATTATGCAATGCCATAACTTCAGGCTGTAACAGGTATTAGCATGGGTTTGTTCTGCTGTTCAATGTATTTGCAGGATTCTAGAGTCATAGAAACATTTTGTTTGGAAAAGTCCTTTAAGGTTACTGAGTCAAACTATTCTCTAACACTGCTAAGTCTGGTGCTAAACCATGTCCCTCAGCACCACATCTCTGCCTCTTTGAAACACCTCCGGGGATGGGGATTCAACAACCTTCCCTGGACAACCTGTTCCAGGGCTTGACAACCCTTTCAGTGACTAAGTTTCTTCTAATGTCTAATCTAAACCTCCCCTGGTGCAACTTGAGGCCCTTTCCTCACATCCTATCACTTGCTGCATGTGAGAATTGACCAACCCCACCTGTCTCAAATCTCTCAGGGAGTTGTAGAGAGCCAGAAGGTCTCCCCTCAGCCTCTTTTTCTCCGTGCTGAACAACCCCAGTTCCCTCAGCTGCTTCTCACAAGTCCTGTACCCTAGACCCTTTATCAGCTTTGCTGCCCTTCTCTGGACCCACTCCAGGACCTCAATAAAGACACTGTAGTGAGGGACAAGAAACCTGAAAGCATTTTCTACCAGCTGAAAGGATTTTCACCACCAGGTTTCCACAATGTTGTCTTGTCCTATTAAACTTGTATGTGATCACCAAAAAAAGCTCCCCAAAACCTCAGAACTCCACTTTCACAGATGCATGCCATGATGTTCCTCTGAGTCTGGCAATCCTCTGGCAAAACCCTTGGTCCATGTGATAATCGTGCCAAGACTCCGGCATTACCATTTCATTCTTATGGCTCATAGCCATAAATGTGTTGGGTAATTTTCTTATCTGAGCTTTTAATCTCTGATAACACAAACATGTTGATGTAGTATCTCTTTTGAAATCATCCTAAAATACAATAGAGAGTGACAGGACCACCATGAGTAGTACCTGTAAGACGACTCAGTTTCTCAGGTCTTCAGGATGCTCATTATCCATGAGGGCTACCCAAGCTCTCAGACTCAGAGGGAAACAAGGAGGTGAAATTGCTGGGGAAAAAGGTTGTTTTGCCACAGGGAGGTGATTTCAATTAACCTTGCAAAAGGTGAACTCATTTCCCCTCCTGCCTGTGGGATGTTTCTGGTTCTCCACCTGCTCCCCAGGCAGCTTCAGGGGGCACCCACAGCCCCACAGAAGCATGGGGCAGGCTGGTGCACAGCAATGCCAGTGCTGAGCAGGACTAGCACTGAAGATGCTCTTAGTAGAGCTTGAAAAAGAAGATATTACGAAGTAATGTAGTAGGTACCAGAGGAAAGCAGCATCCTCATGCAACCTCAGCATCTAGGGGAAAACCCTTTTTAGTTCTACATTGAAATAAAGAGTTTTAAATATGAAATTTTCTGTACTTTTCTGCCTGTTACAACTCAGAGAATTCCTGTCTTTGTCTAAGTGCTCAGGACAGGCCAAGGAATGACAGACATCACTTGAGAGGACATATTTTCTTTCCTTTAAAAGGACATATTTTTGTATAGATTGATTGCTATTACAGAATTTCTGAACTTAATGTAACAAATTAAAAAGGTGAAGAAGAAAAGGGCTAGCATCTTGTTTGTCACACTTTGAGCTGAACTTCAGAGAAGAGTGGGATCGATCTGACCCAGCTTCACTGCAAAGAATGCTGCTAATGAGACAAGAAAAGCCACTCTGGTTGGATGGAAATAATTGAAGGGGAGGACACTAGTTAAGGATGTAGAATCTCCTAGGAAAGCAGAATATTATCCCAAAGTAAACAGGGAAATATTCTTTATTTGAAAATAAGGTTGCAGGGACCACTGAAGAACTTGCCCCTGGGACAGACTGGCATCAGAGGCTGACATCCCATAATCTTTCCATCCCTGCTTGTCCAACACTGGGGCTCAGGATGGGGAAGCAGCAGCTCCACCAGTCACCAAGGAGGCACAAACCACCACTGCACTTGGACATATCCATGTAACCCCACGGGAACCATCACACAGTGCCAAGCAATTCCCAGCAGGCCAAAGCCGGATTCTGGGAGCTCTCTGCTCATTTGGAACTACTAAACTTCTCATCTGGAGTTTTCCTGCATAAACCAGGTGGACTTCGATGCAATAAACCAAAGTGAAACCTAACAATCAGAGGGAAGGGGAAGGAAACCAAGGTCAAGAAAGAATGGAGAGGAAGAAAATTACTGTAATATCTTACCTTTACTGCGAGTATTTTTCCACTGGGGACATGATATGCCCTGCATGAGGGGAAAAATTAAATAACATAAAATTACCTCTCTACATACCTGCAACATGTATCCTCTAATTTCACAGAAATATGACTTGGAGCTAATCACTTTGATGCTAAACCAATTTTTTTGGTGGCATTTCTAATGACAGACTGATGAAAACCATTGATCACAAGAATACACTTGCAATGGGATCACTGAGCAGGTTTTAAAACTGAGTGTTTTGGAGAAAAATCTGCATATTTAAGGATGAGGTACAGAGTCAGAGCTAACTTCTTGGTATGAATTTATCCATTTTTACATGAAATAAAATGATGATACATTAATTACAAAATTCTTCACATAAAACAAGGTTTATCATGGAAGCCTGCTAGTCCTAGGGCTATTTTCAGTGGCAGGACAGTGAGATACACAAATATTAACTTGAATTAAAGTGAAGCAAAACAGGTAGTGACTGATTTTTTTTTTGCATCACCTAACAACTCACAGACCACAAGGAATCACAGAATGGTTCAGGTTGGAAGGGACCTCAAAGATCATCCAGTTCCAACCTCCTGCCATAGGCAGGGATACCTCCCACTAGAACAGGTCACTCAAGGCCTCATCCAACCTGGCCTTAGAATCACAGAATCAGTCAGGGTTGGAAAGGATCACAAGAACCATCTAGTTCCAACCCCCCTGCCATGGGCAGGGACGTCCTACTCTAAATAAGTCTGGCCAGAGCCTCATCAAGCCTGGCCTTCAGGCATGGGTCCTCAACTGCCTCCCTTGAACACCTCCAGGGAGCGAGCATCCACAGCCTCCCTGGGCAACCTGTTTCAGTGTTTCACCACCCCCACTGTAAAGAACTTCTTCCTAACATCTAGTTTAGATCTCTCCTCTTCACATCAGTGAAGGTATTTTCTGCACCTGTATTTAAGGTTAGCACATGTGTGCACAGAAGAAGTTATACAACATTACCATTAATGCTCACATGTACCCCAAAATCATTTCCCACAGTATTTCAAGAGCAGTTTGTCTTAATTTCTGAAGGCAAACAACTCACATTGGCTGTTTTGACAGTGAGTTGCAGAGTCCTAGGCATGAACTCCAAAGAAAATCAAGAGGTAGGAGACAAAAACTGTCACCTCAAAATCTGATGTAATTTTGCATAAAACCCAAACCCATTAAAGCTTTTCCCCTTCGCTGGTTTTATTGTCTCATGCTGATTTATGACACCATGCACAGTATATACATGGCACTAACTTTAAAAAATGGTAATATTTTAGCACTCTCTACCTCTAGCAATCATTACTGAAGAAGAAAAACTTTAATAGTTTGGGTTTTTTTTGACAAGCAGAATCAGAGACGGCACAAGATGAGAGCATTGCTTAATCTTATTTATAACCCTAAGCACTCAGATAATTCCTGTTAATAGCTTGCAAGCTTCTACAAACTTCAGCTTCATTTAATAACTGAGGGATAAACATTTGTGCAACCAAGTGGTGTTTCGTGTTTAGGAAGTTGCCAGTTTTTGAAAGGCAAGCCCAAAATCAGTGTTATTTAATATAAGTCCAAGAGGCAAAGAGGCTCTGACAGTCTGAATGCATAATCAATGAATCCCACCGAGTCAATGAGCTCTGCTGTAACTATGGATGAATCAACAGTGGCAAAACGTTATGGACTTAAGATCAGCAGAGATGATAAGGAGATGAACAGGTTGAGCTAGCATGCTCAGCGTCTGTTAGCTTCATGTGGACTGTGCTGGACAGTTTGGCAACTTAATTAGCTTGTCAAGAAAGCTGATCTTTTTTTTTCCATAAGAGAGATCTCCTGTTTCCAAGCGAATTAAAAGGGAATACTTGATTATTTAATTATGATGCACGCTAATTCATCCGTGGAAGTTTGGGTTAAATTTCCAGCAGAGGGCAGATACCTGGTTTGGTTTACAGAGCACTGACAGTACCAATTTAACATTTAATTATGGCTGAGAATTGGATCACAAAGGCGATGCCATGCCCATGGGTACGGCATGTCCACTGGCTTTGCTACCTGGGGGGAAAGGAATTTGTTTACTCTGGGTTGATCTGGCATCTCGATTCTCCTGACCTTCTCCAACACAATAACTGTAAAGTGATTAATGAAGTTTGAATGGGAGCTTTGGTTACACCAAAAGACAACCGTACACCTCTGTAGTGTTTTAATTAACAGCTAACACTTCAAATTAGTCTGTAGTTGCTACAGTAATTACCCGTTCCAATGAGCGTGCAGGGAAAATGTTTTTTTTTGTTAGATATTATGTAGAACTCTAAGTTGGAATTGATCATTTTGGTTACAGTCAGCACAGCTAAAGCCTGAAGATTTAGTACCTTTTATGCAGCTTCAGAAGGATGTACTTTAAGAAAAACCAAAAACAAAGCCCACAGAATAATGTGCATAGTATGAAGAAAAATATACTTCTGTGCATGCTGCACCCATCAGTGCACCTACAGATGTCTACAAGGAGATTAAATTCGCATTCATACCCTGTAAGTAGTGTTAAGTCTCATCTCATATATTCATAGAATGGTTTGGGTTGGAAGGAACCTTAAAGGTCATCCAGTTCCAATGCCCCTGGCACAGGCAGGGACACCTTCCACTAGGCCAGGTTGCTCAAGGTCCCATCCAACCTGGTCTTGAACATCACCAGGGAGAGGACTCCCACCACTGCCCTGGGCAATCTCTTCCAGTGTCTCACCACCCTCACTGGAAAGCATTTCTTTCTTATATCCAATCTAAATCTACCCTCCTCAAGCTTCAACCCATTCCCTGTGCACAGACTAATGTGCACAGGGTGAAGAAAAACAGGCTTTTGTGCATGCTGCACCCATTGGTACATCTACAGACGACTACAGGGAGATTAAATTAGCATTCATACCCTATAAGTAATGTGAAGTCTCATCTCAGGGGTCAACTCTCACAGATTTCAGTGTCACCTCCAAAAGTAAGTAAACAAACTCATCACTGTAGAACCAGATCATTAGGGGAAGCAAAGCAGCAAAATGCAAAAGGTTCTGCACAATCCAGTGAGCACACACTTCAAAACCTTCCAGGATGGGATGCAAATGATGTTGCCTAATAAACAGTTACAGCAGCAACTCCTCTTGCTAGGAACCATTTGAGCAGTGCCTAACAGTAAAGACATGTGGATGTTAAAGACAAGTGAAAACAGTTGTTAAATAGCTGCTGAACTACTCTGGAGACAAATGTAAAGAGAAGAAATTAAATGCATTGAAATGCAAAATATTCATGGTTTGAGGTTGGCAAAATTTCATTCCTTGCAGATGCCAGCTCTGGGAAAACAAGCTCATTCTGCTGCTGCTCTTTCTTGTTGGAGTTTGGGTCTGGTTTGCTTTTGACCCACTGCAAAAGCTGGAATATTAACTGCTAAGGAGAAACCGAAGAGACAATATTACATCAGAGAGAGAGAGAGCTTCTGCAATCAGAGGTTTAAACAGTAATTTTGAACACCTGGTGTTTTTAGCTACTGAAAACCAGAAAAGTTATTAATTTTGGTGTAATTTGCCAACTGCAGGAAGCAGATTCCAATGTGCCTTTCCCTTCCCAATCTCCTTTTTAATTACACTGAGAATTTATAAAATAAACACCACAGACTGGAATTCTCCTTTCACTGCCCAGAATAGAAGTTCCTAACAGACACTGGGTCAAATTAAGAACACAGTCTTCTGCAGGGCCTGATCCAGATCTCAGGTTAGTTGGAGAAATCGTTGTTGTGTGTCTGTAACAAGACTAGAGAGTGCAAAATGTTGCAGATAACTTAAACCAATCTGTTGTGACATTGTCAGAGTTAACAGTAAAAGCTAGAGTTTGAAAATTGCATTTTAGTCTCAGAATATAGATGGGAAACATGAAAAGAACTCAGCACCCATTTTCTCAAGATGTTCATTCTGGATGATCAGAAGTATATCTTAGCTTCTATGCCCACAGTAAAGGGACAAAGCATTGCTGGATGAGGAGAAAAGTGATCAACACCATATCAGAAAGCAGTAAAGGCAGAGGCACTCCTACTGGTATCTGCCCCAGATGGTGCAGAGGCCAAGTTAAGAGAACCACAGACTCGTTTGGGTGGGAAGGGACTGTTAAAGGTCATCCAGTGCAACCCTCTGCAGTCAGCAGGGACAGCTGCAACTAGAGCAGGTTGCTCAGAGCCTAGACAACCTGATCTGAAATGGTTCTAGGGATGGGGCATCTCCCACCTCTCTGAGCAACCTGGCCCAGAGTCTCACCACCAGCAGCATAAAAATGTCTTGATTCTATATATCCCTCTTGTAATTTAAAGCACCACTCCACCTCTTGCCACCACGCTCCCTGATGAAGAGTTCCTCCTCGGCTATCTTCTTGGACATTTTTAATCAAGGAATGGCCACCAGAAGGTCTCCCTGGAGCCTTCTCTTCTCCAGGCTGAACAATCCCAACTCTATCAGCCTGGCCTCAGAGCAGAGCCCTTCCAGCCCTCCCAGCATTGTTGTGGCTTCCTCTGGCCCCACTTCAACAGGTTCATGTCTCTGCTGTACAGAGGACTCCAGAGCTGGCCCCAGTACTGCAGGTGGGGTCTCATCAGAGCGGAGCAGAGAGGCAGAATCCCCTTCCTCCACCTGCTGACCACACTGCTCTTGATTCAGAGTTTAAATAAAAGTTCTTTTTAATAACTCAGATTAAAAACTCTCCCAGCAAAATTGTCACAGGTTTCACAAAAGAAGGAAAAGATCTTCAGGGAGGATGGAGGAAAGAAAGCAGCAACTTTTCCAATTCCTCAGGAATCAAAATACTCCAGCAACAGAGGCAGTGTGGTAGAAAGCACTGCAGAAGGTCAAACAAATGGGAAAATTTGAGCAAGGAAGCTGGAAGCTTGGGAAAGGGTGAGTTTTGCAGGGGACCTTCCTTGCCTCAGGTCCTGGTAGACTGCGCCAAGGTGAGATGGAGAATGTGGTCAGCATCTCCTTCGGGGCAGTTTTCCTGGTGAATATGCCTGGCACATCATGAAGAGAGTTTGGCTTAAAGCTGCTGAACGCTGTCTGAGTACAGGAGAGGCAGAGCTCAATCACTACATATTCTGAAACATTCCCACTGGGGCAAAGAAATTTAAATCTCTTCCTTCATATTCCCACTGGAGTTCATTGTTCTGAGCCCCTCCATCCATTACATTGAACAGCTTCTAAGCAAGACTGGCACGCTTGTGTCAAATATTTTATTAACCTTGACTATTAACCATATCCCAAGACATTCAAAGCCCTGAAGGGACCCATGCAAGCCAAGTCCTTTAGCATAACTTTGTCTCCTCCACTCTGAAAATGGAGAGTAGCCCTCAGGGTAGCGTGCCCAGCTCTGTGGCAAAAGCTGGGTTATTCTGGGGAATAAAAAGGAGAAAAGACAGTGGGAGCAAGCATGCAGCACTCTGCTGGAACACAGCCCTCCAGCTAAGCCAGAAAAACTTCTGATGGACTGCAGAGTATGGACTGTGCATCCCTTGTGTTCCAGAAAATAAAAATCAATATCATGGAAAACTAGAGTAGGGCTTTGGGGGAACTGCCAACTCCTCAGCATCCCCCTCCCCTTCCCCGTAGATAAGATGTGTTCCTAAAGGCAAGTAAATTGAAAAATGAAAGCCTCAGAAGCTGCTGGTTTCTGTTTTAATAAGAAAAGGAGGAAAAAGGTAACTGAATTCCATGCTGTCTGCTTTGTTTTTCTTGAAGTCTACTGCAAAGACTGCACTAAGGTCATGGTGGTCTTAGGTTGATGGTTGGACTTGATTAAGATTCTTAGAGGTCTTTTCCAACTGAAATTCTATGATTCTACGGAAACCAGAGGAGAAATGTAAGGTGCTTTGCCTCAAGCTTCTTTAAGGAACAAACCACAGCCCATCCTTATATTTAATGATAAAAAATTCATGCACTCAACATAGTGAGTTTCTACTCAGTTTAAAAGTAAAGCAAACAAACCCAACCAAACAGAACATGCACAAGCCTCTTAATAAACAGTTTAGATACCCAACAAAAGATTTCTCCCTCTTTCAACTTGCTAAAACTAACAATTTTATATCCTCCCTGTGAGGAATTTCACCTAAAAGCACAGTGGGGAGCTGCATTACTCGCTGTGATTGTGCTTTAATTTCTTCCAGGGCAAGCAAAGAACTAACTTCAGGTTTTTCAACGTGCAGGCACTGAAGAGAAACAGCAATTTGCAACTCCCTTTCTGTTTTTTAACTGTAAAGCATCTGCCCAAATACAAGTGATTTACAGATGGTCAGATCAGGAGCAAGAACTGGGCATGCAAAGATTCCAGAGCTTCCTCCAACACCTCTTCCTAACAGGTACAGCAACTTCTACCATGGACTGGGTTTACCAGAATCGGAAAACTCAAGACAAAGGCAATTCTCTACCCAGAAGCAAAAATTCATTAGAATTTCTACACCACACTGCTAATGCTGATGGCAAAAAAGCACTTGAAGAAGCCTGCAGCAGCCCACCATGCACAAGATCCTGCTCCCCATCTGTTCTCCCTGCCCACCAGGACCTATTTTTCTATTCCCCCTCCCCAATAGCCAAGGAAACAATTTCTAATCAATAAGATATTCCTTGGCAAGACCAAATGATTCAAGGGAAAGCCATGACCTCTCTGCTATGCCAATGAGTCAGTCCCTTCCCTTCCCAGAAATATAACTGACATCAGCAAAGATGACAAAATGATGGACTGACAGCACGGCTGCGTTCGCGGTGCGACAGCAGGACACAGGGACACAATGCTCCCCGCTGCTCACGGCACCAGAGAAACTGGGATCTGCTGGAGCTCTGCTGGCTCACATGATGCTGTTGTGGCATTCCACTCAGTAATGCCTCCAGGAGATGAAAGGGTGTTCGAAAGGGACCTCTGCACACCATTGAATCCAGATTCCCTCTTGAAGTGGGACTGTAGCAGTGGCTGAGCTCAGCTGTAGCTTTGGCCAGCTCTGTGCTGAAAGCCTCAAAGATAGAGATCCCCTGCTGCACTCATGCGCTGTGACAGTGCTGCACCACCTTACCTGCAAACTGCTTTCTCCTAACGTCCAATACGACCTTCCAGAGTGGCAACCTGAGGCCATACAGTAAAAATAGCAAACATTTCACATCACAGAATTCCAGCAGGGTGGGGGTTGGAAGGGATATCATCTAGTCCAAACCCCCTGCTAAAGCAGAAGCATACTCAGCAGCTTGTCCAGGATCACAATGGACAGGTGGGTTTGGAATCTCTCCAGAGATGGACACTCCACCACCTCTCTGGGCAGCCTGCTCCAGGGCTCCTGCATCCTCACAACAAAGAATTTTCTCCACCTCTCCAGATGTATCCTCCTAGCTTCCAGTTTGTGTTCCTTGCCCTGTCACTGGGCATCAATGACAAGAGTCTAGCTCCATCCTCCACTCTTTAGTGCTTGCTGAGCATTGAGCAGATTCCCTTCAGGCTGCTCTTCTCCAGGCTTACCAGTCCCAGAGCTCTCAGTCTTTCCTCTTCACAGAGATGCTCCAGGCACCGCAGCATCTTTTTAGCTTCCATTGCATTCTGTCCAGTAATTCCCTGTCTCTTTTGAAGTGGAGGGCCCAGAACTAGACACAATACTCCAGATGCACTTGCCTAGAGCTCACAATCCCACCACTACTGCTAAGCTGCTACCACTAAACCATGACCTCCAGAAACACATCTACACATCTTTTAGCTCCAGGGTTGGTGACTCCACCACCTCCCTGGGCATCCTGTTCCAGTGCCTGAGAAGCCTTTCTGGGAATAAACTCTTCCTTATATCCAGTCTGAACATCCCCTGGCACAACCTGAGGCCGTTTCCTCTTGTCCTGTTCCCTGCTGCATGTGAGAAGAGATCAATCTCCAGTCTCTTTTCACAGAGTTGTAGAGAGCCAGAAGGTCTCCCCTTAGCCTCCTTTTCTGTAGGCTGCACAACCCTCAGTACCACTCAGTCATTCCTCCTAAGCTTTGGGTTTCTTTGAGTTAAAAACTTAACACAGAAAGCTGTGGTTGTAGCAGGCAGCACCTTCAGATGCGAGGGCACTGACTGAAGTCAAACTGAACATTTCCCTGCCCTATGAGAAATAACCCAGAGCAAAATGACTGTGTCGGTGTCGCACAAGATGAGCACAGCTCTCTAAGTGCTATGCACTGCAGAATGAGACATCGGTCACCAGCTGCAAACTATAGGCAGCAAATCACCCACAGATTTGCTTTCCTGTTATTTTTCCCCTTCTTCCCTTCCCTGCCCCCTTTTTTTTTCTTTGCCAGTGCCTGTCATGCTCCTGGTCAGACTCTGGCAATCCAGTGCCAGAATTGTCACGTACTCTGCTGGCCATCTAAAAGAAATGGATTCAAATTGTTTCTAGGAAATAAACAGTTTGACAGTTGTTGCCTTCTGCAATAGGCAAACAGATTAGCCTGACTCTGGCTGTTAAACCAGGAAATCCAGAGTGCAGAGCAGTTGTAAAGAGGTGCTTTTATGGGGATTGTGCTAGTTCAAACAGCAATCGACGCCAACCTCCCCACTCTCCCAAATTCCATTAGAGCTGCTCCAGCGCTGACTGCAAAATGATTTGTCGTTCGGCTCGGAAGCAAATAAGCAAACAAACAAACACTTGTGATCTACATTTGAAACTTTCCAAAAGGCAAAATTTGGCACAAGAAGCTGTGTTAAAAAAAATGTCGGGCAGCAAAATGTCTCACTTATCCCAGCTCTGTAGGAATGAGGTTGTTTTGGCATTCATGCCCAAGTCCAGCAGAATGAATCCCTCACCTCTCCTGTGCTGTAACCTACTACTACTTCCATCTGTTACCACTTACGTTGAGTCTTCCTCCCCACTGCAGCCAAGCATTCAGGGTCAGCCTTTGAAAACTGGGTTATGAATTACAGAATCATAGAATTGTTTGGGTAGGAAAAGATCTTTAAGATCATTGAGTCCAACCCCCAACCTAAGGCCAGCATGGCCATTAAACCATGTCCCAAAGTGCCATGTCCACACGTTTCCTGAACACCTCCAGGGACAGCAACTTCATTGCCTCCCTGAGCAGCCTGTTCCAATGCCTGACCATTCTTGCAGGAAAAAAATTTTTCCTCATATCTAGCCTGAACCTCCCCTGGCATAATTTCAGGTCATTTCCTCTTGTTCTATCACTTGATACTAGGGAGAACAGTCTCTCTCCTTGCATCCATCCCATTGCAATTCTGTCTCCATTCCTTAGAGAGATCTGTACAGACAGAAAGGACTAAAGCTGGAGATGGCTTAGCCTTGACACTGCTTGAGGAGGCTGCGGTGCCACTATCACCAACTCCAGGTGGTTATTCTCCACCACAGGACCAATCCAGACAAGATGCAGACACAGTAATGTACTTCAGCTGCTGGCTTCAAGCCAAGTGAAAGGACAAAAGGCAGCAGAGAAGTGATAGCCTTAGACTGATGTGGACAGTAAACACATCACAACTGCAGAAAGAAAGCTGAAGCAAGAGTTAGCAAAGAGGAATATCAGATAGTATGGTGACAGCAGTTTAGATGCTAACATGTTCCCACAACAAGACCTGAAGCTGTATTTTCTGCATTATCAAACCATTTGTTCAAGAGAGATGTTTCCTGTTGCTACAGGACTTTGTGATGGTTTAAACTAAAAGAAGGAGGTCCAAACTGGAGAGAATGAAGAAATTTTTATGCTGCTGGTTGCGAGACCCTGGTCTAGGTTAGAGAGGTAGGAGATGCAATGGTTTAAGGAATGGGGCAAGTCAGGTTGTTTGGGGCTCTGAGCAACCTGCTCTAGTTGCAGATGTCCCTGCAGAGGGTTGGACTGGATGAGTGTGAAAGGTCCCTTCCCACCCAACCCAGTCTGGGATTTGACATTTTTGTTACACTCACAGCAAAACAGCTATTAAGGAAACACAGAGCAACTCAGTTATGACCAGAAGCAGAAAACACAACTGTGCTAAGCAGCACAGGTTCTCCAGATGTTCACTGTAACAGCTTAAAAGAGTGTTTTTCCTCTTCATCATGGTTCAATTTCAAGCAGAAACTTGCTCTTCCCAGGAGCAGCTTCAGAGAACAAACACCATGAGGTTAGTTACACTGTTTTAGTCACTACTAGATTGCATTGAGAGCAAATCCTGAGAAGCACCAGAAACAATTCTGGCATTGCTCCTGAAGTATTGCTCCCTGGCATGGTCATTCAAACAGCTGTGGTGACATCCAGGGAAGGTGGCTCTCCATCAGAGCTGGGTGTGGAAGTCTAACTCTGACAATGATCAATCAGTGGGTAACTGAGCAGGTAACTTGTAGCATTTTGAGCATTTTCAAAGCTGGGGTGAAAAGAAATGGAGAAACGTCAATGTCAACCTCACTGGTGTTGTTAATGGCCACTGTTCCTCACACAGACATCAAGCAGAGCTTAAGGAGCATTTGAAACAACACTGGCAGCACCTTTCCTACATCAATACACATTCTTCTGCCCTTCACCCTGTCACACTCACTTCTGTGAGCAAAAGGCATTATTTAAAGATGTATTTTATGGTAAGGAACAGACAGTGCCTACGAGCTCAGCATAGCTTGGCTATGACAAATTCCACCAACCTTTCCATCAGCACTGTACCCTCCTACCAATGCCCTAGCCTTCTCCACCCACCCTCTACCCTTTTCCACCAACACTTCACCCTCCTACCAATGCCCTACCCTTCCCCCACCCACCCTCTACATTTTTCCACCAACCCTTACCTTTCCACCAACACTGTACCCTCCTACCAATGCCCTACCCTTCCCCACCCACCCTCTACCCTTTTCCATGAACTCCTTACCCTTCCCCCAACATCTTACCCTCCCTCCTACCAACCCTCTACCCTTCCTCACCAGCCTTCAACTCTTCCACCAGTCCTTCCACCAGTTCTGGGCCCCTCAATTCAAGAGAGATGTTGAGGTGCTGGAACATGTCCAGAGAAGAGCAACAAAGCTGGTGAGGGGCCTGGAACACAAACCCTATGAGGAGAGGCTGAGGGAGCTGGGGGTGTGCAGCCTGCAGAAGAGGAGGCTCAGGGCTGACCTCATTGCTGTCTACAACTACCTGAAGGGACATTTTAGCCAGGTGGGGGGTGGCCTCTTCTCCCAGACAACCAGCAAAAGAGCAAGGGGACACAGTCTCAAGTTGTGCCAGGGCAGGTCTAGGCTGGATGTTAGGAAGAAGTTCTTCACAGAGAGAGTGATTGGCATTGGAATGGGCTGCCCAGGGAGGTGGTGGAGGCACCGTCCCTTGAGGTCTTCAAGAAAAGCCTGGCTGAGGCACTTAGTGACATGGTCTAGTTGACTGGATAGGGCTGGGTGCTAGGTTGGACTGGATGATCTTGGAGGTCTCTTCCAACCTGGTTGATTCTATGATTCTCTACCCCACACTGTTATTGGTAACCAAGAAAGGGAGGATATTGCCCGTGCTGATGGAAGCTACTACGCTCACACACCACCTCGCTCATTGCCAACAAGAGCCAACTCAAATTTCCAGGCTTACTATTTGTTTAATCCTCCAAGCTATGGGCACACAACGCAAACAAAACAACTTTAATTTAAGAATCATCCAGTTTCTAATTAAACAGCCATAGGCAGCTGGCTGGGTACATTTTAATCAGTTTCCATAACCTATTGATCGTATACTGGAGCTTAAAAAATTAAAAGTAAAAAGATGACCGGGGAATTGTCCCATCTCAGAACAACAGTAGAACCCTCTGTAAATAACTCCTCTTTTAACCATCAGCTAAATGAACACTTCAATACTGCAGTACAAAGTCTTCTGCAAAATTACTTTAACTAACAAGCAGAAATTTATCAGCTTCAGCCAAAATCAATGCTGAAATCAATTTGAACACTGGTTGTGTCTAAAGGGGCTCATTGGCAATTTAGGGAAATTACACCATGTAAATGCCTGTGCTTTAATTGAACAGTTTCATCAACTAGGCTGTGATTGCTGTCCATTCATTTATTTACTTTCACTGCAGCTCCCATTCTGCAAAGGAATGGGTTTTGTCAGACTTGAAGGAGGTACTTTATCTTCATTTTATGCACTTTTGTGCATAACAGATTTTATGAGGCAGGCAAGTGATGGCTGGGGTCAAAAGAAACAAGTGAACAGCAATCACTGGTCAGTCTTGTTTAAACTGCAAGGATAATGCACAGAAATCGGGTGGGTTATTTCAAACTTAGTCCAGCTGTTCTCATTCCAATGTTTTTCAGTGGCACTAAAAAGAAAACAAAACAAGAGAAGCTGAAAATGAACGTGGTATGGGAAAGGAAATAAAGGAAAATGTCTCCACAAGTGCAACGTTAAGAATGCAGCAGATGGGATTTTCAGACCTCACATGGGCGGTGATTGGTTTTGACATCAAATAAAGCCCCGAACCTGCCTGTACTTCTGCAGAGCTGCATCAAGCACCAGGCTGGAACAAGGAATGTGTGTAAAAAGTGGTAAGGGCCTCTCCTGGAGAAAGTCACATTGGCTGAGTAGGGCAGCAGAGATGGGCTCCATTTATGTGTCTGTTTTGCTGCCTTGGGGAAAATCAGTTTGGTACCTGCTTACCCTCTGCCACGCGCAAAGGATGACACTGGTGTGACACTGAGAAAGGGCCAAAACAATCTGTAAATGAGAGTATTTTAAAGATTCTTCAAAGCAAATTCTTATTTTACTGCATACTCACAAAAAAACCCAAAAATTAATGAAGGGGAGAGCAACAGCTTTGCCTGGATTTAGACTCCCTTCCCACTACATTAGAGGTGCATGACAGCTCCTGCTTTTAAAAACAAACTGGGACTACAAGATATCCTCAAGGGAGGCTCTTTCATGACAGCAACAGTGTCCTGCACTAGAATCCCAGCACGGTGGGGGTTGGAAAGGACCTCTGGAGATCATGCAGTCCAAATCCCCTTACTCAAGCAGGGTTACACACAGCAGCATGCCACAAGATCACAATGGCCAGGCAGGTTTGCAATCTCTCCAGGGGAGAGCCCACAGCCTCTTCAAACAGCCTGCTCCAGCACTCCAGCACCCTCACAGCAAAGGATTTTCTCCTCACATTCTGCTGCAATCTCCTGGGTTCCAGTTTGTGCCTATTGCCCCTTGCGTTGTCACTGAGCATCACTGAAAAACCCAAAGGAGCAAACAGGGACAGGCTGTGAGAGTCTTTTCAGCCTGGATAAGAGAAGGTTCCCAGGAGACCTTAGAGCAGTCTTCCAGTACCTCGAAAGTTGGGGAGGAACCTTTAACAAGGGCTTGTAGTGACAGAATGAGGGGCAATGGCTTTGAGCTGAAAGAGGGGAGATTGAGACTGGATATTAGAAAGAAATTCTTTCCAAAGAGGGTGGGGAGACACTGGCACAGGTCACCCAATGAGGTTGTGGATGCTCCCTCCCTGGAGGTGTTCAAAGCCAGGCTGCATGGGGCCTTAAGCAACCTGGTCTAGTGGAAGGTGTCCCTGCCCATGGCAGGTTGGTTGGAACTACATGATCTTCAAGCTCCCTTCCAACCCAAACCATTCTATAATGCCTTGCTGACCCAAGCTCCTGAAGCAATGATAAACCCCAGCTATTCCATCAAGTAGAGCTGAATCACCTCCACCTCCCTTATTCTCAACCAGACCTACATTTTCCCCAAAACTGACAATGCTTTACCCCTGCTAATGTTGGAAAGGATCTGCAATACACTGGCAAGGCATCATTTGCAGGCTGTTTGGCAAGAGAGAGCAACTTCCCAGCTGTCTTACCATGCGCTATGTTTAATGTGCTAATGGGGCACCCCAAGGCTGGTTAGAGATAGGGAATAAAGATACAGGCATATGCTGGAGTGTACAGCTCAACCAAACAACAAAATTGCTCAAGTAAATTGCTCAAACAAATTAAGTTTCCACATCTCTCCCTATTTTCCCCTGTTCTTCTGGGTGGTACATCATCAACAGCCACTTCTCTCCCAATTACTCAACTCAAAGTGATGCCGTCTGCTTTAACCGCCTTTTGCTAAGATGTGATCTGATACTCTCTTTTCTTCCCTCTCCCCTAGATACTGGGTAACAAATTAATTGAGGCATCATTGGGACTTTATGTTTATCTCTGCATCAGGAGCATTACAGCTTGCTGCTATCGAAGGCACCTCTAGCAGAACGGAAAGACTTCCAAACCATACACGACAGACACTTCAAAAACATTCCAGGCATCCATCCCCTAAACACAGCTCCTTTCTCCAGGATCACAGAACAGTCTGGATTGGAAGTGACCTCCAAAGGTCATGTAGTCCAACCCCCTTTGCAGTAAGCAGGGACATCCTCAGATAGGTCAGGTTGCCCAGAGCCCTATGGAGCCTCACCTTTGACATCTCACTCATTTGCACTACAATTGCCAAGCAAAAACTAGAAAATATGAAACAAGAGGAAAAGATTCTTGTTGCTGGTATATAAAGGAAGGAAATCATTAAGAGACTTCACAGAATAATTATTTGCCAGAGATCAATGGCTCCACTTTGGAATCTTTAGATTCAAAACAGACACAAACCTAAGGATTTTAGGTGTAAATTATTAAATGTAGCTACTCCTGAGACTGGCTGGCAGAGTGTTTACATCCCACTACAGACCAAAATGCTGCTCATCTTTCACTGAAGCAAAAAGGAGCAATCTTACCAAAACCACCTCTTGGAGCTCTGCAACCAGTGATGGAGCTAAAAGATGCAGCCCTGAAGCACCTACTCTAAATGCCTTTTGGATCTATCCATGAATGAAAAAGAGTTTAAGTATATACCACAGATGTACTGGTGCATCAGTGTTTTCTGCTGGAAAACAGCCCAGTCTGGGCAGTCTCCATCCTATACTGGCTTCTGTAAAATAACTGACAAGAAATCAGGCTGCCCAGAGAGGTGATGGAATTCTCCATCTCTGAAGACATTCAGAACCTGCCTGGATGTGTTCCTTGAGATGTAGCTGCCTTTGCAAGGGGGCTGCACCCAATCTCCAGAGTTCCCTTCCAAACTCTACCATTCTATGGTTCTGTGTAATTAGAAAGCCTGTCAAAGAGCCGGAAGGTCAAGCATGTACCAGCGGAACGGACTCAGGGTCCTCTTGTCAGGTCAAACGTCTACAAAGTAACAGCAGCTGAGTTTCCAAAAATTCTTAAAACTAGACTTGTAGTACTCCATGGAAAGTGGAAATCCCAGTTAATGATATAAAATTATTTACTCCAACTGGAAAACAGAAGAGAAAGACACTGGTATGCTTTTAGACCTTGCTAGGGCAGATTTCATTCATCGCTTTTGCAGCAATCTTAACTCAAGACACACTGCCCAGTATACACCAGGAGAAGAATTTCTGGTTATACATTCAAAGCTATTTCTTAAATACACGGTTTGGGGTTTTCTGTATGGTTTCCAAAATTTTGGAAAATATAAGCAATCCACAAGCAAGAATAATTAATTGATTCTGCTGTTATCTGTAATTGACATTTCTTAATGAAGAAAATAGGGTATCAAAAGGCAGGGGGAAAATTGGAAGGGAAACAACTATAAAATCCTTTTTTTTATGTTAGAACAGGAAAGACATTCAGATTCAGCAAGTTCTCACTAGAATTATCTTCATTAAGAAAATAGGGTATCAAAAGGTAGAGGGAAAAGAGGAAGACAAACAACTATAAAATCCTTGGTTTGTGCTAGAACAGGAAAGACATCCAAATTCAGCATGTTCTCACTAGAAATACCTTCATTAAGAAAACAGGGTATCAAAAGGTAGGGGAAAAGAAGAAGACAAACAACTATAAAATCTTTGTTTCGTGTTAGAAGAGGAAAGACATTCAAATTCAGCATGTTCTCACTAGAAACATCTTCATTAAGAAAACAGGGTATCAAAAGGTAGGGGAAAAGAAGAAGACAAACAACTATAAAACCCTTTTCTTTTTTTTTTTAGAACAAGAAAAACATTCAGATTCAGCAAGTTCTCACTAGAAATATTGCTATAAAGTATTGATTTTTTTACCAGACTCAATTGACTGAAAAGTTGTTTGTATAGCAATATTGGCCGAGCCAATATAGTGGAACAATTTTGCTACACAGAGTAATCAAGTGTATTTCTAAAGTATAATTATACTGTCATAAAAATAAAGCTAAGATACCTCTTCTCTAAGTCATAAACCAGCTGCAGCTGTAAAGAACCCAAATAAATGAAAGAACGTTTTCTAACTAAGCATAGTGTCTTCCAAAGACAACAAAATCACCTCCCCCTCTTTAAGCCAAGGGGAGCATGAAAAGTGATCAATACTTCAATCTCAATAAACTATTTCAATAGTAGTTAATTCATGGGGAAAGAGAGGCTGAAAATTTTTGCTCAGCGACCTGCGACCCGCACTCTTGTTTGCTGAATGCTGATAATATATCATTGCCATAATGGATATGACTTAGTATAAACAGCTAGAAAGAGAGGGGGGGAAAGAGGGAAAAAGATACCACACAGACATGCTGGTTCTTTAAGTTCAGATCAATACTACACACAGCTTCCTCTGAAACAAACTGGCAGCCTGGAATGCTGGAAGAAGGGAACCAGCCGAACATTTGCAATTAATTTCATTTGACAAATGTTCATCGATTTAATGGAATAAAATATATGTGGGCTGCTACCTCTGACTACTGCAATCCAGCTACCTGTAAGTATTCCATTTTGTAGTTTCTTATTGGTTTCTGCAGCACAGATGTTTCTTGGGTGAGGGAGAACAGGCTGCTCTTTATTTCCCTTTACTTTAAGGGTGATTGCTCCAAGGTAGGGAGTTCTGTCTGCGGTTTACCCAAAGCAAATCACCTTGCTAAGTGTCACCTGCCTGCAACAAAGGCAACCAGGAGCTCTTCAGGGATGAAAGTGAATTGGCACAACTCTTCAAGCCAAGAGACAAATTTGGAATAACCTGAGAGAAATCCCAGAATCCCAGCATGGCGAGTCTTAGAAGGGACCTCTGGAGGTCATTCAGACCAACCCCAGTGGCCAAAGCAAGGTCACCTACAGCAGGTTGCCCAGGATCACAATTTCCAGGTGGGTTTGGAAGCTCTCCAGAGAAGGACACTCCATAACCACTCTAGGCAGCCTACCCCAGGGCTCCAACAGCCTCACACCAAAGAAGTTTCTCCTAATCTTCCAATGGAACTCCCTGAGTTCCAGTTTGTACCTTCTGCCCTTTGTTCTGCCACTGGGCACCACTGACAAGAGTCTCGCCCCATCCTTTTGCTCCCCACCCTCTAGTTCTTGCTGAGTTACAGTTAATTCGATCATCTGAGAGGCCTTTTCCAACCTTAAGAATTCTGTGATTCTGTGTGAGATTTCTCAATGATGTTCCATCTGCAGGGCAGACCTGATTTCTGAAAGAGTCCATTCAAAGACTGGACTTGCTCCCTTAAGGTTTTGAAAGTCCATTTTCAGTAAACCTTCCACAAAGAGAGTTGTTTCGTAATGCTGGCAGCCAATTAGGAACTGAACTAAATGCACTGTAGCTTTTAAAACATTTAGAAAACCCAAAACACCAAAAAAAAAAACCTGTTAATATCAAAGTGAAAATGTCTAAGGTATAAACAAAATCATAATGGGATGCTGGGTTACTGTATATGGTAAATAGCTCTCTGGAGGAAACCTTTATTACTCCCTGAGGGCTTTCTTACAAAGTACGGATTTCTTAATTCCTAGTGGAATATTTTTCATACACCACTGCAGACTATTAAGTACCAGATATTACATTATGTAGTTTAAACTTTGCACTATGCATGAGAAAAGACTTTCCTGTTGAGAAAACTCTATCTCTGCTATTATCATCTTTACAATATTAAAATTAATACTGGCTGCAGGGTAGAAGCTTCACTGCCAAAATTTGGGGGAGTTTATCATTTAATATATTCATCAGCCTGCGTGCAAAACTCCTCAGGAGGGAGGGAGAGAAGTCACTGCAACAGTGAGAGGGGTATCAACTAATTTGGGATTGCTGGAGAAAGGCAGAGCAACGGTGTCATCACATCCCAGTACTGGGCTAGCAAAGGGCGTGGTAAAGCAGCAAGAATAATGGTATTGCAAATACTGCCAGCAATTCATTATGCTTCAGGACATTTCCAGTTCCACTTGTGAACCATTAACTTGTTACCCAGGAGGGATTCAGAGCTAAGTCTTAAAAAGATAATAAAAATGCAGCAGCCCTCACGGCACCCAAGAGCAGACACCTTGTAAATATGTAAAGAGAATTCTTGAGAAGTCAATACCGAGAATTTCTTTGCTATTTTTTTTTTTTTAAACCAACATAGACAGGCCCTCTACCTCTCAGTACAAATCTGAAGGGGGAAAGGAGCATTGGTACCTTTCATTTCCAATAATTTGAAGTGAAATTCAACACTCACTTGTAGACTGTGCCTCCATTGCCATGACCGAGGATGTCTCGATACCGTATGTCTTGTTCATTCATCTCCACAAGAAAGAAAGAAAAACAAAAGAGATGTCATGCTGTGGATGGAAATGTCAAGGAAAAGCAACTCCAGGCCATAAACAACAAGCAGTCTGGGTCATTTCAAGTTCAGCTGCAAGAACGAGAAGATCAATACAACATTTGCTGTCCAATTTATAAAAGACGATACCAAGGGACAAAGTGATGGAAAGTTTAATGACAATTTGTTTGCCTGGGTCATTTCATTAAAGTTTGATAAAAGGTGTCAAAATGGAATGATATAATATAGCTCAAGAGGGTCAGGTCACAGATACTGATAGGAAAAGGGTCTCCAGAACAGCACATAACCAGAGCCAAAGTTGGAGGTGAACGGAAACAATCCGACAGAAAGCTGTCATCCTAAGTATGGCCAGAAAAGTTTGTTCTGGAATCAGGGTAATTGACATTAATTGAGTGACAGTTCTGTCAGCAAAATTCCTTCACAGTGCTTCATTTGTTATCTTTTAACTAAAGCAAATATTCTGGAATTTAGAAGAGAGACTTGGCTTGCTAGCCAATGAAAATACTTGTCCTTGAAATACTCAAGTAATCGTCTGCCTCAACCCTTCCGCTCACTGGGGCAACTCTCCAGATGGACTGATATCCTCAGATGATCTTGGAGGTCTCTTCCAATCTGGTTGATTCTATGATTTTGAAAGGGATTGTATAAAAGCTTATTAAACATCACCTTGCTGGAGGAGCAATTAAAACATACAACAGTCCAACCTTCTCCTGTAGGAATAATAAGACTGATCTCTCAGCTAAATCACCTACTGAGAAGAAAAAAAGTCCCTACAGATATTTTTGGAATGCCTATGCACACCTGAAATCAAATATTTTACTGAATGTAAATTGTGGGCTGCATGCATTTGCTATTCCAAGATGACCTCCTCCAATGCCTGAGCATTTTAAATAATAAATACATGGGCAAATCCCACTTTTAAGAGATGTTTTCCTAAGAATCTGATACCAAATCATTCATTTGTTTCTGTTAACTACTTATATTTGATGGGACAATCAAGTTAAACAGTTTGGATGAGACCTTAAGCAACTTGCTTTAGTGGAAGGTGTCCCTGCTCATGTCAGGGAGGTTGGAACTAGACGATCTCCAAGGTCCCTTCCAACTCAAACCATTCTGTGATTCAAGATTTTTCCAGGACTTGGAATGACTGTTACAGACCATCAGTTGTATGTGTGTTAAAATGTATCAAAACCCCCTTAATGCTATCACTGATGTGATTAGAGTCAGGTCCTTGGGCAAAAGCATTGGATTCGAAATCACATCAGCATGCCTGAGATATCTACCAATTAGTGACTTCAGGAACCACCAGCACCATGACAGCCACACAGAGCTTGCCACCAGCCAACTATCTGCATTTATCCATCTTCTGAGATGGCTTTTCAAATTCATCAGGGACACGTGCCCTTCAGTTAGCCATCTTTAAGCATTCCTTTTCATAGGATGTCAGTAAAGAGAAGAGCAACTTTGCCCCTGGCGTCAACTGGAACAAGCAAGTGATGGTAACAAGCTGAAAGGCCCTGAAGAGTCAATACTCAGCATGTCTTACAAACAGAAAATGGAATATCTAATTGATTTTTAAACCATCTGGTTTAAGGATAGAAATTCTGAACTCCAAAATTTGTGTTCTTAACTTTCACTACCTAAATTTCCTTGTTTTTCACAGGAAATCCTTCTCTACGTATTTCTTCCAGCGAGGTAGAAAAACTCTGAATTCTAAGGAAATCTGAAATATCTCAAAGCAGAAATTGCCTTTGCATTATTACCTGTTTGTAGTGAAACCTGGGGCAGGTATCTTAAGAGGGTATGAAGTGGCTCATTCAAGTATCAAGGTTTCTGATGAAAATGAAAGCTTAATTCCTGAAAGCAATCTTGCTTACTGCATCAATCAGAAAATGCAAATAAAGGGGGGGGGGGGGAGGGGGGAAACTCCACCTGGTGAGCAACAATAATTCATGAGTGGGTATTAAAATAAGCAAAAAATCCCTTCTTGATCCTTTGCTCCAATCATCATTTCTCTCAGCCTGCAGCATTCATTTGAAGCACACACTGCGTTTAAGGAGTTCTGCTCTTCTAAGTTGGAAGACTTTTAATTCTCCAGTCTTTGAGGTAACAACAAACATCTTTCTCCTACATTCACAGCAATCTTTGTATAAACAAAGCTCTTAGGAGAAATCAAATGATTCCACAAAGCCATGAACAGACTTTGCTTCTTGGGAGTGGAGAGGGAGATTTTTTTGCAGTTACACAAGTTATAAGCAACAAATTGAGCAGAACCAGAGACATGAATTGTATTCTCTTTTCTCTGTTTTTCACTAACTGGTAAAGAGGTTACTCTTCATGCCAGTCCCTGAAGCTAGTAGTAGGAGCAGCTCCACCTGCCAGCCCAGCACCATTTCTGATCTCAATGCACAAAGAGTAACCAGAAGCTGGGGGTGAAATAAGGAAAGACTGGGGTGGAGCAAGGATCTGCCAACAACTGATAGGGAGATAAAGCGTGATTTACTGGCTCAAATAAAGATGCCAAAAAACATGGGGTGATTTATTTATTTTACTGGGAACAGTGGCTTCTCAATCATAAAATGATAACATAATAACAATGAACTCAACAGTGAGGACTGGAATATTAAACTTGCAACCTCAAGTTTGATTGGATGCCAATATTAACAGGATTAATGAGAAAGCAAACCAGGCTTCAATTATGGATCAGCAAACAAACCATCCCTTGCTTATACCTGCTGCTTTTGAAAGAAATCAGTGTCTATCTCTTATAAATCATTAAACCCAAAATGCTCAATTAATCTTTATTTTCTATGCAGAGGCCTGAGAGAGGCAGAGTCCTGTAGCCATACCTTTGCTTTAGGAATCGAAGCAATAATGGCTTCAGAAAGCAGTCACACTCTATGAGCAGACAATTGAAGAGATTTAGTAAATCCCACTTTATAGAGCAGAGACTAATCGGAAAACACAAGCCAGTCAAATGTTTCTTATGAACTGTTGACACTATATCAATGCTGAATCAATTGGTGGCATTTACTCTGAGTGACAGAAAAGAAATAAATATTTATATCGCATCACCTATATCAATGAACCCAGGCAGAAAGCTATTTCTAACCTGTCAATATTTGATTATCTTGAAGAATCATGTCCCCTTCTTTTAATGATTAATATGAATTCCTTATTGAAGCTAAATGGATACTACTAGAGAAATATCATTAGGAATGCCTGAAAGCATCAGCTGTCAAAAACTAATAAAAAATAATAATCCAACCTGTATTTAAGTAATGGTAAATGTGACTTAATCCTCCCCAAAAAAGGGAAAGTTGAAGTTACAGCTGGAAACATATTCCTAGCTACAACAGCTGGAAAGCTATTTCCAGCTACAGATCTGTGACCAAGTCCTGCAGAACACAGTGCAGCCTGACAACAAGAATTTTCCCTCGGTAGTGTAACTCCTGGCAGAGCAGGGAGAGTAAAACAGTGTCAAAACTGATTTGGAATGGTCTTTTCTGTTCTTTTTTTTTCTTGATTGGGTTCAAGCAACATTTTTAAATACCATACTAAAAGATGGAGCTCCTTTAGATCCTTTTTTTGGAAATCCTACTATGCAGGAAAGCAACTCTAAGAGTCAAGTGCAGAGCAGACAAAATATTAATTTCTATTGCTCAGAATAAATAAAATGGCCACATACACTTTATAGGTCCAATCACAAAAAGATGGGTTTAGCCCAGTAACTCTACCTGAAATAGATTTAGTAACCCTGAAGTGAGTACCAACTTCATTTTAGAAGTTCAGAATGCCAGTAACTCCCACCATTTCAAGTCACCCAGAAAAAAGAAACACATTGTTTAGCTGTGACTTTGAAACGTTAACAGATCTACCTGGCAGGAATCTGTGAATATTAAACTAACTCTGCTCGTAAGGAGTGCTGACGAGCTTTAAAATACAATCCCAAGCTGTATTCAAAGGATTCGGTCCCAAACAGGCAAGGCTGTAACATAGGGCTGTTCAACTCCCATTTTCAAGGGGCATTCTAATCTATTAGCCCCCAATGTTACAGGTGATACTGAAGGACAAGCGTGAAGACCAGCCTTTATCTTCTTGACACGCTCAACTACAACTACTTGATTCATGAAATGCCAATGAGGCTTGGAGAGGTCATTGTGTGAAGGCACTGAATACGCATCTCAGATAATTAAGATTTCAGCCTTCGAAACATGGAGGGGAAGTGAACAGCAGTTAAGAAAATCAATAAGAGTCTTTTATTTGCAGTGACACAGATGTCTCAGTCAATAGAGCCTAATAGGCAAGCTTGATCGCAACGGACAGGTGCCTGCCTCCAAGGCTATCAAAGGGCTTTCACTATGACAAACGTTAAAACATATTTATGTTGCTGCTGAAGAATCTGAGATTCTCTGAAGGTAGTTTAATTGCACGGTGTATATTTAATGTCATTACACTGCTCCTACGCTCAGTGCCAAATGGGTAAGAAATGATTGCTCTTTGCCCAGGACATCCACTTGTCTCATCAATTGTTACGTTAAACCTTTCACTTTGGGGTGCCAGAACCTGAATGTCTGGAGCAGGGAGACCAAATAACAAGATAGATTTCTACAGCTTTGAGGTTTTGGTTTAGTTTAGTTGGGTTTTCTCTTTTTTTGTTTTGTTTGGGGTTTATTTGAAGAAGCTACACTATAAAGTGATTCCAAAGAGCAGAGAGTGATTCTTTCCAAGACTCTGCTAAATATTTAAGCCTCTGCTGCCCTAAAAAATACGAAGAGCATTCTAACTGAGCAGTTGACTTAGTTATTCAAAATTGATTAACTTTCCTCCCTGAAATTGTGGCAGCAGCGCAACATGTGTGAGGTACTTCAATCTATTTGGAGCTGAATCTGATTAGCACATTTTGAGAAATGGGAAGCAAATTGCTATGCCAATCACAGTGAATCAGGACACAGAACTCATTCATATCATGAAGGTTTTGATGGTCCCTCCAGTTCTGTATTAAAAGAACACATTACAGCTAAATGAGCAGTAAGCATCTTTCCACCTCTTTGTGGCATGCCAATCGCTGCAGCATTAGGCAGTAACGAGATGTGCATGGAGCCAAGGCTCAATTCCAAGCACCTACCTGGCCATTTGCAAGTATTTTCTTCAGCTCTGCAGAAGACTTTTTTAAGCTGGGGAAAAAAAAAAAAGAGAAGGAAAAAAAAGAGGCAATTATTTTTAATGACTGTGCCATTTCACTCAGTAAAACAAAGTGAAAACATAAGAAACAAGCTATCAGGTTAAGTTCCCAGTTACATATTCTAATAGATTTAGCTTTAGCAATGCTGACTGATGTTTGGTATAGCTACTCCTCAAACTGCAGACAGCAGAAATGGAGAAGCAATGAACATTTAAGAAAATCAATATATTTTTCACCTTTACAAACCAGCTTTTTTTAGAGACCTGACTATGCCACCCTTTGATATACAACCTATTGCTTGTCAGTTCAGAGAAGAAAAAGAAAATTAAGATACCCTCACACAGCAGGTGTTCTGAAAAAAAACTGCAGGGAATAAGGTTCACATTTAGTTTTCAGGTGCCTTGTTTTCACAGAATCACTATGGTTGGAAGAGAACTGTAAGATCATTGAGTCCAACCATTAACCCAGCACTGCCAGGTCACTACTAAACAATGCACCTCAGCACCACATCTACACAGCTTTGAAAGCCCTCTAGGGATGGGGACTCCACCATTACCCAGGGCAGTCTAGGCCAATGTTTGACCACTCTTTTAATGAAGACATTTTTCCTAATGTCCAACCTAAACCTTCCCTGGTGCAACTTGAGGCCATTTCCTCTTATCCTATTGCTTATTCCTTGAGAGTAAAGACCAACCTCCACCTGGCTCCAACCTCCTTTCAGGCAGTTGTACAGAGCCAGAAGGTCTCTCCTCAGCCTTCTTTTCAAAGGCTGAACAATCCCAACCCTCAACGACTCCTCATAAGACTTTTTCTCTAGACCTTTCACCAGCTTCACTGATCTTCTTTGGACCTTCTCCACTCCCTCAATATCCTTCCTGGAGTGATGAGCCCAAAACTGAACCCAGTATTCCAGATGGTGCCTCTTCGATGATGAGTACAGGGGAACAATCACTGCCAACCACATATTGCTGATCCAAGCCACATGCTGTTGGCCTTCTTGGACACCTGGGTACAGGCTGGCTCATCTTCAGCCAGCTAAAACTCCTCAGTCTTCACATTCTTTAAGGTATTATCCCACAATCATTTCTGTAAGTCTGCACCAAGTGTGTCATTGATGGTATCTCACCACTTCAACTGACCATAGATTGGAGCATGATGAACTCAACTCCTGCTTAGGGCATGTGATGGTTTGGATGTTACCCGCTCCCCCATGCTTAAGAAAATCACCCAGACTAGACTCAGTGGCTGGAAATTAAAGAATGAAGCTTTATATTTACAGCTTAGCACAACAGACAAGCAGGTATTTAAAATATCTACAGCTATAGACAGAAATATACAAGCTAAAAAGTAATACAGAAACACAACAGACCTCCCAGGAACCAGAGTCCCCAGGAGGGGCTCCTAACCACCCTTCCACCTCCTTTCCACCCCTCTACCTTATCCCAGACTTTGCCTTACGTTCAAGGTGAGTTTGGAGAACGGGCCAGGGGACTTAGGAAGGAGACAGATTAGTCACACAGAGAGCAGGTTAGAGAGAGAGAGAGAGAAGTGCATGCAGCCAGATAACAGAGTTGCTCTTGGGCTCTATGTTTGTGTTCTTGCTTTTATACATCTCAGCAAGACTATGTTTCCTTTTCACAGTCTATAATCTAATTTCTCTCACTAAAATACCCCAGCTAGGCTCAAACTAGCACAGGGCATCTCACGGACTTGCCAAAATTGCCACGTGCACCCATTCCAGCTCATCCTGCTGCTGCACTCGCTGTGCTCATTCAGGAGAAGCTACTCTTGTGTCTTACATTACACAAAATGACTATTTTTTTTTTCCTACTAGGAGAACATTAACAAACCACACCTATCAGCTTCGTGTGTTTTGTAGGTAAAAGTCATTTTAATGGCTTCAAACTACTTCCACCAGCACACGAAATAACCACCTCACCTCCCTTCCTGACAAACTCTCTGCCTTGTACATTCCACACAACGAACTGCCTGGGCAGCAATGTGGCTGCAAAACTTCATCTCAAAGAGACATTCTGCTCTTATTACTGAAGTTAAAAAAAAAGTACAAAATAATATATTCTTGAAAGGCATGTGCACGTGTCTTGATCACAGATCATTATTAACAAGAACAGTGCAAACACAGATTTCATATTTGGTGGCTTTGTTCTTTAATAGGCCTCTTGTTCCCACGACTACTTTAAAGAAAAATTAAGTTTTCCAAGGAAACATAAGTTGATCTTGTCATCTTTCATGACTAACAATTTGTGAACATGAAACAAAGAGAGACTTTCAATTACTTCAAAAACAAAACTCATAGTGCAGAAGGTTTCGGGAAAGGAATGGCAATTAACCACTAAATAAGGTGACAAGAATCTTCTAGAAGCCTCATTTGCAATGCACTTTAAGAACAAGCACAAAGTACAGGAAGTACTGAAAGCCACAGCACATCAGCAACAGAAAGCAGCTTTATTTAGTTCAGTGGTATGACAGATTGGGAGGAGGGCTGCAACTCTTAAAGACATTCAGATTTCTGCGCTTTCAAGAGTCTTGGATAGGACCTTCACCACTGCAGTACACAGGGAACCTTCCCCAAGGAATGGGGGCAAGCTTTGCTAGATGAGATTCACCAGGGGTACTGACTTTGAGGGTTTTTTTATCTTTACAATTAGCAAAGCAAATAAAAGCAGCATCAAAAATGGTTTTAGTAGTATTGAAGTGGTGCTTCCCACTGCAGCACGACTCCAGCACTGCTACCAACCGTGTGGGGTGGCAACGTGCTCCAGACAACCAGATCACATAGAATCCTTTTGGCTAGCAAGCATCTTCAGGATTGTGGAGTCCAGCTGTTAACCCAGCACTGCCAAGCCCATGTCCCTCAGCACTACATCTACACTGCTATTAAATACCTTCTGGGATATCCCACCACAGGGACAGTGCCACCACTGCAGCATCTGCCAGAACGGGTACCAGCACTTCACTGACTCCATACTTCCAATGCAGTGCGAGTGTGGCTTTGATCACGTTCACCCCTGTCAATTCTGTTTCCAAATGCTCTCAGAAAGGCAGCAGCATGCTGATGCACAGATAAATGTAATATTACATGCTTATTAGAATAATAGAATAATTTAGCTTGAAAGGGGTCTCCAGAGATTTCAATTCCCAGGTTTCAAACACTCTTACATGAAGAAGATGGAGCCAGACTCTTCTTAGTTCTTTTTAAGAACGTGTAAGGTTTCTTTGTGGGCTTTTGGTATATTTGTTTTAATATCAGTATTGAGTATAATGACTTTGTGTAATAAAAGTGAGTTTATGCTTCAGTAATTAAAAACAGATCTTGAGGAAAAAAAAAGAGAATTGAGTTATCTTGCATTTTAAGATCTTGATATGGGTTTTCAAATTAGGACTGGCATCTAAAAAGAAAGATAAGGGAGATGGGCTCTAACACTTTGCTGAAGCTGTATGAAACAGGGCACCAGAGCTGTTGAGGATCATCAAAAATCTTACTCCATGATAATAAACCTACTGTCAAATTGTAAAAAAAAAAATCAAAGAATCCTGGAATGAGATAAGCAACGCAAACCTCAACATACAGTGATTATTAGATCAACAAAACCAAATTTCCTCACCAGTATTTCAATGTTTTATAAAGGACAAAGACACCTGAACTACCCAGCAAAGACTTATTTCTTCCGGCAGAGAAATACTTCTTCTGAACAACCAGCAGTACGAGTCTAACAAGATCCATGAATCAAGGTAATTTCCCCTTCCCCACTTCACTCCTGTGCGCCCAGTAGTCATATTGAGAAAGTTATTCAACATCAAGCTCATCACTGGGAACCACTGCACACAAGGCTCCATTTTGGTTTAATAAAAGGAAACAAAACAAAACACATGCTCCCGTTCTTGACTCTTACCTATTGCTTGGAAGGGAATCCGAGACCGCCGCACTGCTATTATTAGCAGACGCTGCTCGTGTATTTACCTGCAGGCAGGGAAAGGATCTTTATCAGTCGTTTGTGTTCAGAGGACACTATTCTAATTAACCTGTAATTTGCCATGAATTTCTCATTTCACTCCGAAGGTTAATTAGCTTGTTGCTAGGCATGCCGACGGTTGAGGTCTTGTCTGTATGTAGGTTAGCAGGGTATATAACTCACGGACTACAACGTCCTACCCTCACATCTGCAACACTTGCTTAAATAATACAGAAAAAGAAGGGACGTGGCCACTATTTATCCTCATTTTAAAAACTAAACAGTTATTTATATATTCAGTCTTCTGCAGTTTGTAGTGAGTAGGCTTACAGAAGCAAGCGGCGTACCTGAATGAATCCAACAACCTAAAAGAATTTCACTGCAGCGCCTGCCATGCTTAGATAAATCCTCTAAAATCAAATTAATATAGTGGGTTGTTTGTTTTTTTTTGAACTCTTTGAAGTCACAGATGACAAACTGAGTATTGAAATTTAGGAACCTTATTAACAGAGATGAAAACAAAAACCCAACCCGAAAGGAAAGGCAATTCTGTTTTTCATAAAACTACGTATTAGAGAACTTGAAGCCAGCACCCAGCAGACAAATCCTTCTCTCACCCTTACAAAAAAAAAACCAAAAAGATTTTAAAAAAATCAAATTTTTTCAAAAATCTGCTTGTCAGAGCTGAAGAAAGTGCAGTTTTATTTGACATTTCAATAAGTGGAACACAGCATTACAAATCCATCTAACTTTACTGAAACAATTATTGAAATTCGTACCTTCAGGCCATGTATGTTCCGTTTCCCAGGAGGCTTGCAGGCTGAAACAGTAATTGACTAAATTGTAGAACACATCAGGGCCATTTACAAATTTGCTCAAAATGAATCTTTTAAAAAGAAATGAGGGTGACACCAAAATTAGCAGAGAGAAATGATTGAAAAGTGCCTCGCAAGACCCAGAGTGGGAATTATGAACCAGGATTTTTAACTTGCAGGAGTGAGCATTTATAAATGCTAAGAGCTTTCTGACTCCATGTAATATAAATTCTAATTTCTGCTTAAAACACATCAGAAAACCATGAGAACTCTTGGCTTAAATGATCTTTTTGTAATTCAAATTAAAATCTTATGTCAGTGTATTTTCACACACTGTGATTTTTTTTTCTTCTTGCCTTTTTTTTTCCCCCCTTTAGCTTTTAACAGAAATATTTGCAAGATCTATTTGAAAGGAGTCTGCTGCCACACATCACAAATCAGTCATATTGGCAAACACAGTTTGTTTGAAACGTGGTAAAAACATGTCAGGGGCAACAGCAGCGAGGCTTAAGAAAGCAAATATTGGATAAACACAGCCCCAAATGCCACATTTTGGCTGTAGATGTACAAATGGGTTTAATGAGGGACACGTTGCTCGAGGAGAAAGCGGTTTCCTAAAGTCTCCCCCAACTAAATGTTGCCTTGTTCCTCCATTCCACTCCCATGCTTTTGTCCAATGTTAAAGCCACAAAGGCTGCCAGCTACATGTTACAGACAGTTCCCATTTTCAAACTACAGTGCCCTACAAATTGTATGTTAAAGGGCCTGTCACTTTTGATTGATTGTCTGAGGAGGGATGAATTTGATTTTTCTCTTTCTCTGACGCACAGGCGTTCCACTTCCAGTTTTGACAGCAGGAAACAGAGAACTATTTATTAGTCAAAAGGACACAGATGATAGTTATTAAACACATCAGTTAGGGCCAGGCTGTGTGCCTCTAAATGACATTAGAAATCACCATGTGCACCTTTAAGAAGAAAAACAGGATGAGACCGTGGGCATTAAAAAACACAACCAGGAAACAACAAACTACTCTAAAATACATGTAAGCACATTATCAATTTCCCCTAATAGATGAAAATCAACATTGTGAACAAGATATTAAAATAATAGCACATTTTTATGATACATATTTGAATGGTATAGGCACCTTGAATTCCACAGATAGGAAATAGGTAACATAGAGAGGATGCACACACCCTTTTCTTTATGCATATACATACACAGAAGATTAGTTCCAGTATTAAAAAGAACTCTGTTTTACACTACCTAGACAGCAACAATGTTTTGTTGGGTTTTTCTGGTTTGGTGTGGGGGTGCTGTGTTGTGGTTTTTTTTGTTAGGTTGGTTGTTTCATTTTTTAAAGTTGCCCAAACACCTCTTTTTCCTCTTAAAAACCTTTACATTATCCAATTAATATAGCCCCAGAGGATGGCACATGGACATTTGGTACCACCAGGCTTTAAGGAAAGACAAAACCTTTCACAAGCTCACTGCAGAGAGCAAATGGAGGCTTCCAAGGTAGAAATGGAAAAGGATTCAAAAGAAGATCAGACTTGAAAAAAAACAACAGAAAAACCCAACCAAACAAAAAAAAAAAAAAAATCAAACCAAAGAAGCAAAACAAGCAAGAAGTCAAACCAAACAAGCAAGAAGTCAAACCAAACAAGCAAAACAACCAAAAAAAATCAAACCAACCAAACAAAAAAACCCAAAAAACCCAACCCAACCAACCAAAAAACCCCAAAGACAAAACCTTTAAATGGGGGAATCTTAAACTCCAGGCAGAAAAGCTGCACATTACTGATGGGGCTGTAAAATGCAATATGTAGAGAAACGTGGTCAAAAGGGCACGAAGGGAAAATGCTCGTGCTAACAAAATTTGGGACGCTCATTAGAGAGGCAGGACAGGGGAAAGGATGCAGGAAAAGTGCATTTTTCTTGATATTGCAGAAGAGAAGAACTTAGAGGGTAGGAAGGGAGTGAAGGGTAACTTCAAAGCTGTAAGCTAGAAAGAAGAGATGTTTTAAGAAGATGATTTGGAAAGGTGAAACAGCAGCTCAGCACTGAAGCAGCTTAGAGGAGGTAGCAAGCCACCTATAAGGAAATGTCCAGCAGATATGTATGTAGCTGAGGCATTGGTGAAAACGTGGAAGTAACAGATGGGGATTGTATCTGTAGAATCATAGAATCAACCAGGTTGGAAGAGACCTCCAGGATCATCCAGTCCAACCTATCCCCCAGCCCTAGCCAGTCAACTAGACCATGGCACTAAGTGCCTCATCCATCTGTAGCAGCACGGAGATGAATTCTGGATCTGAGGAGGTAATGATTGTCATCCTTAGATGTAAATATGAAAGGAGAAAGCAGCAGCAGTAGGAACCTGCTTGGTTCATTGCTCAGGAATGACCCAAAAGGAGCATCTACACGGGTTAAGCCTTTAAACACTGAGTTATGCCAGCTACTGATAATCTCCTGCCACAACTTCCTTGAACTGCTAGCTTAACGGGAAATACATCCAATTGCCTTGTACTTCCAAGAAGAATCCAAAAATATTTCCAATCAATGCTAGGGTCATAAAATGAGTAAGGTTGGAAGGGACCTTAAAGACCCATCTATCTCCAGCCTCGCTGCCATGGTCCAAGACAGCAAGATCCTTCACTGTATTAGTTTCTCAAGACCACTCAAGGCCTAGCATTTTGCTTCTTGCAAGTGGTGGTCAGCAGTTTTAGAGTGCCAGTAATTAAGTGGCTTTATACAGGAAAAAGTTTAAGATAAAGACCCTCACATCTCAGTCTGGGAAGGGGCAGAAGATAGCTTCCCTCTCTACAGCTGTCCTTATATCCATCTCAGGAGAACACATCTCACAAAGGAGACCAGCTCCAGGGTAGGTAAATCTGCCCTGGGACAGGGAATAGCCACAAAAAGGACCAAGAAGGGACTCTTTGGAGTGCTTTCTGAAGGTGGTAGAGTCACTGTCCCTGGAGGTGTTCAATAGAAGACTGGATGAGGCACTTTGTGTCATGGTCTAGTTGATAGGATAGAGCTGGGGGATAGGTTGGACTGGATGATCTTGGAGGTCTCTTCCAACCTGGTTGATTCTATGATTCTAAGGCAGGAAAGTGGCAGGCCTGTGCAAAGGGTTGCTCAGGTGGTGTGGGCAGAGCCAGCAGCCCCAGGGGCACAGCTAAACAAGGCAGAAACAACCATAGCCAAGAAGAAGCCTCAGGGAGGGCATAGAGGTGGGCTCAGTGGCTTGCAAATGGCCCTTCCCAGAAGGCAGCCCAGCATGGCAACCATACAGGTCACTGACAGGAGGAATATGGGGACTCAAACGAAGTTCCCTCACAAATATGTAGCTGTCCAAGCGTCTGGTTGCAAGGAGCGTCTGAGCCTGGCACCGGTACCAGAAGACAGCAGAGAGGACATCTGTGTGCGTTGTGAGCAGGTCAGTGACCTGCTCAGCTGGGCAGTGCAGAATTGGAAAGATTGAGTGGTATCATGGGGTGTGAAAAGAGTACTGGAGAAGATTATGGAGCAGTTCATCTTGAGTGTGCTCACAGCAAATGTAGGATAACAGCGGGATCAAGCCCAGCTAACATGGGTTCATGAAAGGCAGGTCATGCTTGACCAACCTCATCTCCTTCTACAACCAGGTGACCCACTCACTGGATGAGGGAAGATAAAGTCTGTGGCCATTGTCTACCTGGACTTCAGTGAATCCTCTGACACCATCTCTCACAGCATTTTCCTCAAGAACCTTGCAGCCCATGGCACAGACAGGTGGACTCTTTGCTGGATTAAAAAACTGGTTGGACAGCTGGGCCCAAAGAGGTTAAGGCTGACCATTAGGAAAAACTTTTTTACTGAGAGGCACTGGAACAGGCTGCCCAGGAAGGTGGTGGAGCCACCATCTCTGGAGATGTTCAAATGTGCAGATGTGACAGTTCAGGATACAGTTTAGTGGTTGTAGTAGTTGAGTTATGGTTGGACTTGATGATCTTAAAGGTCTTTTCCAACCTTAATGATTGCATGATCTTGCCTGCTGACTGCTCTGGAATCCCACAGCTCAAATAGCCAAGAGTCCCCTCTCAATCAGATCCTGCTAGCTTGAGCCATTAAAAACTAAATCTCTGTATTCCCCTTGACTTCAGGTCTCTTTTCCACAGGAGCATATTAAAGTAGCAGGAAAGCCAGCCTACTTTTGAGACCTTATTAGCATGTGTTTGAGAAAGCTGTTGGTTAATTGCCCAATTCAAACTTCAGAGAGTTGTAAGTAATGGAAGTCTAGAACGTTTAATTGGGAAACTCATAGTATGATTATTTGTATCATATCAGTTAAGTGAGGAGAGTTTAATTTTTAATTATTTCAATTAATTTATTGCTGGGAGATTTACTTGGAGAATTTAAACCTTATCTGTTTCATCAATTAAGAGGCAGAGATTCAAAGGCTGGATACTGAGAGCACCTGAATGAATCAGTGGAATTATGTAACCTGTTAAGCCTTTTTTTAAAACCATTATTTGAGTTCAGTGAGAGCAGTGCATTCCCCAAAAACCCAGCTGGCTGCCTATGGATTTTTCTTCAGGATGTAGATGACCTAATTTTTAATTGCCTCAGCCCACATAACTGACTACATCTTTCTCTGTTCTAGAGAATTGAAGTACTTGTGATGATTTTGATACCACTAAGTGCTGAAATCTTCAATAAGATCTGTCTGGGGTAGAGCTGCTGTGACAGACACATTCCCCTTTTCCAGAGGAACAATGACAGTCACCCTCCCCACATCTCTTACACTGATTAATGACATCAACAAAGCTCAATTTCCACAAGTACCCAAAACTTAAGTTATTCATCTGCTTTGTCTTGAATACATGCAGAACCATCACCAATGAGGGTTATTTTAAGTGTACTTAAATATGTACTGTGCAAAGCAAATCTTGTTAGCCTAATTTACTCCAGTAAATTAGCTGGTTTATACGCAATAAATGTAGTTTTCTCTACATTCCCCACAATAATGAATTCTTCTAGCCAAATTAAGAGGTAAACATCATGTTATGCACATTTAAATCTCCCAAAAACATAACTGTTGATGAAGCAGTTTACTGATATCAGCGTTGTTGATTAGAATTTGTTCAGCATTACCTCTTGGATATATCTGCAGAGGCTCTATTAACTGTCCATTTACTTGCTCTTCCATTACAGTGGAGTAATACTGCAAACAGATTAAAGAAAGAGATTACTCAGTAATATACAAATAGTAGCAACAGCACTTATGGATTGTTTAATTCAACGTATTTGGGGAGTTTTTGTTGCCTGTTTTAATTGCTATAGTACATATCAGCCTTTAGGACACTTTCTTAACATTTGCAACGTTCACACAATAAAGTGACACTGGAGGAACATAACCAAGGGGCTGGGATGCCCACCATAGCACTGACTCCAGCACAAGGATCTGTTCCTGGCTCAGCTAAGCAAGTGTCAGCCTCACCTGAAACCTGGGAATGCTGCAGAAGAGTGAGCAAATGAAACATTTACAGCAAACACAGCAGTTCCCACACCTGGAGAAGTCAGGAAAACCAGTCAAATGTGCAAACAAAGGAATGCTGGAAAGAGAGGCAAAACCTGCATGAGTACAAAAACTCCGAGGAGGAGAAGAACCTGGAAACTATCCAGGACTTGGCTGTGACAAAGCATAGGCAGGGCAGCTGGGCCATGTCCCACATAAGCGGAGATGTCCTGCATTCCTTGCAGCACAGATTTAATGCACAGTAGGATATGAAAAGCAGCATTACTAGAAAGCCACTGCAAACATACCAAGACCTTGGGCTCCTCAGGGACTGCTGGGAGTGAGCTGAGAGGACACTTAGTGATAAAGAAAGGCTGAGAATGGACAAAAAGTGATGCACAAGTATCTCAGAACATCAAGACCCATAACAACAGAAAATACATAATGTGGTACAGAGTCACAGAATTATTTAGGTTGGAAAAGACCTCTAAGATCAATGAGTGCAACCCTCAGCCTATGGACCACCATGTCCCAGAGTGCCACATCCGTGGGTTTCCTGAACACCTCGAGGGACAGTGACTCACCTCCCTAGGCAGCCTGTTCTACTGCCTGATCACTCTTTCAGGAAAGAAATCTTTCCTCATATCCAACCTGAACCTCCCTTGACAAAATTTCAGGCTATTTTCTCTCATTCTATCACCTGAGCAGAGAGAAGAGACCAATCCCTCACCATACCACAACCTCCTTTCAGCAAGCTGTAGAGAGCAATAAGCTCTGCCCTCAGCCTCTCTGAGATGTGGCACAATGCTAAGGATGAAGAGTGGCATTAAATGAAGGAATTACTTGGATTAAATAAATTGAAATCTTTATCAGCCTTTCTCTAACTGACCCTTATCCCCGAGGAGGAGCGAACGCTCACCAGATAGGACATTTAACACTGCAGCCAGACAGTCTTGGGGCAGGAGACAGACCTTGCTATGAGTTTCCTGCCTGTAACCCCCACGTCTCTCATTACAACGTGTTAAATATCGAAAGCACATCACAAAGCACAGCTCTCTTGCAATCGCTGAGCATCTTTGAAGCAAACACGCTGGCTGTGGGCCAGATCTTCATGGCATAAATCAGTGTAGCTCCACTGACTTTCATGCTAATTCTCACCAGCCGAGTGTGGTCTAAGACTTCAGCATGTCACTGTAACCAGCCTTTTGTGATACTATTACTCAAACTGGCAAGAGTGGATGTCAACGAGGAAAAAAATCCCAAGTCTCCATGGAATCCAACACATGTATTTCGCTCACATCAACGGTTTCCCCCAATGCAAGCATTTTTAACCTGTGCAACTTTAAAAGGACCAAAGTTTATTAGCTGTCTGATGTTAGAAAACAGTCCTCTTTCCTTTTACAATGGAATTAAATAGGTGAGCTATGACAAGCGTGAGATGGCCACCAAAGTTGATTTAGGTGTGGAAGTTAATCAGTGCTTCTGCTTTTCAGTCGTGCCAAAAGCACAAAAAATGTCCTCTCTGTGAAAAATATGTTAGAAAGAGAATTGCTGAGGGTTTAAGGATCTGCCTGGCCCCACCGCCTGTGTGCACATCTTCTATTAGTGCCCAAACATAGAACTCCACATTTTAATCACCACCTGGCACATGCTTTTGCTGCGCTTCCATGGAGCAAAGTTCCTCACTTGTAACAGACCATTCTTCTGAAATGAGCCTAGGGTGTGCCCATGACAGGGATAAATCCACAGCCCAGCTCAAGGGCATCTACACCAGTGCATGCAGCATGGGCAACACAGAGGAGGAACTAGAAGCCAGTGTGCAGCAGGACAGCTTTAACATGGTTGCCATCACAGAAAGGTGGTGGGGGACTGGAGCACTGAAATGAATGTCTACAAGTTCTTCAGAAGGGATAGGGCAGGGAAGGAGATGTGGTGGAGTAGCTCTGTACGTTAGGGAGAGTTTTGATTGTGTAGAACTCAACAACTGAGACAGTAAGGCCAGGTACTTATGGGTAAGGGTTAGGGGAAAGGCCACCAAGGCACTGAAGCAGGATGAGGAAACTGATGAGGCACTCTACAGGTGACTGGCAGAATTCTCCAAATCGTCAGATCTTGTTCTTAGGAGGGATTTTTATTTACTGGACGTCTGCTGGAAATACAACACAGCAGAGAAGAAACAAATTAAGAGGTTCCTGGAGCATGTGGAATAGAACCTCCTGAAACAGCTGGTAGATGGGCCTACCAGAGGAGGTGCCTCACTAGACCTACTGTTTCAAACAGGGAAGGACTGGTGGGTGATAGGGTGGTCAGAGGCTGTCTTGGGCTTAGTGATCCTGAAATGACAGAATTCTCAATTCTTGAAGTAAGGAAGGGGATCAGTAAAACTGCTACATGGACTTCTAGAGGGCAGGCTTTGGACCGTTCCAGACACTGATTAAAAGTCACCACTCCTCAAGGTGTTCAAGAAGTATGCAGATGTAGAGCTTCAGGTTAGACTTTAGTGGTCAGCACAGATGGCTTATGGTTGGACTCGATCATGGCAAAGGTCTTTTCCAACCTTAATGATCCTATGACTCTATGAGTCAGCATAATGTCACAGACAGAGCTTGTATCAGTGGGATTGAGAGTAACACAGCAACTCCTCCTCCACATCCTCATGTCATAGATTCATAGAGCAGTTTGGGTTGGAAGGGACCTTAAAGATCATCTAGTTCCAACCTTCATGCCATGGGCAGGGACACCACCTACTAGACCATGTTGCTTAAAACCTCAATCCAACCTGCCTTCGAACACTGTCAGGCTTGGAGTCTCCACAGCTTTTCTGGGCAACTTCATCCAGTGCCTCACTGCTCTCATGGGGAAGAATTTCTTCCTACTGTCTAGTCTAAACCCAGCTTCTTTCAGTTTGAAGCTATCACCCCTTGACCTGTCACTACAGGTCTTTGTAACAAGTACCTCTTCAGCTCTTTTGTGGCCCACTTCAGATACTGGAAGGCTGCTCTAAGGTCTCCCTGGAGCCTTCTCTTCTCCAGGCTGAAGAATCCCAAGCCTCTCAAGTTTATTCTCAGAGCAGAGGGATCCTAGCCCACCGATCTTCGTGACCTCTTCTGGCCCTGCTCTTACAATTCCATGTCCTTGTGCTGGAGGCTTCACAGCTGGACACAGTGCTCCATGAACACTCCTTCATAAAAATCAGACATTGATACCTAACAGCTGTGGAGCTGTGAAAGGTTGTCCTGTTCCACCAGGGACCAAAAATACTTAAGAAATAGAAACTTTTTAATTACCATTTTACTAGGGGCATTCTATAACTCAAAGACACATACCTATGCATACACAGTATAAACATACATGACATACTCTCTAGAATAATAAACTAAACATACATGAGACTTTCCTATTGAAAAATAGAAAGACATAAAAGAGGGGGAGAGAGAGAAAACCCCATGACCCTCTCCATTACTCAAGCAGTGATGACAAGTAAATGAAATATCAATCATGTAAGCTGTCAACCTTTTGGGACAGCAATAACTGTTAACAAGTAGTCTGGAAAAATTGTCTGAAAATGACTTGTCCTCCACACAGGAGCATTTGAGGTTTCCATGGAAAATTAAGATGCCAGTGGCTATTTGGAACATTGTTCAGGTATTCTTTTTAATGGAAAATTTGCCGGTTATTGATCCAGAGCATGTACCCCTTGCTTTCAGAAAGCTGCAAGCAACTTTCCAATCAGTGGCTGTCAAAAAAATTACTGCCTTTTTATTCTGATACAAGACAACAGCTCAAGTGCAGCTCCACTGCTGCTTGATGTCTGTCTTTAATTAACCACACTGCACAACAGCAAGATGCCGTTATTTAGCACAAAGGCTTTCTGCAAGCTCTAAAATCATTCCAGAACTGCCTGAAATCAGAAAGCAAAGAACTTCAAGAGAACCCCCACAACACCCTGGTCACCCACAACATCCTGGTATTCAAATTGGAAAGACATGGATTTGATATGGAATTGGCTTGCTGATCACACTCCAGAGTGACAGTCTGGCTTGATCTTTAAGTGGAGATAAGTCATGAGTGGCATTCTGCAGGGGTTGGTATGGGAACTAGTGCTGTTGAATATCCTCGTCAGTGACATGGACAGTGGAATCAATGCACTTGCATCAAGTTTGCCAATGACATCAAGCTGTGTGGTGTGGACAATACACTGAAGGAAAGGGCTACCATCCAGAAGGGCCTGAACTCAAGAAGTTCAACAAAGCCAGGTACAAGGCCCTGGACCTGTCTCAGGGAATTCCCAAGCACAAATCCAGGCTGGGTGGAGAAAGCAGTTCCAAGGAGAAGGACTTTCAAGTGTTGGCTGATAAGAAGCTCAATGCAAACCCACAACATGTGCATGCAGGATAGAAGCCAACTGAATGCTGGGCTGCATCCCCAGAAGCATGGGCAGCAAGTGGAGGGAGCGGATTATGCCCCTCTGCTCTACAGGTGATCCAAATACCTCCCTGCTCTGCCTCCTCTGCAATGGGCAACTGATGAAGAGCACTAAGCCAAACTAAGTCATTAAGTCCCACCAAAACTACCTGCAAATGGTACAAAATGGGGCTTCTTTCTGGTATGTTCCAAGTTCAAGTCATCAATACAGCAAGATGTGCACTTTACAAGGAAGCAGCTTTCCATCTGGCTCAGAGAGAAAATCCCCATTTGTTGTCTTCTGGCTTATCAATTTTGTTTGAAAGGAAATGTTCAGTTGATTTTTTTTTCCTCCCACTTACATCTGCAACATGAAAGATATACTGAAGCTATATTCAAATTATTTTGTTTTGAGAAGTCACTGCAGACTCTTTCTGCAGACAGGTTTTATATTTATAGGTGTCTGGTCGAGATTTTACACACATCTACGTGGATAAAGGCACACGCAGACACATACATCTCATATTAAAAACCAGAAAATATATCTTTAAATCCTCTATGAGTATTGAGCCTGCAGCTACGATGAAACTCCTCTGTTAGGAGGGGTGAAACAGTCTCCAGATGAAAGTAGATTTTGAAAAATTTTTAGAGCCCAGGGGTTCATTTTTAATGAGCCGTTACTTTAAGTACTGCATAAAAAATACAAGAAATTGATAGTCCATTTAGCCTGCACTATACCTAATGCAAAAGTCATTAAGATGCATTATTCTTAATGTTTATGATATGATCAGTAAGTGTACGAGTCTTCTTTCTTTCCCCCCCCCCTTCTTTAAAGTCAAGCATGTCCATATATCTCATGTGACACAGTTTGTTAACACCTAGACTTAGTAGAGGAACATTACGCCGAGAACTTATAACAGGAATATTGCACCCTGAGCGCTGCAGCTTATGTTAACACCTTGCTACAAGCAAAAAGCATACAAACAGAACCCAAAAAAGCAGGGAAAACAGCAGCATTATTTATACTATACCTACATAGGATAGCATGGCTTTCATTTCTTCATCGCTTCTCACGGTGATCCGATCACCATCCTCATCTTCATCTGCCAAAGATAAGCGTGACATCCATCAGCGGTGGAAGGAGGATATTGGCAATTTTAATTGGACTTTTACAAGCAAATAAAAAGAGAACAAATAACCACACAGGTAACCAGGTCCTCTGAAAGGATAAAGCCTAATGACTCTAAACATTAACTAACAAAGATTATAAGGACATCTGAAAAGGAGGCACAAAGTGCTCAAAAATTTGTGCCAACAGTTCTTTACTGCCACAACCTCTCCAGAAGATGAGAGCTTCACACATTGCTCTTTGCAGACCTCACTGAAAGCCATCAAGGCATTCATTTGACACAAAGAGAAAGTACTGAGTGTGGCTTCAATTCGCCCAGGTGGAGTTAAGCTTTGGCATTTTTTTTCCCATCAGAATTCACAGAAGTTAAAAACAATAATAGTAATTAAAAAAAAAAGATTAATAATTAGATTAGTTTCTTCCCATTAAAAATTTCTGGTCTTAGTGTCAACTCTACCTCAATTCATCTGCCCTGTGCCAAGTTTCTCCTGCCCCTTTGCCCCATCCCTGTTCTGGGTGCAAGGGCATCTCTGCTTCAGAACACAGCAAGGCTGCCTTAAAAATGGGAACTTGTAAGCAGACACAAATGTGCAGTGTTTAGAAAGAGAGATTTCGATGAAAACAGAAGTTTGTGGACAAGCAAAACCAGTCTCTTTGTTTCTAATGTGTGTAAAGCAGGAAAGAGCAGCACTACCAGCAATAACTGCTTCTTGATGATGGCTTGAGCACAGCCAAGCCAACCCACTGAAGATTCACTTCTGGTATGAAGAATGACACTGCTATCGAGGCAGAGGAAAGGGAGTGAGATTTAGAACGGCATCAGCAGAGCAAGGCAGCCAGAAAGAACTATTAATATGAAGATCTGAAGGAAAAATCGACTTTCCAAAGACATATGGCAGGATTCAGCAGGTGCAGATTTACCAGGGGGCTCAATCCCCTCCATTAGCACCAGCTGGCACCACAACACGCTCCAGTGTCACCAGCAGTGTGTGCTGAGACGCTCTATATGGTTTCTTCACTCCAAAGGGAGCTGTGTCCATCCTGTCCTTTTTTGCCCTGGTCCTCGTGAAAGGCCCTGGACCACCAGGGAACACTGACTAAGGAGAGCTGCACCCATCACCTGATGGACAGAACAGATCCCTCCCAAATCAGTAGTGAAATGTTAATTTCTTCTTATTGCTCTAGCTTTGGGGAAGAAGGGAGTGCTCACGATCTGTCTCCAATTTTTGCCTGCTGCAATTTAAATATCTTCCTTAGGTATTTCTGTAAAAACCCAAAGCATGTCAGTCTATAGCCCACTTTCACATTTGTTTCCCCCCTTTGGAGAGGGAGCTTTTCATATACAAAACAAGGAAACACTCAACAGACATCAAAGAATGGCTGACAACTTCACACCTCTTTTCAGCCAGGGAACATCTATTGAGGGGAATCTCAATCACCTGAGCCCATTTTATAGAATGGATTGGAAGGGACCTTCCATGGTCATTTAGTCCAACACCCCTTCAGCCAGAAGGGACATCTGCAACTTGAGCAGATTGCTCAGAGCCCTAAATAACCTGACCTGCAGTGGTTCCCAAGATGGGACATTTCACACCTCTCTGGGCAACCTGGGCTAGGCTCTCACACTACCAAAAAAATTTCTTCCATCTAGAATCAATCATACAATTATAGAATCAACCTGGTTGGAAGAGACCTCCAAGGTGATCCAGTCCAACCTATCACCCAGAGCTAGCCAATCAACTAGCCCATCATCTCTCTTTTTAGTTTAAAACCATCACCCCTTGTCTTGTCACAAGAGGCCCTGCTGAAAAGTCTCTTCCCAACTTTCTTCTCAGCCCCTTTAAGTCCTGAAAAACCACAAGGAGGTCTCTCTGGAACTTTTTGTTCCCCAGGCTGAATCACCCCAATTCTAAGCCTGTCCAAACCCACAAGGGCAGTTTGGATATTTAAAAGATCCACCTATATCTTCCTGAAAGGTGATGTGTGTCAGAATGGATGGATCACAACAATTCTGCCTGTGCTCCAAGTTGGAAGCAAGTTGGTCAGAAAGTTGTATGGTTACAAAAGAAAAGCCTGAGCTGATGAACACCAGAAATAAAGGAGCAACATATAGACCATATTTCAAACACCTAATAAATATCAAAGGGTGAGGATGTGGAGATGAACTCTCACAACTTCTATGTACTTCCCCAGCATAACAGAAGTGCCACTACGTCACAGTATCACACAGTATCCTAGGTAAAAACTTGCTCTTGCTCCTAGTTCTGCACTAGAATCTGGGAAGAGATCTGAATCAACAAATTGAAATTACCTGAGCAAAGGACTTTGTTCGTTTGGCCTTTGAAGACCCAGCAGGTAATATCCTAGATTGATATTAGCAAGAAATTATTTCCAGTGAGGGTGGTAAGACACTGGCACAGGTTGCCCAAGGAGGTTGTGGATGCCCCCTCACTGGAACTGTTCATGGTCAGGTTGGATGAGGTTGTGAGCAGTCAGGCCTAGTGGAAGGTGTCCCTGCCCATAGCAGGAGGCTTGGGCCCAGATGATCTTCCAACCGAAACCATTCTATGATATGATTCTGAGGTTATAAGGAACAGCAAAACAACACAGAGAAAGAGTATATCAACAAGAAAAAAATAACAAAGGAAAAACACAAAAACCTTAGCATTACATTTTAAAATTGTACTGCAAGTGAACTATAGGACACTAGAAACATGGAAGCTGGAACTAGATAGCAGAGTGATGTTCCTCAAGAGCCTTGCTCATGGAAATTTAACTGGTGAACTGCCAGACTGCTAAAACTCCTTGCTAGGGTTACCAGCCTGCAGCAAGTCATGAATGGTGAAAAGATTAAGAAGAGTTAGTGAGCTGAAACTGAATGCTTCTTTGCCTGGAAAGATTTTAGGCAGAAAGCAGGAGGAGGAGTTGTAAAACTGCTACCTGGCCATAACCCAAGTGCCAGTTGCAGTGTGTAATGGAGTAAGAGACTGGAGAAGCAGCTGATGAATAGTGAACACAAGGAATACCATGCATCTTGAAGGAGGGACTGGAGTAAAATGCAGAAGAGGGTAAATATAGAATCATTTAGACTGGAACAGACCTCCAAGACTATCAAGTCCAATTGTTAACTCAGCACTGCCAGGCCACCACTAAATCACGTCCCTCAGCACCACATCTAAGTGGTTTTGAAACCCCTCCAGGGATGATGATTCAGCCACTTCCCTGGGCAGCCTGTTCCAGAGCTTGACAGAGGGAGATGAATAAATGGAGATAAAAGCTGTTATACAGGCCTGGCTTAAGAGAACAGACTGAGCAGGGACTACCAAAAGCAGAGAACTGGAAAACTCTTAAGAGTCCACTTGCAAAACGTTTATCAAAAAAATATAAACCACACATTATTCACCACCAGCAAACCTCCTAACTTCTCAGAAGTGCAAAATTCCTGATGGTGACACAAAGAGAATTGATTTTAAACTTTGATGGAGAATTAGAGAAAGCTAATTTAAAAAAAACAAGCCTAAAGCAGTCAGGAAGTTCTTGAAAAGAGCAAAACCAAGACTCATATCTGTGCAGAGATCCTTTGCCACACTACTACGATACCTAAGTGGGCACAGCCCAAAAGCTGGCTAAATGTGACACTCCAGGTTCAGAAGGATTTTCAGGCTTCTCTGCTTGTCTAGAGCAAAGCAATACAATTTTCCAGCACATTAGGGAAGCAAAAGTACCACAACAACAACAAAAAATCCTACGTACTGGCTGGATTTTGCTAATGTCACTTAAAATGGAGGAAGAAACCCTCACAAGATACCAAATAGAGTGCAGCAGATGGTAAACAAATATTATGAAGCAATCTTGACAAAATCTGCAGTGTGTCACAAATACACAAAATGGCAGAGTTTGGATAAAAGGATCATAACAGGCCATATGCTGTTAGTGATTTTATTTGTAGTGCTGTGTAATATAGCAGTGAAACCCACATAAAGGTCCAACAGTAGGAAAAGTGCAGCCTCAGGTAGGAGCCACGATGGATGGGACATTGTAGATAACAATAACTAAGCAAAGAGTGGAGGAGCCTGCACTGGATGGCAATTATCCTCATCTCAAGAAGCAATGAAGCAGGTGAGAAGTAAGCTCAAGCTGCTAAAACCCAGGCATTTGATATGGAAAAAGCACCCAGCAAAATCCCACATCAATATACATAACATATTTTAGATGCCAGTTAAATGGCAGGGGAAATGGTTTTGTGCAGATGTAAATGGCAGACTAGAGACATGAACCAAAAGCACAGAAGCAGATGTTAGAAGACACAACGAAATAAGTATTTCCAGGGAACTTCTACACATGGTACCATTAATATGGGCTACTGCTCTGATTGCAGTGACTGCTACTGGTGCATGAAGTTCACACAAAGCTAATGTCTGATGTGGGAGGTGTCTGAAGAAAATGCTAACAAATCATAAACGGCAAGGTCTGGAGTCTGCTTTGCTCAAGTCTCTGTAGAAAGTCTTGTTTCCAAAAGCAGGGCAGTGGAAATGTCAAGGTCACAGAGAAAGAACACTAATAATCTCCATTCTTAGGTTCCTGATGGTTTTAGAGGGGAATAAAACAAACACTAAAAGAAAGCTAAAAAGCACTAAATAGTATTCAAGGACCATAAAATAATATTTCCTTTGACCTGTTGGAGCAGGGCCAGGATGAAGCCACAACAATGATGCTCTAAGGCCAGGCTGAGAGAGTTGGAGTTGTTCAGCCTGGAGAAGAGAAGGCTCCACAGGGGCCTTCTGGTGGACTTTCAGGACTTAAAAGGGCTAATCAGAAAGTCTAGGACACACTTTTGAGCAGTGTTTGTCATGACAGGACAAGGGGTGACAGTTTGAACTAAAAGAGGGAGATTCAGAGCAGAGAGAAATTACACATGGTTGACCCTGAGGGTAGTAAGACTCTGGCCCAGGCTGCCCTGAGAGGCAGAATATACAATTCCAAGTCAGGTTGTTTAGGGCTCCGGACAACCTGCTCTAGCTGCAGCTGTCCCCATTGGCTGTAGGGAGTTTGGAATAGATGTCCTTGGCAGATGCCTTCCAAGCCAAATCATTCTGCGATTCTATATAGTCTGTAAAACCTGTTGCACTTTTGGTTTCTTCTAGCAGAGGATTAAAATTTTAAGCTCAGACCTACAGGTACTTTATACTTTTCATTTAATTCCAGCAATATAATTGCAGTGAGGAGTAAGAGCATGGTAAGGTCACGCTGGTAATTAAAGCTATATTGTAGAAATATGCTGGTTCGAGATGTGATTAAATAATAAAATATTGCTTGGCTCAGTATCAGCATTAAACTTGCATCAAGGCATAAATATTTAACTGTAACACATAATGAATGCAAACATTATTGATTTAAAAAGAAATGACAGCCTTATAAGGTGGCAAAGGAGACAGTTTATAAGAGTCGTACGTACACTCGAATGCTGTTGTCGTTGCATCTGGCAGCACTTGACCGATGACATCCTAAAATGGAAAGAAGAATCAGCTTGATAGCAAATGGGAAACACCTGAGATGACTGAGAGTAAATCACTTCAATCACTCCCAAGGGCAAGCAAAAGAGTTAAGGACCTGCTACTCACCACTGCCCCAAAATCACACGCTTTTTTAGGACACAACACAAATCAGTACAAGTATTGGTGCTCTTCCCCCTCCTCTCCACTGTACCTTGAGGAAAATGGGTTTCTTTTCAGACAACTCAATCACTGAATCACAGTGGTTGGAAAAGGCCTTGTGATGGCTTGGGTGTTACCCGCCTCCCCACTCTTATGAGATCACCCAGACTAGACTCAGCTGAGCTGGAAACTAAAGAATGAAGCTTTACATTTACAGCTTAGCACAATAGACAAGCAGGTATTTACAGTATCTACAGCTACAGAGAGAAATATACACGTTAAAAAAGGTAATACAGAAACACAACAGCCCTCCCAGAAACCAGAGTCCCCAGGAGGTGCTCTCAACCACCCTTCCACCTCCTTTCCACCCCTCTACCTTGTCCCAGACTTTGCCTTACATTCAAGGTGAGTTTGGAGAATCAGCCAGGGGGGTTAGGAAGCAGAAGGATTAACTACACAGAGAGCAGGTTAGAGAGACAAGTGCAGGCAGCCAGAGCGCAACTCTGTTATCTATATTTGTGTTCTTGTTTTTAATACATCTCAGCAAGCCTAAGAGTGGAAGTAAATATCACCACTGGTTCCTTTTCACAGCCTATCACCTAATTCTTCTCACCAAAATATTCCTGTTAGCTTCAAACTAGCATAGGCCTTCAAGATCATCAAGTCAAATCACTCTCTAACTCGCCCAGGACCGCTACTACACCGTATCCTTGAGCATTGTATCTAGATGGCTTTTAAATACATCCAGGGATGGCAATTCAACCAATTCCCTGCGTAGCCTCTTTCAGTCTTTGATAACCCTTTCGGTATTGAAGTTTTTCCTCTTCTCTGTCCTAAACCTTCCCCAGCATAATTCGATGCCATTTCCTCTTGTCCTATCAGTTGTGCCTTTCAGAGAACTGTAGAGAATCAGAAGGTCTCCCCTCAGCCTCTTCTTTTCCAGGCTGAATGACCCCAACTCCCCTAGCTGCTCCTCACAAGACCTGTGCTCCAGACCTTTTACCAGCTTTGTTGCCCCAGAATTACAAACAAAAGAGTGTCACCTATTCTGGTAGTTTAAAGAATCTCCTCCTGAAGAAAAGGGGGTTGAGAAAGGACCTTCTTGCTCCCTACAGCTCCCTGAAAGGAGGTTGGAGTGAAGTGTGGCTTGGTCTCTTCTCCCAGGTCATAAGTGATAGGACAAGGGAAAACAAGTTGCACCTGGGAAGGTTTAGGTTGGACAGAAGGAACAATTTCCTCCCCAAAGGGGTTTCAAGGCCTGGCCCAGGCCACCCACAGAAGCGGAGGAGTCACCATGACTAGGAAGGTTTCAAAGCCACGGAGATGTGATGCTGAGGGACATGATTTAGTGGTGAGCTGGCAGTGCTGGGTTAACAGCTGTAGTCAATGACTTTAAAGATCTCTTCCAATCCAAACAATTCTGTGATTACAAGTACTAACCTAGATATTCACTTCAAGCCTCCGCACTGCAATGATGCCACACACCCCCTTGCTTAGAGAGCCTACAACTCACAGCACAAAATACACCAAACACTTCCAAGCATCACAGGTTTCTGACCCAAACCAACACAAACCTTCCTGTACAACTAAAGAGAGGGAAAGATAGCTCTTTTTTGTTATTATTACTTGTAGCCTTTATGTACAGCATTTACCCACAGCCCAGTGCAAAATAGCTGCTGAGGTTGAAGCCATCCTGGCCTCCCAGTGCATGTGCTGGCGTCAGCCCTTGCCAGGCTGTAATATGTCATGTCAGGGCACGGCATAAACGCACAGCGTGGTTTTTCCCTTCCTGCTGCCTGATTTCTCATGTCAGACAATCTTTCCACTGACAGCATTACAAAGTGATTAGAAATTAATGAACAACAATATTTATTGTCACACATAGACTGTGAGCATCTCAGGGTGCTGAGCGACCCCCACCTACCGAAGCTTCAGTGATTGCTGCCTTGTCACTTTTGTTTTCCCTATTTTTTTTCGTTTAAAATCAGGAAATTAAACATTCTGTGCAGTGCTTAAGACACACAATTCATACAATGAGAAGAGAATAAAAAGCAAACTAAAGATTTCCGTGGAGCTAACTGAATCGTGATCTGCCCTGACGAGGCTGCATTTGGAATCTTGTGCCCAGTTCTGGGTCACTCAGTCCAAGAAGGACCTCATGGAACTACTTGAAAGAGTCCAGCACAGAGCCACAGAAGTGACAAACAGAGTGGAACATCTCTGTTATAAGGAAAGGCTGAGGGAGCTGTTGGAGAAAAGGAGACTGAGAGGTGACTTCATTAATGTTTATAAATATGTGAAGGGTGAGTATCAGGAGGATGGAGCCAGGCTCTGCTCAGTGATGCTCAATGATAGTACAAGGGGCAGTGGGTGCAAGCTGGAGCAGAGGAGGCTGCATGTGAACATAAGGAAAAGCTTTTTCGCTATGAGGGTGGCAGAGCCCTGAAGCAGGCTGCCCAGAGAGGTTGTGGAGTCTCCTCTGGTGACATTCAGAAAGTGCCTGGATGCATTCCTGTGTAACCTGCTCTGGCAGGGGGAGTTGGACTGGATGGTCTGTTAAGGTCCCTTCCAACTCCTGACATTCTGTGACTCCGTGGCAGAATGGTGAGGGTTGGAAGGGACTTCAGGGATCATCAGGGCCGACCACCTGTCAAAGCAGGATCACCTAGGGCAGGCCACACAGGAACACATACAGATGGGTCTCAAAAGTCTCTAGAGAAGGAGACTCCACAGCCTTTTTGGGCAGCCTGCTCCAGTGCCCTATCACCCTTACAGTACAGACATTTTTCCTCACGTTGAGGTGGAATTTCCAGTGTAGCCATTTGTATCTACTGCCCCTTGCCCTACCACAGGGCACCACTGAAAAGAGCCTGGCCCCTTCTTGACACCCACCCTTCAGACATTTATAGACATTAACAAGATCTTCTCTCAGCCTCCTCTTCTGCAGACTAAACAGCCCCAGATCTCTCAGCCTTTCCTCATCAGGCATACTTTCCAGTCCCTTCATCATCCTCATAGCCTCCATTGGACACTCTCTAGTATATGCCTGTCACTCTTGAATCGGGGAGCACAGAACTGGACACAACACTCCAGATGTGATCTCATCAGGGGAAAATAATATTTCTAAAACTTTCTCTTTCATTTTAGATACTAAAGCAGTAGCATGTAATTTAAAACATGAATTATATACAAGAGAGAAAGGATGTGCAACGCAGCTTACCAAGCTATGTAGATTATAAGCTTGTGAACCCAAAACCAAGAAAAAAATGAGCCAAAACATGGTCACGTTAAGAAAAATTCCTCCAATGCAATAATTCTACAAAGTTCAACAGCTCTGTCAGTTCTCTGCCAAAAGGCAGGCAAGCTGCACCCTCTGTTCCTACCAAGAAATTAAAGTCTTGTCTAAACAGAAGACCATTAACTAATTATTTCTGAATCCATTTAGTTAAACATAGAAAATTCCTCAGCAAACACACTTTAATTGTGTTAGATTTAAGCCACTTGTAAAATGTTCTTATGTGGGCACACAGATGCTGCCATGAAATGGATTTTAAGTGTTTTCAGAGAAGGACTCCAGCTCTGGAGTAGCTACAAACGGTGTTTTAAGAGATGCGCAACGTGGCACTGAGACAGTTCTGACAACCCCAAGTGTCTGCTAGGAAAGCTCCAAGACTCCTAAAAGCTGCTACAGCAGCACTGAGCAGTGATGACAAAGTCTTTTAACCCCTCTCTTCACTCCGAGCAACTTTGTCAGTCATTGTAAAGACTCAACAGACAGAAAATCAAGTACCTGAATGGGACTATATGCACCATAACTCTGTCTTACGCTACATAAAGAGTTGAAAAGTCTTTCAACAGTCACAAAAACTTTGCTCTGGTCAACTTTCAATATTGCTGTAAATCAAAAACTACCCTTACAGGGAGAGGGAGGGAGAGAAATGACACCACTGATCTCTTGTTATCATAGTATTTTCATCACCTACATAAGACTTGCTCAAACACTTAGCAGACCTCTCAGTGACCCAAGCTTAAAGGATTTAAACCCCCTGGAGGTGTTAAAAAGATGCAGAGATGTGGTGCTAAATGACATGGTTTAGCATCAAGCTTGTTAGAGTTAGAGAATGGTTAGACTCAATGATTTTAAAAGACGTTTGCAATCAAAATGATTCTGTGTTTACTCTAAATTTCAACTGATTATGCATGCATAATGATTTTCTACTATCAGAACTAAAATGCCACCACTTGTATGTACAAATGGGCTCACATCTAGAATAGCTTCTGTTTCATCTTGCAAAACCAAAAAGCCTCTAACAATGAGGAACAAAATCAGGCAACAACAGCTAAAACAAGAACTCTACCAAATCTATACTTAAGGAGAGCTGTGGAACACTTAGCTCCAGCTCTAGAAAAGGTGAGAACACCGCTTTAAAAACTGCTGTAAAGATGGAAAATGCCTCCTTTTCATCTCAGTATGGCATCAGGAAGTTATCCTGAATTAACACCAAGGGCTTAACTACTCCAGAGGTAGGCAGGGCAAACGAAGCTAGACAGCCTGATGAAAAAAAATAAGCTTATTGTAATTCATTTAGTGGTGACTTGAAAATAAATCTGGCTACCGGCAACTTACAGGTCCACAAAGCTGATACACACAGAAGACATTTAAAGTGACATTATGAAGAGCAGCTTCTAGCACCCCATGTAGGAAGGTAATCAAGAAAATGTCTAGGCTGCATCAAGGCTAACCACCAGCACCACTCTGCAGCTCATCAGGCTTTCTGGTTTGAGTATCCACTGAACAGTTTAGCACCTGCAAAGGCCCCTCCGAGAGACAGAGCAGCTTAAAGGGAAGAAATGTGTCATTTAGTGCATAAAATACCATACTGAGTGTCAGACTCTTGACTCCAATAGGTTATTCTATGGCCACAGATGGGGCACTTTGATTCTATCCCTCAACTGCTCCTCTGAAAAAGGGAGATGGAAAAAAAATCTTGCTGCCAGCCTGAAATGAAACAAGGCTACTCTGATTTGTATTCACAGAGCTGTTCACACTCTTAGAATGACAAATTAACAAAAAACACCTGTGAAAAAACAACCTTGCTGTTCTCAAAGATCACTTATGGGGCTTTCTTAACACAAAACAGACTGTGGGGTCTACCTTAGAAGGAAGAGAAGACTTAGGACAGAACTAACTCAAGGCTTCCCCAAGTGCTTAGATTCCATCAGAGCTTGAGATTTAGGGGTGAGCACCTGGGGTTTGGAACTGGCTCCTGAACATGCTTCTAGAGTTCAAGGCAATGTAGTACTTCCCATCAAACCATGTGGATTATGGGTACATGGAGCAGACTGCCAAGTTCTGGACAGCACCACACAAGCAGATCAGTGCTATAAGGACTACTCTCGAGACTGGTTGTGGCACAAACAGCAGAAGCTGACAAAAAAAAAGGGGTACCCTTTCACCTATGTATCTTCAACTGAGAGAGACACAGAGAAAAAGGGAAGCAGTGGGGTCTGACTGGATTATTACTGCTGAGTAATTAGCAGGGAATGTCTCAAATCACCATATTATCTTTAATACTCTAACACATAAGCCCTGTGTCATTGCCCACCAGGTGAGTGGAAGTTACAGTAAAGGCAAAAGGGCAACAGGAGACTGGATCAGACCCACTCCTGCCCTCCCACCATGCTTGGGGCTCCTTCCTAGCAATGCATAGTGTCAGATCTATCACAGTTCAGTGTACAGAGCCTTACTTCATGATCCTGCTCTGGCAGGGGGGCTGGACTAAATGATCTTTCGAGGTCCCTGCCAGCCCGACATTCTGGGATTCAGTGATTTCTGTAGGTATCAGACAAATTAAGTGCATGTGCATGCTGTGATAGCACCTCTTGAAACATAGGAGTATTACAGAATCACTGAATTGTTTTGGTTGAAAGAGACCTTTAAGATGATCAAATCCAACCATTAACCCAAGACAGCCATGGCACCACAAAACCATGTCCATCAGCATCACATCCAACCAGCTTTGAACCCCCTCCAGGGATGGGGATTCCACCACTGCCAAGGGCAGCCTGTTATTTTCACTTCAGGTCAAAAAGACAATACACTGGCCTCTGCTGCAACCTGATGGAGCAACTACAGGAGCTACAACAGAAACTTTAGGTGCAGAGTCTTGTCTGTAAGATATGGTCCAACCATCAATTTACAGATGTGCTTCCTGAAGCCCTCTCCAGATTTAGACACAGATACCCATACCTCATTATTGCCCCACAAGAAGATTTCCTGGAGGGGCAGCAGCTCTGCAGGGCCACAGGCATGGAATAAACCATGGTATCTGGTTCCTACTGTTTATGCAGTTCAAGCTTAAACAGCTCTTATTTTCCAGCCTCTTTGGTAATCAGACTACACAGCTCAAGCTCAGGGCTCACACCCCCTCAGCTGCTTTTATGCTGAAGCAGTAAGATGAAAACTAAAACACAAAATGTTTTGTAAAGCCATGTCCTCAACCTGCCAACACTTCTCTACTGACTTTTCTGTGTGACCTCCTCTAGGTGAACCTGCTTTTACAGGGGTGTTGGACTCAGTGGTCTCTCTCCAGAGTTCCCTTCCAATCCCTACTGTTCTGAGACTCATGCACAATGCAACCAAGCTTAAACTTCCCATCGCTCTAAACTGCTAAAAGATAGGACAAGCACCAGTGATTGTCTCACTTTGTTTGGAGAAAAAGAAATGGAAAACACAAAGCAGGACGTGTAATAAACCTGGCTCAGATTTACACCATCTGTCTTTCAAGGGTACAGCCAGGTTGTCTCAGGCTTGCTACATAACCACTGGAAATTGACCACAGCCTCCAAGGTGAAACAAAAATCTCTCTAAAGTCCTCCACCTCCTCTTCTCCCTGTACAGAAAATACTGAATGATGCTAAATGTTAGGAAGAATGAAACCTAGAGCATCTGCTATCTGCTCCAGCTACCTCTGCCATCTTCTCCAGGCCCCACATCAGGCATTCTCCAGCAAACCAACATGCGTCTGCTCAGCAAAAGGCAACAGGCTGAAAGAGCTCGGCAGAATCTCTCTCCAACATTAACAGAAGCAGAAGGAAATAAATATGCTTGATATCTGTGTGGTATGTGAAGGCTTTTCTGAAGAGAAATGTGGGCACAGGGAGCCTCTAGCAGAGGTATGTTACACGGGAAAGCTGAGGGTGTCCCGAAGAAAATAAGTATGACCTGCACACAAAGATTACAGACTCTTCTTTGGGATAAGGATGTAATTATGAAACACAGTAATCGAGCTAAACATCAACTGCCGTTCCTGGGTAGTAAACAGAGGATCCTTGGATACTTTACGTGTTTGAGGAGAAAATGAGGCAGAGATTGAGGGCAGCTCAGGGCAAAGGAGACGCCACAAACCCAGCACCCAGCCATGGGCAGCACCATCAAAGGCGAGCACAGTCCCAGAACACACAGAACGCGCCGGGAGGCACAATTCTGCACAAGACAACTTTGTAATCTCCCTGAAGTGACGCCTTGTGACCATCCCATCACACCATGGAGATGCTGCACGCCTGCCACCGCCACACGTCCAACCTCTCGGAGAGACGAACCCTTCAGACCATCAGCGGGTTTCACCAGGCTCCACCAAAATCACTTTCCCATTAAAACTTCCAGACACAGGGAGTAAGAACGGCCCTAAGAAAACCAAACAACCTCTCGGGGACGACTTTTGCTTCCCGTTTTACCACTCCGGTTGCCGTTGCCGAAGCCACGGACCCCGTGCCACGTCCGTCCCCCAACCCACCCACCCCGCTTGCCCCCGGCAGCGCGACAGAAGTGACCCCAATGCCTGTCCCACCCCTCGGCGGGACTCACCAGCACGTCCCTGAAGAGCAGCTGAGGAGCCGAGTGAACGGTCCAGTCGACGGCCCCGCCATCGGGGATCTTGATGCGGATAACCAGCGCCTGGCTCTCCATGGCGCAAGGAGGGCCGCAGAGCAGCCAGAGCATCCCCGCCCCGGCGGGCTCACATGCTGCGCTGGGCCGCGGGGGCAGCCGAGCCGAACCGAGCTGAGCCGGGTCGGGCCAAGCCTGCGCCGACCCGCCCGCAGGAAGGAACAGATGCCCCGGAACCAAAACGGAGGGACCGGGAGGAGGGACACACAGCTGTAAGGGAGGAAGAGGAGGAGGGAGCGGAGGCGGCGCCATGTTGCGGGGAGGCGGCGATTGGGGCAGCTCCAGTGCCTCATCGCCGGCAGGGAGGCGCAGGGGGAGGTCATTTGTGTTCGTGGAATCACAGAACGTTAGGGGCTAGAAGTGACCTCAGAAGATCATCGACTCCAACCCCCTGCCAAATCAGGGCACACGGGAATACACGCAGGCAGGTTTTGAATGTCTCCGGGGGAAACTCCGCAGCCTGTGCTGGCAGCCTGCCCCGGGGCTCTGTCACCCTCGCAGTGACAAGAGTGTTGCCTTACGTTGACGTGGAACCTGCTCTGCTCCGGCTTGCACCCACTGCCTCTTGTCTTACTAGACACCACTGAGTGGAGCCTGGCTCCCTCCTCCTGTCACTGCCCTTCACGTATTTATCAACACGAAGTCAGCTCTCAGTCTCCTCCAGGCGAAAGAGTCCCAGATGCCTCAGCCTTTCATTATGAGGGAGATACCTCCACCAACTTTGTGGCTCTGTGCTGGACTCTTTGAAGCCTGGACAGATGGGCAGAGTCCAAGGGGATGGCATTCAATAGCTCCAAGTGCTGGGTGCTGCACTTTGGCCACAACAACCCCATGCAGAGATACAGGCTGGGGTCAGAGTGGCTGGAGAGCAGCCAGACAGAGAGGGATCTGGGGGTGCTGACTGATACCCACCTGAACATGAGCCAGCAGTGTGCCCAGGTGGCCAAGAGAGCCAGTGGCATCCTGGCCTGCATCAGGAATGGTGTGGTCAGCAGGAGCAGGGAGGTCATTCTGCCCCTGTACTCTGCACTGGTTAGACCACACCTTGAGTATTGCGTTCAGTTCTGGGCCCCCCAGTTTAGGAGGGACATTGAGATGCTTGAGCGTGTCCAGAGAAGGGCAACGAGGCTGGGGAGAGGCCTTGAGCACAGCCCTACGAGGAGAGGCTGAGGGAGCTGGGATTGGTTAGCCTGGAGAAGAGGAGGCTCAGGGGTGACCTTATTGCTGTCTACAACTACCTGAGGGGTGGTTGTGGCCAGGAGGAGGTTGCTCTCTTCTCTCAGGTGGCCAGCACCAGAATGAGAGGACACAGCCTCAGGCTGCGCCAGGGGAGATTTAGGCTGGAGGTGAGGAGAAAGTTCTTCCCTGAGAGAGTCATTGGGCACTGGAATGGGCTGCCCGGGGAGGTGGTGGAGTCGCCGTCCCTGGAGCTGTTCAAGGCAGGATTGGACGTGGCACTTGGTGCCATGGTCTAGCCTTGAGCTCTGTGGTAGAGGGTTGGACTTGATGATCTGTGAGGTCTCTTCCAACCCTGATGATACTGTGATACTGTGATACTCTTTCCCTGAGGTCCTTCTTGAACCGAGGGCCTCAAAACTGGACACAGTGTTCCACATAACCCCACAATTTCTTCCCTAGAAAGGTTATCAAGGCCTGTGTCAAGCTGCCCAGGGCAGTGGTGGAGTTCTCATCCCTGGAAGGGTTTTAGAGCCACGCAGATGCTGTGCTGAGGGCTGTGGTTTAGAGGTGACCTAACTACTGGGTTAACAGCTGGGACTCGATGATCGTAATCCGAGAAATGAATGGAAGTCTCCTGCTGTGATAGGTTCTTCTCCTGAGGCTTCTGCCTTCAGGTTACACAGTTAACACACATGCAAAATACACCTGTGTGCATGGCCAGCTCAGGCAGGGCACACCTCACTGCCTCAGTGTGACCCTTCCAGCCAAGCTGCAACACAATCCACTAACCTGGGATGCTGGAAGAGGACTGTGCTGTGTTCTGCTTCCTACAGTAACATCCAAACATCTCCATTAGCATGCTTTAAGCAGCTTGTCCAAAAAGCTGTCAGGTACTTTCTTCTTTCTCCAAATTACGAAACGCTCTGTGAAGTATCTCTGTATGGATGTCTGGGTAAAATTCTTTCATCCAAGGGTTTTTCCATGTCTGTTCAGTAGCACAGCTGAAAACAGCCCATTTCAAAACACAGTCTGAGTTGAAGTATAGCTCTGAGGAGAGAAAAATCCCTGTTAAAACCTTACATCCAGGAGCAGCAAAGAATAGGTTGGTTACATGTCCGAGAGTGACAGCTGTGTAATCTCTGTATCACAACCACAAGCCATGATCTGCTCTACTCAGCTTTTAAGACCCACCTTTTTTTGCCTGGCAGAAGTTAGAGGGAAGGCTCCCAGCTCCATCCAGCTCTGCAGCACCAAACTTTCTGGTTTGGTTTCATGGGAGGAGAGCATTAATATCAATTGCAGGCTATTGATCAGTGCATTTTATCACAATCTCTCACATCATTGTGTATGACAAACTGGACTGTTTGAGTTATATTACCAGGTGGTTTTTTTTGGGGGGGAAAGGGGATGGAAGGTATATATGATTTAATTCCTGAAACAGGTGGGGTTTGTCTCTTCTCCAAGACAACCAGCAATAGAACAAGGGGACACAGTCTCAAGTTGTGCCAGGAGAAGTATAGGAATCATAGAATCATAGAATCAACCAGGTTGGAAGAGACCTCGAAGATCATCCAGTCCAACCTATCAGGCTGGATGTTAGGAGGAAGTTCTTCACAGAGAGAGTGATTTCCCATTGGAATGGGCTGCCCAGGGAGGTGGTGGAGTTGCTGTCCCTGGAGGTGTTCAAGCAAAGCCTGGATGAGGCACTTAGTGCCATGGTCTGGTTGACTGGATAGGGCTGGGTGCTAGGTTGGACTGGATGATCTTGGAGGTCTCTTCCAACCTGGCTGATTCTATGATTCTGTGATTCCAGCTTCCTCAGATTAGAATTCTACTTTGTTGGAGGTTTAGGGGAGAAAAAAAAAGGTAAAAAGGATCTTTCAGTGGCCATTAGCAGAGATAAATTCTCTCTCTGTTCACTAACTTTATAATTTAGTTCCTACACTAGAAATTAATAGAGCCCCAACTCCTAAGTATCTAAGGGACTGATGCTGCCCACACCGACGTCTTTCTGTTCAAATGAACCTTTTACCTACAGTCCCTGTGTACCTTTCAGTCAGGTTCATTTCAATCAGACTCATTTTCTATTACATTTCAAAGAACAGGACACAAAATCATCGAATTTCTATAGAACTGCAATTTTTTCTCAAATGTCTTTTTTTCATTTACAAGTCTACAGGGAAAACCAACTCAATTTGCCAGATTTGCATAAATATTACGTAGATGATTTTTTTTTTTCCCCAGGGCTAATCATAACTCTCAGTTCCTCATTCTGATTTGTGTTGATGCAGCTGTAATCAAACTTCAAGGTGTTTTTTTTTTTACACCTGAAGAAGTACAGCACATTGAGCTCGTGTTTCTTGATGGGGTTTGCCACATATTTCTTTAAACCCCATATTTTGGAAGGTATTTTCATTCCAACTACACCAATGTTTGAAACAAAGAGTTAAGATTGATTTTTATCATCCTGCTAGGAGAGCAGAACCTCACCAAAATCTGTCATTTTTCCTCAAGGTCAGAGGGAAAATTTATGTAGCAAGCACATTGGGGTTTTTTTCAGCACATAACATAAAATATTCTTAAAGTTCACCATTTGACTGCCCAAAAAATTTCCTCTCTGAAAGTTTTTGACACAAGAATTAAAAAAGCATAGGGGGAAAATAATAATTCAGCAGCCTGATTTTTCTCCACTAAATCCAGATGACATTCTGTCAGCCAGAAATACACAGAGATTTCCTATTTATAATTAGGGATCCAAAGTTACTGTTTATAACAAGGAAGTGCCATTTAAAACCTGCAAATGAACAATCCATCAGCTCTTTAATTACAGCAGGACAATGAAGCCCATAACTTCTATCAACTCTATTTTTATTTGCAGAGGGAAAACATCCTCCACCATCAGTGCCACAGACTTCCAGGCTGCTACAAGCACAGCTGTCTCACTGCAGTCTGCTGCTGCTCTCTGCTGCTTCCCATCGTGGATGAGAGAGGACAGAGAAGATCAGGAGATGGCCATGTAAAGAAGGTAAATGTTTGTTTTCAAGGAAAAGCAGAATGCTGACACAGAAGGATACTAAAATTATTACACTTGCCCTGCTGTGGAATCTCACAGGAGTGAGCAGTGTGGAGAAAATTATGTCCCTCACTGATTGCCTGGAACAGGGTTATCATGATAATTTGCAAGACCCTCCAAAAGTGAGGAAATAAGTTATTGCTTGTCTTCCTCTCTAATTCCCACTGCAAAGGAAGTTATCTAACACAAGTAATTTTCTATCTTTTTGCTACTACAGACATCATATAATGAAGTTTTTTGTCCTCCTACCAAAACTCCATGAAAAGGAGGAAAGAAAGAGCCAACTCCTTTGGCTCTGTTCTTGAACACTCTTATTCTGGGACCTGTGTCCAGGTTTTCCTTGCTGTTGGTGGAAGGACTTCCATCTCAGGAGCGGATCAAACTGAAGATGCAGGTGAGAAATGCAGCGTTTAGAACTTGCAAAGTCACCTTTACAACAGCATTTCTTTACAACCATAGTGGTTTTATACCCACCCTTACAATAGTAACACAAGCTGCTCTGGGGAGGCTTAGATTGGAAATTAGGAGAAACTTCTTCACTGAAAGGATTCTCAAACCCTGGAACAGGCTCCCCAGAGAGGTGGCTGGATCCCCATCCCTGGAGGTGTGTGGAAGGTGCTGAAGGTGCTAGGGTTTAGCCCCAGCCTTGGTAGACATAGACAATGGTCAGACTTCATGATCCTAAAGGTCTTTTCCAACCAAAATGATTGCATAATTCTGTAACATGCCCATCATAAACATTCAGTGCAAACTAAAGCAGGTAAATTCTGCTGATTATGCTGGGTGATACCGGGAGTTGATGTGCAATACAGCCATGGCACGAGGGCCCAAAACTAATTCCCTGTGCTCAACCCATGGCATAAAAGCATATAAAAGGCAAAGGAAGGAAGCTGAAGATAGAGCTAGCAAGTCTTATGATTTCTTTATTGCTCCTCTTGATCATCTCTGAGCAATTTTAACCTCGCTGCTACTAGAGTGTGCCCAGCTATGGCAGAAACAGCATACTGACAGACTGGCATTTATGTCGTTTACATTATCATAGCATTAATTACCTAACAGACTAAGTACTTCTTAACTATGTGTGTTAAATATTACTCAACATTTAACAATTAAAAAGGATTTGGAATACTGCTTTACCAGCACTATACTAGAGCATGTGTAATTCAGATACAGCAGACTCAGAGGAATCAGAATCTAAATGCCAGTCCTTGGTTCACTACATTCAATTTATCATCTCTGCTTCCTCCATGTACCAGTTTCTGGAGAGGTGTTAGAAATAACAAAAGACAAGCTCTTCATTTCCTAGAGACAATGGCACCTGATCATTGCTTTCATAGCATGCATTTTCATGTCTTTATTATAAAAGAGATGAATACATAACTTTCTGCATTGATCAAATAATGTATCATAGTGAAATTCACCTTTTTTTTTTTTTAAATCTCCTTCCCACAACTTCAGATTGCCAGTGAGTGCAGCAAACTGAATTCCCTTAGGCTGATCAAAAAGTAGGTCAGCAGCATCCAGGCTTTCTACACTTATTTTTCTCTAAACTGCATCTCCTAGGAAAGAATCACCCTCATGTAGCAGCTTGATCAATACCTGTATAGAGAAAGATGTCTGAAAACCTCCATTAAAGCTTGCAGAAAACCAGCCAGCTTCCTCCCATCCCTTCCCACTGCTTTTTGTAACCCCTTTGCACAACTGCCACAGGCAAAAACATTTTGCACAGGCTCACTGGAGTAAGAGGCAAAGGAATGTTCATGAACCAAATCCTAGAGAATAAATTGATCTTATTTCAATTCATTCAGAGCAAAATCTGGCCTCAAATAGACCTTTCCAAAGTCTTTTTCATACTAAACTCACCTTGAACTGAAAAAAAAAAGATTCCCAAACCAACAGTGAACTTAAGGTGAACTACTAAATGTTTAGTTCTTGCTTTAAATTCTGAACATGTTTGAAACAAAGCAGATCACAGGTGTGGTTTATGTCTATTTTAAAGGTCAGATGATACACGATTACTGAGAAATCACAAGGTAAACTCTGCCAGTTGGATGGAGCAAAAATAGCTGCGTATTGTTAATGATCTCACTGCACCCCATCAGACCAGCTTCAGGGCCTGCATAATTGTTTTTTCTGTCAACCTATAAATTCCTGAGTAACAACACAATTATTGTGATTTTTCTTACTAAATAATTCATGTATCACAAAGCATGTAGCTAACCAGGCCCATGAATCACTAAGCATGTTGCAATCATATCTAACAGCATTTCCTTTTGGAACACTAGAAAAGAAGTTTGACTTTGTCAGATTTTAGATCTTGTCCAAACATTTCAAGTGTTCCTGAGAATTAGGCTACTTGCCTATTATATTTGAAACTTGAGAGCTTCCTTGATCAGACCTTTTTTGTCTGATCTGTTTTTGTTTTAGCTTTAATTCTGGTAGGATTATTAATATCAAGGAAAGTAATTAATTGGTTTTCTAATGAACTAGAACAGGGCTCAGAAACTGTCCTTAAGGTGATACCATTAAAATGAGTCTAAGCCATGTGCATTCTACCTCACCATACGAACAGCATCCAAATTGGCTAAACTACCACAAGAGGATTCCATCATCTCAGACCTTAGAGGCTTCCTCTGTGTTCTTTGAAGTACTGAAGAGATAAACACTTGAGTTTTCTGGAAGAGAACACTGAAAATGTTTATAACCTGGATCATGTGTAACTTAACTCTGACAAATTAATACAGTCATTAAGGTTGGAAAAGGGCCTCCAAGATCATCAAGTCCAACCTATATCCCAGCACTGCCAGGTCACCACTAAACCATGACTTTGAAACCTCTCTGGGGATGGGGACTCCACCACTGCCTTGACACAGGACTTGACAACTGTTTTGGGGAGGAAATTGTTCCTCACATCTAACCTAAACCTCCCCTGAGGTAACCTGAGGCCCTTTCCTCTTGTCCTACTGCTTGTTCCTTGAGAGAAGAGACTGATCTGCACCTGGCTCCAACCTCCCTTCAGGGAGTTGTAGAAAGCCAAAGTTCTCCCTTAGGCCTCCTTTTCTGCAGGCTGCCCAGTTCCCTCAGCTACTCCTCACCAGACCTGTTCTCAGGACACCCTTCACCAGCCTCACTGCCTTCTTTGGACACACTCCAGCACCTCAGCATCCTTCTTGTACTGAGGGCCCCAAAACCGAATGCAGTATTTGCAGTGACCTCACTGATGCCCAGTACGTGGGAATGATCCACACTGTGGTCCTTCTGGCCACTCTGCTGCTGACAAGCCAGGATGTCTACTTGGGCTGGCTCTTGCTGCAGAAAGCTCCTGTGCTAGACTGACATGATTATTTCCTAAAAACTATCACAGCACATTTGCTAGACCATTATGAGGTATTAGCATAAATAATTAAGGTTAAACTACCCTCATCTAGCAGTAATAAATATCCTATGACACATCAGCTCTTTTTATTTGAGCTGCATGTACTCACTAATTCAGAGAGGTGATTGACCTTGAGTGTCCCAAGCACTAAAGCACATTTTGATGTTCTGCTGCACACATGCTTCAGTTAAAATACCTGAACGTAAACAGAGTAATAACATTGGGTTTTTTTCCCCAGAAACAACCTCTGAAATCAACTTGATCAGTGACCATTTTCATTCTGCATTCCCCTTGCTGCAATGCTGAAGCTGCCACTTTTTCTTAGTTGCTTTTACACTGAACAACAAAGCCTCAGAAAGTACAACATCAACTTTCACAAATAAGTACAGCTGGGGATGAAATAAGGACAATTCTCACTTTTCTGTAGTGAACCTGACTAAGGTTCAAATTAAATGGCTGAATAATGTATCAAGTAAAATCTCTTTTGTTTCAGGCAAAGTTGGTCTAAACCAGAGGCCAAAGGGCACTGCAAAAAGAAAAAGGCCAAGTTTCATTCAGTAACAATAACACGAATCAGGGAGATATCCAGCTCTGGTTTGCAGAGATTTAGGCATCAGGAATCTTTTTACTGCTGTTAGATTCTCAAAGGGGGCTATTTAGTCAACTCATACTTTTCTACTTTGTTTTTCTTGCCTGATTCCAATAAATGCCATTTCCTCATAAATGTTACATCTGTCCACAACAAAATGCAGTAACACTTTTGGGTTTGAACTCTGGATTCCTGATCTCCTTTTCTAAAGCACGTTAGTAATGAAAAGAGCATTGATGGGTTTGAGAATACTTAGCAGGTTGAGGGAAGCAGCTTCTTCAAAATGGACATTTTTTGCTCATTCTCAGTCGTTTTGGACATCCTTCTTCCTAAATTTGTTCTTCTATCCTTCCCCACTTGAACACTTTCTATTCCACTGCTGAAGTTTAACTCAGCACATCTGCCAGGGAATCAATGTTTCCTCCACTCCATTGTCCTTCCTGTTCAGGATTCTACTTCATGGGAGTCTTGATAAACCCAGGTCTATTCCTTCCTGGCAAGTTTTGCACACAGAGTAAGCAGAAATAGGCAAAAACAAAGATAAAAAACCTCAGAAGGCTCTACCCAGTGCTGCTGCACACCCAGAGTTACCATAGGTCAACCACACAAAGCAAGCTGAGGACAGCTTTAACTTCTGCTTCAGCCAATGAAAGGTCAGTTGGCTCCAGGTTTCTCTGATGACTGGAGAAAAGCACTGAGCATCACTCTAGGGGAAGAAAGCAGATCAACACGGGGACACAGCACCTTATTTTTGAGACAGTGTGAGAATATTAATCATAAGCAGCTGGGAGTATCGATCCTTATTGGTATTAATTTACAATGGAAAAGAGGCTAATTGTTCAAAGATGCATTATTTGCACATGCAGCACTTAACTGCTGTCTCACCTGCAAGGTCCCTTGGATTGTCTCGTTGCTTCCAAAGATAAACCTGTAGGGGACCACCAAGCTGTGTTAATTCCTCTGGAATAATGGGCTTGTAATTATTTTAATAAGCTGATCCCTTTTTGTATGTATTACACTATCCACATGTTGTGTGTGTGCAACACACACTAGTGTTGACACTTATCTTTTATAGATGATTGAGCTACAAAATGACCCTCCTGACTTTGTGCAGATTTGATCCGCGCCATTTCCGCCTGAAATCAAGTGCAGTTTATCTTTCTGAGTCTTGCCTTAATTATCTCTCTGCTGTATTCAAGAGTGATGTTTAAATGAGTGAGAGATGCCATAAAAAGGCAGAGAGTTTTGTTTCACCTCGCTTTACCACTACTTCAGAGAAATGAAACCGTAGTATAAACCCAGAGGATCAGGTAGCCACTTCTTGTCGTGGTCTTTTTAAACAGTAATGACTATTTGAGGGCATCTTACTCTCAAGGAGGGCTTTGCATTACATCTTGCCCAGGTCAATGGGCTCAGGTATCTGAGTTAAACTGTGGTACTGTAAATTAATGGAAAATGTAACTGTGCCTCACTGAAAGATCAATGTCCAATAAAGGCTGCACCATCAAATCTTGTTGCAATGATTGAGGCCCTTAATTGCCTTTCAAAGATAAGGTGGTAATCAACATAGGTTTAACTGATCTTTTTCACCAGTTCAATTACATGCTAATGACTGCAGCCAAGTCAGGATCTTTAACTACTTATACTTATTAAATCTTATGTTTGCTGTGAAAAATTACTTAAGCCACACAATCGATAAAGCCCAGGTCTTAATTACTATATTTCACTTTTAGACTTTTTGTGAGTGTTTGACAAATGTTTCGCTAGAGAGTGCACAGCACTAATGAGAGGACCCCAAGAAATGCTGATTTCTGTTCCTGCCTGCTCCTCCCACAGTTCTGGTGAAGCATAGGTGGCTTTATGTTTGTTTTCATGAAGTTTTGTGACATCCAAATGCATCCCAGGCAGCTCGTGGTACTTAAATATCATGTTTGCATACCACAGCAGTCATGCTATCCTAGAATCATAGAATCATGACATCTTTTTGCTTGAAAAAGGCTTTCAAGATCATGGAGTTCAACCATTTTCTAACTCAACCAAGTCTGATGCTAAGCCTCTTTAAATCCCTCTGGGGATAGGGACTCCATCACTACCATAGGCGACCTGTTCTAGGTCTTAACACCTCCCTCCATGGAATGTTTTCTCATGTCCTACCTAAACCTCCTCTGGTGCAACTTGAGGCCTTTTACTCTTATCCTATTACTCACTCCTTGGGAGAAGAGACCGATCCCAACCTGGCTCCAACCTCTTTTCAGGGAGTTCTAGAGAGCAATGAGGTCTCCCCTCAGCCTCCTTTTCTCCAGAGTCATCACAGCAGACCCTGCTCTCATGCTAGAGTGTCCTTTAGGAGTGGATCGCTACAAGCAGAAGTCAGGATGACAGGGATCAAAAAGGCAAAGCAGGAAAGGTTCAGCTGAGTACTGCACACTGCATCCTCCTTGTCACTTGCCACTTCCATCTTCTCCTGAGCCTTACAGAAATTTTGGAAACAAAGTGGATATTCTTAGCCCTCAGCACTTCCACCTTGGGTTCAGGCCAAACGATGATAAAAATAGACCAAAAATGAAGTATTTATAGGAAAGAGAGAATGAAAGGCAGAACTCTTTCACCTTTGGCTGAAGAGAAGCAAGTGAGTTTATATTCACACTTGAAAATTATTTTGGCCATGATTTAGTAACTCCTTTTCCCTTATAGCTAATTTCCCTCTGAAGTGCTGTACCAGTCCACACACAAGCCTCATGAAACGAACAAATGATGTGATATTTGCACTCTGCCCTCAGACATCTTCCAGTTCATCCTTTAGCATGATCAACTTGCTAAGAGCAGGAGGTCCATTGATTTTCATGTAATACAAGAAAATATTACATTTGCTTAATTGTTACACAGTGAGATCATTGAACAAGAAATCAAGTCTCTATTTAATGCTGCAAGCAACACAGAATTGCAGCAATCAATAGGGTAGTTTGTCAGAGATGTTCTCTAAGGAGACTTGCCCATCGCTCTATGGACAAGGAGTCATGTTGCCTGCAGTTATCGAAAAGCAGGTAAGCAAAGTCAGCAGTCCACATTATCAGAAATCAAAGGAGCTGCAGTGAGCAGAGCTGCAGCTCCAATGAAGAGCTGTATTTATAGTCTGGTAATTAAAAACCCTTTTATCAACCTTGTGTTGAGACTAAACCTTTACAGCAAAGTATTGATGAAATGCGTGGCAACGAATGAGCAGTATCTGACTTTAAACTTATGAGCTGCAGTTAAACGACTTCACCCAATAGGGTGAAAAGCAGGCCTAGAAAAATGCTAACAGTCATTTTTGTTATTAATGAAGCTACTTATAATGTCTCTTCATCTTTGAGACCCATTTAGCTTGTGTCAAGAATATTCTCCAGAATTAAATAGAACAACACGAGCGCTTCTCTGATTCAACTGTTATTTAGTATGGCTCTTAGAAAAGCTTCATTAAGTGGGAAACCAGTTTCATTATCTGGAATTAAGCAAAAAAGTATTTAAATTAAACTATGCTGTAGTCATAGCTTGATAATCAGTTATTCAGGGAATCATGATTACCCTTCAAAACCACTTCCTACACATTTTACATCTATCTTCCTACTTCTGAAAACTGGGATAATCAACTTCTGTCACCAGACGTGGGGTATGGGACCAACAGGGTAATTTGCTGGCACTAAAACTAAGCATCACTGATACCTCCAGGACAGGTGTTTGAACCAAATATCTGAGTATTCCCTTTTTCCACTATTCAAATAATTCTCCAAATGTTTGTGTTTTTTTTTGCCCAGGTTCCCAACTGAATTTCAGTCATCTCACCATCGTATGTGTTTGTTAGAGCTGTGCTGAGTTACAGCTGCAGAAATCAGTTATTATGCATAAAAAAGAGGGCACTGTTCTCCTTCTTCTGTATTAATTACAAGTATCAGCAATTTGTAAATTAGCATAGAGGATGTAAGCTTCATTGCTGAGGCTTTCTTACTTACCTGTAATGCAAACACAGAGAAATAGTGCAGAGAAATAATAAACGGTAACAGTAGCAGTAATAACAATGCAGATATCTGGAGTTCAAGATTTACAGAAGACAGAAGCATAAAATGTATTTCAGATGTTTTATTTAAGTCTTATTAGAAGGAATGGGATACAGCCATTTTAGCTTCTGAGGTGGTATTTTTCTATAGTCTTCAAGGTAATGGTGACTAGGCAGTGCCATGGATTCATTCACACACAATCAGTGAACTAGGAAACATCTCATCAGTCTAAACCTAAGCAGCTACATCTTCCCAGGGACATTCTAGAAGTGCCCAGTGTGTTCACAGCTCCCTTGCCCCCTTGCCATAATTCAGCTCTTTAAGTTGGCAGACATATCTCTAAGTGGTCACAAGTTTGTTCAACACTGCTAGTCACTAACTTCCATAAATTCTAACACCCTCTGGAATATCAATTCTTCTCCCACAGCTCCTACTTTTTCAACTTTACTGACCTCTGCAAAAATAAATCTCTTCTGCCCACAAAGTCCGTGAAGCTTCCCGAAGGCAGCATGTTAAGAGAAACAACACACTGCAACAACAAAGTTGCCTTCAGTTGTTTTGAGGTTGAGAGAGCAGACATTAGCAGCAGCTGCAACACAGAAACCCACCAAAAGACAGGTAACTTGAGGGCAGGATTTCAGTACATGGCACCTTCATCTTCTTTATTTAGAAAATAAATAGTAACTGGGCCGTGGCTTGTGTGAACAGTCTCTGTGACACTGACAAAGAACCAGGAGCCAATTCCATATAGCAAAGTTGGGATGCCTAAGGAAAGACAAGAACACGTTACATACGGTGACAGCAAGCCGAGAAAATGAAAACCACCTACTTACAGTGAAAAAGATGACACAAATTAAATCAGAGCAAAAAGCATTCCAGTAAAAAGTGCCTTAAGATTTTGTCTTTACTGAAATGCTGGCAGTCAGCTACCAGCACGTCACGGCCTTCTTGTGTATCAAGCACACAGGGATCAGAAAGCAGCAGTATGCAGGAATTCATAGAGAAAGAAAACAGGAGGATAGCAGTGTAAAAGAAGCCAAATACAGTTGTGTATACAGCCTGATTTCTGCCAACTACAGAAAAAACAACATATATAAACACTGAAACGCAGACTCCCTGGGCAGTTTGTATCAGAGGAAGGAAAACAGGCAGTGATTTCATGACCAGCATGAAGCTGCTCTTGGGGGAAAATCAGTGGTCAAGACTAACCACTCCAAGAAACCTGCAGGAAGCAGAGAGGTGTATATATACAAGTTATTTATATATAAAAGCACTGCCGAGTTACCCATCTACTGCAGATGATAATATTTTACATAGGAAAAACGAAAGCATTCAGTAAGGTAGAGACCCACTAAATTTAACGTGCTTTCAAGTTAACCAAGATTCTCTTAAGTCGCCTCTCTTCTTTATCATGCTTGCGAATTTAAGCGAGAAAGATGCAGAGCAGCTGCGAGAAAAGGAGGGTAGATGGAAGGTCTGACTACGCAAAGCAAAAAATACAGTGGGATTTGAAGTTATTGCTAAGAAATCAATCTCTCTGATGGCATTCTCTCACTGTACCAGTCGAAAGAGGTGCAGCAGTCGCAGTCTGTAAAACGTTACTTAAGAATTGCAAAGCCAGGAAGGTTTTAAGAGTGAAATATGAAAACAAGAAATTGATGAAATTATGTGACTGATGCCATCTACATCAACACTGTATCTGCATACTACATTTCGAATTAATATGTCAAAATGTACCCATGTCCGTTTTTCTGTTAATAAGGTACTGACGGCGCAGTTTTAGCTGTAAGCATTTATGTTGCAGCAGCGCTTTTGGATCAAGCTTGGTCCCAGCCCACCGCTACCGTAGACATTGCCTGTATGCAAGAGGCAACAAATTGGCCCAGGTACTTCTAAGAAACAAACTGCTGTGCTTCATCATGAATTTGCTTGGAGGAAAGAATTTAATCTCCAGGAACATAGATTTTTACATGGAAAATGATCCATACCAACTGGTGTTAGCCATGTAAATAGCAACCGCTGGCGCGCTTGCTTTAAGGCGATTTAATTTTTCTCTCTCACAACAGGACAGAGAAACTCGGGAAAACTCCGAAGAGTATCGATTTGCTCTAAGGAGTAAGATCCTAGAGTATCGATCTACTCAGAGGAGAGCTCTACGCTCTCACAACAGGCGAAGCGCAAGCGTTTTGCCACTCGTTTCCTCACGCTGCCCAGTCCGACCCCGAGAGGAGGGCAGAGGGCGAGGCGCCTCAGCGGGGGCAGGAAGGAGAGCAGAGGCCCCATGAGGAAGCGGAGCGCTGCTGCCCGCAGCCAGAGGCACCCAGCTCCAGCTGCTTTAGCCTCACCGCCCCTGCCTGCCCCCTCCCGGGGCCGTCCCTCCGGAACCCGGCCTCACCGCCTCCAGCGCCTCCCTCTTCCACCCTGCGGCTGCAACAGCCGTGGGGTTGTATCTTTCTACCCGCCTCAGACTCGGGCGAGGGAAACTGACGAGACTCGGAGCCGGCCTGGTCCGCAACTCACCGGCGTTGAGGAGCTTGAGGGCGGTGAAGGCGGCGTTCTGCAGCGCCAGGTCCTGCGGGGCGGCGCGGGAGCAGTGGTACTTGATGAAGGGGAAGCAGCCGGTGCGCAGGATGTGGTAGTTGGCGCCGTTCACCCGCCAGTTGAAGTGGGAGAGCCCGAACTGGTCGTTGCGCACAGCGCTGTACTTGACGCAATACGAGGTCCAGTGGGGCAAACGGCGCTGCCGCAGGTGCTGGCTCAGCACCTCCGAGGCAGCGGGACGGGACTCCGCCGTTCCCCGCCACAGCAGCAGCCCCACAACCGCTTCATGCAACCGCTTCAGCGCCCACATTCCGCGGGGACATTCCCCCCCCTCCGTCCCGGTTCCCCCGCACCCACGACTGCGGCCGCCACGCCTGCGCTGCCGCGGCGCCTGCGCCTCGCCGGAGGGCGGGAACGGGCGGCGGCAGGGTGACCCCGGCGGCGGCAGGCAGGATGGGGCTGTGGAGCTGGCTTTGCCCGCGGGAGCGGCGGGGCCGGCCCAAGGCCGGGGGTGGGAGGGATAGAGGAGCAGTGCGGTGCGTGCGGCTTCCCGAGAGGAGCGGCAGGGCCGCAGGAGAGGCACCGAAGCTCGCTCCGGAGCTCGCCGCGCTGAAGCGGGAGCGGGCAGCGGCCGCCCGGGCAGCGAGTCGTCCTGGCAGGCAGAGGGCGAGAGGAGCCGGGCGTCCGCATTACTGCGAGAATACACAGAAAATCTGGCTCCTACATAATTATAAATGGTTTTGATCGCAGCTTATGTGGTGGAGGGAGCACCCCGTGTGTTGCTGCAGCATCAACCCAGGTTAACGTGCCCTCAGGGCGACTACACAGAGCTGCTTTGATTTTACTGGGTGAAAGTTGACAGTGACACCCAGGTAGATACTTGAAAGCCTCAGAGCCCATTGAAGAGAAACATTTAGAAATCACACTCACTCATCCATGATTTGTAAATAAAGGGTAAGCTTTTGAACCACCGAATAAATACTGTGTTTGAGGCAAAAAGACTGAATCAATCTTGGAATACATAACCTTTAAAAGTCCATTCCAACTCAAACCCTTCTGAGATTCTAAACTGAGAAACGTGAGCAGGTTTTTCTTTTGAATAAGTGCAAGCAATACCCCAAACTCAGCTATCTTCAACCATTGAGCTATATAGTATGGATGTGCTAATTAATCAATTACTACCCAAGGATGTACCCTGTTTATTTACTGCAATGTACTACATGGGTGCAGAACCAGTAATTATTAATCATCAGCAACAACTCTGACTCAAGTTCACCTTACTATAATTAATAGAGCATATAGTTATCTTTAATATCTTTCTTTATTAGTGGCAACAGTGAGGATAGAGAAGGTGGAAGTTGATGCTGTGGCTCACTGTACTGAAGGGCTCAATTTACATACTACTTAAGAGGCAGTTAAAGGCTTCAGCTTTTATGTTTCATGGGCAAAATTGCCTCTTATAAAGTGGACATAGGACAATCTGTTCCTAATCTTTAGTGCCTGATTGCAGTAACAAAATCTGTAGTCTAAAATGAAACAGTACTAAGGTCTATGACAGCTGATCTGTTCAATGGGAAGTGATGTTAGGTAATCACTGAAAGGTTGAGGACCAGGATAGCATCCAGATACCAGAGATTTGTTACCTTAGCCTCGATGGAAGGTGGAAAATCCCCCTGACCTCTCAGACTGAGGTACTGGAGATCCTTCAGGAAATGGGTAGGGTGACTATTTCAGAAGACATCTGGAAGTGGTTGTAGTGGTGAACTGTTCTTTGCTCTGTGGTCAGAGTTCTCATTCTAAACGTGGAAACAGGCTAAATGCTCCCTTTTATTTTTTCCTCTCCGTAGGGCTTTGAACTACCTAAAACAGGAGATCCGGTTTCCAGTATCAACTCCGGGTCCTGTTCTCTCAGGAGAATGACCTAGAATGGTACAACATACACGACAGACAGTATGTCATTGCACAAACCAACCCCATGAAGTGCTGTCAGCAGACTACACATCGGGTTTGCAGCTCTGGCCCATCAGAAGCTTGAAACCTTTAACTGCCTGCATCTTCCACCACTGCTGCTGCCAAACCCCACTCTCTCTCTTGTCTCTCCTTACCTTGCAGCTGAGGAACCAGCTTGGGCTTTTGCTGTTCTTAGCCTCAGAATTCTCTGATTTCCAAGCAGCAACGTCTAGCCTACCTTTTATCTTTTGATCCCCACTTGCCCTGTTCTCTAGACTATGGTCTGAAATTCAAACTGCTGTCCAAGACCTCTCTTATGCCTTTGGTGAGTGGGAATAAATATCCCAGGATAATCATGACTATACTTGTGACCTTTCATTTTTAAATAATAGCATTTCATTTCTTATCTGCTAAAAAAAATATATTTTCAGCCCAGCAGCACGGGAGTTGAGTGTGAGAACCCAAAGCCATTTTGATCCTTCCATCAGCTCAAAGCTCAGAAGTGTTAATAGTAATTAAAAACTCCCCCCCCCACCCCCCGAAAAAAAAATACATTTCACACTTTGCACGTACTGAGAAATGTCTCTCACCATGGGAACTTTCAGGTCACTTGTTTCCTGCAAAAACAGGTATAGTTTTCTTTTGTCAGAACAGAATAAAGACATAAGGAAGTGCAGGTTTCCTTTACTCCTAGGACACAGCAGTCTATTAAAGTGCCAGTGAACTAATGAGCCTCTCAGACCTTATGTTGTTCTGGCTTGGATTGAGGCTTCCTTTTCCTTAACCCTTAAGAAACTAGCCTGGTACTGCCATGCACTGCTGTGCCTCCTTTTCCCCCAGGATACTGCTTCTACTGACCAAAGAGGGATGTTCTACAGCTTGGGAAGGAAGCTAGGTGAGAAATCTACAAAGAGTACTAAAATAGGAGGGAGTTCATTACATATGCAGTGAGGAAAATGAACAACAGACTATTCTACAGCCCCTCAAAGTAGAGCAGGGAACAAATTTAGCTTGTAGGAAGAGCTAACAAGGAAATTAAACTCTGCTTTTTTGCATATAATTTCCTGACACATAAGAGATCATTGTACCTACCACAGCCAAAAATACCTCCTTTACTTTCACATCTAACATAAAGAGTAAAGACTTCCAGGAGTCTCATTCCTGGGCTGAATTTCCCCGTGGAAAAATCTATCTGGCTGTGTTGTATTCAAGCCCAAGTCCATATTGACATTACATGCCAGAAAGGAACAAAACTAACCAAACAAAAATGAAACAAAAATAGTCTTGTGGATTTTTATTTGAAGCAAGGATCAGCATTTATGCAAATGTTCTCATCTGCAGCCAATTAGCCCTGTCACCAAAGCAGAAGAGGAAAAAGGCTGACACAAAAGATAACACATGAGGAGAAGGGATCAAAGACTCAGGCGTGAGGAAACCTGGGCACTGATCTGCTGCAACTGCTTGTTCACATTGGTTGTTTGTCTTAAGAACTGATTTTGCCTGAGCTCTTTGGGAAGGAATCACAAAGATACTTAGAATCATAGAAAATACCTTTAAGATCATCAAATCCAACCATTAACCCAGTAGTACCAAGCTGCTGCCACGTCCCTCAGCAGCATCTCTACGCGACTTTTAAATCCCTCTTCTTTTCAGTAGAAGGTGATCTCCTGGCCTGGTTTATGGACAAGGACAAAACATTCTGAGACCAGATACTGTACTTCAGAAACAACACTATGAACAAGAGGGGCATTTATCACAAACATCATTCTGCCCCCCCTGCTCTGTTCTGGTAAGACCTCGCCTGGAGCACTGCATCCAATTCTGGTGCCCCTGGCACAAGAGGGGCATCAAACTGCTGGACAGGGCCAAGAGTGGGGCATACAAATGATCACAGGACTGCAGCACCTCCCCTGTGGAAACAGGGGGCCATAAAAATGATCAGAGGACTGCAGTACCTCCCCTATGGAAACAGTCTGCGAGAGCAGGGGCTGTTCAGTATGGAGCAGGCTCCAGGGAGACCTTAGAGCAGCCTTCCAGTACTCAAAAAGGGTCTAGGAGAAAGCTGGGGAGACTGGATATTAGAAAGGAATTTTATTACAGTAACAGTGGTGAGACACTGCAGCAGGTTGCTCAGGCAGGTTGTGGATGCCCCCTCCCTGGAGGTGTTCAAGGCCAGGCTAGATGTGGCCTTGCACAGCCTGGTTTAGTGGAAGGTGTCCTTGCCCATGGCATGGGGGCTAGAACTAGATGATCTATAAGGTCTCCCAACCCAGCCCATTCTGTGATTCTATGAAATGAGCTGCTTCAGTTCCTGTCTCTTCAGCCGCCAACGCAGAAGGAAAACCAAACCTGCTGTTACAGATGAGGAAGCCTTTCCAGGAGCACAAAATAAGGCATGTAAACATTTCCCTTTAACTATTTCTCCAGAGCACCTGCTGTTGAAGGTTGCTCCTCTTCCCATTCCAGTGTGTTTCCTGCTGTAGTCCCTAGAATGGCTGAGATACCTTGCATTGCCATCTGCAACAGAGTCGAGGAGCACAAGTTATTTAATGGGCACTACAGTGAAATGCAGCAGGCAGTGTACACAGCTGCTTGTGCCTCTCTGCAAAGGTAACTAGTGAGACACAGGACATGCTGCACCTATTAAAGTTACAGTTAGTCTGGGGGGCAAGTGGGAAAACTATTAGTAAATAAGTACAAAGCTCAGGTAAATAAAAAATATAACTGATTGCAATTTGTAATTGCAGTTAGCCAGCAGGTGTTGTTTCATGTATGTAAATCACTGTTAACTCACTAGGAAGTTCCTGTTCTTCAGTGCTTGCTTTTTACTCCCTCACACTGAAAAATAGCATTTGGAGGGTTTTGTTTCTCCTGTAACAGATCACAGAATCGTTTAGGCTGGAAATGGCCTTTAAGATCATCAAGTCCAGCCACTAACCCAGCACTGCTACATCACCACTAACTTCAGCACCACATATAAATGTCCCTCAAATCCCTCCAGAGATGAGGAATCCATCACTACCCTGGCAAGGTACTGACAACCCTTTTGGGGAAGAAATTGTTCCTCGTGTCCAACCTAAACCTCCCCTGGGGCAACTTAAGGCCATTTCCTCTTGACCTGTTGCTTGTTCTTTGGAAGAAGAGATCAACCCCCACCTGGCTCCAACCTCTTTTCAAGGAGCAGTAGAGGCCCAGAAAGTCTCCCCTCAGCCTGCTTTTCTCCAGGCTGAACCACCCCAGCTCCCTCAGCTCCTCCTCAGCAGACCTGTTCTCCAGACCCTTCCAACAGCTTTGTTGCCCTTCTTTGGGCCCACTGCAGCACCTCAATGTCCTTGGAATGAGGGTCCCCAAAACTGAACACATGTCAAAATTTAATTAAGTCTTCTCTAAAACTGTCTCTTCACACTCTGCTTGCCAGAGGAAAATACAGGCACACTGGAAAGAATCTGATCCAAATCACATTCTGTGAGCTAAGATATAAATCTCTAGCAATGTCCCCTTCACCTTTCCACAAAAGGATGAAAGAGAGGATCTTAGAAACTTTCTGAAGTTAAAGGTGATACATTTTAGCAGCAGAACTCCCTCTGGAAAGTTCAGCTATTCTCTGGAATCAGAAAGCAGCATTGTAAGGAACGCTGCTTGCAGGGCACCGGGTTGGATTCATTATTCCTTTCGTGGCTCCTTTTGCCAGCAAGGTCATCACAAAGGAGCTTTTAAGTAAAGGTGGGTGCTCCTGAGGGAACATTCCCAGCCTGAGGAGCCCCAGTGCTTTGTCCTGCCTCAATCTATACCACCCTGGAACATCCTATGGCCCTCAGGGAGAGTGCAGCACCTGTGAAGTGGATGGTGGGGTGAAAGATATGAACTAGTGGATGAAGTGGCTGCCTGCTTAGAAGAAGTCAGTGTTAACAATTCAAGGAGCTATTAAAAACTGAGACCTTTTTTCCAAATTTCATATTCTTACTTCAGTGGTGTCCCTTTAAAACAGACAATTATGACAACTGGCCCCTCCCTGGAGATGTTCAAGGCCAGGTTGGACAGGGCAACCCGATCTAGTAGAAGGTGTCCCTGCCCATGATGGGGGATGTGGACCTGAATGATCTTTAAGCTGCCTTCCAACCCAAACCATGCTAGGATTCTGTGATAGAGCTGAGGCAGCTCCTTTGCTCCTGGAGAGGACAGTCAGGAGTGTTGCACGACAAATCATTTCACACTCAACTATTTCTCTTTTCAAAGAAAAAAAGTTTCCAACTTAAATTTAACTAACAGGCTCATTGGGAGACTTACCATATTGACCTAGACACTGCAAAATACATGCTGCTACCAATAAAAAAAAGGGATGGTTTAGCACTTGTTTATGATACAGCATGAGGTATTTTCAGCCCTTGTACAGAAATTACCCAGGATCGTTAGTTAATTAACACCTCACCTTAAAATTGGTCTCGCCTTGCATATTAGGTGGTGATATTTCTTGATGGATGATGAAGAGATTGCGAGCAAAGGTCAGGAGGACCCCCTGGAGATCCTCTCCGATTGTTCTGTTAATGATATCCAAACAAATGAGTTTACCGATGATTCCCTTCACATGCTTAAAAACAATCACCCTCTCATTTGTGCCTGTCTGCTGATGGAATTTAATGAGTGTTTTCAATCTCACAAGGTGGCAATCTTCGGGGAGATATGAAAGATGAGGCTCCATTTTAACTTGTCAACAGAAAGGATTTGTGCAATAAATAATTTTTATTAATCAACTTCGCAGAAGGAAGTGGTGAGGTTTCAGCTGCTCCAAGTGAAAGGTTACTGTTGAGTTAGGACTGAGAGCAGAACACTCTAAAGACTTACATTAGCTCTTGAGAACTGTTACTTCTGCAAGTCACCTGAGAGGGACACATTTCAGCATTTCTTAGGTTGTTGGAAACTGTGAGGCTTTGTTTCTGAAGTGGCACATGCAAGACTCTCTCTACTTATCATAGAATGGCTTAGGTTGGAAGGAACCTTAGAGATCATCTACTCCAACTCCCTCCCATGGGAAGGGATGCCTCACAGCTAGACTCAGCTGCTCAAGGCCTTATCCAGCCTGGCCTTGAACGCCCCCAGGGAGGAGGCATCCACAACCTGCCCTGGGCAGCCTATTTCAGAGTTTCACCACCCTTTTACTAAAGAACTTCTTCCTAAAATCCAGTCAAAACCTACTCTCCCTCAGCTTACAACCATTCCCTCCTGTCCTATCGCTAGACAGCATTATGTAAAGTCCTACTCCAGCCTTCCTGCAGGATCCCTTGATGCTGAGGAAGGGCATGCCTTGATTTACTGACTGAACTGGCACTACTTCTCCAGTGCAGTCAAAAGGATGGCAATTCAGAGATGTTTCAGGTATTTCAGTGATTCAGAAGCTCAAACTTGAAAATATTTTCAAATCAAGATCATGAAATTGCACTGAAAAATCCAATGGAAGACAAATCCAGGATCAGAACATATGGCAATCGTATTTGAGGACATTCTGGCAATAATATCACTAACTGCCAGTTCCAGCTGGTCATCACAGAGTCCTTTTGCTTAAAAAAGATACTTGAGTTCATTGAATCCAACCATTTTCTAACTCTGCCATGTCTGGTGCTAAACCATGGCCCTCAGCACATCTCTATGTCTTTTAAACACCTCCAGAGACAGTGATAAGCTCCAAGAGGTATTGTTATGTTGCTTACTGGGGGAGCAACTAGTGATAGAATCACAGAGTCATTAAGGTTGGAAAAAGTCTCCAAAATCATCAGGTCTAACCCTTAATCTAACACTGCCAAGTCCATCACCAAGCCATGTTCCTCAGCACCACAGCTACGTGGCTCTGAAAACCATCCAGGGATGGGGACTTCACCACTTCCCTGGGCTGGGCCTTGACAACCCTTCCCATGAAGAAATGTCCCCTAACATCCAACCTAAACCTTCTCCAGTACACCTTGAGGCCATTTCCTCTTGTCACAGTATCACAGTATCACCAAGGTTGGAAGAGACCTCACAGATCATCAAGTCCAACCCTTTACCACAGTGCCCAAGGCTAGACCATCACTTGTTCCTTGGGAGAAGAGCCCAACCCCTACTTGGCACCAACCTCCTTTTAGGGAGTTGTAGAGGAGCCAGAATGCCTCCCCCTGAGCCTCCACTTCTCCAGAATGTATTGTTCCAAAGGACTTAGCAAAAATGTAGTTAGGATGCAGTGCCCCTAATATAAAACTCCATTTTGCAGGGCATGAGGCTAACACAGGGACAAGCCAACTCAACAATCCTCTGGCCCTGAAAAGGACAGGTTCTGCTCTTCTCAGCTCCTCCCCATCTTGCACAGCTCTCCTGCTTACTATATACCCTCTATAGACTGATTCTATTTGAGCCTCAGAAAACCACTCCAATAGCAGAGAGCTTTCTGCAGTTTTTGAGCTAGATCAACTCCTGGACAGGTGGTAGACATGCCAGAGGCACTGCAAAAGAAGGACCAGGAGGAAGGAGAACTCTAGAGCTGGGATCAGGGAAGGAAAAGAAGTCACCTTTCAGTATCAGGGGTCTGTTAGGAGAGCTCAGCAGCTTATGGAACACTTTCAGCTGCCTAAACCACTTTGTCAGTGGCTCTTGCAGATATTTTACAGGTTCTTGTGTGCTGATTTTCTTTCAGTTTTATCTGACAGCTCCATTGTGTGAGCTGCCCACACTGTGACAATATCCCACAGGAACACCCAAGTTTTAAACAAATATGAATCATTTGTACCTTACCAACAGCCTTATCCACAGGGAACTTGGACAGGCTGAAAGAATCACAGCCCTAGAAACAATCTTCAAGATTCATTTAGGGCATTTCCTGTGCTCAGGCAGGATCAATGTTCCTTACATCATCCTGACAGAGGTTTGTCTCATCTGTTACTAGAGGCTGTCAATGACAACTGCACCAAACAATCTAATTAGTTCTTCACTTTCCATTTCTACCAGAACTATTGCTTTTGCTAAATATGAATCTCCCTGACTGCAAGTTAAGTTCAGGTCTTCTTGTTCTACTACCAAAGACGTGGAAATCCAATTTTTCCTTCCCACAGAGGCTTTTTATGTGCTTGAAGAACATTAGCAGACCTCACTTCTGCCGCCTTCTCTCTGGCCTGGCCTTCTGAGTCATGCTTCCTGGAACTCTCAACGTTTTCTACTCATGTCTCTGAGCAGAGTGGAAGGATTACTTCCAGTGTTTCCAGGTAAATATTGTTTACTTCCTTCTGGAAGATAATGGCATTGTGACTTGCAGGCTGGAAGCCACTGTAACTCTCAGACACTCTTCTGCAAGGCTTATTCCTCACCTTCATTACTGCTATCTCTGCAATTTCTTGCTCCTAATTCCAGCTGGTTTTCAGATAGTTTCTTCAGTCTGTCAGATCATTTTCAGTTCTGTGCTGCTCTCCACAATACTTGCCCAGTCCCATCCAGCACTGGGGGTAACTGTGTCCTTATGCAGACCATGAATGAAATAGCTCCAGCATCACAGGAATGCAGAACAGACTGAAAACAGGTCATTTCAGCCCCTCACTCATTACATGTTATTTTGGAAGTAAACTTTACAACAGTTCTCTCCAAGGAGAGGATTTCATTCAGTGCAGAATAGATTTGTGCAGATGATGCTTTCACATGTCTGAAAAATTACCAAACTGCCAGAACTGCTGTTGCCTGACTGCCATTGTTCACTTTGTGAAGAATGAAGATCAGGTGTGTTCTCACAGGATCCCAGCATGCTGGGGAAGTAAAGGGATCACTGAGGATCATTCAGCCCACCTAGTCACCCAGAACAGGTTGCCCAGGTGGGCTTGGAATCTCTCCAGAGAAGGAGACTTTACAATCTCTCTGGGCAGCCTGCTCCAGAGCTCCAACGCCCTCACACCAAAAGAGTTTCTCTTCATGTTCACATGGAATCTCCTGGATTCCAGTTTGTGCACATTGCCCTTTGTCTTGTCACTGGGCACCACTGAAAAGAGTCTGGCCCCATTCTTTTGCCCCCCACCCTTTAGCTCTTTTTGTGCATTGAGCAGATCCCCACTCAGGCTTCTCTTCTCCAGGCTAAACAGCTGCAAGGGTCTCAGCCTTTCCTCCTCACAGAGATGTGCCAGGCCCTAAGCATCTTCATTGCCTCTGCTAGACTCACTCCAGTACTTTCCCGTCAGTCTTGACCTAAGTGGCTCAGAACTGAGCACAACATTAAATGTGACCTCACTAGGGCAGAGCAGAGGAGGAAGAGAACTCTCAACCTGCTGGCCACACTCTTCTTCATGCATCCCAGGCGACCGTTGGGTTTTTTTGGCCATGAGAGTACCTTGCTGGTCACAGTGACCTTTGTTGTCCACCAGCACTCCCAGGTATCACTCTGCAGAGCTGCTTTCTAGCAGGTCACACCTCACCTGTACTGATGCAGGCGCAGGGCCCTACACTTGCCCTTGTTGAACTTCATGAGGTTTCACTCCCCAGATATCTGTCCTGTCCAGGTCTCACTGAACATCAGCACAGCCTGATGGGGTGTCACCACTCCTCCAGCTGTCACAAGCCTGTGCCACTGACAGTGTTTGCTTACATCATTCCCAGTCTGTATCGCTTCTGGTCTTCGTACAAGATAAAAACTGTTCCCTGTTTCTCCTGTTGAAGAAAAAGACAAAGTTACTTTATTCCTAAACCAGCCATAATTGCAATAACTCTGTTACACAGGGACAGGCTGTATGTAACCTAGCTGAGAAAGGCTGGCTTCAGCTGTGTGCAGTGGCTACGGCTCAGAGCAAGCAGATTATTGCTCAGACTTACTGTAGAGAATACATGAAGTTAATGTCACACAGCAGAGTCTATTCAACAGCAAATGGTTCTTGTTCCAGAGCAGTAAAAGATGACCCTAAGTATGTTAAAAATTATCTCCTCACACAGTTGTTTTTATCAAGAGAGAGGTTAACCCCTAAAAGCCTTAACTAAACACAGTGATAATGTGTTTAAGCTTTCCTGTTTCTAAAGCTTATACTTCAACTTGGATATACACAGGACATGACCTTGCATTAACCTTCTGCTCAGGTCCATCACAGGCATGTTGCTGGTGACAGTCTGGTCAGCAATCAACCCCATAGTTTGGCTGCTAGATGTGCTAAGTGACAGTTATCACATGTCACTGCGAGAGGCCTCAGGAGCTGCTGCCCTGGGGAGGGTTTGTGCTGAGAAAGCCTGTAAAGCTCTGCAGTCGTCTGTGCAGCCACATGCCCCAGGATCTCAAATCTCTGCTGCTGTTCCATCTCATCTAACAGCTTCCAAACTCTTTACATTTCCTTCACAGCTCTGCTCAGAAGCTGTAAGCACTCCTTTCATAGCAGACTGCATTTCATCTCTTCATTCATCTTCCTGTTGTTCAGTATCACCCCATCTCTTGGCCTCTATCTTCTCTTATGGGTGCAGAGGTGCTTGAGCGTGTCCAGAGAAGGGCGACGAGGCTGGTGAGAGGCCTCGAGCACAAGCCCTACGAGGAGAGGCTTAGGGAGCTGGGGTTGTTTAGCCTGGAGAAGAGGAGGCTCAGGGGTGACCTTATTGCTGTCTACAACTACCTGAAGGGTGGTTGTGGCCAGGAGGAGGTTGCTCTCTTCTCTCAGGTGGCCAGCTCCAGAACAAGAGGACACAGCCTCAGGCTGCGCCAGGGGAAATTTCGGCTCGAGGTGAGGAGAAAGTTCTTCACTGAGAGAGTCATTGGGCACTGGAATGGGCTGCCTGGGGAGGTGGTGGAGTCGTCGTCCCTGGGGCAGTTCAAGGCAAGGTTGGATGTGGCACTTGGTGCCATGGTCTAGCCTTGGGCACTGTGGTAAAGGGTTGGACTTGATGATCTGTGAGGTCTCTTCCAACCTTGGTGATACTGTGATACTGTGAGGTGTGCAAAAGGGCCTTATGGTGGCCAAGAACTCCCAGGAAAACTTGGTGCTGGCAAGGTCTCAAACCCTGGTGACTGCCACCATCATTTGTGCTCTGTGAACAACCCCACTGGGATAGCATTCTCTTAGTAGTCTCTGAGAGAGACCCTATCTCAATCACACAATTAATTGGGTTGGAAGGGACCTTAAAGATCATCTAGTTCCAACCCCGCTAGTGTGGGCAGAGACACCTCCTACTGGACCAGGTTGCACAAGGCCCCATCCAACCTGGTCTTGGACACCTCCAGGGAGGGGCATCCACAACCTTCCTGGACAACCTGTTCCAATGTCTCACTGTAAAGAATTTATTCTCAATTTCTAGTCTAAATCTCCCCTCCTTCAGCTGCAATCCATTCCCTCTCATCCTGTCTCTATGAGCCCTTGTAAAAAGTTCCTCCCCAGCTTTCTTGAAGGCTCTCTTCACATACTGCAAGGCCAGTAAAAGATCTCCCTGGAGCCTTCTCCAGGCTGAACAGCCCCAACTCCCACCCCTGTGGTGCAACATAAACATGGTGTAATGCTCCACATTCTTCACTACTTCCAGTCTTCATCCAAATCAGGTGTATCAGTATTGCAGCTCTTCACCATTGATACCTCAGGTAAAGGAAGCTGTGTTAAGATAGCAGACTAATTTACACAGGAACTGCCTTATGCAATTCAGAGTTCATTACTCAGCATCATGAAAACAATGTAGAATTAAATCAATTCTGATTTATCCCAAGCCTTCCTCAACAAAACAACTGCAGAGCAACACAAAACTGCAGAGCAATGCAGATGTTATGATAAAGAGAGCACGAACACATTATGTAGGACTAAAGTGGTTTCACTGCATCAGAATTTGCATGCAGCAGTTATGCAGAGTAAACATTGTGCTTTCCAATCTTCCCCCTTCATACCTGGAGGTCAAATCCAACACCACGAGCTTTACACATCTGGAGGAGAAGGTTGTAGTTGATTCCAGAAAGGCTGGAGTGCCTCAGTTGAGTGCTTGCTATTGCACACCGGTTGCTGAGTGGAAAAGGCTGGAGAAAACAACACAGGAATCTTGATTTTCCCATCAGGGGATATCAGAAACTGTTTAAACTGGAGATTAGGAAGAAATTCTTTTCAGTGAGGGTAGGGAGACACTGGAACAGGTTGCACAGGGAGGCTGTGGATGTCCCTTCCCTGGAGGGGTTCAAGGCCAGGTTGGATGAGGCCTTGAGCAAATGGTCTAGTGGTAGGTGCCCCTGCCCACGGCAGGGTGTTTGAACTAGATGATCTTTATGGTCTCTTCCAACCCAATCCATTTTCTGAGGCTATGATTTACTATTTAAATGGCTTTTTTCTCAGTGACCTCACGTTAGTGTCAGGCTCACTTGGAGGACTTCCTGCTCATCACAGTGTCTGTTGAACAGAGATGTTTCCATGCAGCAAAATTAAATCCTCTCCTCAAACTGTAGGTGTAGGTAAAACCTTGTATGATAGGTCTCTAATTATTTTATGAGTCATATTTTGGTATTGTCAGAGCCTCACTGATAACTGAACCCTGTGAAATCACTTGGGGTGGACCCTCTGAACCCATCCTGCCCTCTGGTTACATGTTCTGTTGTAGAGATGGCTCCTCTCAATAGCAGCAATTCCAAAGCAGAGCATCAGTAGGTTTTGAAGTTGGGTTTCTTGAGGACTGAGCACGAGTGTGCATGATTTCCCCAGCAAGTTGCCAAGGGTCAGGGCTGGGCCAGCCAGTAGATGAGTGACAAATGCTCTCTATGAACCCCTCTGCCTTCCCAAAGGAAAGAGAAAGGGAATAAGGGAGAGAGACTGATGGGTTGGGAAAGAAAACTGAAACAGTTTTAATGAAAACAGTAACAATAAAATGAAATAGCAACAATAAACCAATATGGAACCCAACCCCTGATGGCAGTGATGTCACTGTCACCACCGATGATGTGGGAGAAGGCCCACACTGGGCTCAGCAGTAGATGGGAACTGGATTTAGGATCTGGATTCTGGAACTGGATTCAGGAACACACATATTGAGACTGAAGGCAGAAAGGACAGAATCCTCTTGAGACAATGGTGTTGAAGAACAGGCTTGACCCTGGTGATCCCTCAAGCTTTAACCTGAATATGACATCCACAGGTTGGAATCCCTTGTTGGTTAGTTGAGGGTCATCTGAACTGTCCACTCCTCCCTGCAGGTGCCACCTCTGGTTTACAGCACTCTAACAGAAGACACGAGCTGTGACAGTGCTGCAGGGCCTGCATCTCAACCCTTGGCAGGAACTCTCCCCATCAGTGTTCTCACTGCTAGAAGCAGCCACTGTCTGCAAGAACCTGCTCTGAAATTCAGAACATGCCTGCACTGAGCAGAGACTGAGATGAGAAGTAACATCACTGACCAGACCGTTCTGGCCTAGCTCAAACCAGGACACAACTCTTTGAGGAGACAAGGCACAGTGACTCCAAGGAGCTACACAACAGATAGCAGTGGAGTTCTTGCTATGGATAAAAATCAGTACTGCATCAAGCTGAGAGACAAAAGAGCAGAGAGATGCTGTCTTGAGCAGAAGCAAACAGGTGTTCTCCTAAAGCAAGGCTCTCCTCTGATGGCTCATTGAGAGCAGGGAAGCTGCAAGTTGAAACTCTCAGGCCAAAAGAGCAGAAACAAACAGAGGTGCTCTCCTAAAGCAAGGCTCTCCTCTGATGGTTGAGAGCAGGGAAGCTGCAAGTTGAAACTCTCAGGCCAAAAGAGCAGAAACAAACAGAGGTGCTCTCCTAAAGCAAGGCTCTCCTCTGATGATTGAGAGCAGGGAAGCTGCAAGTTGAAACTCTCAGGCCAAAAGAGCAGAAGCAAAATGGTGCTCTCCTAAAGCAAGGCTCTCCTCTGATGGTTCATTGAGAGCAGCGACGCTGCGAGTTGGAACCCTCAGGACAAAAGGGCAGAGATGTTGCCTTAAGCAGAAGTGAACAGAGATGTTCTCCTAAAGCAAGGCTCTCCTTTGATGGCTGACTCAGGGTGGGGATGCTGTGAGTTGGAGCGTGTAATTCACAGTCTTTCTCCTAAAATGATATTTGCTTTGACATTGACTCATGTAAGTTGACATAGCTGAAATCCTTCTGCGATACATCTCTGCCTGAAAATTAATCATGTTTATAATATTTGGAGAATTAATAACACCCATTGCTCAAGTCATTAACTTAAAAAAGGAGCTTCCAAAATCTGTTCTTTGCAGTAGGGGACCACAAATAAATGAATGCTTGATAAAATAATCCAAGTAGCAGTTTAACAAGCGTAAACTTGAATGTGGCTGCAATAACACAGAACTATTGTTTAAGGGTTGGCATCAGGTTGATGAGGTGCTTATTTCAGCTACAAAGCATGCACACACATGCATAATGAACTGCAGGATGAATTATTAATGTGTTGCTTATTTAGCCTCATCTGTCTAGAAGATAATGTATCCTAACTATAATGAGTGATTGGTTTTGTACATAATTACAGGAGCAGCAGTATCTAGGAAATTTGTTCTTTCAAAGAAGCCCTTCTAAAAATAAAATCCTCGCACCAAACTCCCATTTTATCAAAATCAAACCCACCAGGATGGAGAGTAGATCATAAATTCAAAGGGACAGAACCATTATTAACATCATAATTTCACACAAAGTGTTTTACTTAATCATTCATTACAGATCATGTGCTGGAAAAGCATTTGTCTCTCTGTTTGTTTGTTTCTTTTCCTAAAGACATTTTCCTGCCAGGATGCGTTCTTGGAGTTAACTCTTAAGGAGATAAAGCCCTCAGAAATGCAGAAGTGAAGCAAACTGAAGGACACAGTGACAGTTTGTGTTAATTCTGACAGAATTTTAATTTAAAAGAAAAAATGTTGCTACTTGATTACTTTTCATTTCTAAAACTTGGACTACTGGGACTAATCATCTCTAATTTACTTCTCTTTGACTAAAAGTGGTTTCTTGACAAGAACAATAGATTAAGAGCTCATTAACCTCTAAATTATAGTTCCATGACATTTTTGGAGTGGTGCTGCATTTCTGCTCTACGTAGGAAAAGCAGGGAGCTGTGAATCTTGGGTCAAAATGGGTAAAACAACATCTGGTTTATAGCCTGATGTGTATTATAGACACATACCTACATTTCTTATTCTCTAAAGGCTCTTTCTTCATTTCACAGAATCACAGAATAGTTTGGGTTGGAGGGGACCTTTCAAGGTCATCCAGTCCAACCCTCCACCAGCCAGCAGGGACAGATGCAGCTAAAGCAGATTGCTCAGAGCCACAGACAACCTGACATGCTGTAGCTCCAGGCATAGGGCATCTCCCACCTCTCTGGGCAACCTGGACCAGGCTCTCACTACCCTCAGAGTAAAAGATGTCTTTCTTCTCTCTAGTCTAAATCTCTCTTTTTGAGTTAAACCATCACTCCTTGTCCTGTAACAACAGACCCTGCTCAAAATCTGTCCCCATCTTTCTGATAAGCCCCAAAGGGGCAGTCTCAGGTTTTAGAGCCATAGGAAATACTGCACCAAGAGGACTCTACCATAACAAATCAGGTAAGGAACAAGTAACATGTTAACCATGGTTAGCCATGCTTCTGTGACAGTGTGAGACACAATCTCAAGAGGTTTCAGGGAGATTCAAGGTGAGATCCACAAGGAGCAAGTGTCACAGCACTTATTTCAGTACCTAAGCCTGCAGCCCTGAGCAGCCACAGGAAGCTGAGCACACATAAGGCCACAGCAGGTCACACTGAGTTAGGACAAACCTCAACTGGCAACAAAAAAACTAAGTGAGGGGACTTCAGGACTCATCTCTCTTGTTTAGTGGTGCAAAGAGGAGTTTCTCCTTAGGCTTTGTAACTCTGGTCCAGAGAAAGCAAGCAGGAAGCAGTGTGACTGCCTATTCCTGCTTAGGCTGCTCTGAGTGTTTCTTCTTACTCAAATGACTGTGTCCAGAATTAATACTGAATGATTAATACTGAATATTAATATCAAGCAGTCAGATAAATTTGCTGAGAACTAATATTTGGGTTTAACTCATGTGAAAGCTGGGAGGGAATTACACATCCAGATCCTTCTGCAGATGTAGCCCTGATTGCTTAACCCTCAGTTTTGTGCATAAGGGAAAAGCTGAGTGCTGTGACTACTGATTCCACAACACAGCTCATGAACTGAAGGCTCAGATTTCTTCTGGATTACTCCTATAGTCAAGGTAGTGCTTGAATCTCCTCCTTTTCCTTCCAACATATAAATTACCACATTTTTCACAACTTGAAAACTGCCTGAAATATTTAGAAGTTCCTTATTACCACAAATCAGTGGGACTGAGTACAAAGGATGAATAATCAGATACCCATAAGCATCCAGAACTCCTGATACCTAACCTGATGGCAATCCCATTTACAGAATCACAGAATTGTCAGAGTTAGAAGTGACCTCAAAGATCATCCAAGTTCCATCCCTGCCATGGGCAGGGACATCTCACACTAGACCAGGTTGCTCAGTTTACTTTATCAACCTTGTAAAATCTGAAAGTAGATCATCCCTGGGGTCCCTTCCAAGGTACCATTCTGTGAGTTTAAAATGTGAGGGGGACAGACTCAGCTCCTTGAGAGTCGAGATCTAGGACAGAGTTTGGGGAGTTTACATTAACAATTTTCTTTGTAACCAAATCACCACTTACAGTTTTTGTCTCCTCGTGCTGAATACATTGGCTTTTCATTTTGTTTGCACCAAGGGACAGTTCAAAGCAGCTGGAGTGACAATCCAGGTTTCCATCTGTCATGTACAATGTGAGCTGAGTCAAGGCCAGCTGGTCACTGTAGCAAAGGTCAAGGTCTGTTGCCCATACCTAAGCAGAAAACAAACAGGAGCTTTAAAATGATGTAGGAAAAGGAGAGAATAAGAAGGGTGAAAGTCAGCAATTGTGGCAATTGTTTGTTTTCATGCACATTGGGCTGCACACTTCTGGTTCCCTTGTGCTGGTGCATTGAGCACTTCCAGATGGAAAATTCAAACACAACTTTTGAGAGAAAACCAAGAGCCTGAGGACAAAACAGATACTTTCACTAGCAGTGTTATAGCAACAGTTAGGAAAAGCAAAGAGGTGAGGTCAGCAGCTCTAAAGCCTGCATGGTAGTAAAGAGTTAATTCTCCAGATAGTAAATATCGCATGTGGACTTCTCAGCTGAAGAATAAGGTTACACAAAGTCAACTTAGAGCCCCAGCTAGGTATTTGGAGAGACAGAAAAGGAAACTCCAGAAGGCAAAGGCTAAATACTTGCAGCGTGCTTCTGCTTCCACTCACCCCGTTTTGTTTTGCTCGTTCAGATTTATGCTCCTTTAACTATACAAGAATCAGACCATAAGGTTGTAGAGCTGCCAGTGGAACATGTCCTGCCTCACCCACATGCAGGGCATACTTGCAGGCAATGCTGTGAGCCTCACAGAAACCTCAAGAAGATTTTGAAGCATTACAGCACACAAAAGCCAGTCAGGATTTGCGAGGCTATGGGTGTAGCAGAAGGAAACACAGAATGATTTGGGTTGGAACGAACCTTAAAGACGAGCTAGTTCCAGCCTCCCTGCCATAGGCAGGGACACCTTCCACTAAACCAGGCTGCTCAAGACCCATCCAACCTGGCCTTGAAAACCTCCAGAGAGAGGGCCTCCATAACCTCCCCAGGCAACCTGTTCCAGTGTCTCACCACCTTCACTGGAAAGAATCTCTTACTAATCCCCAGTCTAAATATTCCCTCTTCAGCTCAAAACCATTGCCTCTCATCCTATTACTACAGTCTCCTTGTAATACATCCCTCACCAGCTCTCCTGTAGCCCCCTTCAGGTACTGGAAGGCTGCTCTCTAAGGTATCCCTGGAGCCTTCTCCTCTCCAGGCTGAACAGCCCCAAATCTCTCAGCCTGTCTCCACACAGGAGGTGCTCCAGCTCTATGATCGTTGGCAGTGGCTGCCTGTGGGTCATGCTCCAACAGTTCGATGTCCTTGTGCTGGAGCATCATAACTGGACACAATGCTCCAGCTGGGGTCTCACTAGAGCAGAGTAGAGGAACAGAATCACCTCCCAGTCCTGCTGGCCACACTTCTTTGCTGTTGCCTTCTGGGCTGCAAGCACATGTTGCTGGCTCATGCTGAGGTTCTCCATCAACTGGCACCCCCAAGTCCTTTTCCTGGAGACCACTCTCAAGCAATCACGGGTTGCTTCTGCCAGGCTCCTCCATCCGAACCACCTGAGCTTTTCCCCCTTAAAAAATGCTTGTGCCTGCTACACCGATGAGAAATGTTAAGGCACTCAAATATCTGCCCTAGAGTGGACGCCTTTAAAACAAATCTAGCAGTGAATGACTTGAATAAGCCTTTGAATGGTAAATGGAGTCATTAGAAGGATATTAAGAGGTCAGGCAGTCAAGGCCTCTTGGTAAACTGGAGTTAATTTCTGAATCATATGCACATAGTAATGCCCTTTTTATAATGGTGAATAAATCACAGCAGTAACAGTTGTTAATATCTAACTGCCAAGGATCTGTTGCTGTATTAAATATCCTATTTGTCAACTTAAACATTTCCTGCTGCATGGGATAAAATGCAAATCAGGTGCTAATGGCTGCCTTTACTTAGTAATAGGGGAACTTTCCCCAATTAGAATACTTAATTTGCTTCAATAATTTATGCTTTATCATCACTCCTGCAAGACAGGGAGGAACTTTCCTATTGATTTGTACTTTTCCAGTATGTGCTACCCTTCCCAATGAGCTAAACAGTAATTAGCAACTGCACGAATTGCAGAAGTGTTAAACTCATTTCCATAAATATCACCAACTAATCTGTTAACAGTCAATGTGTCTTGGACCTTGCTGGAGATGGATTTTAGGTCCTCAATTACATCTCTGTACCAAAAGAAGCTGGCAGGGTTACACAAGGGGAGTGGGGGCTATGGAAACTTGGGGATATCCAAGGACTGTTCACTAGCTGAGGCAAAGTGAGCTCACTACTCTTCCTCCACACCCTGATACTGCTTCACACAGCTGCATTGCTTCAACCTCAGTGTCTACACCTGAACTACCTGAAAGCTTTGTTGATGCACACAGAGACAGGAGGCAAATTTGACTGAAGGAGGAGCATAATCAGCCATAGTAAGATGCCTCCATGTTCAAGGTGTGCTTGGACTGATCTCTGAACAACCTGTTCTAGTTGAAGATGTCCTTGTTCACTGTAGGAGTGGGGTTGGATTATGTGGTCTTTAAGGTCCCTTCCAACATAAACCATTCCATGATGATGGTGTTGGGTGGATGGTTGGACTTGATGATCTGAGAGGTCTCTTCTGACCCAAACAATTCTATGAAATGGCTGAGATTAAAAAAAAAAAAAGGAAGCAAAGACATCCCTGAAGCTGCAGCACACATGGGTAAGAACAAGGGCTGTATTCTGGGCCAGGAAATAGCTCCAGCCTCATTTCTGCCCATTGAAGGGGCTATAACTCAGAGAAGAGGAGAAAAAAAGCATTTAGCAGGGCAGGTTTTGTGTTGGAAATCATGAGACTAAATTCTAGTTGAAGGAGTTTCTGCTTAGTCTGTTCATCAATATTGCTCCCAACTCAGTTTCATCATCTCAGACTGACTCTGCTCATATGATTGTCTACAAGATTAAAGGCTCAGATCATAGAATTATTTTGGCTGGAAGAGATCTTTAAGATCATCAGGTCCAGCCATTTTAACCCATCACTGCCAGGTCATCACTAAAGCATGTCCCTCAGCACCACATTTAAATGTCCTTTAAATCTCTCCAGGGATGGGGACTCCACCATTTCCCTGGGCAGCCTGTTCCAGATGTGACAGCACTTTGGGGGAAGAAATTTTTCTTAATATCCAACCTAAACCTCCCCTGCTGCAACTTGAGGTAATTTCTTCTTGTCCTATTGTCAGGATTAACTAGTGGCCCTAACGTGCAATAAAGGAAGGTGACCATCCTCTTCCCTGCCCATTACTCTTGCAGGAAGGTGAGCTCCTACTGTCTGCACCTACTTAAGCTTCAGTCACAGTTACATTCTCCATAGGTAAAATCATTGTATTGTTTGCAGATATTTGTTGATCTCCAGAAGCACAAGGAGGAGGAAGAGAAACGTGGCTAGAAGCCACCTGTCCACCTCCTTTCATTCTGGGCCTAAGCCTGAGGCTGAACCACCCCTACTGCAAGCTAAAGCAGCCAAATGGTCATTACCATGTGCCAGCTGAGATCACCCCCAAGGATTCTTTTCCTGGCTCAGGATTATCAGAGAACACTGTATTGTGGCCATGTCCCTTTCTGTCCTGGATGTGTCCCAGAACATCCCTAATGTGGGGAGAAAGGAAGAAGGATTAGCTGGCAGAAGATTATAGTTTGATCCTAGCAGGGGATTCCCTTTGGCCATGGGAATTCAGAAGTGCCCTTTAAATCTGCCACAGAAACAGGAAAGACACAGGGCCTGGGCAAGGGCACTGACTTGAACTTCATGGATAACGTCCTCCCACTTCATTAGTTCACATGCATTAGTAACTAGTTGACTGAATCTTTTGATGGGATGATTTCTAAGGCCCATTATGGGTCTTGCAGCTCACAAGGACTCTCTGCAAAAGGACAGTGACCAGTAACAAGAAATGGTTTTGGTAGTTTTAAGCAAGGATTGAAGTTCAGCAGGCCTGGGGCTGCCTAATGGAGGCCTCTGAAGACAAAAGCAATGCAGGTGCTTACAGTGCAAGCAAGCAATGGACATCTGTGAACTGCCTCTAGCACTCTGCTGTTCTTGCACTCTATTGAAAAAAAAAACCATCACCCAAAGCAAACAAAACTGTTTCTTAGAAACATCACCCCAACTCCACCTTTATGGCACACAACCTTCCAAATGCTCCAACAGCTCCATGGAGCCCCAGCAGAACAAACAAAAACATCAGACCTACTTCTTAGGTTGAGCTCGTCTTCTCTTAACAGGCTAGAAAGTACACTCAGGTCCAGCTCTTTAGTTACCATCTACTGGACTGCAGCAGGTTAGCCCTTGAGGTATTATGAAACAGGTGTCCCAAGCCTTGGAAAATCTGAGCTGTGATGTTTTGTGGGTTGTTATTACTTTATTAATCTATTTTCATAGTCTATGGAGCAATGTCTGTGGAGGTCAGGCAGTTAATAACCAGATGAATAATCATCTCCTCCAGTAAATCAGGAGCTGTTAGGAGAAGGTCTGTGCAAAGGTCAAGTTTAAGTAAACATAAAGGATAATACAGCCAGAGAGATGAACAAACATCAAGTACTTGAGTCCATCCTCAGCTGCTGAGGGTTTACAACAAGACGACAGTCGCAGCTATAGGTATAGGTACAGCCTAGGTGTTGCACCCTGACAGGATTGTATGGCACATAAGCATAACAGAAGGAGCTTTCATCTGAGTTTTGGAGACTTTCAGGACTACTTGGTCAGAAATTAAATTAAACTGGAACAGAGCTCACTTGTGAAGTCCAGAACTGACATTTGACTTTCAAGCAACAAATGAAAGTTGGAAGATTATCATAGCTGGGGCTTTATTATGAGTTATGGTTTTAAAGAGACTGTAACAGTGGGGGTGGGGGGGGGGTGGTGTCAAGATTTTAGATCTTAAGAGTGATTTTAGATTAATCTGAACAAAGCACAGATTAGGACTCCCCAGAATCTCACTGCTGGTGAAAAAGCCCAGCTAGATCCACATCCTGCAAGATGTTTGCTGAGGATGAGATTGTGAGCTACTCCCTTTCATACAGGCTGCCAAGTGCTGCCAGGAGATGCTCTCCTTCAGCTTCAAGGTAAAGACATCTCCAGTGAGCAGTCACAAGTGAGGTGCAGTTCTTTACAACTGCCATCAAAAGGCTTCAGCCTGAAAACAAACCAGAGAAGGGACAGAAAGATAAATTCTTCAGGAGTTACTGATTACAGCTTTTCTCTGCCCAGTTTAACAGTTTCATCTGCAGCCAGTACAGATGTTGGTGTTCTCGTCCAGAGCAGACCTGCTCTGTTTGAAGAAGTGGCTGAAGGGCACAGCCAAAATGTCAATTAGCAAAATATTAATGCAGTGGGGGCGTTGGAAAAAGACTTCTTTTAGGACTCTAAAAACTCGCCGTGGAATTGATCATTCCCGCAGCGATTGCAGAGAGCATCTTATTTAGCTGCCATCTCGTGGCAGCTGCTGGGATGGACTGGTGCTGGCCTGACGAGAGAGTTGAGGGCCCTAGACCTGGCCCTAAGCTCTGTGCTGCTGAATGTAAGCTTGGAAAATGGTTAATGACAGCACTGAGGCTCTGGTTTGAAAATAACACGGAGAAAATGCTACAATCTGCCTGCGGTGGGTGGGAATGCTGAAGAATCACAGAATGGTTTTGGGTGGAGAAGCCCTTCAAGATCATTGAGCTCTACCAACCTCTAACTTGTGCCAAGGCTGGTGCTAAATCAGCCCTCAGCACCACATCTCTGCGGCTTTGAAACACCCCCAGGGATGGGGATTGAAGCACCTCCCTGGGGAGCCTGTTCCAGTGTTTGAGAACTCCTTCAGTGAAGAAGTTTCTTCTAATGTCAACCTGAACTGGTGCAACTTGATTATTTCCTCTCATACTATTGCTTGTTTCTTGGGAGAAGAGAGCAACTCCCACCTGGCTGCAGCTTCCCTTGAGGCAGCTGTAGAGAGCCAGAAGGATTCTCCTCAGCCTCCTTTTCTCCAAAGAGTACAATTCTACAGGAAAGCAGAATGGATCCCACCAAAAGCATCTCTGAAAGCATTAATGGAATTGTAACACCAGAGCTGATCATCAGGCTTCAGAGACATCTGTACTCTGCTCCTCCTCACCCAGACTTGCCTGCATGGCAGATACCATCCTTCTCAGGGGCTTTTTAAGTTACTGGACTGGAGTGAAGGAAGAATATGTACCCTAAACTTCCAGCTCTGTAATTCTCCTTTTCTCCTGTGCCCAAAATGAACAATCTAATCCAGTCTTCTCTGACTGCTGCCACAAATGGTGCTGGGCTGTGGAAGGTGACTTATGACCCTGCTTATCCAAATTTTCTGTCCAGAGACCTATGGACGTAAGTAAGTTTATGCACTCAAGCAGTCCCACTCAATTAAATAAACTTAGGTAGAGCTCCTTGATGGGCTGAGATCTGAGCAGCATTCAGTCAATACTGTGCAAGACTTCACTTGGAAGAGTCAAGACCTTGCTCTTAAAGATCAGCCTTCCCTAGAGTTGGAATCGGAAGTGATTCAGCCCAAGTTACGCACCTAATTCTTCTCCTCTGCTTGTGTCTTCCCTAAGACATTAGAAACTGTGTCCCCCCATCTCCCTTTCCCTTGGGAACAAATAACAGAAAACTGAGATGGAAATAGATTCCTGAGGCAATCAGAGAACTGTGTCAGGTCCCAGCTTTCTCTACCCCTCAGATCCCTGCTGGGACACTCACAGCCAATGCCTAATCCCATGGAGACCTGTACCATGCTGAGCCCCACACTGTGCTCCAATTTAGTTGAAATTTAAAGAGCTGCACATAGATGGAGGGTGATATGAACCCTGGGTGCCTCTGAATTACCTCCTGTACATTGAAACAGTTGCAAAGAGGTCAGCTAGGACTGGACATGTCCTGTGAAGACAAGGGAAAGGGAGCTGGGAGAGATCTGGGTGCCAGGCAGAGATACATGGAAAGCCCAAGTGGAAATACGAGGCAGTGTATCTCATATCTGAAAGGTTACAGCATGGAGACAGCATCTATCTTGTCACCTTTTAGTCAGTGTAGACCAGAAGAACTTCAAGAGAATAAAGAGACTGCTCTGTGACAGTTACAAAGCTCTCCAGCAACCCAAACAGGAGCAGATGACATTTAAGGTTCCTTCCAGCCCAAACCATTCTGTGATTTGTGTGTTCACTCTGGCTTCCTGTTGTTGTTCCAGTGTGGTGAAGCAAAATATCCCCAAACAGCAGTAACACTGCACTGTCCATAGCAGAGTTAATTTTATGCTTATGACAGTGTATGTGGGTAGCCAGCAGGAGGAGGGAGGGGATTCTGCCCCTCTGCTGAGACCTCACCTGCAGTGCTGGGGCTAGGCCCTGGAGTCCTCAGCACAGCAGAGACATGGACCTATTGGAGCGGGACCAGAGAAGACCACAGCAAGGCTTGGAGGGCTGGAAGCCCTCTGCTGTGAGGTCAGGCTGAAGGAACTGAGTGTGTTCAGCTGGAGAAGAGAAGGCTTCAGGGAGACCTTCTGGTGGCCTTTCAGTGCTTAAAGGGGCCTGTAAGAAGGCTGGGGACAGACTTTTTAGCAGGGCCTGTTGTGACAGAACAAGGAGTGATGGTCTAAACTAAAAGAGGGAGATTCAGAGTGGAGACAAAGGAGATATTGTTCACCCTGAGGGTGGGGAGACCCTGGCCCAGATTGCCAGAGAAGTGGGAGGTGCACCATGCCTAGTCCCATTCCAGGTCAGATTGTTTGGAGTTGTGAGCAATCTGCTATAGTTGTAGATGTCCCTACTGACTGCAGAGGAGCTGGGCTAGTTGACCTTGAAAGGTCTCTTCCATTCCATGATTCTATGCCAGATGAATTTTAAAGGCTCTCAGATGAAGAGCTGTTAACTCAAAGGCCATGCTTTGCCTTCTCTGCTCTCGAGGTCCCTTGGCAGGAGTGCACAGAGAAAGAACCTGTGAGGCTGTGGCTGGCAGCACAGAACTGCCCAGGCTGCAAAGGCAGAAATATGCTTGTACTTATTTTCCCCTTCACATTTCTTCTTTGTGTTTATGAAACATGTAACCTTGTGAACATTTCAGGGGAGTGTAAGTATGGGAATACTAAGGCTGCATGGGTAACAGATGTTGAATGATTCTGAGTTTTACTGAAAATATCATGTATCAGCTGATATTTTCTGTAAAATAGACCTTTAAAAGACCACCCAAATACCCTGTACTCCCAGCAAATGCATCTGAGCCTTTCAGCTACTGCACTGAAGTGAGTACAACTGGTATGAGTGAGCAAACATTTCTGAGAGTCTAACAGGATTTCTTATTTGAAAAAAAAAAAATAAAGGTGCTTTCAGGAATACAATCTTTTGTGTAATCTCTCTCTCCCAAGACAGATGGCATCATTAATTGCCTCCACGTCTAGTTAAATTTAAGAACCTGGGCTTAAATAATGTTAAAGTTGTGCTACATGCTGACAGAGGAAATAGGAAGGTAAAATCAATTGGAAATGAGGGAAGAAAAGCAAGAGGCAACAGGCAGCACTAAGAGGCCAGAAGACACCCTGAGTGATTTAATATGCCCTTGTTCATGCCAGGAAATGTCACCAACTTAACAACCTCAGCAGCATTCCTGTGTTTGGGTGAACTGCTGGCTTGGGTGAAGCAATTGGCAGAACTCCCACTGCCTTCAGTGGGTGACAGTGTCATCCCTTAATCTTTTTAAAGCAACTTCACGTGGAAGTTGTCCAGTGTGGCTTATCCACAGATCTAATCACAATGGCTCTGTAAATACATTTTGGGAGCCCAGTGGAAAGGTGATCCGTATTTCAAAGCTGACATGATACCAATTCTCACCACAATCACACTACAGCAGTATCAGAAACCAGAAGCCTGACTGTAAGCCTTCTCTGAGGTTAAAATGGAATATAATTATCATAGCACCACCAAAGAGCCAGCTTTTGCCAAAAGACACCATATGCTGGCTCTTTGGTTTGAAATACAAGCCCCTTGCTCAAAGTCTTTTTGCACACCATACAAGCTGTGATTTCCAGATGCCAAAGAGAAACAACCACCCACGTGAATTTGAGTGCCTACAGCCACAGCATCCTCTGAAAGTCACAGAATTCCAGAAAGGGACCTCAGGAGATTATTCAGTCCAACCTCTCTGCTAAAGCAGGGGCACCTGCAGCAGACTGCCCAGCATCACAGCATCCAGGTGGGTTTGAAATCTCTCCAGAGAAGGAGACTCCACAACCTCTTTGGGCAATCTGTTCCAGGGCTACTGCACCACACTCACAGCAAAAAAATTTCTTCTCATCATCAGATGGAACCTCCTGGGCCCCTCAGCACCACATCCATGAGTCTTTTTAACCTCTCCAAGGGTGATGATGCCACCACCACCTCCCTGGGCAGCCTGTTCCAATGCTTGAAGACCCTTTCTGTGAAGAAAATTTTCCTAATATCCAACCTGAATCTCCCTTGGCACAACTTGAGGCCATTGCCTCTTGTCCTGTCACTTGCTGCATGCAAAAAGAGACTAAGCTCCACCTTACTCCAGCCTCTGTTCAGGGAGTCATAGGGGGCCTCCTCTTCTGAAGACTAACCAACCCCCAGTTTAGTCTTCATACTCACAGCCACTACCAGAGCACTAAGGCTCAGGACAGTCCTCCCTCTGCTTCTCCAACACCCATTGTAGGTGGCAGCAGCAGATTCCAGAGTCCATCTCCTTCTGCTGTCTTATTATCCTGCTTTTTATGTTGTCAATGGTCCTGAGACAGCAGACTATGAGGTTTTGCTGGTAGGCTTGTAAGCTCTAGCAGGAAGAATGAGGGTCACTTGAGTGATTCTGGTTCTACCTTTTACAGACCTCATCACTCATCTACACAAAAGACTCTCCTGGGCAAGATGCCATGAGAAAACATTTATTTAGTCCCTTCCATTCTGCTCAGTTATGGAATCTCAGAATAGAGTGATAGACTGGGTTTGGGAGGGAAGGGACCTTTAAAGGTCATCTAGTCCAACCCCACTCGTGAGCAGGGACATCTGCAACTAGAACAGGTTGCTCAGAGCCCCATCCCATTTTTGCATGGGGTGTGAGACTGAATCTTTCTTTCTTGCACTGAATTCTTCTTTCAGATATTCTGAAAGCCACATGGAAAGCAAAAGTGGTTTGAGGCTATACTACAGGCAGCTGTTACGTACCAGCCACGGGACAGGAACTCAAGACATGATAACTGGACTGCTTTCCATTACCTCTCTCTCCTTAAATTACCCGTTACCACGTAAAGCAAATTGTTCATCACCAGCATCCTATTAGCTATAAGAAATCGTCCGTTTCCCCTCTTCCTTAGATCCTCTCTCAGACCTCAGATCTGCATTCTTACAGACACTCAAAAGAGTCCAATAAATCCTGTAATTATTTTTAGAGGGCAAAATACAAAAGATTCAGAGCATTCTGAAAATAATTTCATCTAAACATCTCAGCCATAAGACCATCATCTCTAATTACCAGCTTAATGCAGAACACACTTATTTTAGAGGAGAGAAGGAAAAAGTCATTAGAAGGAATTAAGAGTATTATTTTCTTCTCACTCAGCTCTGAAAGCAGCCCTACAGGCTTTGCTAGGTTGTTACCAACAAAGGTTCCTCAGGTCCACTGGGCAGATCAGGTCTAAATTAGATGCTATTGTTACAATAACCATGTGCTTTACCTCCCTGCACTGCTTAGAAATAAACTGCGTTCAAAGGGGCATGGCTTTCCCCTGAGATCTATTGGAATCACAAGCACACTGTTCTTGATCTCAGAAAGATAGCATGAAGTAAGGTACCCGAGAGAGGCCTACAAGAAAGCCAGAAAGGGACTTTTTACAAGGGCTTGTAGCGATAGGATGAGGGGCAGTGGCTTTGAGCTGGAAGAGGGGAGATTCAGACTGGAGACTAGGAAGAAATTCTTTACATTAAGGGTGGTGAGACACTGGAACAGGTTGCCCAGGAATATCGTGGATACCTCCTCCCTGGAGGTGTTCAAGGCCAAGCTGAATGGGGTCTTGAGCAACCTGGCCTAGTGGAAGGTGCCCCTGGCCATGGCAGGGTGGGTTGTAACTAGATGATCTTCAAGCCTCCTTCCAACCCAACCCATTCTATGGATCCATGAATCTGCTCCACTCACCTGCTGCTCCATCCTTTGTGGATGGATGAAAGTCACAAAATCAACTGAGAAGTAGCCAAGCACTCCTTTGGATTTACAGGCTTCTCCAATTTTGAAGCAGAGTGAATTAAGAACTGTTGGATCAACAGAACGTTGTGGAATGGTGGTGCCAGATGATCGCAAAGGCCCATCAGCATGGAGCTGGTCTCCAGATGACACCATCTTTATCTCACCCGTTGGCTCTATCAGCATATCCACTGTCAGGTTTGTGATGTTCTTGGAGGGTGGGAAGGCTTCTATCACACCACCTGGTAAGAAATGAATTAGCTGTTAAACTGGTGAGCAGATACACAGACGATGCTCTTCAGAGTGCACAGAATGAGACCCTCCAGCTCCTGTTGTGCTAAGACATCGCAGGGAGGACTGCTAAAGAGACACAGCAAGTCAATAAACATAATGTGAGCAGCAGAGCTAGAACCCATGAATCTCCTAGAAGAGAAAGAAGATATTTCATCTGTTATAGCACTGCAGAGATCAACCAGTGGCTTTTGAGCTGCAGATGCTTCTGAGTAATATGAATGAATTCCAGTGATGGGCAAGGAAGCTGATGAAAGGTCTACAGCACAGATCTTGTGAGGGGCAGCTGAGGGAACTGGGGATGTTCAGCCTGGAGAAAAGGTGGCTGAGGGTAGACCTTCTGGCTCTCTACAGCTCCCTAAAAGGAGGATGGCACCAGGTAGGGGTCGGTCTCTTCTCCCATGTAAGAAGCAACAGTACAAGAAGAAATGGCCTCAGGCTACACCAGGTGAAGTTTACGTTGCATGTTATAAACAATTTCTTTCCCTTGAGAGTTGCCAAGGCCTGGCCCAGGCTGCCCAGGGCAGTGGTGGTGTCCTCATTCCTGGGGGTGTTTAAGAGCTGTGGAGGTGTGGTGCTGAGGGACACTGTTTAGTGGCGACCTGGCAGTGCTGGGTTAATCGATGGACTCTATGCTCTTACAGGTCTCTTCTAACCAGAATGAGTTTATGATTCTAACCCTGAGCTCTCCCACTGCCCAGCTAAACACCAGGCCCAGATTAGCAGTAAAATGCAGTGTTGGGACCTTGAGGGAGTGCTATCTCCTACTGTGAATTTGTCTTGGAGAATCCCATTCATATGCTGGTCTGCCTTTTGGAGTTCATCCACGTGAGGAACTCTGTGTAGATGGGAAGAGTTGAAGAAGACAACTTTTAGCATAAGAAAACTGCCAGGCACTCTGGGTATGCCTCCGTAGTGCATATAGTGCCTTAAGTCATTTCATTAGGATAAAATAGTATGTCCTTAAGATTGGGCTTATGTTAACTGGCATTGGTTTAAAAACCCTTAAAGCTCTGGGTCACCCTTGTCTCTCCCACAGATGTAGGAATGTCTGAAACATAAATATCCATTAGATATCTTAAAAAGTATGGCAGGGCAGAACCACCCAACCACAAACTCCTTTTCTAACCAAAATTTGGTATAGAAATATATGATGCTAACCTTTGTGCAAAGCCCACTGACAGATACACTGATTTGCAGAGTTGAGACAAAGGTTTTCTCTGCTCTGCCTCTTCTGAACAAGCATAGGCTCACATCTGAGCTCTAGGCCAGCTGGGTGCTGGCCAGCTTTGATCCAAAGGTGCCACGACAAGAATTAATGCAGGAAGCCCTGCCAAGGACAGCACCATACAAACAGAACTATCCAGCTCTCAGATTGGAACTTGTTCATCTCCCTTTGGTTGGAGGGCAAGACAGAGCGTGACAATGGTCTAATGAGTCTGTGCCAACATCCTGTAAGGGACAATGTGGCATTGCATTACTGGTCCTCAGGGGCAACCTGCCTGGAAGGCAAAACTGGGAAGAAAGCTCGGCTCTCCTCCAAGCAGTGAAGGTTATGAGCACAACTGACCTCATGCAATGTACATATGTAGTATCCAGAGCTCAGAGGCAGCTCTCTCACTGGTCCTATGGGTGGGCAAAACAAGTCTGGCAGATGTTTGCTCACCAACACCTACTAAAGGTGCAATATTCTCACATTTGTCCCCATGCAAACTCACACACCGAATCCCACAGAATGCATCGGGTTGAAAGGGACCCTTGAAGGTCATCTTGTCCAATTCCCCCTGAAGTCAGCTGGGACATCTCCAACTAGATCAGGTTGCTCAGGGCTCTATCAAGTTTGACTGTGAATGTCTCCAGCAATGGGGCCTCAACCATATCCCTGGGCAGTATTACAGTGCCCTTATTGTACAGAACTTCCTCCTGATGTCCAACCTAAATCTGCCCTGCTCCAGTTTCAAACCATTGTCCCTCATCCTATCCCTAAAAGCCATACTAAACAGTCCCTCCTCAGCCTTCCTGTAGGTCTCCTTCTGATATTGAAATGTAGCTCTAAGGTCTCTCCAGAGCCTTCTCTCTTCCCAGCTGAGCAGCACCAACTCTTTGAGCCTTTCCTTGAAGGAGAGGCGCTCCAGCCCTCCAATGCAGGCTGGCATTCCCTAAAGCCCATTCCCAGTACAGTGACCCAGGATGACGAGTTGGTGCTGACTGATCCAGAATCACATGAGGAAGGCAACCCAGGCCTAATCTAGGTTAGAAGCTTGCACAGGACATATGAATGATAGAACAGTTGCCTGTAACTCATTCAAAAATGAACATCTGAAGCGTAATGGCAACATAAAAGGAGATAAATATTTAAATGGGCCCAAGATTAACAAGAATCTGGCATACAATATGGTATAATTACTCCTTATAACACTTAACAGTGACTTTGCAGTCTTATTTACCTTGACTGAGAAATGTTTGGAGGAATTTTTCCCATGTAGGGAATCGTTTCTCATTGACTGGCTGTACGTGCTGTGCTAAAAGGCCCGGCAGCTCCTGGGAGATCTTCACCAAAGCTGGCTCCTGCAGAAACAAATTAAATAGAACCACAAGCAATTTTACTACAGAAATGAAAACTGCTTGTGGGGTGATTAAAAACCAGGCCTCCAACAGGCAAAAAAGAAAAAAATAAAACATGTGGTTACTGTTTACCCACAGTCAGGAAGCCTTTTTTAATTTTTCTACTTACTACTCTTCCCTCTTGTCCTTCTCTGAAAGACAATTCCACCCCCACCCCCCCAGCCCACTCCCCCTCTTCCTTCAGCAGAGCATCTATTTCATTATAATTTATATCAATAATTTGATCTGGCACCTGAAAATGCTAAGTGCCTGGTAACTGCTGCAGGATCAATAGCAGCAGTCAATAACTTCTACATTGTTTAGATTTTCAAGCTCTGTGTATTGAAATAGTCACATATGGCAGCAACAGTTTGACTGATTCCATCTTTAAGCTGTTCTATCAACCCAAACAGCCTTTAGATTAAAAAAAAAAAAAAAAAAAAAGGAGTAATCAAAATCATGGAATCACAGAATTGTTTTGGTTGGAAAAACCTTTAAGATAATCAAGTTCAATCATTTTCTAACTCTGCCAAACCATGTCCTTCAGCACCACATCTCTGCTTCTTTGAAACACCTCCAGGGATGGGGATTCAACCAACTCTCTGGGCAGCCTGTTCCAGGGTTTGAGAACCCTTTTGGTGAAGAAGTTTCTTATAATGTCCAACCTAAACCTCCTCTGGTGCAACTTGAGGCCATTTCCTCTCATCCTGTCACTTGTTGCTTGGCAGAAGAGACCAAACCCCATCTGGCTCCAACCTCCTTTCAGGGAGTTGTAGAGAGCCAGAAGGTCTCTGCTCAGTTCTCTCAGCTGCTCCTCACCAGACCTATTCTCAAGGGCTTTCACCAGCTTTGCTGCCCTTCTCTGGATACACTGCATCCTCTCAATGTCCTTCTTGTGGTGGAGGGCCCCAAATCTGAATTCAGATAAATGAGACAAGAGCATTTCTTTTCTGTTCTCCAGTCTGTAACAAACTCACAGTGTATTTGTACCTCTCTCTTCGGTAGAATTTGACAAGTCATACTTGTGGGAGATAAATAAACTTTTTCCTAGTTCCAAACTCTTTATTACCACACACACAAAACAACCCCATTAAATCCCAAAGCTAACTGCATTGCTTTCCCTCTTCAAAACCATCCCAGAAGTACACAAGCATATAAAGTGCAAGGACCCTGACTCTATAGCTTCAGGCTCCTTTCCTTGCTGCTTCATAAGTGTTCCCCTGCTTCCCCTGGGTCTCTTTGCTTCTGTTTTACATCCTCTCTCTTCAGCATCCCATGCTTCAGAAGATGACCAACCGTCCTCTGATCTTGGCAATGTCCTTAGCCACAATCATATTATCTCGAGCTCTGGAGGAACACAATAAAACCTCTAAGAACAGGGAGGGGAAAATAAACTGTTTTCTCCTGAACAACAAGTTTGAAAAGATGAATTTTGTCATGAAGTGCATGATGTGATGTAACCAAAAATAGGAATTAAAAAATCAGTTTACTGTGATTTATCTACCAGAATGAGGAGGAAGGGCTAACAATTTGCTCAGGGAGGTGGTAGAGTCGCCATCCCTGGAGGCATTCAAGAAACATATGGACATGACATTTGAGGACATGATTTAGTGGCCGTGGTGATCTTAGGTTGGCAGTTGGACTCAATCATCTTTGAAGTCTTTTCCAACCAAAACGATTCTGTGATTATGACATTAAGGTATCAACTCCATGTGTAGAAGACCTGGATGTATCTTGTTCCTGGCTTCAGTTTGCCTGTGAGACCTCTGGAAAGTGACTTTCTGTCTGTGCCTCAGATGTCCAGCCGTGAAAAAAGGACAGTTGTTGTTCCCATCTTACAGAAGTAGAGAATAAAGTGCCTAAAAAAATACTGCCCAGAGAGGTGAGAGATGCCCCATGCCTGGAACCATTCCAGGTCAAGTTGTCTGAGGCTCTGAACAACCTGCTCTACTTGCACATGTCCCTGCTGACTGCAGGGGAGTTGGACTAGATGAGCTTTAAATATCTCTTCACCACCCAAAACAGTCCATGATACTCTCTATTCATATAATGGACATTGGGCAGGAAACACTGTGCTACTTCCTCAACAAACCCAGTGCTGCTTGCTTTAAGTGAGGTCAGATAGCATTGGAAGGGGACTTCAGCACAGGATGGACTCGGAACATTTGTTAGGACAACACAAATGAGCAGGTGCCAGGAGCACCTTGCAGTTCAAAGCACCCTCAGCACTCATTATGAAAGAGAGTGTGTCAAAACCTGTCACCTGACGAAAGGTGATTTAAAGAAATCACCACTTCAAAGATATCTGAGGACCATTCTTGTGAGATCAAACCCAACTTGTAAGAAGCAAGGCTTAGATAACTGAGGTGTTCATGGAAGAGAGTCAGGCACCTGCTTTTCAAAGATCAGCACCTGGAATGGAAAGGGGGTTTGCAACTGTAAGCTCCAAAAAGGCAATAATTGTGATTATAGGGAGTTTTAGCAGGCAAATTCAAGCCCAGATCTAACATTCACTCATGAAGTCAAACCTTTTAAAGGGATCGGTGCTTGGTAGGCTAATTTGATTTAAATTGGACCATATCTCCAGCAGAGCTTACCAATGTTTGAGCTCTTGATGTGGCCCCAAACAATTCAGAATCATAGCCTGGATAGAAACAGGGAGCATTTGTTCAAATCTTTCAGCTGATGTTTCATAGCTCCAGGAAAAAAAAAAAAAACCAAACCAAACCAACAAACAAAAAAGGAGCAGTCCAAAAGCTGTTTGTGTCACGCAGAAGTCTTTAAATCTATCCAGGTATGTTCTGTACCTTTTTAAAATAGTGAGCAGCAATTTTCATGTAGAAATCTTTGTGAAACAACAAATCTGGATAACAGTGAACAACAATTTTTTATGCAGAAGTCTTTAAATCTATGCAAATCTGTTTTGCACCTTCTTGTAACAATGAATGAGCATGAAAAACAAAACCCCATCCAATTACCCTTTCCCCCTGCTAAATCTAAAAGAACTCCCTTTGTTGCAAGCTGAATTTTGAAAGGCTTCCTTAAAATGGCACTTGCCACAAAAAATTAGGACCAAATGGGGCATATGTTGAAGGCAGTGGTAGGAAATCTACTGGAGACAGCTCAGTCAGCAAAGAAAAGCCTGTTGAGAAGTAAATAAACAGAAAGAAGAAATGGAAACAGGAAGACCTGGGGACAGAAAGAGGCTGCAGAGCAGAATGCATGAGAAAGACCTAGGGCTTTTTAGCTAAAAATCAGAGGGGAAGGAATATTTAGACCTTGCAAGCAAATAGAGTGAAGAAAGTAACTCCAAATAAGTAAAGCTGACTGGGCCAGAGAGGAATGAACTCAGATCCTCATCAATACAAAGTGCCACATCTCTGCTGAAGTCAGTGAAGCTGGGGCAATTTATGCCACTTCAGCAGCACCATGACAAGTCAGACCACTTACACCGTGTGTCCTTTACACTGCGATCAGTGGAGCTGGGATAACTTATTCCAGCTGCCTGGATGTGAATTGGGCCAACCCAGCTTACTCTGATGTTGTCAGCAACATCAGTAAATGTGGTTGTATTGGAAGAGGTCAGTGCTGCTGTCTGGCTTTCATTAGGTCCAGTTCTGCAAATTAAGTTTTTTTTCCTCATTGTGATTTGCTGCTTTTCCCTCATTCAGGCAGGTGCACGCTGGCCAGAACCACAGCTAACTGCACAGAAAAAAACCAACAGTCTGAGAAGAGGTTTATGAAGATGATAATGTGGTGCTTTTTTTCAGAAGTGATAACACTGAATGCCCTTATCTACTTAAAAGTTTGCAACCTGCTTTGAAGCCCGGGCATTTCCCTGTTAACTGCAAAGTTTTAAATTAAAAAGTGCCAATTTTGCCTTCCACGAGCTGGAAAAGTATGTCCTGATAGAAGGCACCATCATGTAAAACAGGCATCATTACCAAGTAACACAAATGTTTTTCGTATGTAAAATTGCTTTGTAAAATATTTGCTCCATCTGCTGAAAGTAGCAAAGACAATTTTCCCTGATAGCTAATGGCCCATTTCAGCTGGATGGCAAACGATTCACCGTGCCTGCGACTTGCATTAAGTAGGATGGTGAAAACAGTGCACAGAATTCTCCACTTATGTAGCATTATCTCCTCGCTGCTTCCTGAGAGCCCGTCCCTCATTACCACGGCCTTCGCTTTGGATCAGCACACAGGACGAGGGTTGCTTTTGACTCAAGAGGCTTTTTTGTCAGGCTGAGGCACATATGCTATGCTTCAATACAAAAGCACAAAACAGCCACTTCCCTTCACTAGGAGAACAAGAAGGTTAGTTCTCTTTCAACTTTCCAGCACTTAAACTGCTGTTCCTTTTTTTCACACCACATGGGGCCATGGTTTTCTCTTCTGGCTCATGCTGTCACTCTGCACGCTGAGGATTTCAATATATAAAGATCAAGCACTTCTTTTAATTCCAAATTCAACAGCATAAATGGGGAACAAAACAAACCAAACAAAACCCTACTGGCCAAGTCCAATAATAATAATAATAATACAAAACCCACACAAAGCAAAAAAAACCAAAACATCCCCAACCCACCTCTCCCAATTGCTTCTTTCATTGTATACTTTGCCATTTCCATTCCAAAAGCACATGTTTACATTGTGCCCTGAACTACTTCAACATCTGCTAACAGACCAATAAAAAATAAATAAACCAGGATTGTTTAGCAAGAGGGATCCTTTCCATTACCTCCCCAACGCTCCCAAACTGGCAGCAGGAGCAGCAGCAAGATGCTGCAGGACCCCTTTTCATCCATGTCATCTCGGGAAACAATACATTGTTGGGCAAATCAAAGATGAAATCCTCAGCAGCCTGTGCTGCCCAAATTTAAGGCTTGAAAGCCCTGCGAACTTGTCAGATAATTCTGTGTGTTAATTTGAGATTAAGATCATTTTATTCAGTAATTTGCTATTTTAATCCAAAATTACTCCATGTGCATTGCCTTTTTGGGGGCATAACTGGATCATTTGATTAAATAATTTGCCTTGCCTTTTAATCCCAAATTACTCCACATGCATTGCTATTTGGGGGCATAAAAGGATCATGCTATTAAATAATTTGCCTTGCTTTTTAATCCCAAATTACTCCACATGCATTGCTATTTTGGGGCATAAAAGGATCATGCTATTAAATAATTTGTCTTGCTTTTTAATCCCAAATTACTCCACATGCATTGCAATTTTGGGGCATAAAAGGATCACTTGATTAAATAATTTGCCTTTTTTTTTGTTTTGTTTTAAATCCAAAATGACTGCTTGTGCATTGTTTTGGGGAGGCATAAAATGATAACTTTATTAAATAATTTGCCTTTTTAAATCCAAAATCCCTGCATGTGCATTACTTTTTGGGCATAAAAGGATAATTTTATTAAATAGGTTCCCTTTTTAATCCAAAATTACTCCATGTGCATTGCCTTTTTGGGGCATAAAGGATAATTCAATTAAATAGTTTGCTTTTTTAATGCAAAATTATTCCATGTGCATTCGTTTTCGGGCATAAAAGGATAATTTGATTAAACAACTTGCCTTTTTTAATCCAAAATTACTCCACATGCATTGCTATTTCGGGCACAAAAGGATCATTTGATTAAATAATTTGCCTTTTTATATCCAAATTTACTCCACGTGCATTGCTATTTTGGGCACAGCCCCATTATCACTTGTGCAGTTGCAGCTTTTACTTTTCAGGGCTCCCTACATCCACCCTCAGAGCAGAGAAAACGTCAACAGAAACGACTCAATCCTCAAGAATCCCCCCCTTTAAAAACCAAAACCGGTGTTTGTTTCAAATGCAGCCCTTGTAAACCCAGGTACAAAAGGAGGCAAGGAATACTTGAGTGTAGCTTTCCTGTGCAGAGATCTCATTAAAAAGGCAAACAAATTTAGATGCCTTCAGATTAGTAACATTTTCCTAATTAATTTGTTTTTCTCTTGGTCGATCTCTCTAAATTTTGTTCACCTGCAGTCTCTTTTGGGCTCATTATCTCTAAAGAAAGGATTCAAATGAACACCTCCCCCTTCAAAAAATAAATGGGATTGCAAAGAGAAAAAAGGCATCATGTAGCTAAATCCAGCCTCGCTTCCTGGGAATTTGGTCTGAAATGCTGAGCTGTAACGCTACAGGAACTGTCAGACAAAACCTGCTTTGTGTTTCACAACCAACACACAGTTAAACTTCTTTTCGAGTTGCCTCTGTGCTAGTTTGGGGGGAATTTAGCAAAATAAACATTTTAAAAATAATCCAAGCAGGCATTTTATTGGCTGCCATAACATTAACGGATTCCGGATTTCTTTAGTGCTCTTTCTTTCTCCTCTCCTTCCACGCTGTTATTGCTACAAACTGGCACTTAAATTCAATTGATTCAAAATATTCTGGATCCATATGGCCTAAAACCCTGGAGCTGAAGTTCTGATATTGCCTCACTGCTGTTTTCTAGCATTTGCCTCTACTCCAGTCCCCAGATGGTGGAAGTAACATTTAAACCTCCTTCCCTCTGCCTTGTACAATAGACCTTGGCACCATTTCAACTGTTTACTCCGGTAATTAACAGCACTGATACCACAACAATTACAACTCCTACAATCTTCACACAATAATGCTATGAATTAGTGAGAGCTAATGGCTGGAAGGTATAGTGGTTCCAGACTGCGAGATCTGTGCATTTTTAGACTAAAATAAAAGGTACAAACAGCACGCTTGCGGTAGACAATGATTACCTAGTAATTAGTTTACACAAAGCTTCCTATTTAATGGCAAAACGCTGTAATTAACGCGTGACAGAAAATCAAAGGGTACTTTGTAAGCATATGAAAAATTAACACTGCAGGCCTATAGCTTTATGTACTGATTAGAAGCATATTAAATCAATAGGACATACAACCCAACAGCTTGCGGATCTGATTATTGCAAGCCTCGGGAATGGGTATCGCGGCTTTAATTTAACCGAGGGATCCGATTAGCAGGCTTTATTTTACTTAAGGTTTGAGAATCACCTGGAACATCACCACGGTAGACATGCTAATATATATTAATAAAGAGAATAAGAGTACTATGGGCTGTTGGCAGATACACTTAATATTAAACTCTTTAGGATATCTTGCTGACGGAGCACTCGGAAACAACCTGCACTGAATTGCTTTATAGGGAATCAATTTCTTCCTCAAGTCTTTGTGGTCTTTTTCTTTCCCTATTAAACATCATATGGGTTTGAAGCAATTTTAAAAGCCTGTCAAGATGCTGTAAATGCCTTTTTTCCTGGGTTTCTGACAGTGTTTCTGGCCCTCTTCAGGCTGCATTAAAAAAAATCACACTGCATCTGAGTGTGTGCAGTAACAGCAGCAGCAGCGGCTACTTGCTTCAGAACCCCTTCAGCAGACTTTAGGTGTTCTACTAACTCATTAAATAGCTTGCAGTTTATTCCAGTTTGGGTAATATTTGCAGCCTTGCCCTAGAACAAAGCTGACAGTGTTACAAAAGGTGGACTCCAGAAGAAAACATTTCCCCACAAGCACAGTCAGACATTGGAATCATATCCCAAGGGAAGCAGTGGATTCCCCTATGCTGGACAGTTTTAAGACTCGACAAGGTGCTGGACCAGCTGATTTCAACTACAGTATCACCTAGAAAGTCTAGACCAGGTGATCTTTGGGGGGTCTCTTCCAACCTGGCATTCTGTGATCAGAGCAGCGAAAATGGGATTGAGTGGCAGAAAGGGAACAAGCAGTGCTGGGAAGCATTAACATGTTCAAAGATGGTCAGAAACATGTGAGCACCACATGTCTAAAATTTGACAGTATTATGGTTTATTTTAATTCAACCTGTTTCATAAACACCTTCTCTTTATTCTAAATTCCTGACTTCAGGAAAGAAATAACATTTAGGATGTAAGCCCCAAGATTCTCAGAACAAATTCACTAGACCACTTAAAAATCTCACCTCAATCCTGATTCAGATAATCACAGAAGTTTATTGATTATCACAGAACTTTTAAAAGTTGACAAAAAATGGTTTAATTTCAAGAACTATCCAGCATTTTGCATCATTTGCATCTTGGCCTTCAAAACTAATTTTCCAACAGCAACCAATGCAATATCCTGTGACCAGCATCTGAATATTGTTTCAAGCAAGTCAAATCCTGCAACCAGCGTCTGAATATTGTTTCACTCAACTCAAATCCTGCAACCAGCGTCTGAATATTGTTTCACTCAATTCAGTTCCTGCAACCAGCACCTGAATATTGTTTCACTCAACTCAATTCCTGCAACCAGCACCTGAATATTGTTTCACTCAACTCAATTCCTGCAACCAGCACCTGAATATTGTTTCACTCAACTCAGTTCCTGCAACCAGCACCTGAATATTGTTTCACTCAACTCAGTTCCTGCAACCAGCATCTGAATATTGTTTCAAGCAACTCAATTCCTGCAACCAGTGTCTGAATATTGTTTCAAGCAACTCAATTCCTGCAACCAGTGTCTGAATATTGTTTCACTCAACTCAGTTCCTGCAACCAGCATCTGAATATTGTTTCACTCAACTCAATTCCTGCAACCAGCACCTGAATATTGTTTCATGCAACTCAAAACCTGCAACCAGTGTCTGAATACTGTGTTAGGCAGCTCAAAACAATCAGTGACTGAATATTGTTTTCTGGCACTCAAAATCCTGCAGTCAATGTCTAAATATTGTTTCGTGCATCTCAAATCCTGCAGCCAGAGTCTGAATACTGCTTTATGCCACTCAGTTGGCTTGCCTGGATTTGCTACCATTTGAAAAGATTTTGATTTCCTCTTACACATTTAAGTGAATTAACCAAGATATAGTCTATAAAGAAAAGAAGCCGTGACAAATCACCATGACCCAACTGGAGGCAATAAGATTCAGATACTCTGAGGTTTAAAACAGGAGGCTGCCCAAGCACATTAAATAGCTTTTTTTTCTCCTACAATAGATATTTAATGGAGAATTCTGAAATGGTTCTGTAGCTGTGGCCAATTATAACAGCTTATTGAGGGAATATTTGTTGCTTGGTTTCCTGTGTCTTGTTCTATTCTTGTATTTTCAGCTCTTCTTTATCCCCACACTCATCCCTTTTTTTGTTTGTTTTCAGTCTGATCTGGATTATCTTTAAGATTGCTGCTAGGTAAACTTGTATCATGCTGCTGATCCTGGTGGTTAATTAAAGAGTCACAGTGTAATAAAAGAGAAGTCTGAAATTAATTTGACTAGCAATTTAATCCAGAGATGCTGCCATTATCCAGAGACGCTGCCTAGTGATTTAGTTCTACAAATCACTTATACAAGAGGATAGGTTCTCTACGTAGGCCTGGATTATTCTATGTTAAAAAAGGACTGTTAAGGGTTAAAAAAGGCAACACTAAGAGAGGTGATGTTATCTTTCCTCTAAAAGGCAAAAAGACTTCGAGGGTTCTGAAGAGTTTGAGGTGGTACTTTGAGTCCTAAAATGCAAAGTCAAAGACTGAGGTGTCACAGACTTTTGACAACTTGGTCTCTCTTCAAAAAAGAAACCAGCTGCACCAAATACGCCTTGCATACCACTTCTGCACCAACCTTCAACTTGAATTCTCAAGTATCTTCCTTCAAGGTCACTAAAGTACAGCAGTATGAGGTCTACTTAGCCCCAGATTTTGGCTGTGACAGTGGCCACAAGAGGATTGTCAGAGAAATATGAAAACAGGCCAAGCAGGTCCATTCCCCAGACTCTCTCCCAGCCTCCAACAATTTGCATCTCAGAATCCCTCCAAGCTGGAGACCATGTCAAGCAGTAATAGTTAATAGTTTTCTCCTGCATGAATTTTAAGTCTCCCAGATCTCTCCAGAAACTACAGTTTTTCATTTACTCTAGCAGTAGCAGACTCAGTATTGCTGCTCTGCATGGTACAGAAAACAGGTTAGAAAATCATAGTAAGTGCATTTCACAGAGCAAGCATGCCCTGTATACTCTTCAAATGGTTTGGGTTGGAAGGGACCTAGGGTCATCTAGCTCCAACACCTCACCATGGGCAGGGGTGCTTTCCACTAGACCAGGTTGCTTCAAGGCCTCATCCAACACAGCCTTGAATATCTCCAGGGAGGGAGCATCCACATCCTCCCTGGGCAACTTGTGCCAGTGTCTCACCACCCTCACTGGAAAGAATTTTTTCCTAATCTTTAGTCTAAATCCATTCATTTGTTTCCTCCCTACCACATTCACGTTACAAGACACACTTGAAGAGCCAAGGTATTTGCTGATCTTTTCAGATAACTGGGCCCAGATCCTGCTATTTTTTTCATTCTAGAGAATGTCTCCAGAAATGGCCTCACAATTCTCATCTGACCTTGTGGAGGCAGCAGGTCTCTTGATGTTGAATACCAAGGCCAGTGGCTTCCTGGGCTGCACCAAGAACAGGGTAACAAGCAGGTTAAGGGAGGTTCTTCTTCCCCTCTACTCTGCCTTGGTGAGACCACCAAGGAATAGTCTGTCTGGTTCTGGGTTCTCCATTTCAAGAAAGACAAAGACTTGCTGTAGAGGGTACAGAAGAGGGCAATGAAGATGCTGAGGGGACTGGATCATCACTCTGAGGAGAAAAGACTGAGAAAATTGGGCCTTTTTAGTCTGGAGAAGACTGAGGGCAGATCACATCAATGCTTACAAATGATTAAAGGGTGAGTGTCAGGAGGACTCAACCAGGCTTTTTTCAGTGGTGCCCACTGACAGGACAAGGGGTGACTGGCACAGACTTGAACATAAGAAGTTCCATCTAATCATGAGGAGGAGCTTAAGGGTGACAGAGCACTGGAACAGTCTGCCCAGACATGTGATGGAGTCTCCACCTTTGAAGACATTCCAAAGCCACCTGGACATGTTCCTGTGTGACCTTCTCTAGGTGAATCTGCCTTAGCACAGGGATTGGTTCTTCAACACCTACCACTCTGGAACAAATCACTGAACTAATAATTATGAATTTGAAACCACATACAAGCTGATTACTTTTAAATCTGGTTTTCTAAGGATTATATTTTCAGGATGCTTTTCCTCACTAGTAACTTTTACAGATGTTTGCTATTTTCAGCAGCATAAGACAGAATATTTGAGGTCTCAGAGACTCCTGCATATTTCATTCCAGTGAATGTTTAGGTGAGGAAAAAGATTCTATAAATACTGAACTGAGGGAAATAGCACAGCATAAGCTAGCAGATTCCTCAGACTCCAGATGATTGAGAGGAGTTGTGAGGTAATACATTTCCACTGCAGAAAAGGCCATACGTGAAACTCAACTTCATTAGTTCTGGCATTCAGAGAACTATTTGTAGTTTAAATATTCATTGGTATTTAAATGTCTTAATTTCAATAAGCATTTGATATTTCTGTATGTTGTGCCAACTTCATTCCTAATGTAATGGTTTTAAAGCCAGAAGGAATGTATCCAGAAAGGATTGTTTCATTTACATAAACTACTCATTACAGCTCTCTGGATTTTTTTTAATTCAGTCAAAACTGGTCTGAAATTTTTGTTTGATTGAATTATATTGCATATTAAAATTTCAAATTGAGCTGATTACAGCTCTGTTACATTTGACAAGTACAAAATAATTCCACATTATAAAAGAGAGCTTATTCTATAAAGCTGAAGGGCTTAATTTCTCTGATCTGCTAAAGATCTCTCACTCTGTGCAAGTCAAGCAGCATGGAGGAGGGGACTGGAGAGCCACCCTAGTGGAAAGCATCACTCAGCCACTGGGTTCTCTAGGACTCAAAGCTGGGAGAACTTGCCCATATCGTGCTCCTGCCATGTTGGATCAGTGGTGCAGAGGACATGAGTCACCAAGTCTAGTTTTTTGCAGGTATAAATCATAGAATGACAGAATGGTTTATGTTGGAAGGGCCCTTTAAAAGCTCATCTAGTCCAAATCCCCTGCACTCAGCAGGGACATCTGCAACTAGAACAGAGTCCCTAACAACCTGACCTGGAATGGTTCCAGGGATAGGGCTTCTACCAGCAATCTGGGCAACCTGGGCCAAGGTCTCACCACCCACAATGTAAAATATTTCTTCCTTCTCTTTAGTCTGAATCTCCCTTAGTTTAAACCACCCCTCCTTGAGCTGTCACAGGAGACCCTGCTAAAAGATTGCCCCCATTTTTCTGGCAGTCTCCTTTCCTAACCCAGTGTTAGTAGTCCTGTTTCAGTGCCTTTTCAGCTCTTTCATGGCTAATTGACTGTGCATAAAGGACATGGTGATAACTTTGCTCTCCCTTTCACACTGCATTTACCTTGAGTTTTGATGCAACCAAGAATCAGCCTATCTGAAGCTCTTAAACAGAAACACTTGCTGGAATTTGGAAAATATATAGGGAACTACTTCTTTGATCTCATTTCCTGAAGTCAGTAGGAAAGCTTCCCTGAATCCAGCCCAGGTTTAAAGTGACAAAGCCTGAAACTTGCTGCCATTTTGAACATCTTGTTTGAGTGTGAGTGTGCAAATTTGTCTGCCTTTTGAGAGCCCTCTCTTGTAGAGCAGGAGACCTTTTTTACACATAATGAATTGCAGTCTCCACTGAGTATTGCCATTGAGAGCAGAGGATTAAAATCATCCTTTGTTAAGGAATACCATTGTAATGACACACATTTAAACATCAAAGCATTAGTTTATGAGCACAGGCATGCTTTAATGTCCTATTACAGTATGGAGACCTGTTTCTTTTGATAATGAAGACATTGTGTCATCGGCAAAGGCTGCCACATACACAACGTGTGCTGGCAGGTTATTAAAAAATTCAGCTCCTTGATGAAAGACTATCCTGCAGGCTAGCAGCACTGTGAAGAGAGTCTCCATTCTGCTAGAATTATTAGAAATGAGAATAGGACTGTAAGCAGTAAATTATGTTAATACTTACAAATAGCATCATTTGCATAGCAGTTTAAGATGCCATACCCAGATTTTCCTCATTGGTATGGAGCAGGCAACAGATTAAAAATCCTGTGGTTGGTGAGTTTGAAATGAGGCATCTAAACTCATTTTCAGATGGAACAATTTTTTTTTCCACACAGTTCAAAGGTAACATTGGGCAAACAAAAATGAAGGCCAGGGTTATTGATGCATTTTACCTTGCTAACCTAATGCAGCAGCTGAGTCCTCTCTGTTTTTGCTGCTGCATCAAGGGCAGAATTTACAAACTATGCCAAACATCTCTGTAAAGCCTTCATCCTTCTGTGTGCTGCTGAGGACTGAGAGCTTACAAAACGTTTCATTCTGAGGCCCTAGTTCTAATGATCACAGAATGGTAGGGGTTGAAAGGGACCTCTGGAGATCATTGAATCCAACCCCCCTGCCAAGGCAGGTTCACTTAAACAAGGTCACCCAGGAACACTTCCAGATAGGCTCTGAATGTCTCCAGAAACAGAGACTCCACCATTTCTCTGAGCAGCCTGTTCCTGTACTCTCTCACTCTACAGTTACTCTTGTTTAGATGGAACTTCTGATGTTCAAGTTTGTGCCCATTACTTCTTGTCCTGTGACTGGGTGCCACTGAAAAAAGCCTGGTTGCATCCACCTGACACCCACCCTTTAATTATTTCTAAACATTGATGAGATCCACTCTCAGTCTTCAGGCGTCAATGTCTGTGATAGGGAGGCTGGATTAGATGATCTCTAAAGTTTCTTCCAGCCTAAGACATTCTGCCCCTGTACTCAGCACTGGTTAGGCCACACCTTGACTACTCTGTCCAATTCTGGACCTCTCAGTTTAAAACATGTTGAGGTGCTTGAATATGTCCAGAAAAGGGCACCAAGGCTGGTGAGGGGGCTGGAGCACAGCCCTACAAGGAGCAGCTGAGGAAGCTGGGAGCGTTCAGCCTGGAGAAGAGAAGGCTCAGGACAGATCTTATTGCTGTCTACAACTACCTGAAAGGAGGTTGTAGCCAGGTGGAGTTGGTCTCTTCTCCCAGGCACCCAGTGACAGAACAAGAGGACAGTCTCAAGCTGTGCCAGGGCAGGTTTAGGCTGGATGTTAAGAAGTTCTTCCCAGCAAGAGTGATTGGCATTGGAATGGGCTGCCTGGGAGGTGGGGGAGTCTCCATCCCTGAAGGTGTTTAAAAGGAGGCTGGATGAGGCACTTAGTGCTATGGTTTAGTTAATTAGAAGCTGTTAGGCAATAGGTTAGACTTGATGATCCTAGAGGTCTTTTTCAACCTGGTTAATTCTGTGATTTTGTGATTCTCCAGACTAAAAGATCAAATTCAATCTTTTTTAATAAGAGAAATGTTCTCATTCCCTAATTACCTTTGCAACCATTTTCTGTACCTCCTCCAGCAAGTACCCGTCCTTGAACCACGGAGCCCAGAACTGGCCACAGTATTTCAGATGGGTGTCATCAGGGCAGAGTAGATGGGAAGGAGAACTCCTTTGATCTGCATGCCACACTCTTCTTCATGCACCCTTAGAGACCATTTGCCTTCATGGCCACATAGGCACATTGCTGGCTCATGGTCACCCTATTGTCCGCCAGGATCCCCCCTTTTTTTCCTTTTCCCCTCACCTCTGTGAGGATGAAGCCCCGTGCCAACAATCAATACACTGCTCCTCTGTTACTTACGTGGGCCCACTTCTTACTCCACATCTCAGGGCTGTATCTCTGGCATTCCTCCTGAGCCCAGTGGTAGCATCTCAGATGTGAGATATCGCAGTAAGCAGTGCCATTTCCTCCAGCTTCATCGTTCACTTTAAACAACCAACGCCACACTTCCATATTGTCAATGATGAGCTGGCTGAGGACACTGATCAGCTGTGGAGCAACAACATGAAGATATTTTGCACTAAAACAGTATTCAATTACTCCTTGATTTAGGCTACCAGTTCTTAAATATTTGGACATGAAATTTTCATAGAATCATTTTGGTTGGAAAACATCTTTAAGATCATTGAGTCCGACCACTCTCTAACTCTGCCGAGGCTGGTGCTAAATCAGCCCTCAGCAACACATCTCTGCAGCTTTGAAACACATCCAGGTATGGGGATTGAACCACCTCCATGGGGATCCTGTTCCAGTGTTTGAGAACTCCTTCAGTGAAGAAGTTTTCTCTAATATCATCCTGAACTGGTGCAACTTGAAGCCATTTCCTCTCATCCTATTGCATGTTTGCCCTTCTCTCAACCTACTCCAGGACCAAAATGTCTTTCTTGTAGTGAAGGCAATTTTATAACTGTGGTTTCTGTTTCTTACACATCCTTGTGTTGTTACAGGTATTTGGACATCTTTTGATGAAGAAGATATGGCTTTCATCCCATCCTTAAGTCCACATGGACACAATCCAAACTGCAACTGAGCACACCTTTGGTGGTCAGTGGAGTTACTGTATCACAGCATCACAGTATCACCAAGGTTGGAAGGGACCTCACAGATCATCAAGTCCAACCCTTTACCACAGAGCTCAAGGCTAGACCATGGCACCAAGTGCCACGTCCAATCCTGCCTTGAACAGCTCCAGGGACGGCGACTCCACCACCTCCCCGGGCAGCCCATTCCAGTGTCCAATGACTCTCTCAGTGAAGAACTTTCTCCTCACCTCCAGCCTAAATTTCCCCTGGCACAGCCTGAGGCTGTGTCCTCTTGTTCTGGTGCGGGCCACCTGAGAGAAGAGAGCAACCTCCTCCTGGCTACAACCTCTCCTCAGGTAGTTGTAGACAGCAATAAGGTCTCCCCTGAGTTGTGTTCTGAGAGAGAAACTTGCTGCACTATTTGCAAAAATCTGAAGAAGAGTTGTGCCAGATTCTAACAGCAGCCAAACATCTGTGGAATTCTCCTACTGGAGAGTACATGACATGGTTCTAAAAGTACCAAGGAGTTACCAAGCAGGCTGCACAGAAGTGCTAATTATTTATTGTGTACACACATGGATTTAAATGGCTTTAAAATGCCTTTTGCTCAGCTGCTGTAGGATTCAATTAGCTTCTTAAAAACTGCAAATGCCTTTGAACCTGATAAAAGCGCTCTCAGATCTGGCTTCAGTAGTTACAGCCTTCTGCATTTAGACACAGGCATTTTGGAGACTTTTGTTTGTTTATTTTAATGTTGACCTAAAATACAATTACATGTGTGTTCCAGATGCTATTATTTGTGGCTTTAGAAAACAGCATACATGTGGGTTTGTTGTATTTTTTTTCCTTGATGACTCCCCTACAGTAATGCAAAGGATCAATAATACTGTAAGGACTATACCAATCATAAAGAATTATGTGCTATCTTTAAGTGAAAATTGAATTGTGCTTTAACATAGTGGCACCTGGCTTTGATTATTTAACCTCAAATGTCAATATTTCATAGCAGCAAACAACGAAGCTAGAACTTCCTTAACACTGTGGTATGAATCAAAACTATTAGATGCACATAAATTATTTAACAATAAATCAAAGAGCTGTTTTTCAGATCATTGATCAGACAGTTAGTGCATCTGCTAGAGAAGTTGTAATGCATTCATGCAGCTTGGATCGCTTGCAGTGTTAAAGGTGATTAATAAAAAGCAAAGCCATGTGAAAAGCCACTTGAACTAGGATACCCAAAAGCCACAACACTGATAAGTTTCCTGTATGAAATCATTTAGGCTGGAAAAGTCCTTTAAGGTCTTTGGGTTCAACCATTCACTCAACACTATCAAGTCTGCTGCTAAACCATAGAATTCAGAGAATGGTTTGGATTGGAAAGGACCTTAAAGATCATCTAGTTCAAACTGCCTTGCCAAGGTCTGCTAGACTAGACTGCTCAACCATGTCCCTCTGCACCACATTTATGTGGCTTTTAAATACCTCCAAGAGTAGTGACTCCACCACTACCCTGGACAGCCTGTTCTGGGCTTAACAACCCTATGGAGGAAGAAATTGTTCCTCCTATCCAACCTAAACCTCCCCCAGTGCAACTAAAGTAACTCATGTTACTTGGGAGAAGGGACTGACCCCTTGAGTGGCTCCAATCTCATTACAGGGAGCTGTAGAGAGCCAGAAGGTCTCCCCTCAGCCTCCTTTTCTCCAGCCTGAACAACCCCAGTTCCCACAGCCAGTCCTCACGAGACCTGTTCTCTAGACCTTTCATCAGCTTCACTGCTCTTCTCTGGAGATACTCCAGCCCCTCAATGTTTATCTTGTAGTCAGTGCCTCAAAACTGAACTCAAATAATCAGACAAAAGCATTTATTTTTTCACTCTTCAATCTGTAGCATAAACTCAGTGTATTTGTACCTCTGTCTTTGGTAGAATTAGACAAGTCATAGCAAACCAGTACTTGGGGTGTGGTCTCAACTAGTGCCTCATCCAGGCTTTTCTTGAACACCTCCGGGGATGGCGACTCCACCACCTCCCTGGGCAGCCCATTCCAATGCCAATCCCTCTCTCTGGGAGGAACTTCCTCCTAACATCCACCCTATACTTCCTCTGGCAAAACTTGAGACTGTGTCAGAGTCAAAAAAGAACCCAACCTCACACATGACTTAAACCAGTTTAACCAATAGAAGCGACGGAATGGCACCAAGTTTGCACCTCTCAAATGAAAGTGGGCATCTGCACATTCACATGTCCCAGATCCCACTCCACTTACCCGCTCATGGCTGTAGATGTCAGATTCTCCAGGAGGGGTTGGCACGCAAGCACTGGCAAAAATTCTTTTGCTTCCAGACTTGGTCCTATAGAGCTGAGCCACTTCTGGCACCGAGCCTAATATAGGCACATTGAGCATGTCAGCCACTGCTAAATCATCTTGGTGGGGAACCCCTCCAATAATGTAAGCATCTCTGCTCTGGGTAAGAAGTTTTATTCTTTTGATTGTCTTGGGACTGTACTTGAGCTGAGTGGCTAGGCACATGTGATGCTGCTGCATAAAGATAACATTATTCTTGTTAAAAGGTGTTCTTTTCTCTTCCATGAACCTAATTTATAATGTTGCAGACAATAAATACATTATTAATAGCAGGCTGGGTTATGACCTATCCTGTAGCTTAGCAGTTTAAATTGATAAAAGCTGTTGGGGTGAGGCTCCATAATCGTGCACATCTTTAGTGTGGTGGAAATGGGCTCACTGGGAATAGAACTAATTACTACACATCTGTATTTATTTGATCCATGTGGAATTATCCTTCTGTCAGTCGGCAGAGAGGCTAGTGGCCTTTGGATAATAGTGATTCATCTCAGCAACACTTCTGGCATGGTTTAACTCTAAAGCTCCTAAAAATCAATACAGAAATGAAGAAACATCCCCACCCCCCCTATAGCAAGGAATGTATTTCACCATACAGTTCAGCAGTATTTTAAGGGATGCTCTGAGAATAAAACATTTTGATTTACAAAAGCTTTTACTGATCACATTAAATTACTGGGGATATACATTTCCATTACACACTAGTTCTGATAGCTACTGTAAAGGCAGCTGCAGAGTACTCAGGAAGAAGGTGGCATTTTTGTTGTTGTTTAAAGTGCAAAGGTTTCAACTTTGGGGAAGGAATTTTTCACCACTTCTTCAGAAGATCTGTTGGTGAGCAAGCTAAGATTAAGCTAAGAATATCAGTTGTGGCAGATGAAAACTCAAAAATATTCTTGACAACATATCCTATGCATGGCCAGCAAATAAGCTAACTATCTTCCCAAAGAGGTTGAGACAGGTAGGGACGAACACCATGCAGAAATAGTGCATCATCTACTGCCAGAGATTACCATAGAGAAATCATAATCGGGTTGGCACAATCCCAAGCACAGATACAGGCTGGAGAGCAGCCCTGAGGAAAAGGACCTGGGTCTGGATTGATGAAAAGCTCTACATGAGCTGGCAGTGTGAGTGCAGCCCAGACAGCAAGAGCAGTACGGCCAGCAGGGCAAGGGAGGGGACTCTGCCCCTTTACTCTGCTCTTGTCAGACCCCACCTGGAGTCCTGTGTGCAGTTCTGGAGCCCCAACACAAGAAGGACATGGAACTGTTGGAGCCAGTCCAGAGGAGAGCCACAAAGATGCTCAGAGGGCTGGAGCAGCTCTTCTATGAGGACAGGCTGAGAGAGTTGGGGCTCTGCAGCCTGGAGAAGAGAAGGCTTTGAAGAAGCCCTATAGTAGCCGTCCAGTATCTGAAGGGGGCCTATAGGAAGGCTGGGGAGGGACCATTTACAAGGTCTTGTAGTGACAGAACAAGGGGTAAAGGGTTTAAAATGGAAAAGGGGAGATTCAAACTAGATGTTAGGAAAGGGTTCTTTACAGTCAGGGTGATGAGACATTGGCACAGGTTGCCCAGAGAGGTTGTGGCTGCTCCCCCCCGGAGGTGTTCAAGGCCAGGTTGGATGAGGCCTTGAGCGATCTGTTCTAGTGGGAGGTGTCCCTGCCTATGGTGGGAGGTTGGAATTGGATGACCTTTGAGATCACTTCCAACCTAAACCATTCTATGACTCTGTAATCATAATAAGAGAAAAAAAAAATCTTCACATTGTGGTTTCATCTAATTTAGGCTCTAGTCAGAGGCATATTCCTTTCAGGATAGCATACACCCAGGATTTGCTAGAGATTTCCAGGATGAAATAACTTTTTCCTTCAGTGGAACTGGAGTATAAATCCTGATTCCATGATGGTAGAAAAGGATAAGAGGGAGCCCCTCAGAGTGGACAAAAGGAACCTCATTTTGTCAATTCCTCAGTGTTTACTCATATCAAACATTCAGCTCCTGAAGGTGTCCAAATCTCTCTGTAGAGAGTCAGACATACTGCAAGAACAAGGAGAATTTAAGTCTGAGATACACTTCAAAGTTCTAGTAGAAAAAAAGAGAGTCACAGAAGAGCAAAAAGAACTACAAACAAGCTTCTTGGAGTCAGTCTCCTTTCATCAGTTTAAAAACAGACTCTTAATGTTCTGATTCATTTGTTCCCTTTCTCCTGAGCTGGTTTAAAAGCAGGGAGATGACCAGTTCTGTTGGTCTCCTGGCAGAGTTCTGCCATGTAAAGAACAAGATCAATTTCCAGGCCTGGTCACTTGCTCCCTGGGGCCAGGAGTGGTGATGTAGGGAGGAGATTTGTTTTGTGTCTCTCAATAATGGATTTTACAGTTAATTAAGGAGTGCAGCAAACAGGCTGTAAAATCTAGTTCATTCCTGCTTTGAGAGTGGTATAGCTGCCATGATATATAGTGGTGCGTGTGAAGGCAGGTAAATGCAGGTAAATCCTCAGAATTCCAGCATGACTGCACTGAGTGGTGGTTAGGAGATTAACCTGAGGGCTAGTTTCTGGCTCTTGAACTTGTTGATTTTAATCTTTAAGCTTCTCAGAGAAGCTGATGGTGGCATAAGCCTTATCATGATGAGCAAAGCTACCTGCTAAAGGAGAATCAGAATGTAACCTTCTGATGAACATGTCTCATAATGCACCTGGACACACTGAATTGCAAGAGCTCATTTGAGTAGCAAATTCCTAAGGACAATGGCATATGGACACTCTTTTCTGTCTGCCTCCCCTCTGCAGATGCCAGGAAGCACAGGGATACCTGCGTTTGGGTGTCTTTTCCACAGATTTTCCTTCCATCCAGTTCCATCTAAGTAAACAGGAAACTGGCAAGGCTGATTTAAGCTTCTAAAATTGCCTGCTAAGATGGCCTTCAAGCCACACTTTCATACAGTAGGAATAAATTTAGAGCCATTAAATACAACAAAAGCTTTTAATTAAATCACTCAGAAGAATCACAGAATGGTTTGGGTTGGAAGGGGCCTTTCAAGGTCATCTTGTCCACTACCTCTGCAGTGAGCAGGGACAGGTTGCTCAGAGACCCAAACAACCTGACCTAGAGAGGTGCTTAAAAAGAACAAACTACTTTTACATTAAAACTACTTCAACCAAACCACCACGACCGAAATCATCCCTGAACACTATTTTCCATTCCTGGAGAGCTCACCTATGTTTAGCAGCAGATCTTTTATCAATAACTATGGCGTGGTTTAGATATTTCAAGCATGTTTTATGTAGAAAGCTTCTTAAAGCGTCCACTATGTGGTAGTTAGTACTGGAAAAATAATCCAATATCCAAAGACAAAACAGCTACAACTGTCAAAGCATGATTTAAAAACAAAACAAATCTATCCCTGGCATTTATCAAAGAATTACCAACAGGGTGGAGGCCTAGCACAATCAGCTGTGGTTTCTGTAGCTTTCCAGCATTCAGACAAAAGTATAACACTAAAAGGAAGCCAGCTCCTAAAACTACAAATAACATCTTGATGCTTTTTCTCCAACTCAAGACAAAACAGAATTCTTTTTAAGTGTGCCAAAACTGCTGAACAGCTCTGACTCAGAGTCCTTCCCTGCACAGCAGAGAGCCAAGCACTCTGCCCACATAGGTGTTTTCACACTGTTTGCCAACAGAAAAGGATTCCTAGAATAGAGCCATAGAATAATTTAGGTTGGAAAAGATCTTTAAGCTGACTCCAACTGTTAACTCATACATATACACACAAGTGTTTTGCTGATTGCTACGATACTATAGAGCTACACTTGAAAATAAACACATTTATGATCCATAAACAGCCTCTCTACCTTCACAGGATCACAGGATGTTAGGGGTTGGAAGGGACCCAAGGTGATCATCGAGTCCAACCCCTCTGCCAGAGCATATGGCACAACAAATAACTCGTTCAACAAAATAGCTATTAATACACATTGGAAATGGGGCAGGGGTTCAAAAATAAGGCCCAGAGATATAAATGTACCACAAAGCTTTGTAAAAATCAAATCACAGCTAAAGATAATGGTGACTTAAACCAAGCAAACATTCTTCTCTGCTTCTGCTAAAATCCCACTAAATGCTGCTAAATTCCAGTAAAATTATTCTCTCTGCTGAGTTTTCACTCAGTATTTTCAGAAACACTGCTGGAGGTGTACATTAAAATGGTTTCTTAAGATCCTGTTTTACCACATGAATTTAAAACTGACTCGACAAGTTTGGCACTAGTATTTCCTCATTATCTAAGTAGTTGCAAGTTCTGCATTGCATTTAATGGTAAGAAACACCACAAGCACATGAATGATTGAATGCTGGGCTAGCCAGAGATAAAGTTTGAGTAATAAGAATGGTTTATTGCTATGATTTCCTTAGATATAAATCTATCAAGTTTCCAGTCCCCAGCATATTATAAGTAGGGACAAGTGGTCTACAAACAGCCAATACAAAACTATCTCAACTAAGTCTATAAAGCTAAACCAGGATATTTCTTTCCAATGCTCTAACTAGTAGTCTAATCAGTAAAGCCCTTAAACTTGCAATAATATTTCACTGATGTGTACCAGAGCGTTACAAGTTATAAAATTTCCAATTCAATTTTACTGCATCCCTCAAGCTGTAGTAATTAGAAGACAAACTCACAGGGAAGCTGTTTATAGCTTCAGGGGTGAGAATTTTGAACCTGTCCTGCAGGTCACTCATGTCCTCAGGGTTCCCAGATCTAACAGCTGCCTGCAGACCCAGGAGTTTATTGTAATACCGCAGTAACTCCTCACTCAGACGAAGGGGGCAGATGTAGATGATGTCCACGTTGGCATCTAAAACAAAGGGGCACAGTGTTCATTACTGGCAGCAAGGTAGAATCCATTCAGAACAGCAATCTGATAATCCCCGATTGTCTGCTAACGAACAGCTTCCCTAAAAGGGAGCTGCAAATAAAACTTAGCTCTGCAGTTCCCAAATGTGAGTGCTTTAACTGCTTTTTGCTGTGCTTCAGCATTTCTCTGAAGACAGGTCAGCAACCCAAAGAAATAGCTAGTTGTTGGAATTCAATCTGCAGAACATATTGGGGGCAGGATTTTGAGAGTGTTGCATGGGGGAGATTTATATGCACGACTCCCATTAACATCAGTGGGAATTGTTCACTGCTTTAAAAGTATATCCCATTAACTTCAGCAAATTATAAAAGCCAGCTATTAAGTTTAGAAAGCTGATGAAATTGCATTTTCATATGCTGCCTGGATGTTGCATGGCCTGTTCATGTTCTTGTCCTGCCCACACAAAAGCTCACGGTAGGACACCATTAATAACCACTGCTGTGAGTGTGACTGTGCGGATTAGCCAGTTAAATACCGCGGCGTGAAAAGCTGCTTTACTGCGTGTCAAACAACTTGGGCTGATGGACACAAACACTTAGAGGTGAGAAAGCAGAAGTCTTTAATATATGCTCCTTGGGAAAACTTTAACTACTCTGCTTTTCTCAACTATGTATGTTAATAGATGAGCAAATGAATGAATGGGCCTTGCAACAGCAATGGAATATGCTGCCAAAAACACTCCCAGATTTTGATCCAGGCTCCTGCTGAAATCAACAGGAAGTCTTTTGTTGTCTATACTGGGCACTGGGAAGAGAGCCTGAAAAGTGCCAGGGACAACTGCTATCAAATATGAATAAATCAGGAGCAAAACAAATGTTGGACTAAGAAAATCCTGAGCTTGATGTTATCAAGGAGTAAGAATTCCCTTTCACTTTGTTTTGCCATACTGCAGCAGGAAGACAACTTACATTAATATTGTTAGGTCAGGATCTCAAGTGAAGCATTGTAGTAGTTGAGTATCCAACAACCCAGTCCTGTATTTGAAGCCTTGACAGAGCCTTTTTATGTAGTTCATTATCATGGAATTTTTAAAGCTAAAAAGCAGTTCCCTAGAACTCTTAGCCCATACTCCAGGGCTTTTTAGGCATTTACTCAGATTTGCAAGTTGAGCCTGACAATGTACCAGCTCAGGTACAAAAAGCACACTTGCTAGTGCTGGCTATAGTGCTGAGTGGACTGCCCTGTCAAAACTTGACAAGCTCAAGTGAATTTGTGGAAGAAAATGATGCAGCACATTTCACTACTCTTAGTACTGCCCCTGAGAGAGACATACAAGTCTCCTGTAGACACTCCAGGGTTCCAGAGACAGATTAACTCATGGGAGGTCACCAGCAGCAAGAAAACCTTCTAGTATTCTAAAAGAAAAGAAAGCCAATATGGTAACCACCCATGCTCTCCTGCCAGGCACTGGTAAAGCATCTCAGTTAACAATTAATTGCCATAGAATCACAGAATGGTTTGGGTTAGAAAAGACCTTAAAGATCATCTAATCCTGACCCCTCTGCACTACCATACTCATGGTCTGGTTTACAGTAGAACCAATTTTCATGGTCACAGATTTTGAATGAAAATGGTTAACGTGCTGACTTTGCCCCTTTAAGTTTCTAACTATCATTTTAGAGTCTGGGAGGGGGGGAAAGTATGTGTGAAAATCAAAACAAGCAAACAAAAAACCCACACAAAACGAACAAACAAACAAACAAACCCCAACCCAAAACTGTAGTGTGGAAAAAACAATATTAGTGCCTAGATAAGGCAAATACATGATTATTTTAGGCAACTGTAAATTTCTGGATCTAATATATTTTTGTTACAAACTTCCTAGGTGGCATTTATAAAATAATGATGATGCTGAAATATACACAAAGCATGTAAAGTATGTCTGTCCAGGCAGACAATGAAGTGGCTACCTGACAAGTAATATTCTTCCCTGCTTTGCTTAAGAGGACTACCATACCAGGAAAAACTTTTCAATGCATGTTTTTTGCCTCATTTGCTCATTTAGAAAGGAATGGTTTAAATAAGGGCTTGCTCTTCCCTAGCATGTCTTTCTCTCCCTGTGAGCCTCAGCAAGCACCAGCAGAATTAGCTACCTAATTTTGTAGAACACTAAACACTTCTGATGGTTTGTGGTGCTCAGCATGCCACAGGATGAGGCAGGTTTACCTTACCACAGGGGCAAAAACTATCAGTGTGTTTTAGTTATGATGTGGACAGGAGCAAATGCCCTAGCAGAAAAATTACTTCTGAGCTTTTATGTTGTCTGTATTTAGCATTAATGTGAAAAAAAGTACATCCTCATTGGCCAGTCTCTTTTACTCACAGGATCACAGGATGTTAAGGGTTGGAAGGGACCCAAGGAGATCATTGAGTCTAACCCCCCTGCCACAGCAGGACAATACTATCTAACACAGATCACAGAGGAACACATCCAGACAGGCCTTGGAAGTCTTCTTTATAGAACACCACCTCACAACCTCTCTGGGGAGCCTCTGTTCCAGTGCTCTATGACCCTTACAAGTAACAAAGTTCCCCCTTGTGTTGAGGCAGAACCTCTTTTGCTGAAACTTATACCCATTGCTCCTTGTCCTGTCCCGGGGGGAAGCGACAAGAGCCTGTGTATTGTTCTCCCCCCCACCTCAAACCAAATTGCCAACAGCTCATAACATACCCAGTATGTCACACAGCCTTCCCATCTGCATGTTCTGCTGGAGAGCAAGATCGGGAATATGCTCACGGACACACTGGGAATATCCTGGAAAAGAAGAAATTCCCCCCAAACCATATTCAGAAAACCCTCAGTGCATATTTGAATGAAATCAGACTTCCAAATCCCAAACACTGCATAGAACTAACTGCATCATCTTTATGAATTTAGTGAATCATTGCTAATTTGTGAATGAGTGGACTAATGCAACATCAGGTTTTTATGTCCTGAGCTTTTAAGTAAAGACTTGGATGTTACAGACCTAGAGAGCCTCATAATTTCAACACTTAGACTGAAGATTTGGAGTGTTCTGTATTGCTGGATTTGTATTTTTTAAAGCACCAAAAACCCCAAATAACCACAAAACCACCACCCCTTAGCACAGATCCTAGCACGTTTTGTCCTTCGCACAGATGCAAGGCAACAAACCCACTTCATTAAGACATCTCAGCGATACCTGATCACTTTGCTGCAGAGGACGAATGACTGGCAGCCTGTCTGAGTTTAAAGTATCTCTTTGGAGGTTGGGCCTCCAACTGACTGCACACTCAGAAAGGCTGCAGTAAATGACTTGGCCACTGTAGCTAGAATTTTTACTGCTGAATTTTAAAACCCAGGTAATTCTAACTGAATCAGTGGGTACATGCTAACTACACACCCACACAACCGGAGTTGCTAGCTGCAGTAGCTGCGATCTAATCTATAAAGAAGTTAAGCTTAATATTTAATGTTTGGTATAAAAATCTCAGTCAAGATCTACTGCCCTTTAGCTGCCATTTTCTTAAGAAATTTGGCTCATCTCAAAGTGTCTTCTCTCAACAAAGAATCCACAACACACTGCAAACACGCCTTTGGAAATGGCAGTAGCAGTACAGTTAGGGGGACATGACAATCTAAGGAACAGTGAGGGTAAGGTCTGATGGGCAAGGAGGAAAATGAGCCACCTTCTGCATCTCAGAACTTGGGAATAAATATTACCTAGCTTTTCTCAACATACTTCTTGTACTAGCTTAAGCTAATAGATAGGAGGGATAGAGCTAACCCCAACCCCAGTGGCACAGAGCAACAGAGCAAGCTGGATTGCATATTCTACACCATGTTGGTGTCATGTTCACTGTATGATGGGGAAGGGCTTGACTGAGTTTATGGGATCTGCATATATTCTACAGCTTGTAAAGTTTCCTGTTCCAGGATTTTGTGTTTCTTCCCCAGTTTCCAAGCTGGGGTTTGTCCTTTTTTACAAATTCTGTGATTCTTTTACGTTATGGTTTTGGTTTGTGCCTGGCAGCAGCGGTTTGTGAGGTTTGGTCTGCTGTGTACCCTGGTACCTTTCCTCCTGTTTTAGTTGTTTTCCCTCTGCTATCCCTGTAACAGAGCAGTAAATTGTCCTTATCTTAACTGACGTTTTGGCTTCCCTGGCTCCCTTCCTCCTTGCCCACACAGAGGGAAGAAGAAAACTCCTCTGTTGTAACTGGACTGCCAGGACTCAGCTGCCAGCTGTTAAAACCAAGACACTCATTCAAGTTGAACTGCTTTTTTGAAGGATTTGTGTATTACATGAGGATGAGTTTTGCTAAATGTTCAGGAGGTGACAAATAAAGTGACAAATTCTATTCCTTGTAAATATATAACTGGGTAGAAGGAATGATCAATCAGTTAAAAACAGCTGAAATGATAATGAAGCTATCTGCATCCCAAACACTACAGAAGTGTATTCAGCCATCAGCATGTGGGAGGAAATCCAGTTCATTTTTCCTTACACTAGCTGATAAAAACACTAAACAATATTTGAATGATGCAAGCTATTTTTTAAGCTATATTAGAAATCCAAAGGGGTTTGTTTTAGTAAAATAAATGGAAACATTTGTTCCTGACAGTGACTAAAGCCTTTTGTATCACATTTCCTGGATTATTTCCAGAAGTTTGAGATGAATCTGAAACTGCCATGAAAATAAAGACTGCTGAGAAATTCACACAGTCTCAAGTTGTGCCGGGGGAAGTATAGGCTGGATGTTAGGAAGAAGTTCTTCACAGAGAGAGTGATTGGCATTGGAATGGGCTGCCCAGAGAGGTGGAGTCACCATCCCCAGAGGTGTTCCAGCAAAGCCTGGCTGAGGCACTTAGTGCCATGGTCTAGTTGACTGGCTAGGGGTGGGGGATAGGTTGGACTGGATGATCTTGGAGGTCTCTTCCAACCTGGTTGACTCTACGATAGTCAATGCATTTAACAAACATAAGCATGAATAATTTTTGCAAGCAGCATTTTCAAAGCCCTTGTTTGGAAGGCTTAAGCTCCTCTTCCCCCCCCATGTCTTACTTCAATAGCTTTCCTAGTTTTCTAAGAAAACATCTGCCCTCAAATTATCTCTACTACTTACTTTATTCCTCGTTAAGAGAAAATTTCCACTTGACTACTGCAGCCTCTTCTGCACAGATACACAAACGCCTGTATTTACAGCAGAAGGCTGTATAAAGTGTTAAGAGAATCAGATCCTGGGCTCCAGGTGAAGTGCTCAATGAAGTGGGATTTCCCTAGAGTTTGAGAGTTTACTTAAGAGGCTGAAATGATATTTTTAAATGTCTATAAACTCCACTGCATGTGACTAATCCAGAGAAACAGAGACATAGTTACTCATTTTTTTGGATAAGTCTGTTTTGATTGTTTTTTCCAATACAACATTGAAAGCATCTGTCGAGCCAGAATTCTGCTGAGTTTTTAATTCACACCCCTCATTAATAATTGTTTTGGATTTTCTTCCTCAGCTAAATGTCTGCCTTCCCATTTTTACCCAGTTTAGAAGACTGGAAGGCAAAAATTATTTTTAAAGCACCCTGCCTAAATATAGGATTCAGTCAGATGAATTCACCTACTATATTCACTGGAGACTTTAAGGCAGAGGTGTAATTAAAACCAGTTGCTCATCAGATGTATATTTATGTTAAACACAGTCAGCAGAATGATAGAATCATAGAATCAACCAGGTTGGAAGAGACCTCCAAGATCATCCAGTGCTACCTATCACCCAGCCCTATCCAGTCAACTAGACCATGGCACTAAGTGCCTTATCCAGTCTTTTCCTGAAGATGGTGCCTCCACCACCTCCTTGGGCAGCCCATTCCAATGGGAAATCACTCTCTCTGTGAAGAACTTCCTCCTAACATCCAGCCTATACCTACCCCGGCACAACTTGAGACTGTGTCCCCTTGTTCTATTGCTGGTTGCCTGGGAGAAGAGGCCACCCCCCACCTGGCTACAATGTCCCTTCAGGTAGTTGCAGACAGTAATAAGATCACCCCTGAGCCTCCTCTTCTCCAGGCTAAACAGGCCCAGCTCCCTCAGCCTCTCCTCATAGGGTTTGTGTTCCAGGCCCTTCACCATCAAATAAAAGGCTATCTGGGTGCCAAAACTGAAAGCTTAAAACTTATTTACAGTCTTCATTAATTCAGGTCTTAACCAATTCACTTTAGGAAATCCTGAATCTCTCAGGTCAATTAATTTGCTGTGTGAGTACAAATTATAAATCAAGTTACAAGCGTTGTGACAGGATTTCATGTACGAAGAGATTATCAGTGCATCTTAGAAATTCCCAAGAAATCCCATCCCGTGATTTCTGAACACCTACACTTTGCCACTGCACTGCAGAAAAGCAGCTTTTAGGCTCCCCCAATTCATAAATGTAATTAAATAATTACATTAGTGCTAATTAACATGAAACTGCAGATTATTTAAGCGCAAAAAACACTATTCAACTTCTTAATTATTCTTGTTCACACAGCATTTCCTTTTGCTCAGGCGCCCTAGGTGCAAATAAAGCATCCCATCTGCTCGTAATTAGAACTAAATAATTTCAGAGAATGTAGCTTATCATTTTGACTGCACATTTGATTAAAAACAGTGTACAAGCAATATCCTGGGCCTTATTGCTGTGACAGCAACAACGCACGCAGGCCCACGTTCGCCTAGCATTAAAGAAGGCTGAAAACATTATCTGTTATTTCAAGGGGTGTGTGTGTGGGGGGAATACAACAGGAAAAAAAAAAACACAACTTTTTAGTTCATTTCATACAGATGAAAGCAAATTACAGCAAATCACCTCTCCACTGAATAGAGGCCCCCACATAATGACTTTATTTGCTTAATCCCCAAATTAAACGCCGTCTCGAGCGAAGGCCCTGTGTTATTACTCTCATCATGTCGAGAACATTTTCCTGCCGAGACCAATTTGAATAAAACAAGGGGCCTTCCTTGAACTCAATCAAGGAGTCATAATGTGGTGGGTAATAGAGGTTGCTGATAGATTTGCAGGCAAAAGTGTTATACCTAATGATGGGATATGGATAATAGTCCTCCTGGAGGTCCTGATGCGATTCCAGTTGGCTGCCAGATGCTAAAAATCAAGAAGAGCATTGATCAGTGACAGGATGCTGTAGTGGATTCATCTAGTCAAACTTCAGCTGGTTTTTCCACTGTACAGTTAAGTCAGGCATAAATTATATTAATTGATTTAATTACATACTTAAAACATCTTCCCCAATTAATTTAATTAGGTGGCTACATGAAGCTACTGGCAGGGGAAGATTGGAGGCTGCTCACTTAATTAACAGAATATGAATGAAAAAAAAAAAAAGGCAAGCAAACATAAATGAAATTGTGAGCACTAATTAAGAGGCTGTCTGCAAACTTAAATACTTTCTGACAAAGTGGTGACAGGAATGCAGACAAGAGAGGGGATTTTTAAATTTTTTTTTTTTTTCTTCCCCAGCAAATTAAGTGCCACAAGGTATATCTAAGGAGCTGAGGTAATGCAGTTAAAACATTGATTTTCTGACAGAACCACTGAAGTCAAAGCAAAAGGGACATTTTTTTTTTTCCAGTGGAAACACTGCAACAGATTTTGCAGCCACAAAGGCTGAATGGCTGATGAAGGATGAAATATGATGCTCGGACAAGTGTATGGTTAAAGGGGGAAGGAAAAAAAAAGAATAAATGGAAACAGCTTATTGCAATCACTGGAGCAAGAGATGTTTAGAGAAGAAGTGCTGCTGTAACAGCTGGTAGCACTGCACACCTTGGCCCTGATGTGAAAATTCTCCAGGTGTCTCTGACGTGACTCCTTCAGGCTCTTCTTCACACGTGCCATGTGATGATGCAAGAGCCAAGAAGCAGCAATCACACCTGATGCCCACTGCTGCTGCCTGCAACGGATGGAGGCTCTTCTGGCCTGGTGACATCGCCACGTTGCTTGGATCTTTGTCGCAGCCATTTCGATACCCCCTTGGCCTTTGTATCTCTGGCCAGGTCGATTTAAGAACTTTTCCACACTTGGCTGATTCTTTATCACTGACAGAATGTCACTTTTGGTGGGATTCTCATTAAGCTCAAAGCCTGATGCAACTTCTGCCAACTTCTTACAGTTTATTGTAGCCAAGGGTACAGCATAGTCCTTGAGAAGCTTTTCTGTATGTTCCAAAAAAGAGACAATGCTCCCCCATGATGAACAATGTTGTTGCTTGAAGGCCAGAAAGCCAGAAGCTTTCTGGTCTATTGTGCCATGGTAAACAGCAATGTGGCCATCAAAGCATGGATCTTGTAAGGACTGGCAGGGAAATGTTTGAGGAAGCTGTGGGAAGAGAATTAGCCACAGATTGAGGGTAACTGCCATTGATCACAAATAAGTGAAGAGACACTACTGAATTCCTATTTACAACTTGATTGTGGGGATGCAATGCTACAGGCTTGAGGTAGAGTGGTTGGAAAATTGTCTAGCAAAAAAGGACCTGGGGATGTTGACTGACAGCCATCTGAATATGAGCCAGCAGTGTGCTCAGGTGGCCAAGATGGCAAACAGCATCCTGGCCTGTATTAGGAATAGTGTGGCCAGAAGAAGTAGAAAATGGATTGTACCCCTGAGCTTGGCACTGGTGAGGCTGCATTGTGAATCCTGGGTTCAGTTTTGGGATGCTCACTCCAAGAAGGACACTGAGTTGCTGGAGCATGGCTAGGTCTGGTGAGAAGCAGCTGACAGAACTGAGGTTGTTTAGTCTAGAGAACAGGAAGCTTGGGGGACACTTTCTGGCTGTCTACAACTCCCTGAAAGGAAGTTGGAGCCAGGAGGAGTTCAGTCTCTTCTTCCTTGTATCAGGTGATAGAACCAGAGGAAACAGGCCAAAGTCCCTGCTGACTGCAGCAGGGTTGGACTAGATGATGTGAATGCTCCTTTCCAACCCAAACCATTCTATGATTCTATAACAACTCGTTATTCTCCATTTCTCAAGGTTGCTTTATCTTTGATTTTCACATCTCCTCCATGGCACAAAAGTCAGAAAGTCTGGCAAGATGAAACAAAACTCCAGACAGTTTGCTATGGAGCACAATAATTAGCCATAAAAAGAAAAAACCTTCCCTCTTACATGGGGATCAAGATCAGTAAGCATCAAGCAGTCAAGGTCAAATTCCCCTATAGTCTTCTGTAAATATAAAGGGAAACACTACATTTGCCTAACTGCAGTGAGGCAGATTTAGATGAGACACTAAAAAACTCTTTCTAACAGTAAAGATAGTTAGTTAAGCGCTGGAACAGATGGCCTAGTGAGACTGTGGAGTTGTTATCTCCAAAAGTTTTCAGAACAGGTTAGAAAAACATCTGTTTGCAATATTACAGGTAGAGGTAATTCTGCCTGGAGGTCTGGATAACCTCTTAACATCTTTTCTAGACTTATTTCTGAGATTCTGGTGGGGGTGGGAACAACACAAACCTCACAAAATTTAGGTGGAAGACTTGAGAAAGAAACCAACAATATTTCTTATTTTACTTTAATAATCACAGAATTGTCAACGTTGGAAGGGACCTCCAAGATCAACCAGTGCCAACCCCCGTCATGGGCAGGGACACCTCACACTAGACCAGGTTGCTCAGAGCCCCATCCAGCCTGGCCTTAAAATCTTCCAGGGATGAGGCTCACTATTTCCTGATTTGGTTCAACCTCTTCTGTACCAATTCAGTGATTTATGAAGACAGCATTAAACCTATAAATAAATCTTTCATTTTCTTCACTAAATACCTGTGGCTGAGCAGGAACCTGCAGGTCAGATTTCAAGTGTTGAGCTGGGTAAGTCCACACCAGCTTTGATTTCTTTGCTGAAGCCATGGAGCTGCTGGGTGGAAGTGGTGCAATGTTACCTTTACTAGAGGAGTAAGTGCCACAAATTGCTTCTTTTGAGTTTAAGAAGATGCTGGTGGCTGTATCTTCAGGGTCCACCCTACTATGAATTATTCCTGTACCAGAAAAAAAGGTTGATCATAGGTTTCACTGTCAGAAGCACAACAAGAAGATCAAACTGATGAATCACACTGCAAAAGAGATACTTGATCAGCTGTTGTAAATCATCACTGACAGTAACACAAGCTTTACACCAACACTAATGGTCAGATCTTCAGATTCGGTGCCTATCATTCCACATTTTAGGGGCTTTGAATTGGAAACATGCAGGTAGGAACCAACCAGGATTTCAGAAACTAACAGAGACCAAGAAACTGGATGACCATTCAGTTGCAAGACACAGGATGCACATCTGTATCTTGCACCAGTACAGGTCATGGGTTGACCTGCTGGAAAGCAGCTCTGTGGAGAAGAACCACGGAGTCCTGGTGGACCATAAGTTGGCTATGAGAGATCAACATACCCTTGTGGCCAAGAGAGTCAACAGTATCCTGAGGTGCATTAAGAAGAGTGTGACTAGCAGGACAAGGGAGGTTTTCTTGCCCTTCTACTCCACCCTAGCGAGGCTTCATGTAGAGTACAAGGTCCAGTTCTGAGCTACTCAGTTCAACAGAAACAGAGCTACTGGAGAAAGTCTGACAGAGAGCTACAAGGATGATTAAGTGAATAGAACATCTCTTATGAGGAAAGGTCGAGAGACCTAAGGCTGTTTAGCTTGGAGAAGAGAAGGCTGAGAGAAGATCTGATCAATAGTTACAACTATCTTAAGAGCAGGTGCCAAGACAACAGCACCAGTTTCTTTTCACTGGCGCCCAGTGACAAGACAGGGTTCCAGAGCTGAAACACAGGAAATTTCACCTGAATAGGAAGGGAAACCTCTTTGCTGTGAGAATAGCAAAGTACTGGAACAGGCTGCCCAGACAGGTTGTGGAGTCTCCTTCTCTGGAGACTTTCAGAATCCTCCTGGATGTGTTCCTGTGTGGTCTGCCCTAAGTGATCCTACTTTAACAAGGGGGTTGGGGTACCCTCCAACCCCTGCCATTCTGTGATTTTGTGATCTTTATGCATTTAGCATTTCTAAGAATTTGAGTGAGTGGCCTTTAGGCAGTACTTTCCTTATGAGATTAAAAATGGGACCTGAAAGTGAGTTGCAGATGCAATTGATGCTTGTTATTAACTCTCTGTACTCACCTAGAGCTGATTTCTTCTGCTCTCTGTGAAATTCATGGAAAGTTGCTGCTCTGGATACAACAGGAGGTATCTGGAGAGTTTTCTTTGCTACTGGAGTGATCAGCCTTTGTTCAGACAAGTTCAGAATACCTGCAGGAAGATGACATCACTAAATGATTCATATATATAGTCCAGCAGCAATCAAGAAAGAGTTAAAGAAAGGCAGACTCAAGTTCTCCCAATTTCAAATTAAAACTGAAAAAGCAGCAACTTTCTTCCAATGAAAGATTTGTGTCTTTTAATATTTTACCTTCTAAGAAGGTGAGTTTTGCCTATAAAAATTGATAAATACATGAAAGATATTTTACTGGTGCTGATTCTCAGAAGGAATTATGGTTGTACAGTGGCAGTTTAATATACAGAATAGATGAGAAACAACTCTTGTAAACCACAGTGTAACCATGAATATGGACTGATTGCTAAAATAGGCTAAGTGCAGGTCTAGTTAGGATTGAATGATTGCATGATTAATAACCAGACATTAATCATGGCTGTTTATTTTGACTATGTTATTTAGTCATACAAAACCCCTCCACCATGTGCAATTCTCCTTTCCCATAGCAACTCAATGCTGAATTACAAGGTAACTGACTCAGGGAGGATGATGCTTAACACCAAGTCATAGAATCATTTTGTTTGGAAAAGACCTTTAAGATCACTGAATCCAACCATTTCCTAACTCTTCCAAGGCTGGTGCTAAACCATGTTTTCTCAGAACCACATCTCTGTGGCTTTTAAACACATCCAGTTTCTTCTAATATCCAACCTAGACCTCCACTGAGGCAACTTGATGCCATTTCTTCTTGTACTATCACTTGTATCATCAGGCAGAAGAAACCAACCCCCACCTGGCTCCAGCCTCCTTTTCAGGAAATGGTAGACAGGTGGGAGGTCTCTCCTCAGCCTTCTTTTCTCCAGGCTGAAAAACCCCAGTCCATGCACCAACTCCTCACAACCTTTCTTCAGACCCTTTGCCAGCTTTATTGCCTTCCTCTGGGTCTCCTACAGCACCTGAATGCCCATTTGGGAGTGAGGGTCCCAAAACAGAACACAGGTAATCAAACAGCAGCATTTATTTTCTACTCTCCCACATGGAACAAATTCACAATGCCTTTCTCATAGCAGAGCCAACATAACATTCACTATATCTTAAGTCAGATACCACACAGAATAAGTAGTCTGGAGTTGATCTCTACCCTTTGCAGTCCTTCCAAGTTTTGAGGTGCCAGAGAATTTGACTGGCAGTTATCTGCTGCAAACAGCAAATGACACTGCTTAAGTAGCATACATCTGGTGACAACAGCACTCACAAGAGCTTTTTGTGACTCACCTTTTGTTGTATCTTCTTCTAACAGGGGTAAGGCAGAATCTGCATATTGAGAGGCAGTCAAATCAGACAGGTTAACCTAGGAAGAGAGAGTCTTCTTTTAACAATGAGAAGTCTGAGATTTGGAAGGCTATTTTTCTACTCCTGCAATAATAAATAATAAATGTAATTTCTGCTGTGAAGAGTTTCATTAAGATTTAATCATCTAGCAGTGCAAGCACTGCATTTACAACTTCTGAGCATGCTATGGTATGGTCTACCATCATTACTTTAGTAATTTAAAATAAAGTTAATTAAATTGATGTCTTTTGACTTCTGCTTTGCAAAAATTAGCATGCTAGCTAATAAAGGAATCACAAGAAGTTTGCTCAATTACAGTGTAAATATAGTAGCTCCTGACAGAACAGTCTCTAAACAAAATGCATGCACAGGGAAGGTACCAGAAAGAAGAGAAAATAGTTTCAAAGATGTAAATGAATTCTCATTGATATTCTATTGATACTCTCAAAAGAGTATCAATAGAACTAGAAAATGTGAAACTACTCACAAATCAGAGAATGGTATCACAGACTTTGGGAGTTTCAGGATTCCTCAAAGACAGAGTCTGACAATAGGATGTGAAAACATGTGCCTCACTGCTTGGGCTAGGACAGGGTTTAATGCTTCCTTACTTCCCCAGTTAACATGTGTTTGCTTGAGAAAAATGGAACCTGCTGGTTTTAACAGCCAGGAATCTAAGGAGTGGCACACATCACTTTGGGACAGTGCTGTCATGTGTCTTACTGTTACTGCTTACTGCACATACAGAGCTTTGTGAAGCTCAAGAGGTGTATTCATAGAATCACAGACTGCTTTGGGTTGGAAGAGACCATAATAGGTGAATGACATCAACCATCATCTTCATAGAAAAAAGGAAAGGCAATTCCTAAAGAACTGCTTCGAATCCTAACAGGGAAATTAGAACTATCAACACCAACTATTATAATGTTTCCTCCCAATTAGTTAACACTGTCCACAAGAAGCATTAGGGGAAACGATGTCCACTTTATCTTAACAGAGAATCTCCCAGAGAAACCACAGGCACTCATTTTAGTTATGGACATTATGAAGCATTATGCTTTAAGGGCTTGAGATGTATGAAACTATGTACTTATGTTCCAAGAAAATAGCAATAAGCCTATAATAAAGATTAACTTTATAGCATCTGGCATGGAGAGTGGCTTGATACTGAGAAAAGGTAATAATAAACCCACACTTTTCTTCTCATTCTCAGCCCCAGCAGTTGGAGGACACAACAAAAATACATAAAAAAGAAATAAATTTAATTAAGCAGTGATTCCTTTTTCAGGCTACCACTGTAGAGCTGATTTTGCTCTTGGTCAGTTTTATCCCATTGTAAATCCCAGGAGTTTTGTTCTTGTAAACAGTGCTATGAAGCATAAGTATTTCATTTGGGTTCACAGAGATGTAATGAGCTACAAAGGAAAACAATTCAGGTGAGGTATGAGTGCAAAAGCAGCCTAGAAGGACTTTGTTGTTTGTATTTTTTTTTAACTGGGAATATATATTTAATTCTTCTTTGCTATATCCTTTAATTTCTATGAAGTTCACAGCAGGTGCTGTGTTAAAGTAAGGACAGAGGCAACTGTAGTGTGATTTAAGGTCATTTACACTACAGTGTCACTATGACTTGCATTATAATAGTACAGGCACCACAGTGGGACTATGGACCTGACCCAAAGCAGCTGCCTACAAAAATTCCACCCAAACACTACCTCTTTCATGGTCTTTCAGCACCTTATTTACTGTATAAGCTGTTCTTTTGGAGACTCTAGTGAGGAATCAAACCAAATTTGACAAAACACTTTCACCATAGAATCACAGAATCGATCAGGTTGGAAAAGACCTCCAAGATCATCCATCCTTCAGTTATTTTCACTAAAACTGAGCTAATTACAGTAAGACCTTAAAAATAATCAGAATCATTTTCTGGCAATACCCATTATTTTTTAGCATCATTATATAATTGTATTGCCTTTACTCAGTGGTTTAAGTTAGAAAGATATTTAAAAGATTGCATCTTTTTAAAAGGTTTTCAGTTACCTTCCATCTGTCAGTGCAATTTAAAACCTTTACTCACACCTACAGTTTTTTATGGCACAAACAAAAGGTAGGGAATTTTATTCCCACCTAAATATGAGGAGAAACTTCTTTGCTGGGAGGGTGCTGAAGCTCTGGAGCAGGCTGCCCAGAGAGGTTGTAGAGTCTCCTTCTCTGCAGAGATTCAAAACCCACCTGGACATTGTAACCCTGTGCAAGCTACTGTGGGTGCCCTTGCTTTAGCAGAGGGGTTGGACTGGATGTTCTCCAGAGGTTCCTCCCAACCTCTGCCATGCTGGGATTCTGAACAGCACATACTCCAGAACTAGTATCTCCTAACAAGCATTTTCATGTTTGTGGTGCAGACAGACTCAAATAACTATGGAAGCAGTGGATCACATCCTATGCACCACTAACCTATAAGGCTTCTCACCTGCTTCCTCTCCGGAGGACCCGTTGCTGCTACAAGGTGATGGGAACCTCAAACATTTTCTTTCATGAATAATGTGTTCTGGTGAACTTATCAGGATTGTCATTCAGCAAACACGACTCCAGAGAAGTCAGCACACAGCCTACCTCATCACAGGTACTTTTAAAGTGCAGTTTTATGGGGCTGGAAGGGAGCACTTCATTTGCAGTGCAGGCTAAGGCTTACTTGCCTTAAAATATGCTTGGAGTGTACTGAAAAACTATTTTTTCAGTTCAAGCACTTCTGAGTGTAATTAACCTGGGACATGAGAAAAAACAATTCTATTACCCTTTCTAAAGTGTTTTTCTCCTGTGGATAAACCTCTCCCCACTTGCTTTTTCTTTTTGCTTCATTTTAAATAGGGCACTTGTTGTAACACTACAGGGATTTTGCGATTAGTTCTCTATTTGTTTGCTTTTTACCTAGACAGCAACATTTAACTAGAACAACTTCTTGGTTTAAACACATCATAAATATGTTTTCCTTCCAGTAAAAGTATAGAGACCAGTATTAAATACAGAAAAAAATAACACTATCATGTACCAAACCCACAGTTTATCACTGGGGAAGACATGACCAGCTTTGGAAAACCACAGAGCTTGATAGTCATGGTAGAATAGGTGAGGAAGAGAGATATCTATCACCGAGGTCTGAAAAGGGCAAGTGTTGGGTTCTGGGCTTGGACCATAACAGCCCCATAAACACTCTAGGCTTGGGGAAGAGTGGCTGGAATACACCCAGTGGAAAAGGACCTGAGGGTGTTGGTTAACAGTCAGCTGAAGATGATCCAGAGCATACCCAGGTGGCCAAGGCAGCCAACATCATCCTGGCTTGGATCAGTAATAATGTGGCCAGCAGGACCAGAAAACTGATTATCCTCTTGTACACAGCACTGGTGAGGTTACCCTTCAAATCCTGGGTTCAGTTTTGGGCTCCCCACTTCAAGAAGGACATTGAGGTGCTGAAGCATGTGAACAGGGGTGAAAGAGTACTATGTCACTTTAGCAAGGCTTTTGAGTCATGGCATTATATAAATATACCTTATATAAGCAAAGTAAGAAAGTATGGTTTAAACTTACTGCAAGAAAGATGCAAAGCTGCTTTGAGAAGTAATTCAGAAAGAATTTCTGTCAGTATGGAAGGATACTGAGAGAGCTCAATGGGTCTGTTCCCTTAGTGTTTCAAATGCACAGATCCTGCTGTTCACACAGAAAGAGGTATTTAAGTTCTAAGTAAAGAGTTCAGACTGTGAAAAAAACTCAAATGGAGTTTGGGCAGAGGTGGTAAAGTGACTTCCACTGTTTTTTGTCAACCACAGAAACATAGAAATAAGAGAGATAGTGGTTAGAAGGGGTCTCTGTAGGACACAGTCCAATCTTGAGTCTACTACCACAATAGACCAAGTCCTTGCAAGATTTCCCTGGAACAGGCTGACCAGAGAGGTTGTGGAGTCTCCTTCTCTTGAGAGCTTCCAAATCCTGCTGGCCATTGTGATCCTGGGCAGGCTGCTGTGGGTACCCCTGCTTGAGCAGGTGGGTTGGACTGCATGATCTCCAGGGGTCACTTCCAATCCCTAGCATAGTGGGATTCTAAGAATTCATTTTATAATTTCACAACCTTATGGTCTAAACAGTCTTTGTAAGAGATTTAATATATGAGCAATTTTTACACCAGGTTATCTTTGTATTCAAAAAGATTTCTGAGCAGGGAAATGGTACAGGAAATAATAATCCAGCATTTTGTCTACCTAATGAGAATTTCCCTTAGAGGTAAAATACTAAACTATCCATGGGATAGAATTTCCCTCAGATTTTGTTTATTTACAGAAAGTAAAGTCCACTTTAATTAGAAAGCCTAATATTAAACCTTTGTTAGGGAGCAACTGAGCATCTTTAGCAACAGGTCTTCTAGGTTACTCTCACCTACTTTAAGATCTTAAAGTAACTAGAGATAGCTCTGAATTGTTATTTTTCCATAAACTTGAAGAAATCAAGCCTTGCTTTTTTTTATGGCTTCCATTAGCTTTCCCAGAATTTTAACTATGAAAATTCTGCCCTAACAGGTGCAAAACAGAATAGAGAACTTTGCTGAATCCCACATCTGCTTTTTGTAAAAAGCAGCAGAAGCAGCACAGAAGGAAGTAAGAGAGATAATTGCTGGCTTGCTCTACAATACATTTTACTTGTGGGCAAAGGGCCAGCTTACACAAGGCAGAATATGCAGGACCAACTTATTGGAATTCAGAGGTGGGCCTCCATTCTTGTCCGGAGACAGATGTAAACCAGCAGCCCATAGCATCCCAATCAGGCACTGAGTTTTGTCAAGGAATGTTGATATGTAGTAGAGAAACAGCTTCAGCAGCCTCAGCTGCACCCCTACCTAGCAAAATGACAGTCAATCTCCAATTCCAGATGACAAGAACTGGATAAAAACTTAAAACAAATGGTGACCTTTCAAAAGATTAATTTGTTTACCAACAGAATGTTCTACGTTTGTCATCTGCAATGGAGGTGACCTTCACATTCCCATTTCTGGGTTGAAAGGATGCTGACTATAGTCATCTGTTAAGTTAACCCTGTCTCACCAATTATTTCCTGCTTATTTTTAGCAAGAAAGAGATTTTCTGAATTTGTTGTGCTGTTTATGATGATTACACACCATAATACAATTGCAAGAAGCTTAGTTGGAAATACTGTGGTTTAACACTGATTTGTTTATGCCTTGTTCTGCCAAATTTGTGCTTTGCCTATAATTATAGCTCTGTGCAGATGCTTAACACACAATCAGGGTTGGAGGACCAGAAGATCTGTTTTTCTTCTACAGCACCTTCTAGTTGCTTGAATATAAAAGCCTTGCTTTGCCTTAGTTTATAACGTGGGGAATGAAAAGATTTTGAGTGATAAGCATTAGTGATTAACTTAACGTAAATCATAGAATCACAGAACAGTAGAGATTGGAAGACACCTCTCAAGATCAAGTACAACCCACCTGTTAATGCAGGATCACTTAGGACAGGTCACAAGGATTTTAAAAGCACAACCACAACCTCTCTGGGCAGCCCGATCCAGTGCACCATCACCCTTGTAGTAAACAATTCTCCTCATGTGGAGGTGGAACTTTCTGTGTTCCAGTTTGTATCCACTGCCCACCATACGGTCACAGGACATCACTGCAAAGAGCCTGGCCCCTTCTTGATACCCACCCTTCAAGTATTTATAAACATTCATCAGATCCCATCTCAGTCTTCTCAGTTTAGCCTCAGGTCTCTCAGTCTTTCCTCATCAAACAGATGTTCCAGTCTCTTCATCATCCTCACAGCCTGCAGTAGACTCTCTCCAGCATTTCCCTGTCCCTCTAACTGGAGAGTCCAGAACTAGACACAATACTCTAGATGTAGTCTCACCAAGGTAGAACAGTGAAGGAGGAAAACCTCCCTTGCTTGCTGGCCACGGTTTTTAACTCACCCTATACTGAAGAAAGAATTGATAATCAAGGATATTGTTAAAATGCCCATGCTCAAGTTAGGTAGCTTAAAAAACTCCTCACCACAACACAATCCCTGCTACCACCATTACAGCCACACACTATATAAGATGCAACTCATAAAGACTAGAAATCAGCACCACATTAAATTCTACCTCATGAATAAATGAGAAGATTCTTAAGTTTACAGTATAATATACAGTTATAAGAAACCAAGGGCCAAAAAGTGCCAGGATAATGCTATAAAAGCCCAGTCCTAAGAAAATGGAAGGTATAGTTGTGAAACTTTTCTAGGCTGCAGCAGTATGGAGTTATTTTTGCTGCAATTCAGACTGCTGTTTGTTCTGCTAAATACTCCATGGGAAATATACATATTTAATAATAATCTATTAATTTTTCTCTTATCCAGACACAAGCTACAAAATACAGCCATGTCCACTCTGCCCACAGCATTTCAAATGGAATTGCAGCCCCTATTTTAAGATAACTACAGAACTTCACAGAGGATGAAGCATTAGTACTTATCAGAGGTACAAAAGGGCAACAGTCAATTGTTCGTAGTTTCTATCATAAAATCCAACATCAGCAACTTTGCAATACTAAAAGAGCAAGAAAAGGAGGCATTTTCTTACAAAACAATGAAATCTTACCAGTAATTTCTCAAACCACTCAAATGACAGGATAATAAAGTCCATGTAGATTTGTACCTGACCTCTTCAGTCACCTCCTAACCAGTCTGGTTTTGATCTCATCACGTTTTTTAAATGCTCAGGTCTCCATGAAAGCTCAGCTACTGACAGCTCTTGGAGAAAATTGTGAATGCAGTTAACCAAGCAATTACTTTTTAATTTACTTCAATGAGAGCCCTTCTGTCACTGATTTTTTTTTAAAGTGGGATAATCTTTGAACTTAGGCACCTATGTAGGGCATGTACACGGGTACAGACATCTGTCTGCCCGTGTGTGCGTGTACAAATATTGCCCTCTAATGGCTGATCGGTAAAAAGAGGGTAGGAAACACCTGATGGCATTCCTGTGGCTACTTTAATTGAACTGTTTTTTTGAAACTACAGACAGTGTAGTTTTAGACCTGCACCTACACAGTGATTCATGTTAGTGAATGATAGTGATCTCTAACTCCAGTTCCTCTAAACAGAGAATCATAAAACGGTTTGGGTTGGAAACGACCTTAAAGATCATCTAGCTCAAATACCACGGGCAGGGTATACCTTCCTCCAGACCAGGTTACTCAAAGCCCCATCCAACCTAGCCTTGAACACTTCCACACAGGAGGCATCCACAACCTCCCTGGGTGACCTGCTCCAGTGTCTCACTTACTGCAAGGAATTTCTTCACAACATCCAGTCTACATTTCCCCTCTTCCAGCTAAGTGTTAGCATAGATTGCATTAAACAAAAACACTTTGACTGTCTCAGTAGTGGATTTAACAAATCTATAGTTGCAAAAGCTCCCCTCCCTAGTGAAGCCAGAACATTTCAAAACACACACAGTGTCAAAGGACTGAAAAACTTCTAAAAAGCATTTAATACTTTAGCTAAATGCTGAGGAATAAACTATGGATGGGAAATACCTGTTTTTTTCCCACCCATTTCCCTGCCACAAAAGGTTCCTCAGCAGCTGTAAATACGTATCAGAGAGCTTGACTAATTCACACTAAATGCTTGTCATTGAAGTCAACAGGAATAAGCTTTCTCTGATCAGTGTATGTGCTTCAGCAAGAGCAGGGAAAACACATGGCTCTCTGCAGTGGTATAATATTCCTCTCTGTGAGTGCTTTAGAATGGTTCTAAAAAGCTATTAGCCATGATGCTTTTCTTCTAATTAACTCTATATCACAGGGTTAGACAAATCACCACTTCATGTGGGCAACAGCTTTCCAAAAAAGAAAAAAATCATTTTTTATAAGTGGCAGCTTACAACTGTGCCATTCACAGATTCTCTCTAAAACCAAATACCCCAGACTGTCTCTTGCAGCACTTGGGCTGGCTGCAAAATGCTTCTATCGTAAATTAAACAGTAGAAGAGCATCCTTGTGTGAGAACATGGGGTATGTGGACCAGTGTTGTGTTAAACTTGTGAACTTATCTTTGGAAGGATGCCTCTGTCTACTCAATCTTTTTAAAAGTGTATTTGCAGAACACATCTTCATTTATTTGTAAGGAGCAAACCAGAAATATGGAAGAATTAAAACTTAATCTTACCCTATTTCAAATCACAGAATCCTTTTGGTTGGAATAGTCTTCTAGGATCACCAAATCCAGCCATTCTCTAGCTCACCAAGTCTCATGCTAAACCATGTCACTCACATCACATCTCTGTGAAATGCCTCCAAGGATGGGGATTCAGGCTTCCCTAGGGAGCCTGTTCCAGTGGTTGAGAAACCTCTCAGCAAAGAAGTTTCTTATAATGTCATACTTAAACTCCCCCTGGTGCAACTTGAGGCCACATCCTCTTGTTCTCTCACTTGACATTAGGGAGAAGAGACTGATCTCCATCTAGCTCCAACCTTTCAGAGAGCTGCAGAGAGCCAGGTCACCCTTCAGCCTCCTTTTCCCCAGGATGAACAACCCCAGGTCCTTCAGCCACTTCTCACAAGACACATCCTCCAAACCCTTTACCAGTTTTGTTGCCCCTCTCTAGAGCTGCTCCAGTATCTCTATGTCCTTCTCGTGGTGAGGGCTCCAAAATAGGACCCAGCATTTGTCATGTGGCCTCACCAATGCTGTGTACAGGGGAATAATCACTGTCTTGGCCCTGCTGTCCGCTCTATCACTGATCCAGGTCAGGATGCCTTTATCCTTCTTGGCTCATTTTCAGCCGCTGTTGACCAACACCCTTTCCCCCTCAGGCAGTTCCAACCACTCTTCCTCAAGTCTTTAGCATTTCATGAAGTTGTTGTGACTGAAGTGCAGGATCTGGTACTTGACCTTGTTGAATCTCACGCAGTTGACCTTGGCCCATCACTGATCATTTTCAGACCAGATTAAAAGAGAGAAGGGAGATTGGATGGCCACTAGTCCAGTATTCTTAGAAGAGCACTGTGGAAGTGTTCAGGCTCCACTTTGGTAGTTAATTATTTTTTACTAAAGAAAACAGCTTGACTACAGGGAGCAGAAAGGCTGTGCTTCAGAATAACCTGTAGCTTGACAGTGAGGACACTGAGTCTAGCAGACACAGAAATACCTCCATATGGAAAGGAAGAATCTGAATCTGTCCCTCACGTTCTGAAGTGAGTGCTCCCAGCATGGGGCCAAGAAGTAGAACAACATTCCCTCCCAAACCACGTCAGAAAAATCAGATGTAAACACCACCTGAATTTGTGTCATGACTGTAGGATTCTGGTTCTCTTCCAGTACAACTTCTGGGTTTTTTAATGCAGTGACACTCATTTCTAGTCAGGGGCAGCAACCATGTGGCAGGATCGTTGACTCAAAGAGTCCAATGACAAGAGCATCAAACAACATTTTCCCACTTATTCCCAACAATCCTGTTACCACTTGAAAGCAGGACACAAAGCAGAACACTTCTTTAAGAAGTGGCCAAAGAATGCATAACTGTAAGCCCACTGTTGTCAGCAAATCCTCATTTACTTCTTCCTTATCTTTGGGTCACATTATAGAATGAAGAGACCACAATCTCCTGCCATGGAGATTGGAACTAGATGATCCTTGTGGTCTCTTCATCCTAAGCTACAGAAGCTCCACTTAGCTTACCTGTGCTCCTAGATTTTACTGAGATTACTCACCACGCACACTCCCACAGACTTTGCTGGACTAGGGTCTTGCTGCTTAGATCTGGCATGCTATAAATTCATTTTCTTAAATATTGTCATTCAAAATGTCCAAAAGTGGGAAATTACCAGGGATTGTCATTGAAAGTATTTTCTTTTATTTGATCTGATGTGAATTAACCTCAGTAGTAAAACATAATAAACCTATGAGATAAGAAGTTACTTACAGGAGCAGTTTTTTTCTGAGTTATAAGTGGCAGCCTGGTGTCATAGTTGTTGTGTTTCAAAACAGCTTTATAATTGGTGATCTCTGGGTCAAGCATAACCTTCATATCCATTTCTACCTGCTGTTGAAATACACAACAGGCACAATCTTAAAACTACTGCACAAGGACAGAGATGTTTACAAGCAAGAAATGGTTAATATGATCACAGACTTATAAAATTATGATAAAAATCCATGAGTTGAACTAGGCAAACAATAAAGTGCCTTTTGGTTAGGTGGAAAATGTAGCAATGCACACAAGTACTATCCACATATATGTTTTCTGCCCAAATTTGTTCAATTATTTCCATTACAAACTCTGAAACGTCCAAATTTTCACACCTTAGAGTTAAATTTTGAGTGGAATGGACAATCAGGGTTGACTCACTCAATTAACATGACATTTACTCGTGTTATAACCAATGTTTTGCACGTACCCTACTATTGGGAAGGTGTTGTAGGTCCATTCTTTCCATAGGTAAAAATCCAGTTCACCTTGGGCACGTTTGCCAGAGACTAAGTCAAAACCCATTGCCCTAATGGCTCAGAAGAGTTACAGCCCATAGACTCGATGTAGACAGAGCACTTGTTTAGAAGTAAATAAGGAAAGGAAATACTAATTAAAGCAGTTTCTTAATGTACTGTCTCTGCATGGAATGGATTTGACTATTTTGCTGACAAAAATGATGATGAGTTAAATCCCAGTGCACAGAAAAAGGCTCTTAAGAAATAACATAAGGATGTGCTGAGATACAAAAGCCATAAACCTCTAGTACAAATATATGGCATCGTTTAAGTTGAAGACATTTTGTTTCATCTTAATGCACACATTTTTGCTTACACCTGGATCTGTACCAAGTGTAGTAGAATCTCCCAATATTTGTATTGCTGTAACACTCAGCACCCAACAGAGTTTACTTAGAAACTAATGCCAAATCAGGAAGAATCCTCAAATGGCAGAAACTGAAGTATCACCAGAGCAAAGGTAATTCAGAGGAACTGGGGACCTGGTGTGATATGTGCATAATTCCCATTACATGGATACATGCAGACAAAAAGCTCCCTTACAGAGTAAGATTCAACAAAACACCTTTAGGCACAAGAGCTGTCTGCTGATAAATCTTCTGCCTAAGAATAAACACCCAAGAATTCCATTTTTTTGACAAAATACACCATAAAAAAGTTTAAGAACCATTAGACATGTATTTGAACTATTAAGCTTCTATTAGTCTGTAAAAGCACTAAAAAAATGGTTTAATTTATTTATCTGCACAATAAATTACCTTCTTTTGATAGTAATTACAAGCAGATGTATCAATGAAATGCTCATTTAGATTTGGGGTTGTAAGAACAAAAGTTATTATCCAAGCCAATTACTCTTTTAGCCACATGGCTGCACAGAGACAGAAAGTTCAATTTTCACCTCATCAGTGATTTTGTGGTATTTATTTTATTACTATAACACACTGCTGTACAGAAAAGAAACTGCTTGTGCTATTAAACAAGAGTTGAGGGAAAATTGAGTAAGTTCTCAATTAAACCAGGAGATGATTCACAGTGCAAGCTGACAGTGAAATTATCAATGCTGGAGTAGCAGATTCTATGAGAAAGCAACTTAAGCATCTCCCAGTTATGGATCATGATATCCTTTCAGTCATTGTTATATAAAGGCTTTATGATGGCTGCACAAAGAAGATACCTCTGTATGATTCTCGAACTTTATCAGAAGAAATCAAATTATAGAGTCATAATTGTTTCAGTTGGAAAAGACCTCCAAGATCGTTGAGTCCGATCATCAACCCAATACCACTGTGGCCACTAAACCATGTCCCAGAGTGCCACGTCCACACGTTTCTTGAATACCTCCAGGAATGGTGACTCCACTACCTCCCTGGGCAGCACGTTCTGATGCCTGATCACTCTTGCAGGAAAGAAATAGTTCCTCATGTCCAATCTAAACCTCCCTTGCCACAATTTCAGGCCATTTCTTCTTGTTATATCACATGATACTAGGGCAAAAAGACCAATTACTACCTCACTGTAACCTCCCTTAAGGTGGTTGTAAACAACAGTGAGGTCTCCCTTCAGCCTCCTCTTCTCCAGACTAAACAACCCCAGGTCTCTTACAAAACAATAGAAAAAAAAAAACACACCAACAAAACAAAACAAAACACAGAAAGAGGACAGTGCTTTGTTATTCCCTGTGAGCAAGATTTGCAGTGTATTCTGGCTGCTCATATGACTCAGAAATACTCCAAGTGAACAATTTAAAGGCTATTCTGACACCTGTGGGAAGCTATTTCCCATATGACAAGTATTCTAGCAACACATGTGAAAATAGCATCTGTGCTTATTTGACTCCAACCTTGCTTCACCCTAGCTACTACAAACACCTTCTGCTCCATTTTCAGTCTTGCACAGTGTACTATGGACAGCAAAGCACAAAAATATTACTGTGTGAATTATTACTTTCTCTCAGAACTCCTCTGTGTTGAAGCACTGATGTCTTCAAACCTGGAATTACTGTCTACAAGTGGAAAACTGTTCAGTCCACTAATACTTCCTCTGAGTAGAAAGCTATTTTGAGCACCAAAGTACGTCTAATATAACCCCAAATTGTTTATGGCTACAAGTAAGGGAAAGACAGGAAGCAAGGAATTGTAGGTGATAATTTCCCAGCTGGATTTCACAACTATTTAATAACAAAAGCTTTTTCTGTTGGCATGCCAAGCATGTAGAACAGCTGGCAGAACAGCACTGTTTGCCATTTTCTTTATAATGGGGAATTAGGGCTAGTTTGCTCGTGACTGCACATGGATTTCTATGCAGATGCCACAGATATGAGAAATAAGATGACAAAGAGAAAAGTCAAGACAGGACAAAGCAGGTATTCCACTGCAAATTAAGCTCTCTAGTGCATGTGAAGGATTGAAAGACCACCACTAATACAGAGTTTACAGAAGAGCTGAACTCTGGTCATTTTCCCTCCCTTTTATTTATACAGAACTGGATTGGAATATGGTCTGAAAAATAAGAGCTCTCTTTGCACCTTACCCATCATTTCAAGACTGAGCAATATTTCAATACTGATTTATGTTTGGATTACTTTTACAAAGCTAATCAGCAACATAAGTGTTTGGCTGTTCATTCTGATTTCTCTAGGTCAAACTGGTGATAGTCTTACAACACAGACAGCCCAAACCATTCTATGATTCTGTGATGATTCTTAAGGTCCTCTCTCACTCAAAGCTTCCTTGATTTAAACAGTAATAACTCAAAATTACAAGAAGAGATATTTTGCATTTCAACTAATTACTTTCAATTGGTTTTAAAATGTTTTAAGGCAAATTCCTCAAACCAGTCAAAATACTTTAGACATAAACATTTTAAGGTGGCTTTAAAAAAAAGTTTAAAAGGATTTCATTTATAAAAACAGGAGGGAAAAAATCTGATTTAAAGAAAAAAAAAAACTCTGCTTATCAGAGGGGACCACCCTTGACACAGACAGAAGTCTGTCCCAAAATTTGCTGAATGTTTTATGCAAAACCACCACAGAACATTTTAGCCTCAAACATTTATATCTGTGCTTATCCTGCTTCAATAAATAGTTCCATTTACTTACAGAATCACAATTAAGCATATGGTATTTGCAAGAGTGGGACTTTAAAGCTGAACAAACCTGGTTTAACAATATACTTGTGGATGCACGCATGATGATACCAAGTCCTTTCTAACTTAGATTTTATCCTGACTGTGGGAAGGCCTCCATCTCTCAGCTGACTCGTTCTGAAAAATTTTCACACTTTCAGTCATAAATCATATCTTATAAAAAATTGAATCCATGTGGAATCAGAACACATCATTCTGGGATCAACTGGTAAACCACCAGTTCCCAGTCTACTCATTTAACATGGTCTCTAGCAGGGTAAGTACAGAGAAGGGCAACAAAGCTGGTAAGAGGCCTGGAGCACAGCCCTGTGAGGAGAGGCTGAGGGAGCTGGGGTTGTTTAGCCTGGAGGAGGCTCAGGGGTGACCTCATTGCTGTCTACAACTACGTGAGGGGAGGCTGTAGCCAGGTAGGGGTTAGTCTTTTCTCCCAGGCAACCAGCAACAGAAGAAGGGGACACAGTCTCGAGCTGTGCCGGGGAGGTATAGGTTAGGAGGAAGTTCCTCACAGAGAGACTGAAGAACTTCCTCCTAATCTATACCTCCCCCACCACAACTTGTGACTGTCCCCTTCTTGGGGGAAGGGAATGCCCAAGGAGATGGAGGAGTCACTGTCCCTGAAGGTGTTCAAGAAAAGCCTGGATGAGGCACTTAGTGCCACAGTCTAGTTAATAGGACAGGGCTGGGTGCTAGGTTGGACTGGATGATCTTGGAGGTCTCTTCCAACCTGGTTTATTCTATGCTTCTATATTATTTCAGACCTGTGGACCTTGAGAAACACGTAGTGATGATTTCCTGTATGCTTGGACAGTCCTGGGCTCAACATGCACTCGTGGTAAAATAAGCTGTTTCTGAGAAGCACCACAATGAAGCTCCCTGATTTAGAAAGAAAAACAGTGAGGTCTTTAAATATTGCTTTGATTTGATCTATTAAACCTATACTGCTTGGCTGGCTGAATTTGAAAGACTCTATTTTTCATTTAAATTTCTACTTAGTGAAAAACTCACAGAAGTTGCTGTTAGAAACTTCATTTGTTTTTGTACTTTTTAATCTTAAAATAAAAACAAAAAAAGCAAATGATCAAAACAACCTAAGCAAATGGGACTGTTGGCCCAGATTAACAAAATTCTGATGCCACAGTTCTTCTGTCTTGCTGCATTTGCCCCTGCAATAAAACGGCTGTTTCACCTACCATTTAGATGGCTCTTTTGAATGTACTTCCTTATTATCAGCAGAAGAAACAGTTAACACTTGTCTGTTTATAGCATTTAAATAATTTTCAGCATGTTTCTGTTAGAGGAAAAAAATATTTAGTCTGTTACAAAGTTATGAGAGATATTAAATGTAACTCAGTTAATTTACCAATCCAGACCTTTACTTGACTGAAAAGTTTATGGGTTTTGTACTTCTGTTGGTATTTCATCTGATTTTAGGGGGGGGGAAAATGGGCTAAATGGTTACAAGATCAGTTAATTCCAATGGCCCAAAAGAAGGAAACCATTATCCTAAATGGTAATATCCAAGTAGTGCCATCATTTTTTAATGAGGAAGGCATCTTGCTGGATGACAAATACAAGGTTCCTGAGTGAATTGCTGACAGCTATCTCAAAAATGGCATTGCCTTCATGATCTACTGTATTTTACTTACTCTCAGCCCAAGTTCAGTGCCTTCAAATGCTGTTTTGAGGTCGCTAATATCCATAACTTGCACGTTTCCTTTTGTACTGTTATTTTTCACTTTAAGCTTATGAAGGTCTTCTTGAACCTAAAAAGCAAGTTCTGATAAAAATCACACCCATAACCAAAATTAAGGGAAGAATGTAGTAGGATTGAATCTAAATTAAATGCTTCCTAAGTACATGGGAAAATACCTGACACTGCCTCTATTTTCTTTTAATATAAATAAAAGAACACAAAGCAAATGACCTTAAAATGATTATAGATAAAAATGGGGGGACAAAAAGAAGTTTATTTTAAAACAAATCTCGTCAAGTAATAGCAATAAACTTCAGGACTAAGATCCTTGGGCCCAGAAATGACCTTCCCATATACATTTCAAACATCTCTTGGTTCAGATGGTTCAGAACTATGCAAGAATCTCAAAAGCAGTAATGAGGGGTGGAAAAGTAGAGGCGAGCTGAGAAATGATGTATCAGTATCACCAAGGTTGGAAGAGACCTCACAGATCATCAAGTCCAACCCTCTACCACAGAGCCCAAGGCTAGACCATGGCACCAAGTGCCATGTCCAATCCTGCCTTGAACAGCTCCAGGGACGGTGACTCCACCACCTCCCCGGGCAGCCCATTCCAGTGTCCAATGACTCTCTCAGTGAAGAACTTTCTCCTCACCTCCAGCCTAAATCTCCCCTGGTGCAGCCTGAGGCTGTGTCCTCTTGTTCTGGTGCTGGCCACCTGAGAGAAGAGAGCAACCTCCTCCTGGCCACAACCACCCTTCAGGTAGTTGCAGACAGCAATAAGGTCTCCCCTGAGCCTCCTCTTCTCCAGGCTAAACAATCCCAGCTCCAGGCCATGCAATGTTTTGTGTGGGAAAGGACCTTTAAAAGGTGTCTGAACAGGGACATCTGCAGCTAGAGCAGGCTGCTTAGAGCCCCAAGCAACCTGGCCTGGAATAGGTGGAGGGATGAGGCTTCTCCCTTCTCTCTGGACAGCCTGGGCCAGGGTTCCATCACCCTCAGCATCAAAATTTCTCCCTCCTCTCTAGTCTGAATGTCTCTCTTTCAGTTTAAATCATGGCCATGCCCTTGCCCTGTCACGACAGGCCCTGCTCAGAAGTCTGTCCCCAGCCTTCTTCTCGGGCCTTTTGAGTACTGAAAGGTCACTACGCGGTCTCAGATAAACTACAAACGTTTAGTCACGCCTCATTAATTGAAGGAGTTCCAAGTCTCACTAGCCCGAGAGCCGTGGCGCTTACAAAGCCAAGTCCTTATCCCGAATTCCCCGACCGTTTCCCCAGGCCGGGATCGAGCCCACCCGTGCCCTCAGCCAGCTCCCGGGAGAGGAGGAATCCCGCGGGGACTCATCCCCACGGCTGCCTCTGGCCGCCCACGGGGCCAGTTCAGGGCACTATCCAGACCCACCTGCCCCGGGCTAGCTCCTGACTGCTGTCCCGGCTTCACGACGCCGGCCATGGCAGCTGCCGCCCTCGCCCGTAGCAACGGGACGCGCTGGGCGGCCCGCAGCCCCCGCCCGGCCGTGAGGGAAAGGCACGTCACCGGGGGCCGAGCCCGCTGCCCGCCTCGCTCCGCCCCGCCCGGAGCGGCCTCCCCTCCGCCGCAGCCGGCTGTGCGGTAGCGGCGGGCCGGAAGGGGCGCGGCGGCGGGCGCCATGGCGGCGGCGGGGCCCTTCGCTCTGGTGACCAGCTGCGCCGCCGGCTTCGCGGCAGAGGAGCTCGTCAAACGTGAGTGCTCGCAGCGCGGTCCCCGCAGCTGCCGGCCTCGGCCTGGCGGCGCCTCGGCCCCAGCCGGGGCCTCTCAGGGGTGACTGTGCCCCGTCGTACGCCGACACCGCAGCAGCCACCCAGCCCCTGGGCCTGCGGGCTTGAACCACCTGCTCTTGAGGAGGGTGTCAGAGGCTTCTTTAAAGCGCTAAAGAAATGAACGATTCAAGAGAGACGGTGTAGAGCCGCGGGTTGTGTGTTCTACCCTGTGACACCCAGGAGCAGCGAGTTTACCGCCACAACCCACCGGGATAAAAGGAAGCCTCACATAGAAGCATAGAACCGTTTCGGTTGGAAAAGGCCTCACAGCCAAATGTTTTGGTACCCTGGCCCCTGGCCCTGTCGTCAGCGGGAGTAGGTTGCCTTAAGTTAGACGTGGATGGAAGAAAAAAGAAGATTGAGAATTGCCTTGAGACTGAATAAAAATAATTCTTAGGAGAACAAATAAACACATTCATGAGCCCATAAGGTTGGCTTCTGGTCAGAGTGCAGAAATCATCACTTGACTGGGACATGTCAGTGGACCCAGGTGGCCCCTAGAATAAGAGCAGGACAGCAGAGCAGCCAGAGTGTCACAGGACTGTAAGCAAGAGGGAAATAAAAGCAGAGTAAATTCTGGCCCTCTGCTTTCATTTCTCCACTTGGGAAGTGAACAGACTGTTGTGGACCTTAAAGATGAGAGAATTCCTGAAAGTTTCGGTAGTAGGACAAGGGAGGTTATTCTGCCCCTGTACTCAGAAGTGGTCAGGCCACAGCTTGAGTGCTGTGTCCAGTTCTGGGCCACTCAATTCAAGAGAGATGTTGAGATACTGGAATGTGTCCAGAGAAGGGCAATGAAGCTGGTGAGGGGCCTGGAACACAAACCCTATGAGGAGAGGCTGAGGGAGCTGGGGGTGTGCAGCCTGCAGAAGAGGAGGCTCAGGGCAGAGCTCATTGCTGTCTGCAGCTACCTGAAGGGAGGTTGTAGCCAGGTGGGGGTTGGTCTCTTCTGCCAGGCAACCAGCAACAGAACAAGGGGACACAGTCTCATGTTGTGCCAGGGGAGGTCTAGGCTGGATGCTAGGAGGAAGTTGTTGGCAGAGAGAGTGATTGGCATTGGAATGGGCTGCCCAGGGAGGTGGTGGAGTCACCGTCCCTGGAGGTGTTTAGAAAAAGCCTGGATGAGGCACTTAGTGCCATGGTCTACAGCTCAGTGCTAGGTTGGACTGGATGATCTTGGAGATCTCTTCCAACTTGATTGATTCTATGATTCTTGCTTTTCTGAGGCTTGCTTTCATGGAATTGTTTAGTTTGGTAAAGCCCTTTAGGATGACTTAGACCATTTGTTCTCCCAAGCACAAAAGAGAAAGCTAAAAACCCCAAACCTTAAATTCTTCCTTTCTGCAGCTGTCAAAATTGTAGCTTACTCCATGTCAAACACTAAGACAGACTCTCCAGGGAGGTGGTGGAATTCCCATCTCTGGACATGTTTCAAAGACATGATGCTAAGGGACATGTTTTAGCACCAGCCTTGGTAGAGTTAGAGAATGGTTGGACTCAATCTTAAAGGTTTTTTCCAACCAAAATGATTCTGTGGTTCTGTATCAAATACATAGAATTCTGTCTGTAGGAAGTGGTTTTCTTGGAACCCAGTTTCTCTCTTTATGGCTTGAATAAGGGAACTTGAGAACAAGCCCTGATAGTAGAGCAAAAACGTGGGTGGAAATTTTTGTAATTCTATTATCAGGGGAATTCCAGAAAGGAGCTGTTTAGCTGTTGGTGGTTTTGCTGTTACGGCTTGTTAGCGTGACTTTGCTTTTTAGGGAACTGTCATGAACGGTTTGATGTGTGCACTGGGATGTACAACTTAGCAACATCCCCCAGGTTTGTTTTTAGTTTTTAAGACCTCATAAAATAGAGGCCTGCCTCCAGGAATTGACTCTCAGTCTCAAAAATCACATTGTGAAATAAAAATCAGTTCAGAGTGTGCAGTCAGTGGCTATTCTGTCAAAGCAGCTGGGCTGATACTGAGTTATTCAAGGATTCTGTACTATCATTGGCTGCTATTTGAGGAAGGTATAAGCTAATTAGAATGAAATTATTTAAGGTTCTTGCTGATTTCCTATGCTTATTTTTCACAGTGAAATTAAACAAGGTGAGCAAAAAGTTGTTTTGGAAATGCTGTTTAAGATAGTCTTAAAACTTTGAATTCAGGGGAGTTTAAAATAGTACTCACTTTGAAACATCTTCCAGACCCAAAAGCAGAGTCTTGTACAAAATAGTCTCTGATCAAGTTGCTTCACCAAAGATGTTAAAACCATCCTGAAACAAACATGGTCCTTTACTAAGATAAATACCATAAGGATTTAAAGTTCCTATTTTGTTTAATACATGAAATTCCATCAGATCCAGGACCTCAAAGCAGAACCTTGTAAAACATTCAAGGACCTACTGATAAGCATTTGACACCGTCTTCCACAGCATCCTCACAGCTAACCTGAGGAAGAGTGGTCTAGATGATGGGGTAGTGAGGTGGATTCTGGTTTCCTTCAACCAGTTCTTAGAGTTGTGGTCAATGGGATAGACTCTAGTTGGAGACCTGTATCTAGTGGAATCCCTCATTGATTGGTCCTGGGACCAGTACAATTCTTACCTTCATCAACAGCCTGGATGAGGGAACAGAGAGCACTGTCAGCAAGTTGGCTGATGACAAACTGAGGGGAGTAGCTGACACACCTGAAGGCTGTGCTGCCATTCAAAGAGGCCTGGAGAGGCTGGAGAGTTGGGTGGGGAGAAACTGAAATCCAAGAAGGATTGGATTGTTGAGTCTTGCATCTGGGACAAAAGAGCCCCATGGAGCAGTATAGGTTGGAGGTTATTTGTTGGAAAGGGACCTGGGGCTTCTGGTAGGCAAAAGGATGCTCGTGAGCCAGCAGTGTGCCCTTGTGGCCAAGGCTGATAGCATCCTGATGTGCATTAGAAGAGAAGTGGTTATTAGCTTAAGAGAGGTTCCCCTACCCCTTTACTCTGCTCTGGTGAGGCTACATCTGGAATATTGTGCCCAGTTCTGGACCTCAATTCAAGAGGGACCTCAGGGAACTGCTTGAGAGAGTCTAGCACAGAACCACAAATATGAAGTCAGTAGAACATCTCCCTTATGAGGAAAGGCTGAAGGAGATGGAGGTCTTCAGCTTGGAAGAGACTGAGAGATGACCTCATTAATGTTTATAAATATGTGAAGGTTGACAGGAGGATGGAGCCAGGCTCTTGCTCAGAGATGTCCAATGATAAGACAAGGGGCAGTGGGTGCAAGCTGGAGCAGAGGAAGTTCCACATGAACATAAGGAAAAGCTTCATCACTGTGAGGGTGACAGAGCCCTGAAACAGACTGCCCAGAGAGGTTGTGGAGTCTCCTCTGGAGACTTTCAAACCCCTCCTGGATGTGTTCCTGTGTGGCCCATTCCAGGTGATCCTGCTTTGGTGGGAGGGCTGGACTAGATGGTGTTTTGAGATGCCTTCCAAAACCCTAATGATCTGTGGTAATGGCAAGGCAGCTGGGGCTGGACAGGAGGGGTCTGGTGAGAGAAACAAAATGCTGGTCTCTCACAACTCAGAATTTTTACAGTATGAAGTGTCACAGCAGATTAAAAGGTGTTATTTGGTAATGGTTTAGCTCAATACTGAGGATATTATATTAGCACCTCTGAGGCAGTAGAGTGTTTGAGACACAATGTGTGGTTAAACGTGTTAAGTAGTGTGTTGGTTGGTAGGATTCATAATTAGTTGGGTTTTGAATCTGCAACAGAAACATAAAACCAAGCTCATGGAGAAAAAACAACCTTGACTTATAAGAAAGAAGCTGCTCAGTGTTCACTGTTAGGTGTAAAAAAAACAAAACATTTCTCTTGCTCCTGCCCAAATTTTCCCAGGCTTTGCCCAGTATATTAATCCTGTTAAGTAGGAAATGGCTTGAGGATGAAAAGATTTGTGGTCCATTTGTTACGTATTTTTGTCTTTCAACTTTGTGCTACACTGAATATGTATTTCATTAGATGCTGTGGCAAAGCAAAGCTATTGTAAAGGCTCAGAATAAGACTGATTCTCCTTAATTTGATCACAAAACAGAAAATAAGACTGGTTTAGTTTAACAACAGCTGACCAACAGGGAAGTACTTTCTGATGTGATTTAGTTTTCTCTTTGACTGTTTACCACTGCCCTCCTCCCCTCACAGCAGACTTCTGTGGTTTTTACTCCTCGTGTAATTTGCAGGAGTATTTTCTTATGGTGTATTCCACCAGGTGGCTCTCAAGGCTCAGAATGTGATAACTACTTGGTGTACCTACACACTAAGAGAAAGTTGGGATCATTTAGAGCGTTGTAGGAGAATGGATTATGTTTTTAGAACATATATTAACTCTGAACAGGGCTCTGGGCAACTGATGTAGTTGAGGATGCCCTTGCTTACTGCAGAAGGGAGTTGGACTAGATGACCTTTGGAGATCAATCCCTTCCAACCCAGACCATTCTATGATCAAGACCTTAATCCTTTTGGAAAATCTGCAGAGAGGAGCTGTAATGATTCTGGAAAAAAAAAATTCCTATTAGAGATGTTTAAATATCAGCTGGGTAGGAGGGAGTAGGGAACACTGCTGCAAGCAGCAAGAGATTTACATCTGGTTTTTCAATTATTTTTCAGCTGTTCTCTGGTCTCCAGTTCTTTGCAAAAGTATTTGTTGCCTTTCACTTACAGAACACTTAAAATTCCTCTTTGTTACACAGAGGACCTGAGGATGGGCACGGAAGATGGCTTAGAAAGGAGAGTCTGTTTGGCCCTTAGTCTAAATAAGCCACTGCAGATGAGGAAGCTTCTATTGCTCCAAAGTGGCAGTGCACTCATGCAGCCCAGAAGGCAAATTATGTCCCTAGGCTGCATCAAGAAGAGTGTGGCTAGCAGGTCCAGAGGGTAATTCTTCCCCTTTAGTCTGCTCTTGTGAGACCCCACTTCAATACTGCATTCAGTTCTGTTATCCTCATCGTAAGGAGGACACAGGGCTGTTAGAGCCAGGCCAGAGGAGGGTCACAAAGATGATCCAAGGGCTGCAGCACCTCAGCTATGAAGATGTGCTGAGGGAGCTGGGATTGTTCAGCCTGGAGAAGATTCCTGTATCACCTCATAACTGCCTTCCAATACCCGAAGGGATCCTACAGAAAGGCTGCAGAAGGACTTTTCCTAGGGGTGTCTAGCAATAGGACAAGAAGGAGTGGTTTTAAGATGAGGGAGAGTAGGTTCAGACTGGATCTTAGGAAGAAGTTCTTCAGTATGAGGGTAATGAGAATCTGGAATAGGCTGCCCAGGGAGGTTGTGGATGCCTCCTTCCTTGGCCTTGAACAGCCAAGTCTAGTTGAGATGTATCCCTGCAAGGTTGGAGCAGATGATCTTTGAGGTCCCTTCCAACCTAAGCCTTCTGTGTAATGATTTTAAACATAAGTGCGAGACATGCAAGTACATGGTGTCCTAATTAGCATCTATCAGTTATTGCTAAGACTGTAGAAGTTACTTTGATGAAACAAACTTTAGTAGCTGCAGCATTTCTTAAGAGGAGCTGGAACGCCACATCATGTTTTTGAATGATACTAGGCAACGTTCTTTTGTGGCATGAACTTTCCGTGAGTGTTTTTAGTTCTGAAATGGCGATGCATTTGGAGGTTGTTTGCATTCCTGTCATCCAAGCAAGCCACGGGTGCTCCATGAGAAGGCCAGCTAATTAAGCCAGCCCAGTAGGTCTGCCTACTGTTGTGGTCAGAGTGACTCAGTTGGTTTTCCAGGCTCTTTGGATGGCAAACCACTGACACTTTCAATGGCTGGGGAGTTCAAAAATGAAAAATGAGTAACTCGCTGGAGATAACTTTAACAAACCACCTCCCTTTTGCCACGTTAATTTTCTAGAAGTTTATTCTCCATCCAAATAAAACCAGTGAGGTTTAGTCTGCTGAATATTCTCTAAATTAGATATGAAACTGTTCTGGCTGGGGTTACATTTTTCAATTCAAATACAGACCGTCTTGGAAAGAACATTCTGGAATTCGGAAGTGGCAAATGTAGTCCTTTAAAACTAGTTCCAACGTGGACAGCCCAGTTTGAGTTGTAGCCTGTGTTTCTTTTGTAGTCTTCACTTGTTTACTCCAAAAGCCAAAACCTAATTGGTTTGAGTGACTTTTGTGGAAGAGAACTACTCAAGACACCCAAACTGCATTGAATTTCCTGCTGTGAGCAATCAGGCTGGTCTGCAGTAGTCTGTTACAACCCCAATGTGCAGGCTGAGACACAGCAAGTCTGAAACCTTTCAGAAAGTTCCTGCAGCCTTTCCTGTGCAAAATTTGTTTTTACTGGGAGAGGAATTTCACAGGGGATTGGTAAAATCCTCTTTGGACTTGATCTCCAGAGATCCCCTTCAACCCATACTATTCTATGATGAATAATAGGTCATCAGATCACAATGAGATGAAAGACATCTGCTTAAAAGAGAGGAACAAGTAAAATGTAATAGGAAATGGGACATGTCTTCATTCTTCTAGCAGTACTCTGAAGCCTAAATTTGCCCATGAATTCTTTTGTAAAGAAAAAAAAATAAATCAAATGTGAAAGTTCTTTTATATCAGCTTTTGAAATTCTTAATAGAACTTTTCCTTTTATTCTCTTGCTAGAGTGGCTTCACTGCTCTGACTTTTGAATTGAGTTTCTCATCCTCTTTTTCCTCCCTTTGGCTTTTCATTGCTGACATTTCATCCCACTATATCCAAAGTGAAAGCCACCTCTCTTTTGGATAAATAGCCACTTAAAAGAAGTTCCTTGTCTAGTAGAAATTGGCACATTAATGCAGTCACAGAATCTCAGCATGGTGGGGCTGGAAGGAACCTCTGGAGATCATCTGGTCCAACCAGCGGTTACCCAGGATCACAATATTTAGCAGCTTTGAAATCTCTTCAGAGAAGAAGACTCCACAACCTCTTTGGACAGCCTGGTCTTGTCTCTCAGTACCCTCAAATTATGAGCTTTAAGATATTTATTTCTTTGTTTTTAACTTTTCTGATGCCCAAGGAATCATAGCCCTGTTAAGGCTGAAAGAGACCTGTGAGATCAGCAAGTCCAACTGCTTGCCTAAAGCTCACAATCCCATCGTTCCTGTTGCTACCACTGAGTCATGTCCCTAAGCATTACATCCACACATCTTTTAAACCACTTCAGGGATCTACACATCTTTTAAACATCTCCCTGGGCAGCCTGTTTCAGCACACCTGAGAACCCCTTCTGGGAAGAAACGTTTGTAATAATCCAACCTGAACTTCCCTTGGCACAACTCAAGACCACAAATCACTTAGCTTTGTGTAAAACTAGGAGGTTTTAAATTGTCCATGAGTTTGTCCAACTTCAACAAGACACTGCCCTTTCCACTGAGGTATACATGGAATGCTCTGCTGCCAACTATAATTCAAGTCCACCAGGTGGCTGTCGCACCATGAGAGTGCCTGGTGATGGTTGCTACCAGCACATGAAGGGCAGTGTTTAACGTTAATTATCAGAGCACCGCTTCAGATTTTAATTGTTGAACTCCTACATGGAATTTAATGGGAATTGCAACCAAATTGTGGTAATGTGGTTTATTTTCTCATTAGTTACCTTCAGGTTTTGGTCACAGTCAAGCAGTTCTTTACAGCTGAATGAACACACAAGGTTTGTTTCTGCTATAAGAAAGTCTGGGCATTCTCTCCTTACACCCTGGTAATGATTTGAGGCTAACACTTTAAAAGGCATTTCCATGAAAAAAAGTCTTGTTTTCTGTAGAGCTTCTCTACTATATTTTAGTTTGAAAGCCAGAAACTAAACTCTTGAAAGCTGAATAATAAACCTTGTGACAGAGTAACTAATCAAGTTGGAATGGTTAAAACATTAAATATGTCCTTAGATATGTTTAATATAGCGAAGTATCTGTGTCTTGGCATTGTACCAAGCTTCTCTAGACAAATTATTTTCTTGAGGATTATTTTCTTCATCATTTATCACTATTTTCTTCCATACAGGTATCACAGGAAGAGACAATCTTACTGTGGGTGCAATTGCAAGTGGAAGAGTGAATTTTTACCCCTGGACAATAGACAATAAATATTATTCAGCAGACATTCACTTCTGTGTAGTACCCAACACATTTCATGTTACTGCAGATATTGCTGAATCTGTGCAAGCATTTGTTGTGTACTTCGACAGCACAATAGTAAGACTTCTGCTTTGTTGTGTTCCTTTGTCTCTATCATGTAGCTGCCTTATCACAGTGATAACCACAAATATTCTTTTCATCTTGTGCCATACATTCCTTTTTAACTTGTTCTACTAGTTATCAGTAAATCAGTGTTAAGTTCTGCCCACTAATGAGTTTCCTTCCCTTTTACTATTATACTCCAGCTGGAGAAGAGTTTTTGAGGATGCAAATATACCACTAAATTAGGAAAATCCTTCTCCAGCCCACCACCTCCAACTTCAGTCCCTCCTGATGCCACTTCAGAAGGGCTGCTTTAGGATAGCCAAGAATGAGGGGGTAAACATCAGATTCAGTGCTATCCTTTTACTTTAAATTGTTTCTACTACTTAAGCAGCCCTGAAAGCTGTGCTGTAGCAAGAGCCTGAATGATTCTGAGATCCCTAAAATATCTGCTAAATAAGGAACTAGTTTTCACCACAGATGGGAAAAGGTTCCTACCCCACCTTCTGCAAAGATACTTTTAACCAGACACATCAGGGCTGTCTCAGAATAATCTAGAGCAATGGGAGTAGTGCCCAGCCCCCATAATAACCCACTATGGCATAGAAGATGGAGCAGCTGCATGTTAAACACACAAGATGCAGGAGTATTTAATTTTAAGCATATAGTACTCAGTAAAAATCTTTTCTGATCTACACAAGAATTGCAAAGTTAAACGTGGGAGGGAGAGGTCCAAGACAAGAGGTTTAACATACCTGTAAGGCAAGTCAAGAAGCAGAAGAAAGCTGTGTATAAATCAGCTTCTGGTTGGAACACAAGGGTCTTAAACACACAGCAGCCTAGCATATTTCCTTACTTCAAAAGTAGTATTCATTTAAAACTAGATTTTAAATTGAATTACCTGAGGATGTGGTCAAAAGAGCCTTTTTTTTTTTCCCCTTTAGAAATCTGGACTTGACAGTGTTTGTGAATGGCTTCCACTAACAGAGGAGTGGTTACCAGAAGTCATGATCCTGGTTTGTAACAGAGTTTCTGAAGATGGTATGAAACCCAAAGAAGTACTAAATGGACTTAAGAGTTATTAACCTTGCATAGTAATTCACTTTTCTAGTTGATGCAGTTGTTTCTCAGTATCTGTGAGACTGGGTTTGAGACTTGATTGAGAAGACAGGTTACTCTCATGATCAGGAGCAGAAATCTTAAGCTAGTTGTGATTAGAACTGAATCAGAATTTGACAAGCTTGCTGAAAATGAGCTCTGCAAATCCCATTCTCAGCACAGAGGGCATAAGCTTGTTGGAATGGGGCCAGAGTAGGCTACAGCAATGATGAGAGGGCTGGAAGCCCTCAAGAACAGGCTGAGAGAATTGGAGTTGTTCAGCCTGGAGAAGAGGAGGCACCAGAGGGACCTTCTGATGGCCTTTCAGTGCTTAAAGGAACCAAGAAGAAAGATATTGTCAGATGTTTTAGCAACACAAGCAGAGATGGTGGTTTTAAACTAAACAAAGGGAGATTTAGACTAGAACCAAGAATAATTTTTGACCTTGAGGGTGGTGAGACCCTGGCCCAGGTTGCCCAAAAAAGGTGATAGATGCCCCATCCCCGGAACCATTCTAGATCAGGTTGTTTAGGGCTCATTCTAGAGCAGGTTGCTCAGATGTCCCTGCTGAGTGCAGGGGAGGTGGCCACATAAACCCAGACTAGTCTGGTATTTTGTGATCTGCAATACACCCCCAGGCACTGCAAGGTCACTAAGAAGGTATTCATGTTACTGAGTGTGCATGGTCCTGCCTGGAGAAGGATGAGGATGACTGTTGGCTGCTTAACTACAGTGGAAAGTACATTCAACTTTTTGGACCATTTGGACATTAAATATGGAAGTAGATAAGAGCTTGCAACACAACAGCAAGCTGTAAAGGTGCAGATCTGTCTCTAACATAATTGAGATGCAAACCTAAAGTCTTCATTCGCTGTGGCACTTAACTAATATTTCCTTTTGAGTACCCACTGCAAAGTCATTTGGGTTTATAGTATTTGAAAAAAACAGCCCAAAAGGAGTTAAATTTTGAAGTGTTTACAATGAAATTCAAAGTGAATGGAGGACCCACAGCAGCTGTTGTAGACATTCCAGAATAAGCAAACAACTCTGAGGAAATTGAATGTAGCTAAAGAATCAGCTACTGATATTACTCTCAGATGTTTAATATGCATTTTTGTTTCCCCACTTCAGGTGTTAACAGACAGAAAGCTCAAGAATGGTGCATCAAGCATGGCTTTGAACTGGTGGAACTTAACCCTGAGGAGCTGCCTGATGAAGATGGTAGGAGTGCTACTTCTGTTTGAATTTTCAGACTGAAAAAGCACACTAAAATATCTTCTAAACAATGCAAGGAGAATAACTTTGTGTGTGAGCTACACAATTACAGTATGGAATGCTCCCAGTTGGTGAGGCTTAAGTCTCAGCTTTAAAAAGGTCAGGAGGAGGAGGTTATTTCCTCCAGAAATTCCATTTGTCTCCTCCCAAATACAGCTGCTGTTTATGTAGCACCTACATTAAAATAATATCTGCTCCTTCTCTGGCAGTTGGTGGTAGTTGGAAACATTTGTAGTCCACTTTGGAAATAAGTCTAAAAGACTAGAGAGAGATGCAAGAGGCAGGAAAATTCTCTGTCTTCAAGATGACTTCAAAAGGTATTGTACCTCCTGAGAGAAGACAGACATTATGCAAACAGTGACATGATAGGCTGAGAAGGGGAGATTGTTGAAAACATTTTAGAAGAGCACACAGCCTTACACAGGAAATAAGCCAGTTTCAAAATCACTGGCTGACTATATGTTTATAACTTGAAAAAACCAAGTCAGAAGCGTGCTGTGTGATGTTCCACTCTTGAAAAGTGACTGTGCACTTCCTGACAGCCTTATCAGCATCAGCCTTATCTCCTCCTTTCAGTGATGCAAAAAATGCTTACACCTCACCTCTACAGAGCCAAAAAGAGAAAAATGACTCCATTTCCAGGCTTGAGTGGAATTAGTCACTAACATTTTCTCCATTTCAGGTTCCCCAGGTACACAGCTATCACAAAAAAAGATGACCTTCAAATTAAATTCTAAGCTAGAGCTCAAATTCCTCCCCCTTGCCCCCTTTAAGGGCTTATATGGAAGCTGTCTTGCCTAGCTAAGAACCCTCTTCCTCCATGTATTTAAAGATGCATTTCATTTTGGCACTTTGTTAGTTGAGGAAGGAGGAATAGACTTTTTTTTTTTTTAAACAGAAGCTATGAAAATCAGAAGTTGGGCTTAGACTAAAGTTTCCTTAGGCTACTGTTTTCTTATAAAGTGCTTTAAGAGGGAATTTAGTAATGAAAGGGCATTTAAAAAAAAAGCAATGTTGTTGGGTTTTCCTATTGTGTATTTTTGTTAAGAACAAGCTATTTACTATTTAAATAATGGGAATGATAAATCAGGAAGTTCATCTCTGCAGTATTAAGATCCATGTTCTTTCCTGGATTTTTAACATGGTTGATTCACTGTGATTCATGCAGAGGAGGAAATACACACAGTGAGTAACACACCTACCCCATAAGCATGCTGTAGGAATTACTTGCCAATGGTAAAATAGATTCAGTAAATATACTGGGCCAGTATCTGTTGAAAAATGACAGTTTTGGCAGCTCATCACAGATGAACTGGAGCTTTTACTGTGACAACACTGTCAGTTGTTTGTGCAGTGAGGACAGGAACTCTCAACTGAGACTCTTGATAACAACTCTGATACAAAACCAAACAGCATTGTTGTAAGAAAGTGGAATACTTGATCTAAGGGGTTACAGACAGCTTAAATTTTTAAAGGCAGTTTCAATTGCTGCACCTGTCCCTGAGTCATACCCACAGTTTGATTTTCAAGCAATCACAGCTTTATATCCAAAGGGTTTTTCCCTTCTATTGCTTTGTGAGACCTGCACAAACATAGGAAGCTGACTCAACTGAAGAAATGGGAGTACTGACTTTATACAAAGTGATGTCAGATCTGTTCAGTAAATAAGTTGAAGTCCAAACAATGCTTTCCATAGTCTCTCCAGTTACTCTCATTCATAGAAATGCTGGAACACTTGGAGTTAGATGTTGTGGAGATAGCTTTATGTGAGCATTTTCATTTTCGAGTGTCCCACCATTTTTAAGCAGTCTTCTGAAGTTGTTTGCTTTTTAAAGGAGGGAGAGGCAGTTCTAGCTTCCACTTCTATGCCATGCAGCATTCTAAAAGATCTTGGGGTAAAAGATAACTTGATTTAAAAAAAAAAAATCAAAATTTTCTGTTCTTGATAATTTTAATTGTATATTGTTCAACAATGTGGGCTAAATGTTTAGCAAAGCCCCAGAATATAGACCTACACAAAAGGCTGCAAAGTTCACCTGGAAAACCCAGACCACAGATGAGGCATTGAGAATTTGGCCTCCCGTGAAGCAAAGGTGAGAAATCTCTCTCCTAAGAAATCATTTCTATCCATTGCTATAAGGTGGGGCAGGCATTCAGACACACCCTCTTACTTTCAGGTGTGTAATAATGGTTTTGTGTCTGATTGTTAGGTGTAAACCATCCTTGTCTTTTGGTTTAGATGATTTTCCAGAGTCCACCGGAGTGAAGCGAATCGTACAAGCCTTGAATGCCAACGTGTGGTCCAATGTAGTCATGAAGAGTGGTATGTAACATGAAGTCTGGAAAGTGCAAGGCCTAGAGGGGCTTGTTTTTTTTAGCCAGAGTTTAGACTGAGCAGCTACAGTGCTGCCATTACCAGCAGGACCAGTATACAGAGAACTGGATCACGCTTCAACCTTTCACATACAATGGTAGGGTTTCAGATACTGCTTTTGGTGTTCCTTGAGGCACAGAGAAATGTACAGGCAACAGGTGAGATGTATTCCTGTTTCAGCATGCTCCTGATCCCTCTGTACTTTAACTTGCTCCCTATTTGAGTTAAATATTCCATGAACTCTTCAAGTTCCAGTGAAAAAGGAAAGGTTGTTCCACCAAACTTCAGCAGCTAGCAGCTGGTCATTAGCAGCTACGTCTTAAAACTGCTCCATGGTTTAGTGCAGAACTGAGTGTTAAATACCACATTAGTTACAGTTCTTCTGGAAAAAAACAGTTGAAACAGGGATGGAAACAGCAGGTGTGGAGAGGAGATTTGGCAAAGAGGGGATTTCAGATATCTGTTGAAGGATGTACTGGTGAGACACCTTCTCACTTTCTACAACTACCTGAAAGGAGGTTGTAGCAAGGTGGGTGTTGGCCTCCTGATTAACAAGAAATAGAGGAAATGGCCTCAAGTTGCACCAGGGGAGGTTTAGGATGGATATTAGAAGAAATTCCTTTACTGAAAGGGTTCTCAAACCCTGGGACAGACTCCCTATGGCAGTGGTTGAATACCCATCTCTGGAGATGTTTAAAAGATGCAGTGCTCAGGGGCATGGTTTAGCACCAGACTGGGTAAGGTTAGTCTCAATGACCTTAAAGGTCTTTTCCAACAGAACCAGTTCTGTCATTCTGTGTTACTAAGTGCCTTGCTATGAGGATTGTCTTCCCTACAGAAACCCCCATCTGAGCCCATGGAAACCACAGCATATTTTGAAGATAGGGCCAAAGAAAGGCAGCCCCAGATGATTTCTTGCAGATATTTGATTACCTGGTAGAGACAGAATTTTGGTAGAGTCACTTTAGGGTTAGACTCATTAGAGAATGAAATCCTGTGGCCAGCCAGTGAGTGTAGATACTTTAATTTACTTGAAAACCTTTAATTACCTCTCTAATAACACAGGCTGCTGCAGGAGATGTGAGATTAAACCCTTGTGAAGAGCTTAGCTTTGCATTGCTTGTTTCAAGGCCTTATCCCACTAGCAGCCTTCTAGTGCCTGCTCCCTGATCCACAGTTTCCCACTTTATGGCTTCTTCCTTCCTATGCCTTAACTGTGTAAGGATTTCTAGTGCTTAGAGGCTTCTGCTGGTTCCTGTAATTGCAAGATGGTTACTGGGACCCAGTAGAACTATGGTGAGAAAACCTAAATCAGTAACCTTCTGCTTTTTGGTGTGGTTTAGTTTAGCCTTTTGAGTATTTCTCACATCACATCAGAGCAAGATGAAGGTGGGTTCTAATTTAGTGTAACCATTGCAGAGCAGTAGGTGGCCATTTGAGACAGTGTGAAGTTATCTCACTGGCACTACAGCACATTTTAAGCAGCCTGTTTCCTGCATTTGACAGCTGCCGCATCAGACAAGAGCAAAACTTAGTCACATGTTCAGCTCTTCGTGTGGGAAATTCCTCTGCATCATTTGTGTGCCCTGTAAAGGTCAGACTCCTTGGAAATCCAGACTTTCCATCTCCACCGTGCAGAAACTACACAGCACTGATGCACAGTTGCTACAGACCCCTCAGGAAGTGAGCTATATTTGGAAGCTGTCACCACCTGACTATGCCTTTCAAAGGGAAATGGTTGAGCTCATTTCACTTAAAATAAACCTTTTTACAACCTGTAACACATCTTTTGTTTTCAGCTTCCTCCCAATCCTGGAAACTGGCTGCCACATAAATCAGACTTCAGATTTATACTGAATTCCCTATGACTACTCTTATAGAAACTATACAGTCATACTTCATGTGAAGAGTTTTCATACACCTCAGAGTTTTGTCTGGTAATACACACTTAGAACACTGTCAAGTGTAGTCATCCATAAGGCCAGCATTACAACCTTACCTTCCTTCAGCTGTTTGGGTAAGGATTTAAATGTACAGGGAGAGCAGGAATGGCTTTTCCCAAGTACAAGCATTAAACCCATGTTATTTTAAGATGTTTTATCTTAAATACTTCTCAAGTTGTGTTGGTATTTTTTTCCCCACACATCTATTGAGAACATTGACATTTTTACTTTTTTCCTCCATTAAATATGTTAATTCTCACAACAACACATACAAATGGGCATCATAGTTGAATTACAAACATTTTTATATCAAGTAACACCACCTGCATTGTGAGTAAATAAAGCAGGACTACCTCTACTGAAGAGCAACAAGCAGCCTTACCTGGGAGTCTCTCTGAGGGACAATTCCTCTTTGCAGATGATATGAGGTTGCTGGTTCTCTAGGCCTCAGAACTCTCTTCAATCTGAGAATCAGATGGTTTGCTTCCCCATGGGTGGATGAGATGAACACCAGTAGTTCTTCAGTCAACATCTTTGCCCTGCAAAGGTTGTTCTTCTCAATTCCTTCAAGAACAAAACTAGCTGACTAAGGTGGTGAGAAGCAACTCTGTGCTCTCTAAAAACTGCTGCTTGGCTAATTTCCTGCTTTAATAGGTGCTTCAGTGATCCCAGCTGGAGCTGATTGCCTCAGCTGGGGTCAGTCATTAGAACCACAGAAGGTTCTGGGCCAGAAAGGACTTTTAAAGGTCACATGTAGTCCAACTCTCCTGCAGTCAGTGGGGCCAGCTGCAACTAGAGGAGGTTGCTCAGAGCCCCGCACAACCTGACCTGGAATGGTTCCAGAGATGAGGCATCTTCCACCTCTCTGGGCAACCTGTGCCAGGGTCTTATTACTCTCAGCATAAAACATTTCTTTCTTCTCTCTGGTCTGAATCTCCCTCTCTTAGTTAAACCATTGTCCCTTGTCCTGCCACAAGCCCTGCTTTAGCAATTTTCCAATCCCCAGCTTTCTTCTTGGCCTCTCTAAGTCCTGAAAGGCAACAAGAAGATCTCCTAAAGCCTTTTTATTCTCTTCTTCAGGCTGAACAACCCCAAGTCTCTAAGCTTGTCCTCACAGGAGAGGACTTCCAGCCATCATATTTTTGTGGGCTACTTTGCATCCACTCTAACAGGTTTATGTCCTCCTTCTGCTGAGGACTCCAGAGCTGGACCCAGCACTGCAGGTGGGGTCTCACCAGACTCTCTTTACAAATCATTAACCTGATTTAGGGGGACTAGTTAAACAAATAATGAATTTTTGACTTACTAATTCCAGGTTGCATGTGAGTTGGTATCACCACGTGTCAGAGACAAGGGTGGAGGAACAGTAGATAAAGAGAGTGGAAACCATTTTGCTGTGGAAAGAGCATAAACAAATCTGGAAGCCATGTCCAGAGCACAGCCCCCTCAAGCTCCACAACTGTTGATGAGTGATACTTGTGAAGCTCTATAGAATTCATCCTGATGGAGTCACCAACTATTACAATAAGTTGAGTGAGATAATTGTTGGCTTTGATGCTGTAAGAACACTCTGTAAGGCATCACCCACTTCCTGAATTGCACCCAGAAGTTGAAATTGCTTTTGCATCCAATAAAAAGAGTTTAGAGGAAGGCTTTTTTGAGGGTGTGCCTGCAACCAAGTGTTACATCTGCCACCTCCCTAAACCATGGATCCAGAAACAAACAGCTGCTCTGCAGAGATCCCTCCTGAAGAGTCCAGCTCTTTATAATTGAGACTTGTAATTAGGCTGGTTGAGGTTATGTGTGGTGGTGGGGCTGGAGCCACGGTCATTTTTCTGTACATGATGAACTCTAAGCAGAGATATGAAAGAGGTACATGATTAGGTCACTCCATCCATGCCTCTGCCAATGTGGGAATGTTCTCTCTCAAGTACATTCTGGACTGCAGTGTCCAATTTGGCTTCAGATGACTCAGAAATTGGCTAAATATCCCTCTTTACGGTTTCTCTGAAGACAGCTCTTTGCTCAGCCTGCTGAAACTTGGAGAAGCTGAATTCAGTTTGGGTTGTGAGTCCCCATCTTTTATCACACAGCTGCCTGATAATTTAGCTGGCAGACTTCACAGGCTTTCCCATCTCTTGCAACTGAGCATTTGAAAGGCAATTCTGATTCACTTCTTCCCAAACCTTTGATGAGCGAGCTGTTAAAGCAGTACAACTGTGTAAAACAGAGCCAGTGGAGGCAAATACCTGCTGGGGGACAGGGAGCACAAGGGGAGAGGAGGACAGGGGCAGGACACACATTAGCCTAAGTGCAGAGTGAGGGTTGTGACACAGGAAATGAGCTCTTGGTGTTGGAGATGTGTTTACATGTTTTTTAGAGAGCTGATGGTTTTAGTTACACCTTCAACTCCTCAGTGTGAAATTTTGTATAAATGGCAAGGCAGTTTGGCCAGGGCAGAAGAATGACATCACCTAAGCAGTTGAGTCTGCAGCTTAGTCATTAGGGTCAGATTAATTTAAACCACATTTACTTTCTAAAAAGCAAGCTTAATCTTTCTGCTGGCACAAGCCATTGTTTCCTGACTAACTGTAACACAATAACTTCAGGTTATTTCTTTTGCAGTTGACTCAAATGCTGAAAGCTTCAGCAAAATCTCCTCTGAGTCTTTTGTGTAGCTCTAGATATTTACTGCTTGATGCAAGGCCAGCTGAAAACATGGCTCTGAAAAAAGCACAGCACCCCCCCATAGTAGCACCTATGATGCATATATATTTGTGGGTTTAAAATAGAAGTTTAACAATACAGTTAGTTACATTTTAAAATGCTGTCCTGCATCCATTATCTTAGCTGATAATAGGAGGTAAGGCTGGTGAGATACTGCAGCGAGTTGCTCAGAGCAGCTGTGGATGTCCTCTCCCTTGAGGTATTTAGAGCCAGGTTGGATCAGGTTTGAACAGCCTGGTCTAGTGGAGGGTGTCACTGCCTGTGGCAGTGGGGTTGGAACTAGATGATCTTTAAGGTCCCTCCCAGCCCCAACCATTCTATGAATCTTCAGAGTTGAAAGTCAGCTTTTTAGTTTGGATTTTAAAATCTCATGGAGATGCACAGCAGGTCAGCAGGTGTGGAAAGCTCAGAGCACCTTGTGGTGTGGAGGAGCATCGGATTTGATGGCTGAATTCTGAGTTAGTCTTTTGAAAGTGGCATTGCTCTAGCTCTCAACCTATTCAGATGATGAATGCATCAGCAAAGGCACTTGTTGCATTTCCTGTCTCTAACCACAAACTTGTTGCTGCTTCCCATGGATGGTGAAACCTGGTTCCGAGACTGTCACTAACAGCAAGTGCTGCTTCTGTATTTAGAGACCTGCCTTAGTCAGCATCAGAAGACATTGGTCAGACCAAATCCTAACAGATTTCTTCAAGTAAGACCAAAGAAAGCCCACACCTCTCATGGTTTACACATCTATTCCCTGTTGGTGAGATTTAGCACAGAATGTTAATACACTTTAAATAAAAACAGTTTAGAGAAGGTGAAAAGGTTCTACTTAAAATCTCTTCTCACACACACTGACCTGGGGGTGCTGTGTGTGCCTTCCCTGAGATCTTCCCTGTCCCCTCTGGTCAGAGACCATCTCATTGTAATAATGCTGCAAATGCTGTCAGACTAACAGCTGCTTTGTTTTGTTTTCAGACAGGACCCAAGGCTTTGGCCTGCTCAGTACCTTAGCAGGTGGAAACTGTAGCATTGGGTCAGAAGAGAACCAAGATACAGAAGTAAACAGTAATTCCTATTTCTTATTCTTTGCTCCTGGTGCTTCTTCTGTTGATCTTTCCTCTTGTCATGCTTGGGGTGGTGGCGATGATGATGTGACTTTCATTGTCTAGCTCCTTTCTCAAGAGATGCTTCATTCATAATCCCTGGAACAGGCTGCCCAGGGAAGTGATGGAATCATCATCCTTGGAGGGTTTTAAGAGCTGTGTAGATGGGGTGCTGAGGGTTTAGTGGGGGACTTGGGAGCCTTGGGTTAACGGACTTAATGATCTGAAAGGTCTTTTCCAGCCTAAATGATTCTATGATTCACAGCTTGCTATACGATGTTTTAAAGGAAATATTTCTGGATTCTAAAAAGTAATCTGTATTTTTCTTGCAAGTCCTCTGAGGCAGTTGTTGCTAGGAGCTGTCACCTGCTGCTTCACAGGACATTGCCTCAGAACTCAGCATTTTCCCTGGAGATGTCCAATTGTGTGCATAGTGGGTGTTGATCACACTGACTTCCATGCTGTGTAAATGTTTTACCCCAGACAGCTCACTGGAGCTGAGCAAAGATGATTAAAAGCTCCATTCAAGATGTTGTTGGCTCTGCTTATGGTAGGGGGAGTGGAACTAGATGATGTTTAAGACCTCTTCCAACCTAATCTATTCCATGACTAACATCCAAGAGCAGTATTTTGTGCAAAACAAAACCTATCACTTGACAGTGTTATTTAAAATCCAGCAACAAAGCTATCAGAGAAAACCTGCATCAGGTACCTGTGCAGAGTGTGACAGAAGTGGCTTCTCATAATGCACATGGTACAGGTTTTATAGTCAGAGTAAGCTTTTGAACTCAAAGCAAGAAGAACCTGATTTGCTGATGCTTTTTATGTGCATCATTGGGTACTGTAATATCTGTTTGTTTCCTAACAGTCCAATCCATCAGCAGCAGATGAAAAATCCCAGTTAGACAACAGAGAAGATGGAGCAAGCACCAACAGCCTGCAGACTGACAGCGTGGAAGGTAAGCTCTTTCTCTGCTTGGCAGGTGTGTTGGAGCAGGCACCCCTGGCTGGAATGGGCCCAGAATCACAGAGTCCCAGCATGGGGGAGCTTGGAAGGGACCTCTGGAGACCATTCAGTTCAAGCCCTCTGCTAAAGCGGCATCACCCACAGCAGCTTGCCCAGAATCACAATGTCCAGGCAGGTTTGGAAGCTCTCCAGAGAAGGAGGCTCCACAACCTCTCTGGACAGCCTGCTCCAGGGCTCCAGCACCCTCACACCAAAGAAGTTTCTCCTCATGTTCAGAGGGAACCTTCTGGGTTCCAACTTGTGCCCGTTACCCCTTATCTGATTACTGGGCAGCACTGAGAAGAGTGTAGCCATATCCTCTTGCCCTCTGCCTTTAGCTTTTGAGAAGATCCCCTCTCAGTCTGCTCCTCTCTAAGCTAAACATCTCCAGGTCTCTTGGCCTCTCTGTGTAAGAGAGAAGCCACCAGCTTCTGCTCAGTGGCATAAATATACTGGCCAGAACTAGCCACCCCTCACCAGACCTGTGCTCTAGACCTTTCACCAGCTTTGTTGCCCTTCTCGGGACACACTCCAACACCTCAATGTCTTTCTTGTAGTGAGAGGCACAAAACAAGCCAGGATTTAAGGTGGAGCCTCACCAGGGCTGAGTACTCACTAGTCCTGCTGGTCACACTATTCCTGAGCTAGGATGCTTTTAGCCTTCCTGGCCACCTGGGCACACCCTGGCTCACATTCAGCTGGCTGTCAATCAACACACCTTTTGATCAGAAAAGCTTTTCCATCTGCTGACAAAACAGAATAATTCAGCTGCAAGCAACCTCTCTGCCTTTCTTTCAGACCCCATGTTAGATACAGACATTCAAGAGTTAGCCAACCTCACCACCAGAGACAGTGACCTGGAGAACTTTGAAAGGCTCTTCACAAAGCTGAAAGAAATGAAAGGTAAGTGCCAGGGAGACACACGCTGACCTCTGTCACCTGTTCTAACCCCTCAATGGCATGAAGCCAGTGTGTGAGTTGGAAAAGGTCTACAAATTCCTATTCTCCTCCTTGAGGTTGATCTTTTCATTAATTTGCCCTACACCTTGCTAGGGCTTTTGCAAGAAGTAGATGTTGCTCAGCTGGCTGCTCTCACCCTGGGTTTGTCCATCATGAATTAATGCTTCAGTTTTCTATAAAACCTAAAAGATTACTTTTTCCCCCCTTTTATCTCACAATTATGCCAGTCTGTTTGAGATGAAATCTGCTGCACTCAGAAAGATCAGCTTGCTGTGGTTTGGGCACCGCTTTTACTAAATGAGATTCCCTTTTCATGATCCTAAATTTCTTGGTAGTCCCTAAAATAAACAGCTGAAACAGGCAGTTCTCTCTCTGCTCCCTCTTGATGTTGCCAACCTCAGTCCTGTTCTTTTCCACAGATAAAGCTGCCACATTGCCTCATGAACAAAGGAAGCTACATGCAGAAAAGGTGAGGTTTTGAAATTGATTGAACTTTGACATGATTTAAAAATAGGCTTTCCCTTTCTGAGATTTAGTTACTGCTCTTGCAGAGCTCCTCTGTTAGGGGTGTCGAGTTAGGAGGAAGTTCTTCACAGAGAGAGTGATTTGCCATTGGAATGGGCTGCCCGGGGAGGTGGTGGAGTCGCCATCCCTGGTGGTGTTCAGGCAAAGCCTGGATGAGGCACTTAGTGCCATGGTCTGGTTGATTGGACAGGGCTGGGTGCTAGGTTGGACTGGATGAGCTTGGAGGTCTCTTCCAACCTGGTTGATTCTTTGAAGACTGTCTGGTGTCTCCCAAGAGATGAAGAACAAACCTGGAAGTTTGAAACAGAAAAAAAACCCTTCCCCTTTCAGAATTTCTGAAGCAAAAGCCCTGCAGTCACCAAGGCTCTAAGCCAGCTTCCACTTCAGTCATGGAAAAGCCTTGATCTCAAGGAAAAATTATGCCTTAATTAGCAGCAGGCTGGTACCAGACACTTGCCACCAATCTAAACTGTTGCCTCCATATCGTTGAAGTGTCTTACCTTGAGAGGATCACCACTGTCCCTAGAATCACGGCTCCTAGATTTAGCTGCTGCTCAGTTTCTGGGTTTTATGGGTGGTAGAGCCCAAACTTTCAGTCATTTAAGATGAATTTTCCTCCTTTCCCACTTTTTCATTCATGATTAGGTGGCCAAAGCGTTCTGGATGGCGATCGGAGGGGACAGAGATGAAATTGAAGGTCTCTCCTCAGACGAAGAAAACTAAGCTGTGTAGCTGCAGGCATCAGAGCAGTGCTAAAAGAGATCTTTCCCTGCAGTGAGTGTTGATTGTGAAAAGCCCCATTTAGCTTTAGTTGCTTGCTTTGGTTAAAGGATTCTCCACATCACTGTAACTAAGTGACACATTCCACACCTCCTAATGGGTCGAGTGGCTCTGTCTGACTCTTCATTTGTTCTCTCTCAGAGGGTTTTGGAAGGTGGTGCATGCAGGGAGAGGAAGTGGTAATAATTAGTTTACTTTTTTATTTCAAATGAACATTTTTATAGTTTCCTTGTTGGAGTTTAAATAAACCAATTGACTACCAGTTATCTCTCAACATATGGCTGGTGGTTGTTAAGTGACTACTTCATCCTCAGCTCCACATTTCAGATACAGGCCTGGCTGATGGTTTTATGTAGCCATAGAGCTGAATTCCCAGTTCAAACAAACCAGATTTCTATGAGCCACGAAGGAAGAATTGCTGAATTGTGCCCTGCTGTGAGATGCTCTCTGCCAGGGCTGCAAGATGAATCCTGCCCAGTGCCAAAGCTATTAAAAGTGGCCCAGAGGCTTTGAATTCTGTTTGTGTGCATGCCCCTGTGCTCCTCTGGGAAGCCAGGTGTTGTGCCATACTCCCTGCATTGCCATTAGAAACTAAATTCAGAATTAAATGCAAGACAGATTTTGGCTGCTGTTCCAGGGGTGAAGTTCCATGCCTGAGCCTCCTGCAGCGCTTGGCTTCCAAGGGCTGCAGAATGCAGAGACCTTCTGCTGGTCAATTCTGGCCTAAAGGCCTAAAGACAGAAGCTATGATCTCAAAAACTCTACACTGATGGATTCAGTCAGCAGAACATGAGCCAGCCTGGGCCCAGTTGGCCAAGAAAACCAACAGCATTGTGGATTGGATCAGGAATGGTGTGGCCAGCAGGACCAGGGCAGTGATTGTCCTGTACTCAGCACTGGTGAGGCCATCCCTCAAATACTGGGTGCAGTTTTGGGCCCCTCACTACAAGAAGGACATTGAGATGCTGGAGTGGGTCCAGAGGAGGGCAGTGAAGCTGATGAAGGGTCTGGAAAACAGGTTTGGAGAGGAGCAGCTGAGGGAGCTGGGGTTGTTTAGCCTGAAGAAAAGAAGGCTGAGGAGAGACCACCTGGTTCTCCACAGCTCCCTGAAAGGTGGGGGGTTCAGTCTCTTCTCCCAGGGAACAAGCAATAGGGCAAGTTGCCCCAGGGGAGGTTTAGCTTGGACATGAGGAACAATTTCTTCTCCAGAGGGTTGTCAAGGCCCTGCCCTTGGCTGCTCAGAAGAGTGGTGGAGTCCCCATCCCTGGAGGGCTTCCAAAGCTGTGTAGATGTGGGGCTGTAGGACATGGTTTGGTGGTGAGCTGGCAGTGCTGGGGTAATAGTTGGACTCCATGATCTTAACGGTCTCTTCCAACCAAAACAACTCCATGATTCTATGATTTATTACAGGCTGATGCTCCTGTAGGTTCATTCCAAGGCACCAGAGTACAGGTCGCAAATTGCTGCTTTTTATGATATCAAGGGTTAGAAAAAGCCTTTGTCCTCAGATGCAGTGTGTTGGCATCTGTGCAGGCACACAGCTGCAGACCCGATGGAGAGTCTAAACATCAAGGTAGTGAGAAAAAGGAGGAAGGCACAGGTGGAGAGGGAGCGAGTGGAATGCCTCCCTGTCACCTCTTCTACTGCAGTCAGCCATCAGATACAGTCAGTGGATCAGTTTCAGCCCTTAAGAAACAGAGCAGAAGCCTCTAAGGCTCCCTGACAGGAGGCTGGAGTGAGGCAAGTGGTGGACCAGGATGCCCAGAGAGGCTGGGGAGTCTCTTTCTCTGGAGCTTCCAAACCCACCTGGCCATTGTGATCCTGGGCAAGCTGCTGTGGGTGCCTCTGCTTTAGCAGGGGGTGGACTGGATGATCTCCAGAGGTCACTTCCAACCCCCACCATGCTGGGATTTGGTGAGATATTAGGAAATAGTTTTAATGATCTTAAAGAGTATTGGTTTTAAATCGAGTTTAGTTTGCTGGTAGCTTGGGTTTTGTTCTGGGGGTTGTTGTTTGGGTTTTTTTCTGCAGTCTTTGTGCCTCCAGAATTTCTTTACAAAATAGATGTGACCAAAATGAATAAATGGGGCATTAGTGGAACAGTAAACATTGTTGTGTCTTCCAATCCGTTCCTCTCTGTATCCCACAGCATTGTTAAGCAGAACAAAGAATCCTCACCTTGGATTTCTATCCCTGTTAAATGGTTTGAAAGCTGTTTGCTTTCCCTGGTACTGTGCTGGACTGGAACCACTCTGGAGTTAAGGTGATGCACTGGGGCTAGATGTAGCAGCTTTTCCTAGGTAAAGAGGCCCATGAATCTCTGGGTAGACAGGAGAGAGATCTTAAGACACAATTGATAGACTGGGTTGGATTGGAATGGACCTTGAAGCTCAGCTAGTTCCAACTCCCCCTGCCATAGGCAGGGGCACCTCCCACTATACCAGACTGCTCAAGGCTTCACCAGCCTGGCCTCGGACTCCTCCAGGGAGGGAGCATCCACAACCTCCCTGGGCAATCTGTGCCAGTGTCTCGCCACCCTCACTGGAAAGAATTTTTTCCCAATCTCCAGTCTGAATCTCCCCTCCTTCAGCTTCAGTCCATTCCCTTTCACTGTCACCACAAGCATGTGCCAGAAGTCCCTCCCCAGCTCTCTTGTAGCCCCCTTGATGTACTGGAAGGCTGCTCCAAGGTCTTCCTGGAGCCTGCTCTCCTCTGTGCTGAAGAACCCCAACTCTCCAGCCTGTCCCTATAGGAGGGGAGCTGATCTGATCATGCTCCAACTCTCTGATCATCAGTCCACTGAGAGTTTGAGGCCAAGTCCTCTCTTTCTCTGCAGCCACTTCAGTTTGTGTTTTTTTGTGATCCAACTAATTGGTAGGTCGTTAGAAATAAATTGGGTGTAAAATTAAACTGACAAACAAGTGTGCCACTTTGTTAATGAACTTGCAGCTAAAGGCTGCAGAAATGTTGTGTTCAATCAATTATCAAAAGAGGGAAAATGCTCCTTGCATCCCAATACAATAACATGACTCTCAAAAAGGGGTCACTCTAGCAGTGCTTTGGTCCCTCCCAACCTGGCATTCTGTGTTTCTCCCGTGTATGAGATGATAGAATGAGGGGAGATGGCCTGAAATTGTGCCAAGGCAGGTTTAGGTTGAAGATTAGGAACAGTTTCTTTCCTGCAAGAGTGGTCAGGCATTGGAACAGGCTGCCCAGGGAGTTAGTAGCATCACCATCCCTGGAGGTGTTCAAGAAACCTGTGGACATGGCACTCTGGGACATGGTTTAATGACTGTGATGGTGTTAGGCTGAAGGTTGGATTGGATGACCTTAGAGGACTTTTCCAACCCAAACAATTCCCTGCTAAACATCCACAGTTAGTAGATGACAGCAAGAAAATCCCTCCAAGTAGTTTTTATCCATCATAAGGTGGGTGTTATGGTGTAGACTCTGGCTCTTAGCCTTGGTGGAGCTTACTATTGCTGCTCCCCTCTTTTCCTTTCTCCCTCCCTCCCCTGCCTGGTGCAGGAGAAGCTCCTGCAGGATGCATGGGGGGAAATCTATAGGCAGGGATGAAACCTCCCTAGAGATCCAGCCACCTCAAACTGTATTTTGCTCCAGCTTCCCTTTTCTAGTGCAAAGGAGAAGTTTGTGATACTGCAGTCTGTGATCTCTTCAGGTGACAACCAGCAGAGCTGGCAGCTCAGACCTGCTTTACTACATCACGCTGGAGTTCTGGCAACTCCACTACCAAACCTGGACGAGACCCTTTTTATTACCACATTGTTGGAAACCTGAGTGGAAAAAGTATTCTCAAAAAATCCTCTGTCAGGAAAAACAACCCAAAAAACCCATAAAGTGGATCTGAATTTCAGCGAAACTCTGGGAGGAGTGTCAGCAGTTCAGGGAATTAGATGACTCTGCCTTGGCCGGGTGAGCAGTGCTGGCTGCACAATGCCCTCCCTGAGGCCAGCTCAATGCCCACTTAGCTTTACCTCCCTCCTCTCTAGTATGCCAGCTGACCTTAGGACCTGCCTTCTAACAGCTGCTTCCCTGGACACTCCATGGCACCACTCACCTGGGCATAGGCCCAGTAATGAGAGCAGCAGCAGGGACATACCCTATGGTACCCAGTTCTCAGCTGACCAAAACTTAGCCTGGGAGATTAAGACAAGAGAACCTTAGAGCAGCTTTCCAGTACCTCAAGGGGGCTGAAGGAGAGCTGGAGAGTGACTTCTGACAGAGGATAGCAGCGATAGGATGAGGGAAAATGTTTGGTTTGGGCTGGAAAAAGGGATTGAGACTGGAGATTAGGAAGTTCTTTCCAGTTCGGGTGGTGAGATACTGGAACAGGTTGTCCAGGGAGGCTGTGAATGTCCCCTCCCTAGCGGTGTTCAAGGCCAGGTTGGATGAAGCCTTGAGAAACCTGCTCTGATGGAAGGTGTCCCTGCCCACAACAGGGAGGGTGGAACTGGATAATCTTTAAGGTCCCTTCCAACCCAGACCATTCTGTGAAGTTCTCTCTAATGCAGCCATGAACAGCTTACCTGTGGGGGAGCTGTGTAGAATCTGTCTTCAAGATTCACCTGGAGAAAAGCCCAGCTGGCCTGATCCAGCACTGGCTGCAGTCTTGGATCACTCATGAGGTTGGACTGAAGACCTCCAGTAGACTGTTCCAGCCACCTTTGCCTGGCTGTGATGAAAAGAGTGAGGCACTTGGACACCAGTTCCAAGAGGAATCCTGTTTCACAGTGTCAGTGTGGATTAGATGAAAGGTCCTGAGCTGGACCAGAATCTGGGCTGTGCCACGAGAATTAAAACCTTGCCACCAGAGCACTGTGGCTTGGAGACCTATTTATGCCCACCCACCTGCCCTCCTCTGTTCTGCAGGAGCAAACTGAGTCTCCAAACCCATGACTTCAACACCGGACTTGAAAATGATACGCTTCCTCAACCTGGACACACCAGAGGTGTTCAGGGTCTGTTGTACAACCAAACACTAAGGACAAGGCTCCTGCCCTTCTGAATGTGGAGCTTCCCAATGCACAGCACAAGGTGAAAGTACAACTGCAGGGCAAAGTTATTCAGAGTATCAAGGCTGGAAAAGATCTCCAAGATCATGGAGTCCAACTATTACCCCAGCACTGCCTGCTCACCACCAAACCATGTCCCTCAGCACCACATCTCCAGAGTTCTGAAAGTCCTTCAGGGATGGAGAACACCACTGCCCTGGGCAGCCTAGACTAGGACCTTTAACAACACTTTTGGGGCAGAAATTGTTCCTCATGTCCAACCTAAACCTCCCCTGGGGCAACTTGCCCTGTTGCTTATCTCGTGAGAGAAGCGACCAACTCCCACCTGACTCCAACCTCCTTTCAGGCAGTTGAGGAGAGCCAGAAGGTCTCCCCTCAGCGTGCTTTTCTCCAGGCTGAAAACCTCAGGTCCCTCAGCTGCTCCTCATCAACTCTCTTCTCCAGCCCTGCTCATCACACCTACCTACAGATGCTGCTGTCTGAATTACCTGTGGTTCCAAAATTCCAAACACCTTCGGTTTGGGTCCTTAGAGGTCCTTTTCCAACACCCTTATTTTCTCAGGAGCCTCAGTTTTCAAATCCAAGTTTATTAAAACGTCCAAAATAGAACTTACAGTTTCACATATGAAATAGGAGGGCATACAGAGTACAGGCCTTTAGTAACAAAGTAGTGAGTAATGCTGGAGGGGCTAAAGCAGGGCGCGACATCACCAGCCGCTAACGTACAGGCTGGGGTTAAGAACATCTAAACACTACTCAAACATGCTCATAGATACTGCAGGGGACAGCTCAGTCTGGAGTGAAGGAAGTGGGATGCCACCTCAGGAGAGTGAGTTGGGTGCACCTCAGCAGCACAGAGACTGGTGCAGAAGCCTCCTCTTAGTACCCACAGACTGGAGGAAACATTGAGATGAACCCAAAGGTTGCTGATGTCTTCTCTCTCTCAAGCCTCAGGAATCTGAAGAGCACAATTTGAGGGCCCATGTGGGAACCTGGCTTGTTGCTGAAGGATGAAACAGCAACGTGGATGAAGGCTCCTGCTGGAGAAGTCCTTGGTCTATTTCACTGGCCAGGCTTTGCTGCTCAGTTCTGAGGCGAGTCTCTTGCTCTCACATCAGTAACTGCCTCGTTTCTTGCAATCATCAGAAAGGAACATTGGAAAGCTTTAACCCTCTGAGTCCTTAACTGCCCTTTCTGCTAAAGATTCAATTTCTGATTTACCCAAATATTCAAGAAAGACATAAACACAAAAGCATGGACAAGATAAAGCCCTACGCTGCAACTGTAACCATGCCTCTCCGTCAGCTACGACACAGTGACCAAGTACTCCCCATTCCAGCTTATCTGTCACCAAATTCCATTCCTCTCACCTATCCAGTAGAGAACTCTGACAGCTCTCAGATGTTGTGTGATAGGGCTGAAGTCCTTCACTGAGCTTTATTCCTCCTGCTCCTTGTGCCTTTCCGGTTAGCAGGCAGCACATGGGATGGTTGCCAGTGCTTGAGATGGAGTCCCGAATGTTCTTCACCCTGCAAAGGAGCCCTCTGCAGAAGTCAGAGACTCTGCTGATCCTTCAGGGCACAGCAAATTCATTTTACTCAAAGGTTACCCTCAGCCCCACTGTGGGCTACATGGGGAGCCAGGGCTTTGGGGGATTAAATGTCTCCATCTTTTGCACACAGACACACGCCGGTTCCTGGCAATTCAATCAGATGGACAGCACTGGGTTACTCCTAAGACAAGCTTAACATGGAATACAAACTGCAATTCAGTTCAGTACATTAAGAATAATAATGAAAAACCCAAACTAACAAAATCACCACAGTCATTTCAACTCACAAGGCCATCAGTATCATCTGCCAGCAGCCAGGCCTTTGTGTATGGCTACACTAGTTAAAAAGAGGCAAAGTTCCTGCCGGTGACTCCCTTCTAGTAACAGAAAGGTCTGGAATCCTGGGAAAAGTAGCCAAGACTTCCCTTCCAGGAGAAGATTTTCCAGGATGGGTGTGTAACCTAAGCTAGGCTGACTGCATACAGCTGTGCTACATATCAAAGCTACTTCAGAAACTTCCAGGCAAAACTCAACCCCAGCAGCAGGCAGCTGCAGCTCTGGGGCCATCCCTGCTTACAGCCACCTCCAGCTTCAGGCCACCTTGTCCCTTTCCTTAGTGTCCACACCAGTGGTGTGACCTGGCAGGTTTCAGAGCTGACAGGAAATGAGCTTCCATCTGCACAGCCACTGCAGTTGTGCAGCAGGAAAGGAAAGTCAGCCACCACCTCCCTGGGATCACAGCCCTTCCCCAGCCTTTATCTTGTCATTTGCTGCAAGGTTCAGGATTTCCCATCTGGCTCTATCAGGTAACTTGAGAAACCACAAAGCTTCTATGAATTAGTGAGAAGGCAAACAAAGGGCAGCAGAGGAAATTAATACTTTAGTGGAGATAATCTCCTCAGTTTTATCTAACTGCACTGCTCATATTTTCCATCTGAACTATTTTACTTAAGGGATGATGAGGGGAGATGAACTGAAGTTTTTATGCATCATCTGAATCCTGCTTTTCAAAAGGCACCCAGGTAGCAATTAATTACCCTGCACCAAGCAGAAGATACCCATCTGGTTCCTAATAGAAATCCAGGCCCAACTCTTAGCTTGGCCAAGAAGGTGATTCTAGTTGCAAACTTCCTAGTAAAGCTGAGGTTTATTCCTGATTCCACGCAAACAGCATCATGCAGAATCGGCACCCTGGCACTGGGACTGAAGATGTCATTTACTAAGGCACAAGGCAGCAGAGTCAAATTTCCTTCCTCCATGATTAGGTGGACAACCAAACCCACTTGTTCATTAAAAGAATCAATTACGACTTAAAAGACACCTGAGGGGGGGGGGAACCTGGGGCCATTTCCCCCCCCCCCCTCACCAAAGCAGCGAGGCAAACACTTCCACAAAGGTCAGGAGAAAGCTGTTCGCAGCTGTTAGGAACCTGTACCTGAAAGTTCCTGCCAAATCAACCCACAACAGAAGCCCTGCTCTTGAACTGGCTACAAAATGCTGCTTTGTACAGCTGCTGTCATTGCATCTGTGCAGGCAGAGATCTGACCAAACTCTAAAACCCACTAAAAATCCCAGGAACCCTCCAGCACTAGGATATGAGGCGTGCTGCACAGCAAGAGCTCCAGTCCAAATTCTGGGAGGGGATATTCCCAGGTGCCTGCATCATCCAGGAGCACATCCACCACTGAAAGCCTTCCTTCATGCACAGAATGTCCTTTCTCGTTTGTGGAAGAGAACTCCCTGAAGCAGCCCTTTGTTTGCCTGCTCTAACAAAGGCCAGCAGCAAGTCTCTGCGATCCTCCATTCCTGCGCCCTGTCTTCTTGATGCCTCAGGTGTAAAACAGGTGGTGCAAACCAGGTGGTAGCATTGATAAACAGAGTCTGAAAGGAACCAGCACATGGAACAGCCTCTCTCTGCAGCTGGGCAGGTCCATGGCGACTCCTGGGAACTGCCTGAAGTGCTGTCACAAGTCAGCACCCTGCGACGGAACCAAGGTGCTCTGAAGTGGCAAACCTCACCCTGGCGCTGAGCTCAGCAGGGCCACTCCTGTTCACACCTGCAGGACTAAAGCCTTAACACAAGCCACTCGAAGTCCATCTACTCTGTTTTGTATATGAAACAAAGGAAAGAAAACAAAAGATTTCCATAGGAAACTGATTCTCACTTTCTCCCCTCCCTATCCTAATGTTTTGGCACAAACGTGTGACATTCAATGCAGGTATAAAGACACAGATAACTGCAGAGCACTCACAAAGTTTCTGAGACATATTTGGCAACTCTGAACCATAAAAACAAGTGCTAAGGGTTGGGTTGGTTGCTTGCTTTTTCCAGTTGTGGCAGTTGTTTGCTATGAAAGTTGCTGCAGAGAAATAAAATATATATATATATATGAAACAGTCTGGAGCATGTATGTTTAAAAGGAAGGTTTTATAATACAAGGAAATACACACTCTCCCAGTTTCTCCAGGCAAAACCACATCTCAGAGCATTTCAATCAGCTGGAGTAAGTTTCAAACAGAAGGGGTTTGTGTCTGAGATGTCCTGGTTCATGTGCAGCCACATCTGACAGCGTGGGATGACCTGTTAAAGGGCGTCTTGTGAAATGGCAGCGAGGGGCTGTTCACTTCCACCACTAGAGCAGAGGAGGACACGAATTCACTACACCCCTAGGATGTCAGGAGTGGCAGAAACTGTTCAATGTGCTGAGAAAATGGAATCCAAGCTCTCTGTGGTTAATGCAAAGAGACCACAGGCTCACGGAGGTGTAACGTGTCCAGCCACAGCTCCCTGCAGGACAAACGTCTGTCTGGGAGCAGCTCAAGTCAACAGTTGCTGCAGCAACATCAGGAGGAGCCTTCTGGCCTTTTGCTTCCAATCAATCCAGTCTGGGACCACCAGGGTATCAGCTGTGTCCCCCAGCCATGAAGCAAGACCCTGCCTCCATGTCAGCAGCCCAGCAGGGGAAATTCATTCCTTTTAGGATACACTACTGGGGGAATCAGTTCTTGTCTGTGATTTCAATACTTCCTCTTCCCCTGTGGATCAGGTGGATGGTGACAGGAATGCACAAGAGCCATCTCAACGTCCCACAGAACCTGGCTTTTCAGAGATGATGCAGGAAAAGAGCCTGGATCTGCATGAGTCAGCTGGAAAGTGTCCTCTGAGCCATGCTCATGGTGGCGGGACACGGCTGGAGGCTGAGCACTGGCATCTCTGAGCTGAAACCAAGTCCAGTTTCTTACCATGATAAACATCAGCTTCAAACTCTTAACTGCAGTGGCCCATAGCAGAGTAACCAAAGTGCTAACAGTTTCAGTGGAAGTGGCTTACAAGGGGATTCAGTTAAAAAAACCCAAACCAAACCCAGGAAAATCCACTTTCTTCTCTTTTTCCTCTTTTGTTTAGCAGATTTTTTTTCCCTCATCACCTCAATAACTGGGAATTTGTTTACTATGCATTTTGCTAAGGGTTAAGTCAATTCTGTTTCCCAGTCTTTATTCCCACCCTCCCTCACCTGCCCCCCAGGAGATGTTTCCTTAGGAGACGCTGGAACAACGAATACTGGGGGAGCCCATCTGTGTCAGGACCTTGTCCAGCCACTGCAGAGGACCATTAAGATGCAGTTCAATCCAGCAGGGAGTACTGGTCACAGTCTGCCGCCTACAAGAGAGAAGGGTTGAGGGGGCAGGGGAGGGAGAGAAGGAAAAATAAAACCACATAAATGTGACTTAGAAAACTTGACCAATGTGAAAAGGTTTTCCAGCTACTGAAGCATTCCTTCCTGCTTAGACAATAGTTCTGCACGTGAGGCCAAGGGAAAGTCTCTCTCTCTCTCTCTCCTGAACACAGTTTTGGCTTTGGCCTCTGCTGCCAACTTCTTTCAACCCCCTACCTTTACTCTCTATGGTTCCTACAATCCCAAAGGAGCAGCTGACTACAGAACCTATTCACTACTCGGATTCCTGAAAACGAGAGCACATGATTCTTTGAAGGGGAAGGAAGGTGTTGATCCAAGCAAAATTCTGCAGCTTTAGTGTGCAGATTTTGCTTCTCCCCAGCACAGTTGGCTGCTGCACTTGGGACAAACAGCCTCACAAACACTCCAGGCCTGGGGCAGAGTGGCTGGAAACTGCCTGGGGAAAAAGGACCTGAGGGTGTTCTTGGACAGTAGCTGGAGATGAGCCAGTGTGTGCCCAGGAGACCAAGAAGGCAAACAGCATCTTGGCCTGGATCAGTAAGAGTGTGGCCAGCAGGACCAGGGCAATGATGGTCCCCTTAGACTCAGCACTGGTGAGGCCATCTCTTGAATACTGGATTCAGTTTGGGGCCCCTCATAACGAGGATGTTGAGGTGCTGGAGCAGGTCCAAAGAAGAGCAAGACTCAAAGCTCTTAGAGGTCTTTTCCAACCCAAACAATCCTGTGATTCTCTAATTAGACAGCAATGTAAGCAGCTTGCCAAACAGGTGACATTCCTCTGGGAAGCTCTCTTTTTCCTGTGTCTCTAGGTCCTAGCAGAACATGGCAGTGATGGAGAGAGATCAGCACCGAGCCACTTGCACTCCCTGCTGCAGCAGGGAGGTTTGAATCTCACACCACACATGTTGTGTATCATCCAATGCAGATCTGCATTTGATCGGCTGCCTTAAAAAGCAGCAGAAATGCTGCAGAGTGAAAGACCCCAGCAGCAGAACTGTGGAGTCCAACCAAATGTTTTGAAATCCCTCAGGAGTTGGCAGCTGTGGCCAGAGAGCAGAGTAGGATCCTTGCTGGGTCAGCACACATCAGGCTTTGACTTTCCCCTGCCACGAAGCACCTTCCCCCTCTCCTGTCTGCTTCTCTCTTACTCTCCCTGAGGCCAGACCCCATGGAGTGTCTCCAGATGGGAAAGCAGGAAGAGATGGGGAGGAAGGGAGGGGAAGGGAGGCCAAGGCCCAGGGCAAGGGGCTCTCCCTCCTCTGCTGAGGGATGGCAGGAGTCCTGTTCTAGGCAGAGAGGCAGGGACAGCTGCTGTGGAGGAGGAGGATTATGAAGAGAGAGAAATAGCCTGCAGACAGCCTTGTTGTACACCCTCATTCCCCACAGAAGCTGTCCTTGGAAGTTGTTTGTGGGAGGCAGAAGCCCTAAGTCTGCAGGGCCCAGGGAGAAGCCACTGCTGAAAATGGACTCTGTGCTCTGTGGGGCTACCCTGTGTTCTCACCACCATCCCCACCCCTCCACGGCTTTGGGCTTTGGGGTACAGCTCTGCAAGGCCTCGGACAGGGCTGTATCCCATTCCATTGGTGAATCTGTATCTCTCCTCCTTGGAACTGAAAAAGGAAGCAGCTCCCTGCAGGCACCCCACCCATTCCCAGCTCAGGCGTGGCTGGCCAAAGCTGGCAGCCCAGGTTGTGCCCTAAGAGTGGGTGTATGGGATGGGCTTGTCCCATGCAGCAACCAAATGGCAAGTGGTTTGCATCCAAGGGTGTCTCCTGAGTTGTTTGGGCAGGAGGAGTGCAGGACAGGGAGAGCAGAACACCTCTCTTGCTCTGCTGGCTTCAAGTGAAGCACACAAACTTCTCAGATCCCAGGATAAAAATAAAGTGCCCCTGACCTCAGAGCACTCCCCTCTGCTGCCTGAAACTAGCCTAACACTGGGCAGCCCCACAACTGACCTGGCAACACCCTACAGAAACTCACAACCTCTGAAGCACTTCTGCCCTCCATAAACCTATCACAGCAAGTTTCATTCTGCCTTCCCACCTCGACAGCCAACACTCTGGCTCCAGCCTTTCAGAAAGACAAACTCTCCAAAGCTCTCCATGCCCTCAGCTTTCTCCATCAGGTTCTGGCTGGGCAGAGGAGAACCTCCATGTCACAGGGTGCTTAGGTAGGCTGCTTCTCCCTCCTTCCCCCACCAAATCCCTGGCACACAAAAGCCCTCAACACCCCACCAAAGACTGCTCAAAAAAACTAAGCAGCTAAAGCAGAAATCAGTGGAGGAGTCCTCTGGAGGCAGCTCCAGCAGTAACGTTTTCATCTATGAATCAGCCTGACAGATGAACGTGCTCTGAGAAGGGCAGGAGATGTAGTATTTTGTGGCAAGGAAATGAAGGAGCAGGAGAGCAGCTCCGGGTTTCAGTGCCTCCAGGACTCTAATGAGATAGTTGACTTTCCGTAAGTCACGCTCATCTGGATCTCATTACCAGCTGTGGCTCACAGCCAGGGCTGAAATGCTCTGGCTCAGCTGCAGGACAATTTCAAAACAAAATGGACTCCAAACATCTGGAGAAATGAAGAAGAGTGGGAGAGTAACGTGCAGGGCCCAGGCTCCAACTGATACTGCTGGAGGCAGCTGGGCAAAGGGAGCATGGGCAGACAGCCCGAGGGCTCCAAGAGGCAGGGACTGCCCCCAGATCTTAACTAGAGCCACAGATGTAAAGGGTACAGAGTCAAGGATTTCAAAATCACATTTGGCTTCCATCCTGGTCAGTTCTCTTTCTCCCATAAAACCACCTTCATTTTCCAGTCCTTTTTGTCTCCTTCCTGTGATACTCTGGGATGTTTGCTTGCTAAGGCACTGGAGGGACAGCAAGGCAAGTGTCCCTCACATTGCCTCCATTGCCCCCTTGCCAGAATGACCACATCACAGATCCTGAACATCAGACTCTCCTTTTTATCTTCAGTAGTCACTTGGAAAATGATTGTGAGCATCAGGCCCTCCTTTTTATCTTCAATATTCACTAGGAAAAATGATCCTATTTCTCTCACTGCCTCCAGCCACACCTAAAGGACTGTCCTGTGACAAGCACCAAGGAAAGGATGAGGAGCTTTAACTCCAACAGCTCTTCCAAACAAACTTTCAAGCCCATCTGCTTTTATCTCAATTCACACAAATCCCAGCATAGTGAGAGTTGGAAGGGACCTCTGGAGATCATCTAGTCAGCTCCCCTGCTAAAGCAGGGTCACACACAGCAGCTTGCCCAGAATCATGATGTCCAGGTTGGTTTGGAATCTCTCTGAAGAGGACAACTCCACAGGCTCTCTGAACAGCCTGCTCCAGGGCTCTGGCACCCTCAAATTTCCTTGGTCCCTGATAAAATCCACCAAACCCAATCCATATCTATTGGGAAGCACTCACACTGACCCTAACCAGATAGGAGTGTAGTTGTAAAATGCCCAAACTATCAAAAATACATCTAGTTTTGGGAATAAATACAAAGCCATGGTTCCCACACAGGCCAATAATGACCTGGAATTACCTGCTGAGCTCCAGTAAAGCTCTGGGTTCGCACATGCTGTGACCAAACACACATGCTTATAGAAATCATAGAATGGTTTGGGTTAGAAAGGACCTTGAAGATCATCCAGTTCCAACCCCACTGCTATAGGCAGAGACACCTCCCGCTAGCCCAGCTTGCTCAAGGCCTCATCCAGCCTGGCCCTGAACGCCTCTAGGCAGGGAGCGTCCACAACCTCCTTGGGCAACCTGTTCCAGTGTCTCACCATCCTTACTCTAAGGAATTTCTTCCTACTATTTAGCCTAAATCCACCCTTCTGAGGCTGAGTCCTCCAGGTACATCACATGAGGTATGTCCTACACAAATGGGATGGGGAAAACAAAAGATGAAATTAACATTCACAACAGCTCCCACCTATCTGAGGAGACATAATGCAGAGTAAAAAAGCTTTATGCTTCCTAGGCTGTGAAACAGAGGAGTGGCAGCAGCAAGCAGAATCCTGCTGTGAAGTTCCATTCCAAAACCTGACCTGTATTCTGCTCCCCATCCCTTGACGAAGCTCATGCGGATGGTGCACATTCTGGTCAGCTGGTAGACAGCTTCGAAGCCCTGGTTGACAGACTGAGCCAAGAGAGCAGCAAACTCCTGGTTGTTAAAAATCTTCAAGTTGCATCCTGAGGAGAAAAGAATGTGACAAGAGCAAGGTTTTAGCTAAAACAGTTGAGGATGGAAAGAAACTCCCATCTGATACTGCAGATTGGTTAAACACATGAAAAGGGATCAAGGTTGCCACATTTCCACAGCTCTTAGGCTGGAGAGGAAGAAAGTCCTGCTAAGGGCAGGAACAGTGAGTGCAAGACCAAACCTGGGCTCTTCATGTGAACCTTCTCACGCATCCTTTGTGGTCATTTGCCCCTTATTGTCATTTAAAAATCCGACTATGACCATCATGGTTGACAGCAGTAATCAGTGTGGGGCCTGAGAGAAAGGAAAAGTGCAGGCTGAAAATGGGGACTCACTGGTGTTGGACTTACATGGTGTCCATCAGCAGAAGAAATGGAGGAGTCCTGAAGTGCAGCCACTCTGGCAAGCCAGAAACTAGTTATCAGGGTTTAAAGGCTGGTAGCAGAACTACAGTCATAGTATCACAGAAAGCACCGGTTTGGAAGGCACCTCTAAAGGTCCTTGCAGTTAGCAAGGACACCCCCAGCTAGATCAGGTTGCTCAAAGCCTTGTCAGGCCTGACCTTGAACATCTCCAGGGATGGGGCCTGCACCACCTCCCTGGGAAACTCATTCCAGTGTTTCACCACCCTCATAGTAAAGAACTTCCTTATGTCCTAAACCTATCCTTCTCCAATTTCAAGCCCAATGGCTTGTCCTATCACTACAAGCCCTTTTCACAAGTCCCTACCCAGGTTTCTTGTAGGCCTTTTCAAGTACTACAAGGCTGCTGTAAGGTCTCCCTAAGCCTTTTCTCTAGGCTGAACAAGCCCAATTCTCTCAGCCTGGCCACACAGGAGAGGTGCTTCAGTCTTCTGATCAATTTTGTGGTCCTTCTCTGGCCCCAGTCCATCAGATCCAGGTCCTTCTTGTGCTAATCCTCTCTTAAATTCAACTACCATGCACAGAAGAATTTTCCTTTAAAACCACAGACCTTCCCTAATGTTTAGTCCCTAAACATTAGGTAGAAGACCCAGGACAACTTATTTAGCTGGCTTGAGGTGCTAAAGGTGAAATACAACAACAGCCTTCCTCATTTAAATGAGCAAACAAAGACAGAACTCCTCAAATAGGTGTTGCTGGGTTTGCTTTCTCCCAGATAATCACATACAAGTTCAACTCTGCAACTTGGCACACAACCCACGCGCTTTGGGATTACACATGGGCCAAGGCTGACAAACAACCATTTGGACCAGGATGAATTGTTTGTGTTGGGTTTTTTTTCCCTACAAAATCACTTCAGAGCCTGCTGCCTTGGGCTGGACTGATACTGTCATCTGTTTTGGGTCCAACTGCAGAAAGCAAAGCGTAACCGCATGTGACAGCTCAGCAGCTGCGGCAACAACTGCCCGTTTTTGTGACCAGGACAGAGCGGAGCTGAGGAGCTGTGGCTCTTGCTGAGAGTTTGAAGGGAAGCTGGGTCAGGCAGCCTAAGGTGGCAGGGAAAATAAGAAGGGCATCAGGTTGAGCACAGAGAAAAGCAAAAGCAAGCAGGAGGAGACTGCCAAGCTTTGAGACTTCAGGCCTAGATGGGAACAGGTCTTCCCAGCACTGTGCCCAGAAGGAGCGGCTGCGACTTGATCTTGTCCACAAGGCAATGAAGAATCTGCTTCAAACCCAGCAAAGAGCTGAAGAGGAGCCTGAGAAGCAGGCCAAAGACTGTGGCAAAAGAGGGGAGAGCTGGAGTCCAAAAACTGCGCTTTAGAGGAATCTCCAGCGGAAATGTGGGTTGTTTATGCCTTCAGATGTTGAGTCCAGCCGGGGTGGACTCTTGTGATGTGGCTGGAGAATTAAGTCATGTTTGCAACACAGGCAGCTGCTTCCTAAGCATCTGAGGAAGGAAAGCAGTTAAGATGGGCCAGAGCTTGCAGTGTGTGGATTGGTTCTCAGAAGGAAGAAAGACCATCTTTATTCAAGTATTTCTAAACAAAAAGGTTTGGGTTTTGATCCATACATACTTTGAACTGCAAAAAGGCTTCTGTAAGCCTAGCTAAGCGGCTACATCCCCTTTGGGACGGCATTCTCTCATCCTTGCTCTTCTGCAAGTGTCTAACAGCAAAGTATTTTCTTCCTAGACACCTGCAATAAATTCTCTTGTAATCTTTCAGCAGACTTTAGAGGTACTTTTGATGGAACCAGAACAACAAGGTGCCTGCAGATGTGATTTCCCTAATTCAGAAAAGGGGGATGAATTTTCCTACAAAGTGAAGTGAAGTTTTCCTACAAAGGGAAGTTTTCCTACAGAACAACAAACTATAACAATTTAAAGCCATTATGGATGAATCTAAATTAATAAAACAATTCCCTGGTTATATTCTTTTACTTAAAGGTACAAAAAAATGCTAAGCATGACAGGTAATTACAATACAATAATGGACGGCTAAAACACTCCACAGCACAAGTGGCAGCTTCTGCTTTTAGTTCTGCTTAGATCCTCAAGTCCTGCTTCCTCCTACCTGTATGAGTATGCTGGGAACAATTGCTGGAGCTTGCTCTGTCAGTACCTTCAGCCTTTATGCTATAAAAAAACGCCCTCCTCAAGTTGTCAAGTTGCTTAGAATAGGGTAAAAGTTGCTGATTGTTGTCAAGAGCAGGGAGGTCAGCAAATCCATGCTCACCTTGAGACAGAGCTCATTTTCTGAGACAAGACCTTCTCTGCAGAAGGTGGAGCCTGTAGGGATCATAGATCTAAGTCTCCTTCTATGGAGACTTTGAAGCCCTGCCTGGATGTATCACAGTATCACAGTATCATCAGGGTTGGAAGAGACCTCACAGATCATCAAGTCCAACCCTTTACCACAGAGCTCAAGGCTAGACCATGGCACCAAGTGCCACGTCCAACCTTGCCTTGAAGTGCCCCAGGGACGGCGACTCCACCACCTCCCCGGGGTGTGGACTACCTTAGGTAATCCTGCTTTTGGATTACCTAAGGGGAGTGGCTGGACTCGATCTGTGGAGGTCCCCTCCAACCCCTAACATTCTGTGGTTCTGTGAAAGGCTTCCTTACCTGGTGGGATCTTGCAGACCGTCGCCGGGTGCCAGCCGTAGCGCTGGTTGCAGTTGGGAGACTGGACAAAAATGGCGCTGTCGCTAAGGCACTCCGCAAACACCTCGCCGCCAATGTAGTAGAGTCTTACTCCTCTTCCTATGAAACAGGGCACAGTCTGGCCTTAGCTTAGAACAACCACCTGCAAAACCTGCAAGAGCTGCTGGCAGAGATGTAGATGAGCTCTGCATGAAAAGAGCTCTCAAAGAGCAGCTAACTTACAAATGATGGTAAATGAAAACCATCTCTTTTGGCCCACTGGGTAATCCTGGTAGGAATCAAAGAATCCCAGCATGGTGTGGGTTGGAAGGGACCTCTGGAGATCATCTAGGCCAAGCCCCATGCTAAACGAGGGGCAGCCAGAGCAGCTTGCCCAGGATCACAATGTCTGAGTGAGTTCAGAATCTCTCCAGAGAAGGAGATTCTGCAACCTCTCTGAGCAGCCTGCTTCAGAGCTCCAGCACCTTCACACCAAAGAGGTTTCTCCTCTTGTTCAGATAGAACCTCCTGGGTTCCAGTTTGTGCCTACTGCCCCTTGTCTGAATCCTGGGCATCACTGAAAAAAAGTCTGGGCCCCATCTTCTTGATACCCAGCACTGGAATAAGCTACCCAGAGAGGCTGTGCAGTCTCCTTCTCTGGAGAGATTCCAAACCCACCTGGTTACTCTGTGATCCTGGGCAAGCTGCTGTGGGTAATGCTGCTTTAGCAAGGGAAATCAAACTGTATGATCTCCTGAGGTCCCTTCCAACCCCCACCATGCTGTGCTACTGTGTGCTGATAAATAAAAAGCTTTACATGCAGGTCTTCACCTCCCACCTAGAAAACCACTGACCAACCCAAGGAAAGAGCAATCACCGATGTGCCGTCTGGTGAGCTCCACCGCCGCGTTTCTGTTCACGTTGGACAGCAAGCCAAGGCAGAAGCGCTCGGAGTTGGATGGGTCAGTGAAACCATCCACGGTCATGGAGGGCTGAGAGGCGTGGAAAGTCTCTCCCACTCGCTGGTTGAGTTCATAGTAGGATATCGAGCACCAGAACGCAGGCTCACAGTAGGTGACGGGCTGCAGATCTGCAGAAAACACAAAGCAAAATGAATCAAAGGCTCTCAGGAGGGGAAGGCACACACAAAAAAGTGACAGTTCTGAAATATTGTCCTGCTCCATTCCTTGGGCTCACTTTAACCACCAAACTTGAATTACTGGGCAGATTTTAATGGAGCACAGCTAGAAAGTTACATCACCCCTGGTGCTTTTGGCAGAGAGAAGGCTCACACAGAGTCAGAGGTATTAGTCACCTAGCAAGGGGCGAGGGTCACTTGACTATCTTCAGCCTCAGAGAAAACTGAAAAGGTAAATTTAACTTTGCTGTGTGTCATGGTTGAACTGACACCAGGAAATGTGCCACTGCTTTTGAGTAGCCAGTACCCTAAAAAGAGAAAAGGAAGGAAAAAATAAAAACCAAACAAGCAACAACTTAAAAAGAGTAGACCACAAACCTGCTTTCAGGTCTCACACAGTCACAGAAGGGTAGGGATTGGAAGGGATCTCTGGAGATCATCCAGTCCATCCCCCCTGCCAAGGCAGGTTTACCTAGAGAAGGTCACACTGGAACACGTCCAGGTGAGATCTGGACATCTCCAGAGATGGAGACACCACCACCACCTCTCTGTGCAGCCTGCTCCAAGGTTCTCTCACCCTTAAAGAAGTTCTTCTTCATGCTAGGTAGAACTTATTTTGTTCTGTCACAGGGCACCACTGGAAAAAAGCCTGGTCCCATCCTCCTGACAGTGACTTTTGAAGTGTTTATAAGCAGTGATGAGAACCAGCCTCAGCCTTCTCTTTTCTAGACTAAAAGACCCAATTCTCTCAGTGTTTTCTCATAAAAGAGATGTTCCTCCAGTCCCCTCAACATCTCCAGAACTCTGTGTGCTTATACCACTCAGCCAGCTTTTGTTCTTATTGCTACCAGATCTCTAGCACTGGTGAAACCAGTCGAGCTGCCTGCAATATGCACCAAACTGAATGTAATACTGGTACCAAAGTGATTCAAAACTTCAAGATGCTTTCTTCCAGTGCACTTGACCCCAAATTATGAAAATAAGATCCATTTTCCATCCAAAGGATGATGGCAGATCTCCTTTATTTGGGCTATGGTTTGACTCAGCCTGCAGACCAAAGCTGAGCAAGACCAAGGCTGAGGCAGCCCCAGGAAGACAATACTTCATGCAATGAAAAGGAAGACTTTGAAATGGCTTCACATGATTTAAGTGCTTCCACTGAAGCCAGTGAGATTTCAACAGGGAAAGGCTTAAGTCAAATATCCTTGGAAATACTGCACTAGATGGTGCCCAGTCCTGCTTTGCAAGCCAAGAATCTGCTGAGCAGAGGAAGTGGAAAGCAGACCGAGCTCACTGATAACTGCTCTATTCCCCACATTCAATGCAACAAATAAAACCAAAGAAGAATTCCCTCCAGTCCCCCCCCCCCGAGTTTATCACTTCATCCCCTTTCAAATGGTGCTTAAAGGCAGAACAGAACAGCTTCCCATCTGGCCAAGGAGTTAACATCAAGCAGCAAACCCCAGCTTTTTCCACAGGCTTTCCCATCTGTTGCTCCTGTAAGGCTTAGGGCAAATATGGGGCTTAAGAGATCAGCTCCCAAAAAAATCAAAGGCAGGTTTTTACTCTCTCAGCCTCCTCTCACACTGGAGAGAGTCTCTACAGAGGTTTGAGAGCCATTCCTCATCTGGTACCTGCTGTTACTCCTTCATCTTTAGGAACAGACTGAAGCAACCTGGCTTCCTCTCTATTACTGTGGTGTTTGAGCTCCCACAGCAGCTGATAATCAGGACAAAACCTTTGTGTTTTGCTTTATCACAAGCTTTGCTGACAGCAAATAAGGAATTGAATAAAAGAGCATCTGGGGAACTCTCTAATCCTTAGCAGACCTTCAAAGTCCATGAATTTTAGAGCTCATGCCCATTCCCAGTTTTTTTTTCACCATCTTTCTCATTCTTCAATCGTATCATCTGAAAGATAAATGCTCCATCACAAACCAGGCTCAATGTTCCTGCTCTTCTCCACATACTACACCCACAGAAGAATCAGGATGTACTCCTCTTACAGCAAAGAACACAACACCTAACCCTAACAGAAGAATTTAGCTCAATTTAAGAGATCTGCTGAGCACACCTCTGGTTTTGTCACATTTTAAACTATTTTATCACTTAAAGCAAGCTCCTCTCACAGATTCACAGATTGCATAGAGTTGGAATGGACCTGCAAAGGTCATCTTGTCCAAGCCCCAGCCTCTGGGATACCTCCAACTAGATCAGGTTGCCCCAGGGCCACATCAAGCCATCAGGGCTTGTCTCCAGGGATGGGGCCTCAACCACATAACCACATCCCTGGGCAAGCTGTTCCAGTATTTTACCACTCTCATTGTAAAGAACTTCCTCCTCTCCTGATATGCAAAGGTAATAATGAACACATCCAGGAGATGCACAAGTTTACTGTCCCCTGTACGACATATCTGGTCACTGGGAAGTGTTAAGTTTCCCAATCCCAGACCCATTTCATCCATTAGCTACAGGAATCTGTAGACATGATCAGCTCTGGGCTTCACATGACTGCAGTGCAGTTTGTACAGAGGTACAGCAAATACCAGCACTAATCAGAGTCATTTAAGGTGTGTCCACCCACTTAAGAAAACAGATTGTGCTCCACATGCCTGCACTCTTATTCTGCAGCAAGTGCTTTTCTAATTGAAAGGCTACTCAGCTCCAGAAAAAACACCACTCCAACAAATCAACTTCTGTTGATCCTTAAGTAACATCCTCAGATTGGTACTATTCAAGCTAGAAAAACAGCAAAACCTCTACTGCTCTGGATGGTTTTGTGGTCCTCTCCTTCAGAAACCACCTCCGCTTGGTAGCGAGGCTCAAGGAAACTGTGGATTCCCCACTGGAGGATGTCTGGAAATTTTATTTCTGGCTTATTTGCAACTTGAGGAAAGACACAAACCAAGGAATCCTATTTTGAAGAAAAATTTGTCTCTAAAACATGAAACCAAGCTGCTTTCTCCTGTGATTTGTGGTCTGAGGCTTTAGCTTAAGCTGTCATGGTATGGCTGAATTTCCTCTTATGTTAAGAGATGTCCTGAATATTCCTTTTTAATTTATGGATTTACTGCTTGGGGAAAAGTAAGAGAATGTAGCTCTGCTACAGCCAAAGAATCCTGAGGGGCTACACAATCAACTCAAAGATGGTGCATCAAAACCAAGCAAATCCTGCCTGAATTGCCTCTGCACAATTTCAACCTTGGCTTACTCCAGCTTTGCTTTTACAAACGTCCACTGAGGATTGGGATGCTCCCCGTGCATCTTCCCTGCAAGATGGAAGCCCTATCTGTTCCGTTGCAGAGGGAAAAAATGCTGCCTGCTTTTCACTCTCTACACTCTATGCTCTAAGCAGAAGAGTGGCTGTTACCCTAGTTTCAGTCAGTGCATTTGGGACACAATGTCTACCAGAAGTTATAGAATCATAGAATCAACCAGGTTGGAAGAGACCTCCAAGATCATCCAGTCCAACCTAGCACCCAGCCCTAGCCAGTCAACCAGACCATGGCACTAAGTGCCTCAGCCAGGCTTTGCTTGAACACCTCCAGGGACAGAAACTCCACCACCTCCCTGGGCAGCCCATTCCAATGCCAATCACTCTCTCTGCCAACAACTTCCTCCTAACATCCAGCCTATACTTCCCCCGGCACAACTCGAGACTGTGTCCCCTTGTTCTATTGGTGGTGGCCTGGGAGAAGAGGCCACTCCCCACCTGGCTACAATGTCCCTTCAGGTAGTTGTAGACAGCAATGAGGTCACCCATGAGCCTCCTCTTCTGCAGGCTGCACACCCCCAGCTCCCTCAGCCTCTCCTCATAGGGTTTGTGTTCCAGGCCTTTCACCAGCTTCGTCGCCCTTCTCTGGACACCTTCCAGCACCTCAACATCTCTCTTGAATTGAGGAGCCCAGAACTGGACACAGTACTCAAGGTGTGGCCTGACCAGTGCTGAGTACAGGGGAAGAATAACCTCCCTTGTCCTGCTGGCCACACTGTTCCTGATGCAGGCCAGGATGCCATTGGCTCTCTTGGCCACCTGGGCACAAGTTACTGACACATTACCCACCCGTGGAAGTTGTGGCCACATGCATTCTAACTCCCTCCTCAGACATAAGAAGATAAATGTGTGCACACTGCCTTCCCTTTGGGACTTTGAGAGGGCTGCTCTGGTAAGCAGCACTGCAAAGCAGAATCGCAGACCCTGATGTTACTGACAGAACCGGGCTCAGTTTTGGGCTCCTCACTCCAAGAAGGACATTGAGGGGCTGGAGCACATCTGAAAAATGCAGTAAAAATGGTGAAGGGTCTGGAGAACAGGCTGAAGAGGAGCAGCTGAAGGAACCGGGATTGTTCAGCCTGGAGAAAAGGAGGCTGAGGGGAGACCTTTTCTGGTTCTCTACAACTCCCTGAAAGGAGGCTGGAGCCAGGGTGTGGGTTGGTTTCTAATCCCTAGTAACAATCATAGAATCACAGAAACATTGTGGTTGGAAAAGACCCTCAGGATCATCAAGACCAATTGTTATCCCTACTCTACAAAGTTCACCCTTAAACCATATTCTTAAACAATAACAAGCAACAGGATGAGAGGAAACAGCCTCAAGTTGTGCCACCGGAGGTTTAGTTCGGACATTAGGAACAATTTCTTCACTGAAAGAGTGGTTAAGACTTGGAACAGGCTGCCCAGGGCAGTGGTGCAGCCACTGTCACTGGAAGTGTTCAAATAACATCTAGCAGTGGTGCTGAGGGACATGTTTTAGTGGTGACCTGGCAGTCTGGGTTAATGGTTGGACTCCATGATCTTGGAGATCTTTTCCAGCATTACTGTTTCTATGATGCTGTGATGCGAGGGTAGGGTCTGTGCTTACAGCTTTTGCGTCAAGTCTTTTGTGGTGCAAGCACTGACAATAGATTTCCTGTGCTCTAAGGGACTGCCTTGCTCCAAAAAAACAATGCACATGCAACCTCAGGCCTGGCCCTTGGCCAGCACAAACTGCCTGACTTCATTCCCAATGGCCACATCATGCTGGCAACTCTCCTCTCATTCTAGTTTTGTTCTGTATTTTCTCCAGTTTGTCTTTCAGTAATACCAAAGAGATGACTGAATACAGAGTCACAGAATGGTTTGAAGGCTGGAAGGTACCTTAACGATCATCTAGTTCCAACCCCCTATCCTGTGCAGGGATACCTCATATTAGACCATATTGCTCAAGGCCATATCCAACTTAGCTTTGAACACTTGCAGGTTTGGAGCTTCCACAACTTCTGTGAGCAACCTGTTCCAGTGCCTCACCAACTTCATGGGGAAAATTTTCTTCCTAATGCCTGATCTCAGTACAGCTTCTTCCACTCTGAAGCCATTACCCCTCATGGGGGTTGGACTAAATAACCTTTGCAGGTCCCTTCCAAACCAGATCATTCTGTGATTCCATCTGTATCTGCAACTTCCACTTAAAACTTAGCTTGACAACTGAAACCTGTGTCAGCAGGGAGTTTGGACTTGATCTCTCCCAACCCTTATGATTCTGTGATACTATGAAAATCTCACAACAGAAAGCCTGGATCAAAACTAGAATGCTACCAAATCAAATACACAAGTAGGAAGGAGATAAAACCCATGTCAATACATTACCTTGCAACACTTTTGTGTCTGTGAATGGAAACATGAGCCTCCCCAAGTTCCTTCCACCCCATATTACAGCCTACACAGCTTTACTGCACCTCAAACAAACCTGGCTTCTATCATCCTAGCTGTTTTGCCTCATGCTTAGTTTATTGCCTTTGTAATTCTCTGGAACATGGCCATGGGATTTAAGCCCAAAGTTCAGCTTGCACAGAGTAAGCTGTCTGAAAAGCATAAGGTAGTTCTGATCAAATAAATGGACACCAATAATGTGACATTATTTTCTTAATGGCAGAACTGCCAAAGCCCACTGAGCTCTGCTGCTAAGAGCTTGCTGGTTCATTTTCCTCATTCCACACTGTTGTAGCTTTCAAACTTCTATTCAAGTTTCTTAACAAACACACAGCCAAAGCCTGATTAAACTTCAGCAGATCAAAGTACAGCCCTAGACACTGGAGCATTCTGCTGAGCCACTGAATTATATAGCACAGCAAAATTAGGAGCACTGCAGGCCACCATCTCCCAGCTAACGTCTGTCCAGCTGCCTGGAACCTGCAAAGCTGAGAAGTTCTGCTCTCCCAGCCTGTGCAACCCCTTGCTGCAGAGGCCATCAGGCTGAAGGTCTGCCTGATACCTACACTGCTATAAGGAGTTCTTTACTTTAGATACACCATCCTCAAGGTACAGATGATGACAATTTTGTCCTTGGACAGTTTTAAGAGCTACTCAGCCATGTATTATCCTGCAGCTTCCTCACATGCAAAACTTCACAACACCATTTTTTTGAGGAGATGAAAAGTTCTTCATTTGTGGCAGCTCCTGCCTAAGAGCAAGAAAATATTTGGTTTGCAAAACTTAAAAGTTCTCTTTTAATGTCACTAAGCTGAAATGCTTTTCTGATGCCTTCTCCTTAAATTACAAAGAGATTCCTCATGGTTAACCAGCTTCACCTGCTCCTACTCAGATTTTGTCACCAGACAGCACATTATATATCTGTCAGGCCCATCAGCTGAGCAGTGCATGCTGAAAACTCAGCGTCCCTGTTAGAGAGGATATGCACTGGGCCCACAGTCAACTTACCAGCCTGGGTTTTGTTACATCTAATTGGCTTTTTGTTTTCAGGTTACAAAATAATTGCTAGAAATTCTCTATCAGTTGGGAGAGAGGAGAAAGAGAGGAAGAGAAATAAGTCACAGAATCACAAAATTATGGAAAAGGGTGGGAAGGGACCTCTCAAAAGAAAGAAGGAAATAAGTCAGAGAATCACAGAATGACAAAAAAGGATGGAAGGGTTCTCCCTTATTGGGCTTCAACTGTTGAAGTAAATAAGAATTTAGTGGCACCATGGCAATAAACTTCATGCTTTAAAGGAGAGAAAAGAGATCCCCTCTTCAACAGCCCCAAGATATCCAGGAGTCAGCCAATGACTGACAAATTTTGGAGCAGTGTCAAAAGTGTCCTGTGCCAGGATTAAAAGCATATGTAAACTTTATGGCTATGGTTATTCACGAGGAATCTCAAGTGGCCTCTGTCTGCTGGCTTAATGAACGTTTTGAGAGTAGATCCTGCAGCCAGCCAGAGCTGTGAGTGCTTTTTATGACAGACCATTGAGAGCAATTTTGAATAGGGTAAGAGCTTGACCTAATGGAGATCAGATCTCTTATGGTAAAAATAAAGGGCAGAGCCATGTGAGAAGCTAACAGGGGTTCAGAGATAGCCACAAAACCTCTGGCAGTAGGTCAGGGTGCTTTATCTCAAAGGGAAAGGGGTTCACAACTGCTATTCTTTCTTCTCCAGCTTGTCTCCTATTTACTGTCTGCAGCTTATGAAGTCAGTCAGTGACAGCAGTCATCTAGTGATCACTTAGGGATGTCCAGGATGGAGTTAGGTGGGAAGAAACTCAAGAATGTGTAGCCTAGGGTGGAGTGACCATCCTAGAGGTGTTCAAAAAACATGCAGATGTGGCACCTCAGGACATGGTTCAGTGGTTGTGGCAGCATTAGGTTGGACTTGATCTTAAGAGGTCTTTTCCACCCTGAGTGAGTCTATGATTTTAAGATAGCAAACTTGAGCTTGCTTGAAGAAAATCAGCTGACAACACACCTCCAGGCTTGTTTGTGCATGGTCTTATGCTCAAACACCTCTGGTGTTCAAGTCAAGTTGTCTATGACATCTATACCTCTCAATACTCCAGCGTTCCTGCCCTCTCTCTGTTTATTTGGACTCTCCAACTGCACACCAACCAACTGATTTCCTCCTCTTTGCCCATTTCATACTCAGTTTCATACTTGGACCACTGGTTATTCCAGTGGTTTAAGGCACACAGGGCTGCAGTCCCCATGCATTCTAGGAAGTTCCATCAGGTAGACCTCCCATGTGATCTGACACCATTCCAGCACCTGTGGTTTTGGTAGGAGTCCCCAGTCACTGCCACCCAACCCTTCCTCAAGGCCACGTCTCTCTGTCCTGCATGACTGTATGCTTGCTGTGCTGGAGCTGTCTTTGCTCCTGAGCGGTGTTTAAGGATGGAATGCATTTGCTACCCCTCTCATCAAGCAGATTGCCTGAGCTCATAAAGCAGTGCAGGCAAATCCATTGCTCTGAACCTCAGACCTCTGCCCACAACATTTGGGTAACAGCTTTTGCTCTGTAATGGGTGTTAACAGCAAGTCAATAAATAGGACAAATCATAAGGTGGTATGGTAGGCTGCAGAACAGATCAGTAAGCATCACATTTACTGTTCGGGAGGCAAAAATTAACCTCGACCGGCATCCTTTAAAAATCTAAGGACACAAAAGCAGCAGCAAAATGGACAGAGTCCTTGCAAACTCATATCATCTAAAAGGTCTTTTTGCTGCAGACCTTCACTCATTCCTTCTGCTCTTCACCTGACAACACTTCTCAGGTTTTTATTTAACTCTCTGATGTCAGTTCATAGTTCTTTAATTCATGTAAGTTCAAATGTCTTTGTTCCATACCGGATTACTCTCTACCTCTGTTATCACAGTAAGAGGATCAGCAGAAAGGAACACAATCAGTGCTCATAATCTCAAGAAAACAACATCATCATTAAAATGTCACTATTCAGACTTTAATTACACACAGTTCTCAAGATCATGTGCTTACCCAGATTATTGTGTGCTGGAGACATTGGGTTTGGTGATAAGTTTGGAGAACCTGAAAATCAAGACATGGTAATTGTTAGTATGGCATCTGCACAAATGAAAACACTTCCACAGAATCCTCAGTGCTGCCCAGGCTTGTTGAGGGGATAACCCACTTCTCACTTCAATCTCATTTTGTGACACCAGAAACTTTCTCTGATGTTGATGACTCTTTACATGAGCTTCCAAATGTTAGTACTTTGATCAACTTGCTACATCTAAGCATCCTCATAATACATTCACTTAAGCTTAACCCATTAATTCTCAACACAGAGCATTCAGTTGTTTGACTTTCACTTGCAGTTAACAAAACTCCAGGTATCACCATGACAGTTTCAGTCAAACCTGACTCCTGTCAAGTTCTATTAAACTAGAGCAGGGTTGATTTAGGTTGGATGTTAGTAAGAAATTCTTTACTATGAGGATGGTGGAAGTCTGAAACAAAATGCCCAGGGCCCCCACCTCTGGAGACATTCAAGATGAGGCTTGACGGGGCTCTGAGGAATCTGATCTAGTTGGGGATGTCCCTGAGACTGCAGCAGGGTTGGACTAGATGACCTTTAGAGCTCTCTTCCAAGCAATGCATTTTATAAAACCCAGTCAGGTAGACATTTAAGAGCTTGATGTTCCATTGCTTGGCACAAATCACATTCTTAACAGTCAAACCCACACCATTTTACATCAACAAATCTTATTGGGTTGGGGATGGCAAAGTACTGAATCAATCTACCATAGAACCATAGAAGCAACCAGACTGCAAAAGACCTCCAAGATCATCCAGTCCAACCTAGCACCCAGCCCTGGCCAATCAACCAGACCATGGCACTAAGTGCCTCAGCCAGGCTTTTCTTGAACACCTCCAGGGACGGCGACTCCACCATCTCCCTGGGCAGCCCATTCCAATGCCAATCACTCTCTCTGCCAACAACTTCCTCCTAACATCCAGCCTAGACCTCCCCCACCACAACTTGAGACTGTGTCCCCTTGTTCTGTTGCTGGTTGCCTGGGAGAAGAGACCGAACCCCACCTGACTATTACCTCCCTTCAGGTAGTTGTAGACAGCAATGAGGTCCCCCCTGAGCCTCCTCTTCTCCAGGCTAAACACCCCCAGCTCCCTCAGCCTCTCCTCATAGAGTTTGTGTTCCAGGCCTCTCACCAGCTTCATCACCCTTCTCTGGACACATTCCAGCACCTCAACATCTCTCTTGAATTGAGGAGCCCAGAACTGGACACAGTACTCAAGGTGTGGCCTGACCAGTGCTGATGTGACCAAAAAACTGTCAGAATTTTATCCCATATCCTTTCATTTTGGTCCACAAATTCTGTGCATCTGTTTCAAATATCTGCACATGGATGTCCAGAACAATTTCCACAGTCCCTGGATGCCACATGAATGCAGCCCATTTTTGCTTTTCCTTCTCAGCCTGAGTTTGGCTGCTCTCTTTAGGATTTGTTTTTCTCTAAAGAGGGAACTCCATGACATCTGAAGGAAGTGATACAGCATTGGCACTTAAATTGGGTATTTATAGCACCTTCCAGGCCGCTCCTATTCCAGTTGACTCCCCAACAAGCCATACATACATTCCCCATGTCAACCACATGACCAATAATTGTATGCACTAAAATGGATTGTGTCAATAGGCTTGTGTTTGATGTAGACAAACCAACCCACACTGCCTCTCTCCATCTGTAGCACTGCAGTGAGAGACTCCAAATCTCTCCTCCCTCCCTTTTAGAATCCCACAGATGTGCTACGGCTGCAGACAGACAGAGAAACCAGGATATTTGTGTGCAGTATCTGCACTAATTAGCTTCTGTGTGTCTATCTTTAATGTAAGTGCCATGTATTTGCATATCCCTCTTGTAAAGCATCAGGCTTTCTAATCAAGCATGTGCTTTCGCTTTTCAAGCACAAGTTTTACGTACTGAGAGCCTGAATCAGTGGTTCCTACAGCACTCAGATCAACAAGATGCCTTAAACAGTCCCTGAAAGATGAAACCTACATGTTTAATTTCCATGTTGATAAAGGTCAGCATCAGCACTAAAGCTGCTCACTCTGTGTCTGGCTGCTGGTTCTCTTGGCAGTGAGAGAGAACCCAGACTTTTAACTTTCTTTGGGATAAATGATAATCCCATTTCAACACACATCTCTCCCAAAGATACATTTAAACTGAACATTTTAGCATGTGCAGTAAGCAACCAAGTGATGAGAAGAAATTCTCTAGAATGGTGCCTGCTACATGCCAAATTTTCATGTGCCTACAAATGCATGGACACAAATACCACACAATCACCCTTAGATGTGTCCCTGTTGTTTCAGGCTCCTACTTAGTAGTGTCTAATGGTGGATATTGAGGAGAACAGGAACATGCTGTACCTTTCACCAGCAGCAATAAAACACACAGGTCTGTGCTTTGTCTGAGATGGCAGTCTATGTTTGCACTCCTACAGGGATAAAATACCTCAAACCACCATTTGATCTCCGGTGCCTCAAAGCAAAACTTTAAAGGAGTCTCTGCGATGACCTAGAAAGCTGCAGCACATGGTAAGAGATGACTTACCTGCATCCATGCTGGGGTTCATCTGGTGGTCACTAGTCTCTCCATCCTCACTTAAATAGCCTGGAGGAGGTGTCTCTAGAGGCATAAAACGATCACACTGTCATTGCAGTGGAATTTTAGACACCAGAAACATTTACTTCTTTATTCACAAGGAGCTACATTTCCTATTTATTACTTTTCCTCCTCAAGCTGCTGAGAGGAGGAGCTGGCACAGCCAGGATAATGGGCACAGTGTGTTTGTGAATAACAGAGGAGGGGGGAACAAAAAAATCCGGATTTTCAATCCCATGAAACTTTAAGCCATGTAGAGAGTTTTCTGTCCACATATTTTCCCTCTCCTGGTGTGCAGCTGCATAGCTTGTCCATGCAAATATGGTGTAAATTGCTTGTAAAAGAGATACATAAATAGAAGAGCTCAATTCCACCAGAAATTTCCAGGGTTTTACTCGAAGTAAAACAGCTGAATGTCATTCAAACCTAAACTTAAGGGAACGTTCAGCTTTAGAATCCACAATAAACTGAATGTTGAAAGGGAAGAGGTGAGTTCAAAGAAAACAAACCCAAACTATAAACAGCACTGTGGTGTGTCTACATTTACAGCTTTCATCTATTTTTGCATAGGTTCCCACTCCTTAGCCTCACAGTAATAATGGAAAGACATTCCAGTCATCCAGCCTGGCATATACGTAGACATGACCCACTGTGCAGTATGACCCTGCTCCCTCCACTCCCAGAATGGAAGCTGTACAGTACCTGGAATGTAGTTGCTCTGTGGCTCGATACCTGCTGGGAAGTTAGTGTTCTCTGGAATAGAATGGCTGTAATCATCTAATGGTGGGAACTCAGCTGGGATCTCTGTGTGCCGAGGCACCAGCACTGGAGGTAACACTGCACAAATGGGAAGGAACAAAAAGAGACACAGCAGCAGTGTTAAGCAGCTTTAAACTAAAATGATTGAAACTCTGGAAAATGAAGAGGAACCAGTTTGGAGGAACACCCTTAAGTACATGCAATGCCAAAGTCACTAATTAAGGGACACAATCTGATGATTGCTTCTCCAGGGGGGGCTAAAGAAAAGCTGTGGAGGGACAGTTTCCAGGGGCATGTGGAAATAGGGCAAGAGGCAATAGTTTTAAATCAGAGCAAGGCAGATTTTGACTGGACACTGGGAAGAAGTTCTTTACTATACGGTTGGTGAAACACTGGAACGGGTTGCTCAGGGAGGTGGTAGAAGTCTCATCCCTGAAGACATTCAAGATCAGGCTGTTTGGGGTTCTGACCAACCTGCTCTAGTTAAGAATGCCCCTGCTGAGTACAGGGGCATGGAACTAGCTGACCTTCAGAGGTCCTTTCCAACCATATGATTCCATGAAAAAAAAAGATCAGCAGTTAAAGAGGTTGTCCTTAACGTATCTCAGCTAGGGACAGGATACATGCCTAGCTGAACACACCTAGTCTGGCTGCCCCTTCTAAGGCAATAAAACAGGTCTTCTTGAAAAATCATTTCAGAGAAGTTCTACCACATTAATTCAAAAGGAATATATTTCCCACAAAACGAAGCAGCAAGGTAGGATTAGCATACACATCCAGACTGGTTCTGCAGATTTGCACTGACACGCTGCAGAAGCATCTGCAGCTCCAGATGAAAAGCTTCTCCAGAGGCAGGAGGAGGCTTCAGAAGAGGAAGTTCAGTTGTGTTGGGAGCTATTCTTTAACCTACTTCAACTTAACAGTGAGTTTATCCTTAATACCAACTACTAGGGAGGCACTGAACACTCTCATGGTTCATCCTTGTGTCTGCTGCATGTGTGAGTTGTTTACATGCACACCATGCCACATTAGAAACCTGGCAACAATGCAACCTGCTCATCTTGTATTTTTCACTGATTTGAAATTATATTTTCCCCCTGAGTGCAGATTCATAAATTATTCTACTGCATACAGTAAGAAATTATCATCAATAATAGATGCCCTTTGGTTTTAAACCCCTACTCCAGTTGCTGTGTTCAGTTTTGAAATGCACTTACAAATTCTTTTGACTGTCTGTCCAGCAGATCGAGGGAGGTTCTCCTCCCCCTCTACTCTGCCCTGGTGAGACCACATCATGTGTACTGTGTTCAGTTTTGGTCTCCCTAGTTTAGGAGGGACAAGGATCTGCTGGAGACAGTCCAACAGAGGGCTACAAGGATGATGAGGGGACTGAAACACTGCCTTATGAGGAGAGGCTGAGTGACCTGGGGCTTTTTAGCCTGGAAGAGAAGACTGAGAGGGGATTTATTAAATGTTTATAAATATCTGAGGGCTGGGGGTCAGGAGGGGAGGGACAGGCTCTGCTCCCTGTGATAGGACAAGGAGCAATGGATATAAACTGCAGCACAGGATGTTCCACTTCAACACAAAGGGCAACTTCTTTACTGTAAAGGTAAAGGAACAGGCTCCCCAGAGAGGTTGTGGAGTCTCCTTCTCTGAAGACTTTCAAGGCCTGTCTGGATGTGTTCCTCTGTGCCCTGAGCTAGACGGTATGGTCCTGCTCCAGCAGGGGGGCTGGACTCAAGGATCTCTTTGGATTCCTTCCAACCCCTAATATCCTGTGGTCCTGTGACTGGCACCGAGAGAAGCTGAGCATCCAGAGCCAGAGGCAGCAGTACCTGGGGTCTCCACTCTTTGGTAATGATAAGGATTCACACAGACTTCATCCTTCTTCATGTTGAAGGCATACTCGCACATCTCCATGGCACGCAGCTCATGGTGGCTATGAAGGTCTGGCCACCGCCACAGCCGGCAGTAGATCACATGGGGAAGACCCTTCCGGTGGGACACTTGGAGTCGGCCATCTAATGATCTGCAGTCAGAAGATCAAGATGAGAGCAATTTAGACTGGCATTAACACATGTATGCTACTGATCACCACCCATCAAATGCTACACAGGAGAACCCCATGTGAAAACTGCAGACTTCAGAGAGAAGCTCAAAGCACAGGCTGCATGGCCAACACAGCATCTTGACACAAACCCAGGAGGTGCCAGTCACCAAAGCCTGCTGAGATGGTGCTGCAAGGAGGCACTGGACTTGATGATTCAAACCTTTCCAAACAAAATGCCTCCATGCTTCTCACTCTAAGAATGACACTGAGGTGCTGGAGCGGGTCTGGAGAAAGGCATAAAACTGGTGAAGGGTCTGGAGAAGAGGTCTTGTGAGGGGTGGCTGAGGGAACTGGGGTTGTTTACTCTGCAGAAAAGAAGGCTGAGGGGAGACCTTCTGGCTCTCTGCAACTCCTGAAAGGCAGCTGGGGCCAGGAGAGAGTTGGTCTCTTCTCCTAAGTAACAAGTGATAGGACGAGTTGCACCAGGGAAGGTTTAGGTTGGGCATAAGGAGCAAATTCTTCATGGAAAGGGTTGCCAATCCCTGGAGCAGGCTACCCAGAGAAGTGGTGGAGTCACCATTCCTGGAGTGATTTAAAAGACATGTAGGTGTGGTTCTTAGTGACTGGTTTAGTGGTGACTTGGCAGCATTGCATTAATGGCTTGGAGCTGATGATCTTAAAGGTCTTTTCCAACTGAAAGAATTCTGTGATTCTATGACTTCACTCACAGTCTTCAGGCCACGAGTTATCTCTGAATACTGTGAAATCTCTGTTTGCTCTGGATTTATTAACTTTCTGAAAAGAGGTTAATTTGGAGACAGGGACAAGAATTACAGCAAGTGAAAATCCATCCATTTAGTGGCTCTTCTGAGGCATTTTTGCATCCCAAACCAATAGACCATTTGCACAGCCCTCAGCAATTTATGCTGTCCATGTAAAAGGATTTAAAACATCTGCTAATAAAATTAGACTTCTGAAATACAGAGGGACATGCCATATATGTAGACATGGCACTTCAGGCTGTGGTGATCTTCAGTTGAAGGTCAGAACTGATGATCTTAAAGGTCTCTTCCAACCAAAACAATTCTAAGCCTACAAATTCCCATTGTGATAAAACCATCTCAAATTCCTATGAAGACCTTTTCACAAATACTACAAATAAGGAAGGTTTCAAGTTTCCTTTTCCAGCTTGAAAGGAAAAATAACTCTCAGCATTGCTTACTTCTGTTTCTGCATCTAGCCTGTGTCTCCTCTAACCCACTTTTCACCTATGCTCAACTCCAGAAGACCCTGTTCCCAGCAAACCTTCCTGGGAAGCAAGACAAGCACATTGGGGTTTTCTCCAGCAGAGGAAAGAGCTGGAGCAGGGTCTCCTCTACCCTGAATGAGGGCTCAGCTCCCTGAGCCACTAAATGGGAACTGCCTCCAGGCACTTGCTTTGAAGTCTAACCCTTCATTTCCTTTCTTTTTCCTAATGACTGAAATGAAACACTTCAGGGGCTCAGGGAAATGAAAGATTTCTATTTTTTAATTTGTCCAGGAAAGGAAAAAAAGAAAAAGGGGAGGGGGAGGAGGGGAGAGAGAGCAGAAAATTGAAATTTTACTCAGAATTATTTCCCTTGGTTCTTTGTGTTGGCAGCAAATGTAGCAAAACACAACAAACCCAAACCAAAGCACACAAACAATTATTCCAACAGTGGTTGTGTGCTCCTCTTGGCTGCCCTAAAAGAGTTTTCCCAAAAGCTTCTCTGGCACAGCTTGGCAGCACACACACACACACACCCCTCCTGTAAACACTGATATAACAAGGAGGAAGGCAAAACACAACCATTGCAAGCACTTGATTTAGGGCAGCAGGAAACATGGCATGTGCCTGTTTGGGTATGAGGCACACATGGAGGCCATGCCACCACTGAGGGACTTGATGGTACAGGTTTCCAAAGCATCTAAAGCCTGCAAGTCCACCAGAGTCCTGGGAGATGCACGGTGCCCACAGTTATTATTTCTAGTATGTATTTCTTCATATTGTGTTTGGTATTTACGGGTCAGGCCTTCTCAAGCTGCTCTGTGATGCAGTGCTACGACCAACCAGCTGTGTGCCTGGTATGTTTTCCAAGTCTGTTCTTATGTCAAGCTCCTTCTGAGGGTGGGAAAGCAAAAGTTAGGCTTTCCAGGTGGAAGAAGCCCAAGGAGGGTGCCAACACTAGAACTGATCTTCTGTGGAAGGTAGGAATCTTGATATTGATTTCAATGAGGTCAAGGCTTGGCTTAGGTCAGTTTGGGAAAATGAATAAATAGTAATACCAAAAGTGGGAAAATGTTCACAAAATTTAACTATTCTAGACTAGGCTGAAACAAGGAACAAGACATTTGATTTTCTGTTTCCCTTTCAAACACCTTTGCCTGCTTGGAAGGATATCTTGCATCAAAGTGAGAGTAAAGGAGATAAAAAAGAAGACTCACAGAGAGGATTCCAAGTATCCCACAAGAAATACAACTGTGGTAAATGTTCTTACTGTCCCCAGTCACCATAAAGTGAACATCAGAGCAGCAGAGACAACCTTGGGATGAGGTTAGCCACTGAGGTGGGCTGACTAAGCCAAAGCACATATGATGTTTGGATTATGTGCAAGGATTTTATGTCTCTACATTTCCCAGGAGAGAAGAAACTCTTTACACCTACAACAAACCTCCCAGTCAGCTGGAAGGTAACATGCACTGCTTCCCATCACCCCAGGATCCTTGGTATAAGTAATGAAGACTTAAAATCATTACCATCCTCATGCCTGATCTGCTCTGGATCCATGGCCCTCACCACCTGGGGTAGTGGAGGAGCCCTTCCACCAACAAAGCTTTTGCAGAAAACAGTGGAGAAAGACATCAAGTCACTGCTGCCTGAGCAGTTCCCAAACCCTGGACAGGTTCAGTGGTTATCTAAACCACAACCAGGCTAAAAGCCTACCACAGCTCTCTCAATCACTGGTATCACGGCTACAGGTTTGTTAGTGGGGACTACATACAGTGGAAAATGTGTTGGTCTTGCTGTCTACCACTGCTCAAGCCACAAACACTAAGGCAGAGTAGATTGACTTCTCTACAACCTCATCTAAAAAAGGCCTTTTTTAGAGTGACAGAGCCATATGTTTATTTTCAAACATAACAACCTCTCTTTCTCCCCTCTCCCCTCAATATGGAGATAAGGTAGAAGAAATGACATTTCCCCAAAGCTCTGGGGGCTAATTACATTTCTGTGATTGTGAAATCTCTTCCCAAGATCTCTGCTCAGGGACTTGAGACAAAGCAACATTGTCTGCATGTTCTTGGGAAGAACGTGGCTAAGGAATAGGGCAGTTTAGTTTCCTTCTGCTTTCCTGCCACAACTCTCAAGGAGTTATTTTCTCCAAAGTAATAAACTGCTGTGGCTGAGATGGGATAGAAGATTAGGTGAGCAAACACTGTGCTCTGCTAAATCCCAGAATCCCAACATGGTGGGGTTGGAAGGGACCTCTGGAGATCATTCAGTCCAACCCCCCTGCTTAAGCAGGGTCACCCACAGCAGGCTGCCCAGGATCACTATGTCCAGGTGGGTTTGGAATCACTCCAGAGAAGGAGAGTCCCCAGAAGTTCTCTCCAAAAGCAGCACTGTTTTGGCAGGACACTGTGTCTTCCAAGTGTCTCTACATTATGTGGTGAAATTAAAGAGCAAAAGTTGTGAAGAGTTCTTTTTTTTCACAGTGCCAATGTTTAGAGCAAGCAGGTGATACAGACTCAGTGCCAGAAGCTGTTTTTTGGTTCATCTTCTGTAAGTAGCACATGTCCTGAACTTGCAAGATATGAAAATATTGTGATCCAGAAGCCTGTTTGACTAAGGGTAATCTGATGAGGTGTAGTTATCATTGCCTGCGAGTCTGAGAGCATGTGGGCTACAAAAGCCTGCAAAATAAAGGGAAAACAAAGCCAGAAGGCAGCAAGATCTCTGAGCTGAGTGCAGCTAGCAGGGCTCTAGAACAAAGAAATAAATTCAACAATGACTCAGAAAAACAAAGTCCTCATATGACAAGAGAAGCAGCAGAAAGGAAGACAGCAGTTCGGTGATGTCAATCACAGAATGGTTTGGGTTGGAAGAGACCTAAAAGATCATCTAGTTCCAATCCCTCCCTCATCACGGGCAGGGACACCTTCCAATAGCCCCAGCAGTGAAGGATCAGGCTCTTGAGAAGAACAGCAGAGACCAATACTTCCCCATATGAACAACACCTAGCAGAGCCTTAGGTGGCAGTGCTGGGGCAGGAGAGCAGCCTGATGCCTCACAGCCTCATTGCCTGTGCTGTGGGGGTTAGCAACGAAGGCAATGACTGTGCACCCATATCCTACAGCTCAGAAGACTCGGTGCTTAGTAAATACGCTCAAAGATAAGTTAGACAAAGGCTTGAGGGGTGCAACCATGAGCAAGAGTCCGGCAATAGAGAGTTATAACACACCTAGTGCAGTTATAACCAGAGATTAACTTTTAAATGAAGAAATGGAGACCAAGACCTCAGGAATGCATTCAGGTAATTTAGTTGCTTTCACAACAGCACAAGGTACTGTCAGGACACGACTGCAGTGCCCATAAGAAACAAAAAAACCCCTCAGGCTCAACACCTTGAGGATTGATCCATCCTTGTATGTTGTTACAAGGAAAGTTTAACACCCGAAATGCCTACTCCAAGCTTTACAGACAGCTGTTGCTCAAAGACCAAAGGACAAGAGTGACTCTTAATAGAAAAAGCAGAGAAGGGAAGGTCAAAGAATATCAGAATCACTGGAAACTTTGGGTTTGTTTTTTTTTAAACCAAACCTCTGCCTGAAAAAGGAGTAAATAAGAGAACATGACATTGCAGAACAGGAATTTGATTTCCAGACCTGGCTGGGGTTTTTGGTTGTTGTTTTGGGGTTGAGTTTTTTGTTGTTTGGTTGCTTTCCATGTGTATTTTGGTTTTGTTCCCTATATTCTGGTTTAATTTGTTGAGATCTTTAATCAGAAAAAAAAAAAAAAAAGTCAAACTCCAAGCCCTATGAGGAGAGGCTGAGGGAGCTGGGGGTGTGCAGCCTGCAGAAGAGGAGGCTCAGGGGTGACCTCTTTGCTGTCTACAACTACCTGAAGGGACATTGTAGCCAGGTGGGGTTGGGCTCTTCTGCCAGGCAACCAGCAACAGAACAAGGGGACACAGTCTCAAGTTGTGGTGGGGGAGGTCTAGGCTGGATGTTAGGAGGAAGTTGTTGGCAGAGAGAGTGATTGGCATTGGAATGGGCTGCCCAGGGAGGTGGTGGAGTCACTGTCCCTGGAGGTGTTCAAGAGAAGACTGGATGAGGCACTTAGTGCCATGGTCTAGTTGACTGGCTAGGGCTGGATGCTAGGTTGGCCTGGATGATCTTGGAGGTCTCTTCCAACCTGGTTGATTCTATGATTCTATGTATTTGTTATTTCTCATTTTCCTCAGAGAATTTTCAGTGAATCATGAAGGTCAGAAATGACCTCTAAGATCATCCAGCCCAACCTTCTATTCAACACCTCCATACAGCTTCTCTCCTCCGGATGGGTAATGAAACTTCCTTGCACCCCTTAAAGTAAAGCTGAAATCAATGGAATGCAGCAATGCAAATCAAGCAAAGGGATACAAGATGTTAGAGAGGAGGTTGTCAGGGTTCAAATTTACTCTGACAGACGATCCATTCATACACATACACTCTTGTTTGCAAAACCTATGAGTTTGATAGCCCTGTCATTAATCTTCCAAGACAGCAAAATACTGAAAGCTCAAGTACCCAGTAACGCCAGCATGTGCAAAAAGGAGTAAGGAAAAAAGAAAACCAATCAAGAGTTAAAGTTACACATTTCTAAGGAGTTCTTATTAAAAACCAGGAGCAGAAGCTGCTTTTTAAACCCATGACAAGTAACCTGGATGCTCTAAAATGGACCAAGAAGTATGGTCACAGGCTTTTCTCTTCAGCACAAAACATGGTAAATAATTGCTTACTGGCCCAACATCTGGTCTACTCCAGGAAAGTAAGGATTTGTTCCTGTAGCTGAATCTGGCTTTTGTGTGCAGAGCATTGCAATAGGCACAGGACTTCACTGAGAGGCTGGATAAAATCACAGCTTTCCCTGAATATTGGCCAAATGAACAACACTGAATCAAAAAAAACCCAACCCATGCAGCACAATTGTAACTCAAAAAGCTGATCCCTTGCCATCTCTTTCCCCTCAATCTGTTCAGCATCAGTAGATTTTCCAATCTCTGGTGCAGTTTGAACAGTGCCGTCATTCAAGTTGTAGAAATAGAAGAAACTGCATCAAACTGAGGTTTGTGACACACATTATCACTCTGACAGAGAGGAATCAGGTCATTAATACTTCTACTTAGCACTGAAATTCACAGGATATTGAAAGAACTAAAACACCTCATTGCAACACACCTCTATCCTACAATCACAGAATGGCTTGAGTTGGAAGAGACTATAAGGATCATCCAGTTCCAACTGCCCTGCCATAGGCAGGGACATCTTCTACCAGACCAGGGTGCTCAAAGTCCCATTCAATCTGGCCTTGAACACCTCCAAGGAAGGGAAGGTTTTACTCCTATGTAGAGGGTAAGATTTTACCCTAAAGCAATGAAGTTAAATGAATCTCCCAAAGTAAAACAAGAGTTGGTGTCAGAGCCAACAGTAGGGATAAGGAGCTCATCATCCCCTCAACTATCAACAAGCACCACTCTTTTGTGCTGGTCACTCTTGGACTACTTTTTCTTCCCACTGAAAAAACAAAACCACATCTCCTTCACATTTGCAGAGGGTAGCTGACTTCAGAGACTTCTGTCCTTCACAATGAGTTAAAGAGGATCAGGAAGTACAAAGAGGGAGCAATGGAAGTTTGGGAACCTGTGGAAAGGTTATGAGACCCTTTGGGCAACCGCTGCATGTGTACTTACAGGCAAGCACAGGATCACAGCCAGTGGGTGACATAGCTCCATGCATCTGCTGGCCATGAAGTCTTCAACAGAGACTGCTACAATCTACAGCCTACAGTATCAGGTACAGATTTTAAAGGTAATGAGCAATTCCCCTTTCTTCCGATGCTGCATTAATTCTTCTACTCAAGTCGCAGTTGTTCAGGGTTTGAAAAGTAGCTGACAATACAGATACCACCCAGATACCTTGTGTGGGCTCCTAACTGCCTATTTACATCTCTCAGTCTTTACCAAGGCTTTGCAGACTTCCCCTTCCCCCACTTGAAAGCTGAAGAAATACAGCACGGAGAGTTGATGTCAGGATCAGATTATGACAGCATGAGTCATTTATTAAGATTCCAGTAATGCTAAGCTCTTTAGCAGGTGCCTTGAGACCATATTTTTCAGGGTCTAATTTCAGATTCAGACACAAGGGCGTTTTATTGGTTTACCATAAACTCTGTCCATTGTTGAGGCTCTAAAAGCACCTTGCCCTGCACTCCACAGCTCTCTTCTCTGAGCAGTGTACACGTCTCCTCCCTGCTGGCATGCAATTAACAGCTCAGTTTAATTTAGATTTCTTTAAAGCTATGGATAGATCTTGTTTTGTCATGTAGTATCACAACCTAACTCCTTCTCCCTTTGTATTTCTTACCACTCTGTAATTTACACCACTTCTGCTCCTGCCACAGCTACACAATCTTGGCTAGCAGCTATCAAACCCAGCCCCCTTTCCTCTATTTTTAGCCATTTTGTAATTATATGCCACAACATTCTCTTTCACCTCCTCCCTTTTCTGATAGCCAGTAGCACAGAAGGTAGGTACTTCAGAGACCCAACCATATATGTCCTTCACCCTCCTGCCTCTGAAAGGACAAGACACATCCTAACGCTCATATAAGGCTTAATCACAAACTCAACTCTAAACTTGCTAGTCAACACCCTGATATTTCTGCCACCTATGCTTGTCCAGCAGCACCAGGTGGACAGCAGCTCTCAGACAAGGTGCACTCCCCTGCTGCCAAGGAAAGCAGTGAAGTCCCCAGCATGGCACTAACCCAAAGACACACTTGTTTTTAAAAACTGTAGCAGAAGTGATGCAGTTGAAGTACCTCTGATAGCACCCCTTAACCCTCAGGAAGCCCACAGCTATTGGCAAACATGTGGATATGGTGCTTGAGGAACATGACTTGGTAGTGATAGTGGTGGGATTGGGAACTCTAGGTGAGCTTTTGGACTTGATGATCTCAAAGGTCTCTTTCAACCTCAATAGTTCTAGGGCTCTGTAAAGCAAGGTAAAATCCCCTTAACTCTCCTTGCTATCACTGTCAGCTAGGGCAAGCTTGATTTGGCTAAGAATAAGGTAGCTTACTACCAACTTACCATGAACAAAACTCTAGAGAACAAGGGATAGAGGTGGAAGCTGAAGCCAGAAGTGTTTCTGAAGGTATGTGTCAGCTGGGTGCCTTTAAAAACCACTGAGTGGAAGACCTCCAGGAGGGCCAGAAGGGCCTGGGGATGGACTGGAAAGGGCAAATTGTTTATTCTATCTCATAATCCTGCTATCTCTTTATAAGTAAAATGTACAGCTAGCTCACTCTCTTTTCTCTCTCCTCTCCTCCTGGGAAGGCATGAGCTCTTATCAGGCACACGGGGGAGGACGTTGAGCTTCACTGCAGCCTTGAGAGGCCTGGGTAATCTTTCATATGCCTGTTTGAGCCTTATGTAAGGAGCCAGGGACAGGGGGTGGGGGCTTGGGTTAGAAAAGAACACTAAGGCCTGAGTATTAAGCCATGGACCAGGGGGAAAGGTTTTTTTCTGGGTATGTAGTGTGGATTTATATATGCTGTATTCTGTATTCTGGATTTATGTATTCTATACATATTTTTGAATATAATTCTGTATTTCTCTCCAATTTGGCAAGAGGGTTACATTTTTCCCCTCGGGGTGGGGGGCAAAAACAACCACCCACTTCTTTAAACCAAGACAGTACCAGATCCAAGCCATTTCCCATATTTTGAGGAGCAAATGTGACTTTGGATATGATTTTTATAACTCCTCTAAAATTTAAATCCATTTTTTCTAACCCTAACCCTGATCCCTTTATTTATTTCAAAGTTTCCTTGCCCAAATCTGTGTCAGACTCATCTAAATTTATTTGTGCTTAAGCCTTAAGGGGAATGGGGGTGGAGGAAGCAGACAGAGTAAGAAGCTGAGCCTCTCAGAAGGAGCATGCCTTTTTGAAAAGTCATTTATCATAGGAGCTGCTCATTTCTTCCCAGAATTTCCTCTTCAGCCCCGATCGGGAAATCCAAAACCCAACAAGCTTTCATCCAACCGAACCAGCAGCTTCCTCTCCCCAAGGAGATTCCAGGCATGCTGATGGGTCTGTGTATTTGGACATTTCATAAGGAGAAAACAGAGGGATGGAAATGCCAAAGAGATTCAAGATAATCTTCCACAACACAGAGGGAATTCAAAATAAAAGTACTACAGGAAGACTGAATAACTGGAGCACACGGTCCTGCCAGCAACCAAACAACAACCCAGGCTGCTGGAAACATCAGTTACTCTGTTAGCTTCCATGGCACTTAAATTGATTCACACTTAACATCTAGCTTCAACATGCACCTTAGAATCATAGAATACTTTCAATTGGAAAAGACCTCTAAGATCCAAAGTCCAACTGTCAACCTAACACCACTGTGGGCATTAAATCATGTCCCAAAAGTGCTATGTCCACACATTTCTTGATACTGCAAGGGAAAAAAAAAGTCATATTTTCACTGAAGTAGGAGAGCTTTGCAAATGAGCTCAGCTGTTGATATAGCCTGAACTAAACCAGTGCAGAGAATCAAGAGAAGAATCTGCTCCTGCATTAGTGAAAAAGAAACTCATGTACTGCACAATGTTTAGACAGAAGTCTCACACCACGAACTGCTGCCTCAAATATATCCATCTGCTAGCACAAGCAAAAGTGATTATCATAGTGTGTGCTGAAAAATGACAGCTTTAAGACCTTGGACTCTCCTTCACAATGTATACAAGCGCCAGTGCCTTCAACAGAAACTTCATATAAATACCAGGAGTCAGAACTGACTTCTCAGACAAATGTTTGTGCCTTTTATCAAGTTGGGACAAAGCCAACATTTCTTATGGAAACATTTTTGGTGGTCCTGGGCAAAGATGATGTTTACTTTATGGCAGATATAACTAAAAATACATTGTGTGACAGCCTCCAATTATCTTGTTTGGAAGAGTCTGAGGCTACTCGAGGCTCGTTGCTGTTATTTTCTTTATTATATAGTGAAAATGTTGCTGCTTTTCCTGTAATTTGAAATGCAGCTATTTCAAGATTTGACATCTGTGTCTGGACCTCCTCCGCATGGATAGCAAGACCCAGGGTGAAATTTTCCAGACTGCCCATCTCCCATTTTCCAAAGCAAGTCAGACGTGGATCGATACTTCCCTTGAGTTACACAGATCTTTCAAGTCTTCCATTAATTCCACTGGCACTACATGACAGCCTTTTTCAGTCTGCTTTAACAACCACTCACATAACTCTTTGCACAACCAGTACTAATTAACAGCGCACCACAAACAAGGGGCCCAGGTCCCACAGACACTCACACTTCCATCCAACATCCTCCTCCACTCCGAGCCCCTCCACAGGGCTGACCTTTGGGATCCATTTGACAGCAGAGCTACACATGTGCTCAGACTGCTCCCTCTGAGGATCTGCTCTTCATTAAGGCTGATCACTTTTGTGACGGTTTGGGAGTTAACCTGCTTCCCCACTCTTATGAAATCACCCAGACTAGACTCAGCCAGCTGGGAGTTAAGGAATGAAGCTTTATATTCACAGCCTAGCATAATATACAAGCAGGTATTTACAATATATTACAACTACATGCAGAAAATACACACGTTAAAAGTAATACAGAAATACAACAGCCCTCCCAGAAATCAGAGTCCCCAGGAGGGGCTCCCAACCACCCTTCTACTTTCTTTCCACCCCTCAACCTTATCCCAGAGTCTGTCTTACGTGCAAGGTGAGTTTGGAGGATCGACAAGGGGGGTTAGAAGCAGAATGATTAGTTGGGTTACACAGATCCAAGCAGAAGAGAAACAAACACTCCGACAGACAGAGACACTGTCTTATCTCTGTTTGTGCTCTTGGTTTTATATGTCTCAGTGAACCTATGAGTGAAGCAGACATCACCACTCTTTCTCTTTCACAGCCTATAATCTATTTTTTCTCATTAAAATATTCCAATTAGCTTCAAACAAGCACAAACTTTAAAGGAAATGCAGCTTGCTTACTAAAATGACAGTTGAGAGATGGTTGAGGGCACATCCCTGGAGATATTCAAGGTGAGGCTCGACAGCACTCTGAGCAACCCAACCTAGTTGCAGATGTCCCTGCTCACCACAGCGGGGGGGTCGGACCAGGCGACCGTTAAAGATCTCTTCCAACCTGGGCGATTCTATGATAAAAAGCTTATCATTTGGGTTCCTCAGCCTTTGGTCTTTCCTCTTCTTCCAAACAATTAAGCACCTCTCTTCTCCAACGGAGCTTTCCCAGCCTCTGACCTGCTCTGGCATCCTTCAAGTTGCTAATGAATCAGTTCTTGGATGAATCATTTCCCATGTGCCGACTGTGCATTTCATCACTGGGCCGCTTCGCACAGACTTTCCTCCTCGCTCCTGGTGACAAAGAACTGCGCCTGCTACCCAAACAAGCCTTGCTGTTTCCACAAGGAGTTAACAGAAGGTGTGTGCCCTGGCAGAGAGGTGAAAAGGCTAGTGGAAGAAGGCTGTGTTAATTTTACAACTCTGACTTCCTTAATTATGAGTCACCAGCAAGGCAGGAGAAATTCAGCTCAAAAAAATAAACCTCCAGGAGTGTGATGTCTTAGGGGAGCGCTGCAGATTTAAGATGAAACGCCTCATTAAAAGCCCACGGAAGTTAATATTTTACAGTCTCTTATGTCTGTAATTACGAGTGAAATCAGAGACTCAGGACTCTGCAAGAATTCCTGTCTACTTAGAGGAAGGACTTTGTAAACCTCTCTGTCTCGTAATCAGGTTTTATAACACATCTGAGGAGGGCAAGGGAAGAGAGGAGGTGGTGTTATGGGCATTTTAGTTGTTGGCTTTGTTTTGGGAGGCTGCTCCTATACAAGGAGAGAAAAGGGTTAGTTGTAGCAAAGAGGTAGAAAACACTTTGGCTAAAATGTTTTTGTTTGTCTTTTCCCCCTCACCAAAACCCTTTAAAAGCCAAAAAGGAAGCTGTGTGTAGAGCCTACCTGAAAGCTTCCTTTCTTTTAGTAAATGTATAGGCCAGTTCAAAGGGTTGGGTTTTTTTTGAGGCTAGGACTCACAGCAGACGTGACATGCAGCAAGAGAAAGTCATTCCCTCAGCCATCCCCTCTGGCCAAATTAATTATCTTACTCATGTAAGCCAAATTCTGCTTTCCTGAATTACAGATTAAGTTTTAAAAAGAAAATCCTTAACACACTAAAAAAACACTGAGGAAAGAAAAGGGGGAAGAGTATTTTCCCCATGGGGAATTCCCTTGCTCCCCAAAATTCAGACTTTTATGTGTCTCTGCCCATGGCAGGAGTTGGAACTAGATAATGTTTAAGGTCTCTTCCATCCAAATCAGCTTGTGACTCTATGTTGCTTCTGCCTCAATCAGGGTGCACCATTTTGCCACCACAACCTGCAGCACTCACTGTTACCTACTTGAAGGTTAGAAGTTAGTGAAGGAACTGGAGCAGCTGAGTGAACTGGGATTGTTTAGTTTGGAGAAAAGGAGGCTAAGGGAAGACCTCATTGCTCTCTACAACTCCCTGGAAGGAGGCTGGAGCAAGGTAGGGGTTGGTCTCTTCTTCCTAGTATCAGGTGATAGGATAAAAGGAAATGGCCTGAAATTGTGCCAGGGGAGGTTTAGGCTGGGTATTAAGAAAAATTTCTTTCCTGAGAGAGTGGTCAGGCATTTGAACAGGCTGCCCAGAGAGGTGGTGGAGTCACTGTCCTCAGAGGTGATGAAACGTGGGCATGGCACTAGGGACGTGGTTTAATGTCCATGGTGGTGTTAGGTTGATGGTTGGACTCCATGATCATGGAGGTCTTTTCCAACTGAAACAATTCTGTGATTTCTGTGATAAGGAAAGCAGCACTAACAATCACAGACATTGTCCCTCCTCCCTTTACTCTTTCCCAAACTGCCTCAGCTCTGTGCTGGTGATATGGCTGAGAGCAAGGACGTAGAATTTCAATGCTTCACTCTGACTAATGCAGGATGTGTGGGAGAGCAGCAGGGCAGCATGAATAACAGCTCGACAAAGCACGGCTCAGTAGCACGCTAAGTCGTTCTTATCATCCAAACAGGATCTCCAGCATCTGCATGCACATGTACCTTTCCTGTAAAGGTTTGATCATTACTCCTGCTTGCAGGGAAATCCAGCTGGTGTGGCATAAAAAGGAGCAGGAAAAAGCAAGCCGCCGAAATCAACATAAACAAATGCTTCATTTTCATGTAAATGTCAGTAAGTAATAAAAACTGGGAGGCAAGAAGTGATTAAAGAACAGTTCAGAAAAAAAAAACCCCACCACACAAACAGGTTGCCCTTCAACCACCACAGGAGACAGAGCTGTTCCCAAATGAGATGTTTTCCAAAAGTTTTCCATGAGGTGTCCATCACGAACAGCTGAAAATATCAACTGCATCAAAACTCACATTTAAGCAACAAAGAGCTACTTCAAGTAGCTTTCCTGTTGTCATCTCCCCCCTTCCTTTTCTCCAAACTCAAAAAGAGTATTTAACATTGGTGTCCTGGGAACCTGACTGGAGAAATGCTTAAACTGGAAGCAGATCTAGAGCTTGCCAGAGAAAGGGGAGCAAGGAGGGAAGCAGACTCACAGGTAAATATTAGTTTGTACTTGAAGAAGCCAGAGCACACCTTAAAGCTGCTTTTGATTTTCGTGCCAACTTCACACCGTTCCCTGTCAAAGGCTGCCTGGGCAGGGTGACGCAGGGCAAAGGAGCGCCTGGTGTCTTTGGCAGCTGCAGCAGGGTGACAGGGATGCTGCCAGCCATTATCAGCCAAATTACGGAAAACGATCAGCAGAATTCCAGAAACAAGGGATGTTTTTCTTCCTTGTTTTCTTTCTGCCCCCCTTTGGCCATTGCCTGTACTTCCAGCCACACAGGAGTCTGGCTGGACTGGTGTGTGTGGGTTTGGCACTCCCCAAAGGGGCAAGGAATGCTGTTTGGGTGCACGGCTCTCCTCACCGCTCCCAGGCCAGTAACCACACAGCCTTCTCTTTCCCAGGCCTCCTATCACCTTGCTACCTTGCAGCATTCATGAGTTACAGGCCAGTGACTGAGCAATAATCCTAGCTAAAGACTGAAATCTCTTTAAAGCCACAGGAGAGATTCCTCCTGGCCAGCAGCAGCAGATCAGCATCCTTGAGCTGTGACCTGAGAGGAGAATCACAGAATCACTGATAGGTTTGGGTGGGAAGGGACCTTCAAAGGTCAGCTAGTCCAACCCCACTGCAGCCAGCAGGGACATCTGCAACTAGAGTAGGTTGCTCAGAGCCCCAGAGAACCTGACCTGGAATGGTTCCAGGGTTGGAACTTCTCCAATGTCTCCAGGCAACTTGGGCTAGAGTCTCAGCACCTCAGAGTCATTTCTTCCATCTCTCCAGTCTGAATCTCCTTCTTTTAGTTCAAAACCACCACCCCTTGTCTTGTCACAATAAGCCTTGCTAAAAGGCCTGTCATTGAGGACAAAACAATTTTCAGTTCTTCAAATTCTAAAGCATTTTGAAAACTATTCAAGTGTACAATCTGTCCATCTCTGTGGTACAACCAAGATGTGAGTGAGTCTAATCGATTGCTCGACAGGTCACAGCAGCACTACAGCACTTTCATGGCCAACATGAAGACCACCACCACCTGCTCCAAATCAAAGCCTGAAGGAAATTTTAAAAGCAAACCATAATAACCACTGCAGACAAAATGCAGACAAGAGACCCAGGAACACCAGCCAGCTTCTCTAAAACAACACGATGAGGCATAGAAAGGTTAACACTCAATTACGACCTTCTTTTTATGTCTCTTTAGCAGCACAAGGCACCCACTGGGTCCCTGGGTCAGCAGTGACTCAGAGAAGAGAGGCCCTTCCAGTGAATCATCCACACATTTTTAAGCACCCTCCAGGTTTGGTTGATTGGGAGGTGTCTCACTACCTACACCTTCCCTAAATACTATCCAGGCTGTCCCGAGGTATGAGAGTGAGAGCAGGCAAGCAAGGGTGCAGAAGAGCAGACAATCCTTCCTGAACATCTGAATGCTATGAGGAAGAACAGAAGCCACACACATCTCTGGCAGCACTGCTCACTCCTCCAGCGTGTGAATATGGGCATAAACTACACGAAGACAGGGAAACAATGGGATAAGTCACAAATATTTGATTTCACAAGTCAAGACAGTTTTCTTTCCCCTCCCCTCCCCTCGTGACTAAGCCTTTGGTCCACACACCCACTCCATCCTCAAAAAACAACTCCATGAAACAAATTTGATTGCTCTAAAATACACACAGGCAATGACCAATCCCACCTCCTCCTCCTCACAGCACTAATTCTATTTACTAAGAGTCTGCACCAACTGTCTGCTTTGTACATAAGAGGATCCAACTCCCTCTCTCAAGGAGACATTAAACACTAGCGAGTCCAACTCCTCTCTCTTCTCCTTACCTCTTTCCCAAAGCTGTGGACAACACTGTTTGCCCAGATAAACTTCCTGAAATCACTCCTAGCTGCTTCCAGGGAAAGGATACAGCAGTGCCCAGTGTGTGACCAGAACTGATCCCAAACCAGCCTTCCCAAAGCATAGCGAGGAAGTAGGAGCGGTGGACTGTGCCACAGAGGTTCCTGGCTTTGGGAAAGGGAGAGCAGTGGCAGCTCTCCATGCCTTGCTGCCTCCCAACATCTTGCTGAGTTTATCGCCTCAGGCTTCGTGCCTCACCTGGAAGGTGGTGCTGCTGCTGTGTTGGCTGAGCTCTGCTGGTTTAATGGCAAGGATGCTACCTGCAACTGGGGCAAAACCCACAGATTTCATTCCCATCTTGGCACAGACCTGTTGTTAAACCTGACTCTAGGAACCCACCCACCATCTGCAACCACTGCTCCTCAACACCTCCAGTAGCCTACTCACTATTTTTTTGTTTAGTTCACTACTCACACCTTGACAAATAAAAAAAACCCCAAACTAAAAGATACCTTTTGTTTTTCCTTCCCTCTTAGCAACCAAACCAACTTGCCTACCCTCATGTCATCCCATCTAACCTCTTCCTCCTGTCTGGTACACCAGTTAAATATCTTGTTCCTCCAATCCATCAAAAATACAGCTGCTAAAATTATCATTCTGACCCATCAATCACACTCCTCTCTTAATCTGTCTGGTATCTCTTGTAAGGTATTAAGTTCGATCAGCCTAGGGCCTTGTTCTCAAGGCACTCCAGCCCACTTTCTATTGCATTTGAGAGCTCCTCCCAGATTATTTGCCCAGACTGGACATCCAGCACATGCTTCTCCTCGGCTTCTCCTTCCTTTCCTACCTTGGCCCCTCTCCTGCCTTGTGCAGCTTTCAGCACTTCATTTGGGTTCAGACAAGCCTTCTGTCCCTGATGATATGGAAGGATGACCCTTCATAGAATGGTTTGGGTTGGAAGAGACCTTCAAAGGTCATCCGGTCCTGCAGTCAGCAGGGATGTGGGCAACTAGAGTAGGTTACGCAGAGCCCCAAACAACTTGACCTGGAATAGTTCCAGGGATGAGCATCTCCCACCTCTCTGGGCAACCTGGGACAGTGTCTCACCATCCTCGGCATAAAAAAAAAAAGTCTTCCTTCTATGTGGTCTGAATCTGCTTCTAGTTTAAACCACCACCCTCTGTCCTGTCACACCAGACACTGCTACCAAGATCAACCCCATACTTCCCTGCCTCATTTCTTTGCAAAGGCCACTTAAACCCAGCTTGCCACACACTAGCAACATGATGCAAGCAGACAAAAAGGTTTACAGGGAGGAGCTGGTGCAAAAATATTGAAGTAATTAATATAGCCCATGATTACAGTTTTCTCTGGGTATTCCCATGAGCACCATCTTGCATCTTTTAGACTGCCAGCTAATCACTGCAGGGACAGTCTGTGCTCCTCCCCCCCACCTTCCAAAGCAATAAGCATATTCTTGGCAGCTAAATTATTAATAAGGAACAAATGGTAATTGATTTATAGATGAGCCCATAAGAGAGGATTTATCTTCTTCAATTGTCTAAGTCGTCATGCCCACATGGTTTTGTCTTGGGTCTGTCTCCACCAAAACATCACTCTCCCACCCAGCACACATCCAGCTCCAAATTATCTATGACCTCTTTCCCTCTGTTGTATCTGACCAGTGACCAGATACTACAAGAGGGAAACAAAGTGCTGATTGTTCTCTTTGTCACTCTTTCTTCTCAGCCAGCAAGAAAAAGCTTAACTGGATTAGTTCTTAAGATTTTGTTTTTATCTGCTGTGAGCGTGTGAAGAAAAAGAAGAAGAAAAAGTACTGAAGGAAAAGATGAGTTTTGCATTCAGGCTTTGAATATGCTGAGCTTGAGGAATTAGCTCTCTCTCTGCTGGTGGAAAGTTCCACAATTCTGGCCCAGCTCTTCATACCAGGAGTATCTCTCTTCTTCTGCACGTTATTTCCTCACATTTCAGCTCCAACACTTCCAACAACAACCTTCTCTCCTGTTCTGCTGAATGAAGCAAGGATCTCTGGATAGGTCTTCCCCCTGATATGAACACAGGCTTACTTGTAGCACCAGCTTGAGAAGCAGCCCCTGAGAGCAGCTACTTCACAGACTGTTGTGTTTATTGTAATTACCAGCACCACACACACATCCTATTGCTTTCCTCACGCTCACCACAACTTGCTTGGCATGAAGAACTGATCAGCAGTCAGCTTGCCACAAACTCAACCTTTTTAAGGCGGGACCTGTGGCTTTATTGAAAGCAACACAAAGTTTGTTTCTAGCAACATGATGGAGCTGACATGTAAAACGTGGCACTGCTGCTCCAGTGCTGGCTGAATCCCAAACAATGGGAACTCTTACACAAGGCAAATGCAGCCCTTCAAAGGCTTGTAGGCAAATACACTGTCACTGAGTATTTTGTCATGGAAGCAGGAGCCTAAAAATATAACATGAGCAGATAATGCACTGAGACAGGCCGGCGCACATCCTGTCTTGACTCTGTAAACACCACGATGCGAATTGGCACCACTGTACACATCAGGCCACCCGTACCAAAAAGCAGGACAGTAGTTTGGAATAAACTGCAGTCTGCAGCCCAGAGCTACTACATTCCTCATCCCAGATAGCTTTATCAATATTGGAAGAACAAGAAACCCAGTGAGAGCACAGCTGAGGTGCCTGTCCCACTGGTAGGGTGCATGAGGAAGAGGTGTGGAAGGAGGAAATGGTGTCACCATCTATTTTCTGAAGGTCAGCACCTGTAGGAACTCTGTGTCCACCCTACAGCAGGGATACCACCCTCGAGGTGTGCTGACTCATTGCAGCATGGTTCTTTACAGCGGCTATCCTAAAAACACTCCTTTTCCTCTTCCCTTCTCTTACTCTGCTCTTCCATTCTACTCTTCCCTTCTTTTCTTCCTCTCTTCAAGTGAGGAGAATACTCCTCTGCCATCTCCCTTCTCTTCCCAGAAATCAAAAATAAACCAGAAGGGCCCCAGGCAGCTAGGAAATGTCATATTCTGCATTACTTGTTCCCATTTGAAACATTTGGGTTTGAAGGGAAAGTATTTTGGTTAGCATAAATGAGAGAATGGTAAAAAATACACTAGACTGAACAAAAAAAGTGAAGAACAGAGAAAAGCAAGAATCATTTATTTTTCTAGCAGATGTAGTTTAGCTAGATTTGGGTGAGTCAGATCCAAGTTCTCAAACCCCTCAGATTCCATTTAGGTCTTTTATTCTTACCAAAATCTTCCCCGTTGGTCTCAGTGTTTTCCTATAAAACGTATGTGATAGGTCCCTCTTGTGAAAGTATGTAAGGATACTGGAAATGCTCCAAAGTTTTGATACCACAAGAATGGATGTCAAACTCTCAAAGCATTCAGTGCAGTTATGCATAACAGTCCCTAAAAGAAAAAGACATAACCAATCCTTGGCTAGAACAATGCACATGATCATTCAGCCAGTCTAATCTTTTCTCACTGTGCCTAAAGCTATGTAAAGTTCCAAGGCGTAAAAGGCTATTCAGAAAGGCAAACAAAAACAGGTTTCCAAAACCTGAAATGTTAGTTACCTTCCAGGAAGGGAATGAGCAGAGCCCTCCAGCTGAACGCAGTGTGCTCATTTGCAATGCAATGAATTCAGTGAATTCCGTTCCAGCCCTCTGAATCGCTGACTTTTGAGGATGCTAATTGTTTTACGGTAGTCCCCACTAAACCCCAATCAAATATCAAGGCCAATACACAACCAGCATAAAAGAGAAAGTCCCTGACCCAAAGAGACCGTGACTGCCATTTACAACAGGATGCAACAGGTAAATGAGCAGGACAGACAGGAAGGAGCAGCTATCACGCTACAGTTACTGTGCACCACAAGTGTGAAGTGGCTTCATGGGGAAAAAGAATTAAAGCCATCACCATCACATTCTTCTTCCAGCAATTAATCAGATTTGACTTCCAAAACTTTGCCTGCTTAAGTCCAAGTAGGCAAATCTGGGAAACATTTTGTTTCTTTTTAGGTGAAGGGGAAGGAAAGAGAGGAAAAGACAGGCAAAAGAATTCCACTTGTCTGAAAATCCTGCAGTGGTATCAGGCAGAGAAAGCTGTGGGGAAATGGGTATCAGTAAAGCAAAGAGCACCAGCTCGTTTCACTTTCCTTTGCAGATAGTCATTGATAAATTATCACGACTCTCTTTGGGATTTCTTTCGCTCTGTTTTTGATTATTACTCCGATCTTTAAGGAAGATAAGGTTGCTTCTGCTTTTGAAACTTCAACGAGGGACACACTCCCACATAGAAGAATTTCACTACTGCAGAAGCTCTGGCCGCTCAGCCAGCTACAACTTAGTAGCTCTGGTGCCACAAAAGCAGCTACAAGAGGCAGCAAGACCTTTAGCTTCCCAGATGCATGCTGCAGAGAAGACAGAGCCAGAATTTAGAAATGCCTTGCCTTCAGAAGCCACGGAGGGCACACATCTGCTGATGCACCTCTGGAACTTTGCCATGGGTGGACAGGACCAGCACCTCAGCACAGCAAGCCAACATTTTATACATGAGTAACTGCATAGTTTTAAGGCATTTCAGGACAAAGAACTGTTAGAATGGGTCCAGGGGAGGGTCACAAAGCTGACCCAAGGGCTGGAGCACTTCTACAAAGACATGCTGAGACAACTGGGGTTGTTCAGCCTGAAGAGAAGGCTTCAGGAATACATTAGAGCAGCCTTCCAGTACCTGAAGGGGAATACAGGAGAGCTGGAGAGGGACTAGTTACAAAAGCACAAGGTGGCAGGACAAGAGGTGATTGCTTCAAGTAGGAAGAAGCTGGATTCAGATTAGACATTAGGAAGAAATTCTTCCGATGTGAGGGTGGCTAGGCACTGAAACATGCTGCCCAGCAAAGTTGTGGAGGTTCTAAGCCTGAAAACGTTCAAAGCCAGGTTGAATGGAACCTTGACCAAGCCAGCCGAGTAGGAGGTGTCCCTACCCACAGCAGAAGGCTGGAACTAGATAATCCTTAACATCCCTTCCAACCCAAACCAATCTGTGATTCTATGATTAGCTTCTTAAAAAACAGCAATAATATGGAAACTGCAAAAACTGGCATTGAGGCAAACCTTTCAGATGTTAAAGCAGCAAATAAAGCAATCAAAGGCAAGAAAAGGCCTGGAGAAGGGCCAGGGCACAGTGCAGTCACAGAGGAATCCTTACATGAGCAAGGCTGTGGCCCAGGCATTCCTGACTCATAAGCCAAGGTGCATCCGGTGGCTGCGTCAGGTGCAGGATTGGCAAAAGCAATCCCCTCCTAATGGCCTCTTAATTGTTTTCTGACAGCCCTGACACATTCTCCAGGGAGCTGTGAAGGCAGAAATTCGGAAGACACTATGTCATTTGTCACTAGCAACCCAACCACCTGCTTCCCGGCTGCAGCTCTGCCATTCTCACCTGATGATGTGTTTAGAAACCTCCAAGTGTGGTCCCCAGGGAGTAATTCCTGGTGACCCAAGTCGGCTGTTTCAAAAACACTCTGTTGATGTTAGCTTTAAGCATCTGCTAGACTTCGTGCATCAGCTCCATCATTATTTAACTGCTTAAATCTAGGCCTATTTTTAGAGGGCCTCATAGAAAGAAGACAAACTGAGGAAGCAAACACTTTATTCAGGATAAAAGAGACTTTGATACCTTAAAATACTGCTGTTTTCTTAAACAAGTGGTTACAAATAAATAAAGGTCTTCAGTATTTTCTCTTGTGAGCACCTATTATTTCCACAACCCCAGAAGGCAATACAGTCTAATCTACCTGAGGGCAACAAATGTGAACACTGATGTGAACTATTTAAAGAGAATAATCCCTTCCCTCTCTGTTCCTACCTCCCAGCTGAATAAAAGCCAAGAGATTTAAAGACATTTAGCATTTTGCTTCCTGCTCCAAAGATTCAACAACTGCAGGTCCCACCTATGAGACCTGCAAACCAACATGGAGTATCATGTGTCATTTGCTTTTCATCACATGCAAACCTGGGATAAGCAAGGGAGGAGAAGGGGAAAGGCACTTACCTCGGACCTAAGCTTTCATGCACAGCGAGTTAAGAAGGGTGAGCCTTCCTTCACTCAAAGCAACTTTTCTTTCAAGCTCTCTATTAATCAAATCCCTTCAGAAGGAGTTCATTTGAATGTCTTTAATTTTATTCTCAGGCTGATAATAGCACAAGTGTATTGCATCATCCTCACCAGAACAGTAATGCCTTTAAAGTTCCTTTTTAGTAGCTGCCTCAGACATGCCTTAGATAATTTTGTTGGCCAACTGAGGACTAATGCAAGATGTATTCTATGAATAAATGCATTTCCAGAGCCTCAGCCTCGGAAGGTGATTTTGCAAATAGCCAATGAGCAGTGCCTGCTTTGAAGTGTTCCTGGAACCAGTTCCAGTTGCTTCAACCACTGATCAAATTCTACCAAAAAAGGCTTAGAGAAATGTTACTTCAGACTAGGTTTATCTTCCCTATAAATGCAAACTGCAGCATTAAACCCAGAACTTTCCCTTATGAAATATGTCCTTTCACAACTTGGGAGTGTTTAACTGAGGTGCATAAAGTCAACATTTCATTTTCTTTCTCGGAAGCCTTGGGGGAAAAAAAGTCATTCCTTGAATGGAAAATGTAACTTTAAAAGTCTTTCCCCTAAAAATAAACTATGAAGTTCCAGGAGTCTATCTGAAGGCTCAGTTGTTTTACTCAGGGTGATACAGGGTTAATGTCATTTCAGTCTCCTGTGCTCTGTAGGTCTCCTGGGTTTCCCTGTGTCCAAAAGGTTCATTCTTTTGAGGCCAAACCAAACAACTCGGTAAGAGCTCACTTGGCATTGAACTGCCCAGCACCATCTGCAGGCCACCACACCAAGCAGACAAAAATAAAAGAATGGGTTCAGAAGGAAGGGACCTTAAAGATTGTCTAGTTCCACTCCCCTTTCTACAACAAGACTCACAAGACTTGAGCTTCATTGCCCTTCTCTGGTACAACTCCAGCATCTCAATGTCCTTCTTGGAGTGAGGGGCCCAAAACTGAAGGCAGGACTCGAGGTATGGTGTCACCAGTCTTGAGTACAGAGGGACAACCACTGCCCTACTCCTGCTGGCCACACTATTGCAGATCCATGTCAGGATGCCTCCGGCTTTCTTGGTCACCTGGACATGCACACTGGCTCATCTTCAGCTGGCTGTCAAACAACATCCCCACATCCTCTTTTGCTGGATAACTTTTCCAGTCACTCTTCATCAAGCCTGTACATTTGCCTGGGGTTGCTGCAACCTAAGTGCAGGGCCTGGAACTTGACCTAGGTGAGCCTCATACAACTGACCTTGGCCCATTAACCCAGCCTGGCCAGATCCCTCTGCAGAGACTTCCTACACTCAAGCACACTCTCACCCAACTCAGTGTCATCTGCAAACTTCCTTCAGTGCCTCCAGCCCCCTCGTTCACATCACTGATAAAAGATATTAAAGAGAAGCATCCCGGGTCCTGAGCCTGGAGGTCCCCCACTTGTGACTGGCCACTGAGGAAGCACACAATGGTGTGTGCAGGCTGCCATCTTGCTCTCAAGAGAACACTGTTTTCAAAGGCTGTTTTACAATGAGGCTGTTTCTTTCTTGTCAGGAGCATACAAATCCTCAAGATACTCTCCCTGAAAAGTGTCAGCAGCACACAAAGAGGCCAGAAGAAGGAAGGGAGAGTTTCAAGCACCTCCTCAGCGCAATGCCACCTGGGCTCCCTCCGGTTGTGGTGCAAAAGCAGTGCTATCACTCTACCTTCAGTGGCCTTACTCCTTTGGGCACATGCTTTTTGCTTCTCTCATTTTGCTGTGGTTTTCCTAACATTATGCTTTTATAACAGAGTTTTGCAGCAAGTTTGAGGGAAATGACATCATCATCCCGCAGTTTGATCAACTTAACACAGGACACTGCCTTCAAAGAAGCTTTTAGAAATACATTTTTGGTGGCTTTTTAGCATTTGAAATAACACCAGTGCATCCAAGCCTGTAAAGTCAGCTAAAGAACTTCCAGTTCAAACATCTGAACACTGATACATATTCATTCTCTGTGCTGCTAATTAACCACAAGCTAATTTCCTTCGGCAGTGTGTTTATTTTAGCAGGATGGTTGTCCAGAATCCACCTTTCAGAATATAGCAATAATCAAGCTTCCTAAAACAAACAGCTATGCTCACTGCTCTGCTGAACAAAATTCCTGTTGGATCAGTGTTTTGGTTTCTATCAAGAGCACAAAAGTTAACAGGTTCTGATTGGACTTGGAAGTCTCTATTTGCAGAGAATTAATTATTTCTTAAGAAGCCGATAATGACAATTTTTGCCTCTCAGTAGATTAAGTAGGGCACAAATAGAATCATAGAATCAACCAGGTTGGAAGAGACGTCCAAGACCACCCAGTCCAACCTAGCACCCAGCCCTGTCCAATCACCTAAAGCATGGCACTAAGTGCCTCATCCAGTCTTTTCTTGAATGGGGACACACAAAATAGCTGGAGAGGGACTTTTCACAAGGGCTCACAGTGATAGGACAAGGGACAATGGCTTTAAGCTGGAAGAGGGGAGATTTAGACTGGATATTGGGAAGACATTCTTTATAGTAAGGGTGTTAAGACACTGGAACAGGTTGCTCAGGGAAGTTGTGGATACCCCCTCCCTGGAAGTGTTCAAGTTCAGGGGGCCTTGAGGAACCTGATCTAGTGGGAGGTGTCCCTGCCCATGGCAGAAGGGTTGGAACTATATGATCTTTAAGGTCCTTTCCAATCCAAATGATTTCATATGGAGAAGACCCAAAATATTTTTGTCCAGTCACAGATTCCCATGTCCAGGATGGGTTTCAAGCGGAGGTGAGACTAATCGATACTAAAGAACCACATAGCCAACCAGGAGAAAGCAAAAGTGCAGCAGCACAGGGCACTCCAAAGACACTGGGAGAAGGGAGCTGCAGCTTTCCTGTGCCACCAGTGGCAGTGGCTTGAGAAAAAAAGAAATAAAACCCCATTCATCACAGTTTGGCCCCAGAAAAGGAAACTAAACCCTAAGGAAGTCCGCAGTTCCCTGAAATGAACCAAAGGAGCCCTCTAATATGAAATCTAGCAACGGGAAAAGACACAAAGAAACAGAGACAGGAAGGGCAGAGGCACAAGGGGTTCTTTTCAAGGTGGAGATAAAGCACTTGTGCTGGCAGAATAGGAGTGAGAAAGGATGAAGTCATCTATCAGCGCTGGGAAGCAGGTTCTAGTGAAGATGTCAGGTTTGGGAATGATCAAATCAGTGGTCCCATGAGAGCAAGCTGCCCAGCAACGGGTGCTGGTCTGGCTACACAATGGAAGCAGAGCTCAGCTACCTTGCTGCTGGCATCATGTGTGTACACAGACTGTGCAGGACAAGAATTTTATCTGTGAACCACTGCTTGAACCCTTCTCACTTGTATCAGTTACAGCAAGAACCTCCACTTTTTTGGGATAATTAACCTTTAGAAACAAAGCCTCTAAGCCATGTTTAGTGAGGTACTTTGAAAGCCACTAACAAACAGCTAGCACTTACTGTAATATGGTCTGTAATATGAGTGTTGTCTGTCAGTTTTAAGTGTCTTAACGAGGCAGTGGAGCAGGTAGTGCTTCCCACCACGGGTTGTTAGCCATGTTCTGTGTCTGTTTATGCAATCAAGTCCTTTCGCTCTTAACCATGATCTAATCAAAGTTATACACTGATAGGCAAACACAAGACCAAATTTCAAACTGGCAGTAATCCCACAGAAAACTCTGGGACCTTCTTTTTTCCCCAGTAAGATATTTCTGCTGACAAAGCGCACAGGCAGAGACACATTTCATCCCTGCATGTGGTAGAACATCATATCGTTGCACAGTTCTCTTTTGTTCCAGCCTGGTTTTGCACAGTTCTAACTTTTGGATGAAAACTCAGCTTCTTTATCTTGTGGTTACACCAAGCTAGACCTGAAACTGTCATTGGCACAGTAATGTAAATTGAAGTGTAATTCTTGTACAAAAGCACTACTAAGGTACCGTATTACACAGACAGACTTAGAGGTTTTTGTGCAAGTCCCACCTTGATTAAATTCTTAGGGCAGGTTGGATCACTCTGCTGCTCCAAAGCAAGAGTAATACAGCTTTGTAGGGAACATCCTTGTCTCCACTAACGTACTTTTCAGCAGGCATAGACCCACAGCTACAGCAATGCAATCAAGACCAGACACCCAGCTTCTCTCTCCCCCAGGCTGCTGAGCCTCTCCATTCCTGTCAGCTGCCCCTGAAGGATCCCTCCCTCATTCACATCTCTGATGGGGAAAGAAGGATTGAGAGCAAGGCTTCTGCCAGGGCCTCTGGCTCTACAAGGAGTGAACCCTCTTCCAGCCCAGTACCAAGTATGGCTGCACATGGTTCAAGTGGCAACCAGCTGGCAGAAACATGGTGAGTCTGAATCACTGTCACTGCCAGCTTAAGCAAAAACACCCTTCAGGAGGGGCTGCAAAGCACCCAGATTTACCAGGTTCTTCCTTTTAAGCTCTTCCATCGCCTTATGCCGTCACAATGTGGCCCTACTAATATGTACAAAACAAAAAGTCATCTGAAATGCCAGATCTTCACTAGCAGATGTACAGCCAAAACCATCTTTGCTGCACATGCCTCTGTTGAAATTCTCAGAACATTTAGTGGCAAATGAGGGTACATACTGATACCAGATCCTCTGTGCAGTGAGGGCACCCTCCCATGAGACAGAGTTATACAAAATAATTGACCAAAATTAGCTGAGTGAAATCACTGAGAGACCAAATGGTTCACCAGTAATTTTTTTAACAAATATTCACCATTCCCAAATATAACTCATTGGCTGTACTTATTTTCTTGGAAAATACCTTACCCCATGAACGTGTTTACTTGCTGCTCTTTTCCTCCTACTATATGCTCCTAACTCTTGGCAAATTGAGTTTTGATTCCAGTTCTCCTGAAAACTGAGACTTTATTTAGAAATGAAACTAGCCTAAGTAATTTTGAAGGTCAAGTTGAAAATCCTGTTTCATCCTCCCCAGGCAACCTGTAAGGTATCCAGTGCTTTTCCAACTGCTAGTGTCCTTCCTGGCACATAGTGGCCCAATGGTGTCCTGTGACACAACAAGGGGCAATGGATACAAACTGGAACACCTCAACAATGAGGAAAAACTTCTTTGCTATGAGGTGACAGAACCCTGGAGATGGCTTCCCAGAGAGACTGTGAAGTCTCCCTCTCTAGAGGCTTTCAAGACCCATCTGGACGCATTCCTGTGTGATCTGCCCTAGGTGACCCTGCTCTGGCAGGGGAGGTTGGAATTTATGATCTTCAGAGGTCCTTTCCAATCCCCACCATTCTATGATCCTATGATTATTACTCTGTACAGCAGGCACAAGAGGTATTTCATACCAGAACAATCCTAACCTAGCCACTTTAGGAACCAGCTCAGGTTCTATGTCGTCTTTCACAGTATCACACAGTATCACAGTATCATCAGGGTTGGAAGAGACCTCACAGATCATCAAGTCCAACCCTTTACCACAGAGCTCAAGGCTAGACCATGGCACCAAGTGCCACGTCCAACCTTGCCTTGAACAGCAAACCATGCAATCTACTCCTTCCTCTACCTAAATGAGGCAAGAATTCATTTTGTTACTCCCAAAAAGGAGGCAGTAAAGGAGAGGAGGGATATATGAGGCAACTTTCAAGAATGCCTTACCTCATCATAAAAATCAAGCAGAACTACTGTTGAGTAAGTAGTTAGGCCTGCTCATGAAGATGTCTTCTTCCTACCCTTAAAAAAGCAAGCTCTGAGAAAGGCCAAGAGTGGAGAAGATGACTGTGCCTCCTGCTCTGCAGAGTGCAGGAGTCCCCAGAGAGTTTGAGTGCTACGTCAGCCACATTTCACACATGGCAGTGTTGGTAGGCAACTTATTTCCCTCCCTAGCTGTGGTCACACAGTGGGCATGGGTTACAAAGAGTCACACAGCATTCCCTTGCAGCACTAGGGCTAAAGCCAACGGCTGCACAGATCATCTTTACTCAATGCAGTGCAGCCTTTACACTCTATCCTCAAGCAGAAACATTGCTCATGATGCTGAAACTCTACACCATGTTTTCAAGAATAAGCTTTCCCTTCTTACATCATGACACAACCTGAAAAAGAAAACCACATTTCATATGAAGTTACACAACTGTATGGGTCCCATTACTATAGCATCCAAGTGCCTGATATACTTTTGCATTATTTATCCCAGTGTCTTTAAGAATCATTTGCTCCACTTTGAAGAAAGGAAACTGAGGCAAAGGAAAATTAACTGATCTGAAGTGACGATGAAGACAGAAGTACAAGTCCACCAGTTCTCTGGTGTGGTCTCTAATGTTTAAAGCTGCTTCTGTATCACATGTGTGTAAACATTCTTTGCAGAAAGCAACTTCAATTAAAAACAAAAAACCACAAAACTTTATAGCTCAAAGTGACAAGACAGAAAATTCTCTGTAATAATACTAGGACAAGTGGTGATGGCTTAAAAGTGGAAGAAGCTGGACTGAGATTAGACATTAGGAGGAAATTCTTCCCCAGCAGGGTGGTGAGGTACTGGAATAGGTTGCCCAGATCCAAGCCTAGAAGTGCTCAAAGCCAGGTTGAATGGGACCTTAAGCAAGCTGGTCTAGTGGAAGGCGTCCCTGCCCATGTCAGCGGGGTTGAACTAGATGGTCTTTAAGGTCCATTCCAACCCAAACCATTTTTGATTGTGTCATTTAGAACAGTGAAGAGTAACATTTACTGTACCTATGCTATTCTAGTGCAGGCATTTCTACCATCTCCCCTGCTTGTTAGCCCTCCTGCCTAAAACCTTCTATGAGTAGTGTGTGTGCAGAGAGGGGGAGTGACGGTGGTGTCCTCCTCCCTATCGCACACACCCTCCTTGTATCTTCTCTACAGAACAGTCACTCCTCCTGCAGACCCCAGGAAAGACACACATGAACATAACCCAATAAGCAATTCTCCTTACTCCTTTTGCAGCCTTAGGACTTAATTCAAAGCTCAGGAAGAACTTGTAGAGGGCTCTAGATCAGGCCAGTCATGACTGTGCATATATTTGATTAGTGTAACTCAACAAAAAAACCCCAACCCAAAGTCTTCTCAGAGTCCAGGGCTTACACATCATTCCCATGTTGCTCCAGCAGGGAATTCTGTGGATTGCCCTTTACAAGTCAGCCTCCCCTGGGCTCTCACAGGTCAGCATCCAAATGCAGTACCCACATGCACCTCCCCTTGCAAATCAGAATGTCTTTGTCTCATCTACACTATGTGGCTTGGTACAATCAAATACATTTGGAATGAGTATGGGGTGAGTATAGACAGCAGCAGTCTTTTATTAATTGGCTGTTATAAAAAAAATCAAATTCTTTCAGAGTGTCTCTTGTGGGAATCCCATTTGCTCAGTCTGTGCAGGAGGCCTCCAGAGTTACTCAGAGGAGAAGAGAGCTTCACTGGAGCGCCTCCAAAAATGTAAATACAAAACCAAATTCAAGTACTCACATTGCAGACTTCACACTTCACCAAAAAACCCTCCCCCTCACACTGAGAAACAGTAAAACTTACCCTCTGAGGAATCAATAAAACACACACAGTAAAACCACAGGGGTTTGGGAACACATTCCACATGGTGTTACCAAATCCCAGGAGTCTACAGATCTGCACAGCCAACATTAAACCAGACGGACTAGGGAAAAACCTCTGCAAAACAACCTTTTCACCTCACCAGTGCAGTCTCTTATACAAAGTCCCTGGCGACACCACAGGAGGCACCCAGCTGGCAGCCAGCAAGGCTCTGTGCTGTGCTTTCTCTCACCATGGCTTCCTCTGTGAAAGCAGGGATCTATGGGGACTCCCCTTCTCAGACACAGTTACTCTTAACTATCCAACCATGATGTCAGGGGTCCATAAGAAAGCTTCACACTACTGGATGAGGCACTTAGTGCCATGGTCTCGTTGACTGGATAGCACTGGGTGCTAGGTTGGACTGGATGAGCTTGGAGGTCTCTTCCAACCTGGTTGATTCTCTGATTGATTCTATACTTTTGCACACCATGTTACTCATTTGGCCTTTCAGGACCTGAAATGGCCTACAAGAAAGCTGTGGAGGGAATTTTTTTCAAGGGCTTGTAGTGACAGGATATGGGAAAATGGCCTTGAGCTGGGAGAGGGGAGATTTAGACTGGAGATTGAGAAGAAATTGTTTACAGTAGGCTGGTGAAACATTGGAACAGGTTTCACAGGGAAGCTGAGGATGCCACTTCCCTGGAAGACTTGGATGAGACCTTGAACATGGGAGTTGGAACTAGATGATCTTTAAGGTCCCTTCCAACCCAAACAATTGTATGAATCTATGAAATTCCAATAGAGGCCACAAACATCTCTGTCTCTGAGGCTACTCTGGGTTTCATTTCTTCCTTGGTTAGTCAAGCACAAAGGGCTGCATGTGCAACTTGCTTGCCTTCATAAAGCATGTCTGTAATATAGTAACTTTGAGGAGCATTAAAGAGAACTTCCCTGTCAATTCTGGTGAAAACCAAAATACCCATTGGAAGTGATAGCAGAAGAAGACAAGAACAGGAGGCTCCTTTAAGCAGTGGCTTACAGGAGATCCATCTGCTGATCAGAGCAGAACCTAACAGCATGCCACCACAGCACAGTGAAACAGCCACAAGTGGTGACTCTGCCTGCAGGTCAAATGCACAGGACCTTCAAAATGGCATGGCAAACTAAAACCATGAGGCAGGTGGAATCTGCCATAGGCAAGGGGAAAATGTCACTTGGTGGCTGGCACACTGCAGTAAGAAATGGAGATTGGAGATGGATTCACTGATGAGGGACAGAATGTACCCAGAGGAAAAAAAATACAGATGTGAGCATCCAGGGGAGATGGCAAAGTGGTGACACAACTGTAGAGAGCTCCAGATGTGGAAGGAGTAGAAACCATTACAACAGGGGAGAAAAGGAAGGTAACACAAGGCTTTTAGCCTGATGTGCAGGACAAAGGATACATCAACCCCCCAGGGTGGAGCATCTGGCACTGATAACAAGCTATGGTGGGGACGCACTACCTCAGCTCACAGCTCAAGGATGAACATACAAAGAAGGGAGAGCAAGCTCCTACCTTTAGTTCAAAGAGCCTTATCTCAGTGTATTGGTACAAAACTGAAGTTATAGCATAAAGTCAACCTCTCCTCTGCAATAAAAGTTTATACTAGCACGTGGTGGAGAAGGTAGTTGGCAAACATCCCTTCTGCAAGTTGCCAAGACACAAGCAAACACTCAAACCTCTGATTACAAACTCCTCTTGATGCCAAAAGTGAAGCAGTTTTAACACCTGTGAGAAAAGCAGCACCAATTAACTCAAGAATTTCCCAGCTTGTTAAGTGTTACATTTCTTGACAGAATTTCAAGTACAGGGACAAAAAATACCAACCTCTGTAACAAAACTCCAAACTGGCAAGAAACCTACTGAAAAAGCTCCCCTCATACAGATGCATACCAAACTTGAGATATCTGTAGTACACACTGAACTGAGCCACTAACACCAACCCAAAAGGCCAGAGAGTAAGAGCAGAAAAGTTCCATGGTTTTTAATAAATGGGTATTAAGGGGAGCAATTTACAACTCAAAAGCCTATAAGTTCAGAAGAACAATAGAGAATCCCAGCATGGTAGAGGTTGGAAGGGATCTCTGAGGATCATCAGTTGAACCTTTCTGCTTAAAGCAGGGTCACCTACAGCAGCTTGCCCAGGATCGCAATATTGGGACAGGTGGGTTTGGAATCTCTCCAGAGAAGGAGACTCCAGAGCTTCTTTGGTGAGTCTGCTCCAAAGCTCTTGCACCCTCATAGCAGTTTCTTCTCATCTTCAGATGGAACCTCCTGGATTCCAATTTGTGCCCATTGTCCTTTGTCCTGTAACTGGGCACCACCGATAAAGAGCCTGCTTGCATTCTCTTGTCCCCTGCCCTCTTGCTGAGCACTAAGCAGATATCCTCTCAGGCTGCTCTTCTTCAGGCTCAAGAACCCCTGGACACTCAGCCTGTCCTCCTCACAGAGATGCTTCAGGACCCTCATTACCTTTGTAGCCTCCAGTGGACTCTTTCCAGTAGTTCCCTGTCTGTCTTGAACTGGGGAGCCCAGACCACGACCCAATGCTTCGGCTGAGGGCATCATGAGGGCAGAGTAGAGGGAGAAGAGACTCTCCCTTGACCTGCTTGCCACACTCTTCTCAGTTCACCACAGGAGACCACCGGCAGGTCTTTCAAGTAGATGACATTCTGCTCATACACATTCTCTGGGAAGAAAACCAAACCAGAAAACTGGAGTGTTTGAGGGCAATGAGTGGAAGTTGAGGCATAGGAGGTTCCATGTGAACCTGAGGAAGAATTTTTTCACTGTGAAGGTGACAGAACTCTGGAGCAGGCTGCCCAGGAAGGTTGTAGTGTCTCTCTGGAGATACTCAAGAACCATTTGGATGCATTCCAGTGTGATCTGCTCAAGATGATCCTGCTCTGGCATGGAGGGCTGAACCAGATGATCTTTCAAGATCTCTTTCAACTCCTGACATTCTACAATTCTATGATTTCTGCTTTTCTGATGGGTATTGTATAAAACCACACATCTGTAATCAGGAGATAGCTTGGACAGACTACATTGTAACTTTAAGCTCTTTCTTTTTAGTGTTGCATGAACTACATCGGCAACAACTTCATAAAGAGAGTGCCACTGACCTTCCTCTTCCTGCTCTGGTTAAAAGCTCTCCAAAAATTGGCTAACGTTACAGAGCAAAAGTGTTGCAATTCCTAGGCACATCAGGGTCAGAGAAAGTTCAGTCTTCCCTTTGAACTCCCTTGCCTCCGTGGGCCATAGGCAAATCCTCAGTGTTATTTTAACATGGGTTTAGAAGTTTAATTTCCTTTTTGTAGCTTTGCATTATTAACATTATTGACATTAAAAGTGATATGCAGTCCCCTTTTCATCTTTCAGAAGGCAATGGACATATTTGTGGATTCTTCCCCCCTCCATTAATTAGAAACTTGCCTCAGCAACGCTCTTTAGCTGCTGCACAGAAGTCAGTAGAGAAGTGTTGTTTTTTTTCCCTTCAGTAGAACCAGGATTTCTATAATCCACTCTTCCTAGGAAGGGCTTTGCACTTTAGCAGAGCACGAACCCAGCATTCAGCTTGATCTAGTGTTTTGAACTGCTTCCTTCTGGGTCCAAGCCCCAATGCTTGACAGAAGATACTTTAAAATAAGCAAAGAGTTTAAAACATGACTCTGTGCTAACTCTGGGAGCAGAACAGGGACAAACTAGGCTAGCAAAGCTTTTGGAAGGGACCTCTGGAGGTTATCTGGTCCAACCCCCGTGCCAAAGCAGGAGCTTGCCCATGATCACAATGGCCGGGGGTGAGAGGGTGGGGGGGTGTTGGAATCTCTCCAGGAGAGGAGACTCCACAACCTCTCTGGGCAGTCTGTTTCAGAGCTCCAGCACCCTCCCAGCAAAGAATTTTCTCTTCATCTTCAGATGGAACAGCTTGGATTCTAGTTTGCTCCTGTTGCCCCTTGCCCTGTCACTGGGCACCACTGATAAGAGTGTGGCCCCATCCTTTTGCCCTTGTCTTTCATCTCTTGCTGAGCATTGAGCAGATCCTCTCTCAGGCTGCTCTTCTTCAGGCTGAAACCCTCTTTGCAGCATTCTGCTTTAAACCAACATCATCTGTACCCACCAAAACCACTTCACAGCCTTATGGGAGCTGCTATAATGATGCAGTTTGTTTTCAGTCTGTTTTTTTTCTTAAAGGCAAGATCCACTATTGAGTTCTAATTCCTAAGGTCTGCTCTGTGGTACTTCTTTTGGAGATCTGACAGGAAGTTAAGCTGGGGACTACACCTGGAAACTCAGGGCACCTGGCTGAGAACAGGGCTAATACAGAGAAGTCCAGAAATGTGGGATGCAGAAGACCACTTCCCAGGAAGAATCAAAGAGGACCAGACACTGAAATTGACTTCAGCCGCATGTGGAGCACTGAGCTTTGCTATTTCAAAATAAGCAGTAATAGCAAATAAGTAATAAAGTGCCAAACCCAAAAAATCCCAAAGTCAGCTGGAAAATAAAATCCCATTCTCCTGGAATTCTATTCTGTGTTTAATCTGTTCTTTATATTTTTATGTAGAACTCCATCCTCATTTAATATTAACACACTAAAGGATCCTTGAGAATAGCAGATCAGCAAAGCACGACTCCCAAGAGTTGCTGGTGGTAAATAAATATCAAGATGCTCAATTAAAGATACTTTAAAAAAATCTAATACACTGCTTTGGGAATCGAATTTTGCAGAATCTTGGATTCTAGAATGAAAAACAAACAAAAAAAGAAACAAAAAAACCCTAAACCCAACAAAGCCCAAGCCATCAACAACACAACTTGCCACATAAATCCAGTAACTTCTTTCCTGCAAGAGTGGTCAGGCTTTGGACCAGGCTGCCCAGGGAGGTGGAGTTACCATCCCTGAAGGTGTTCAAGAAACCTGTGGACTTGACACTTTGGGCCATGGCTTAATGGCCATGGTGGTGCTAGGCTGAGAGCTGCACTTGATGATCTCAGAGGTCTTCTCCAATCAAAGTAGTTCTATGATTCTCTAAGCTTTTTTGCAGGAAAACAGAAATTATTCATTCAACTCTGGAGCACCAACAGAAAAAAAAGAAGTCACTTAACCAAGTCAGCAAGGACAGTTTGATGACAGTTTTTCTGTGATGACAGGCTTCCAGAAGATATGCCAGTTACAATAAATATTTCCAGATTAGATATCTGGCAGTAAGTTGGGAGAGCCAAAGGCTTAAAGATGTCACATAACATAAACGCAGCTCTGTTTAACTTTGCAGTTTCTGAAGCAGTGAAACCCTTGCCTCGCTCCCTTTTATTTTCTCTTCTCTCTTTGCCTCTCTCCCTTTTTTGATATGCCAAATCCATGACCAACACAAGAAACTTCTTTTGCTCCGCTGTGACTAACATTTATCATTTGGATATGAAGTGGCCATTATCCAACCCAATGCGAATTCAGCAAGTGCTGTTCAAAGTCACCCACCCCCCAGCAAGAACCGCAAACCAAACAGCCGCCCACACCCCGGCTGGAGCATGCCTCTGCATTCCTGAGCGCTGAATAACAGCACTCTCTTTGAGTCCACGCTGAGCTGAAGCTTTCTTACTGCTCCTCACAGCCTTCACACAGACCTCCCTCTACTGCGGAGTCAAGGCAGGGATGGCAGCCTGTGTCACACCTCACCTATGTAAAGCCCTTTCTACAAAACAGGATGCCCCTGACAACTTTTTGTACCTTAAAAAGAAGGGGGGGAAAAGTGTCAAACGGAAAACCCCAACCAAACAATCAAAGAAAAAAATAAAAAGAAGGAAGAGCATGGAAAAGGAGGAGGAGGAAGAGCATGGAAAAGAAGGAGGAGGAAGAGCAGGGAAAAGAAGGAGGAGGATGAAGAAGAAGAAACAGAATGGAAAAGAAGAAATACCTCAGCTGTGTCCTAGCTCTGTCTTGCAATCACTGGAAGAAGAGGTCTGAGATGAAATGCTAAGAAACATAGGATTGTTTCAGTTGAAGAAGCCCTCTTAAATTCATCATGTCTCTAACTCTGTCAACGTCTGCTAAGCCATGTCCCTCAGCATCACATCTCTGCCTCTTTGAAACCCCTCCGGGGATGGGGATTCAATCAACTCCCTCGGGAGCCTGTCCCAGTCCTTGAGAACCATTTCAAGGAAGAAATGGTTCCCACCCTAAATCTCCTGCGGTGCAAATCTGGGCCATTTCTTATTGTCCTATCACTTGGTTTTTGGAGAAGAGACAAATCCCCAGCTGGCTTAAACCTCTTTTCAGGGAGTTGTGGAGAGTGAGGTTATCTCTGCAGTGTCCTTTCTCTCCAGTTCCCTCCGCTACTCCTCACCAGACCTGTTCTTTGAGATGATTCTGCTCCAAAATTATGCCAGATGGCATCCTCACTGATTCAGGCATGAAAGCCAAACATGAAACCAGTCCAGTCAAAGAGCAAGAGACTGACCCAGAACCCATTTTTTTCACCCAGAAATAAAAAGGCACATTATTCTAGAGGATATTCTGCCATGTCAGGAGAGTCAGATTCAGGTCCCTTGCTTGTGCAGCAGGGAACTGGACCTGCCCTCCAGGTTTTCTTGCAGTACCAATCCCATTTCTCACTGCTCTGCCCATCTATCCCAGTGAAGTCTCCTTGCACTGCTGCCTATAATGTGGCTCTAGGGAACAGGGGTAGCACACGCAGCTGCTCTGGGCTAAATGTGGAGAAAGCCTGAGAAAGGAGTAGCATCTCTGGCTGGAGAGCATGGAAGGCTCCCACAGCCTCCAGCAGCTGCAGAAGCAATTTTGGACAGTGGAACTACAGAAAGCAAAGACTCTCCCACCCCAGGAACCAGTTCCCTCAGAATAAAACCAGAAATATTTCCAAACAATGAAATCCCAGCCACAAATACATTCTCCACAATATGCAGACAAATTGCTTATGTTCAAAATTACTTCTTTATGTAACATGAAGCTCAAAGTCAGTTCTTGACTTCTATTTGCTTCCCTGGGCTCCAAGCCAACCAGGTGACAGTTGAGCACACAACATTGAGATGGGGACAGAAACCAAAGGCTCCCTTCAGTGTTCTGTAAACAGTATCACAGTATCACAGTATTATTAGGATTGGAAGAGACCTCACAGATCATCAAGTCCAACCCTTTACCACAGAGCTCAAGGCTAGACCATGGCACCAAGTGCCACGTCCAATCTTGCCTTGAACAGCTCCAGGGACGGCAACTCCACCACCTCCCCGGGCAGCCCATTCCAGTGTCCAATGACTCTCTCAGTGAAGAACTTTCTCCTCACCTCGAGCCTAAATCTCCCCTGGCGTAGCTTGAGGCTGTGTCCTCTTGTTCTGGTGCTGGCCACCTGAGAGAAGAGAGCAACCTCCTCCTGGCCACAACCACCCCTCGGGTAGTTGTAGACAGCAATAAGGTCACCCCTGAGCCTCTTCTCACACTCTGCACTTCACAGGGTTGAAGAGGGAGCACCACACAGCAGAAATTCCCAGACTTGTCACGTACCCAGCATCTGAATTTGAAGGTCTTTAAGAAGCAGCCAGGTAACTCTGCAGAACTTGAGTCCTGTATTTGTCTTTTGTCCAGTGTCAATGTAACAATTCCATGCTATGGAAGAGTCATGGAGTAAACTACCAACATCCAAATACTGCTGAACCACAAGCTGCATGTTGATTTATTTATTAGGCTGGGGAAAGAGTCCAACACTTTGGGTTTGCTGTTCTACTTGTTTCATTCATGTTATGCCTCACCTTGTTATAACTTTGAGGCAAAAGAAAGCCAACAAATCCAATATTAAAGACAGATATAAAAATGGGATTGTCATTTTGAATAAAACAGCAAAAATGAGTCTTTTTTTTTTTGCTGTAGAAGGCAGTCAATCATCCTGTGCTAGACACAGAGACTTTAATTTCTTCTGCTGCTAGCTTTGCCAAGGTCTTTACAGGAAGGAGTGGATGTCTCACATGGCAGCTATGACCCAAGGCAGGTACCCATGCTGGTGAGCCACTATGATAATCCAGTATTGCTAAATCCATTGTTCCTCTGAAAAATCCTGAATCACAGTGCTCTGCTGGCCAAGCAAACCAGATGTCACTCTGCAAAACCTGTCATCACTTCCCCAAGACAGCAAAGAGAAATTGCTCTTGAGGGAAACAAAGATTCCCTCAGGCTCTTCCCATGGGAATGTTTGGCCCACTCTACTTCTTCCCCTCACCTTTGTGTGCTTGAGTGAAAACAGTCCAGAAAATAAGGACAATATATTCAACAATAAAAATATTTGCTACTGTAAAGTCTAAGAATTTTTGCCCATGAAGATTTAGCATCTCGGTTTCAAAGCCCTTGTGGCCAAAGAGGTCAGTGGTATCCTAGGGTGCATTAACAAGAGTGTGGCCTGCAGATCAACAAAGGTTCTCATCCCCCTCTACTTTGCTCTAGTGAGACCATATCAGGAGTGTTGTGTCTGGTTCCGGGCTTCTCAGTTCAAGAAGGACAGTGAACTACTGGAGAGAATCCAAATTGAGGCTGTGAGGATGGTGAAGGGACTGGAATATCTGTCTGATGAGGAAAGGCTTCTAGTCAGAAGACTGAGATGCCATCTAAAGGCTTCTAGTCAGAAGACTGAGATGCCATCTTATTAATGTTTATAAATACTTGAAGAGTGGGTGTCAAAAGGGGCCAGTCTCTTTTCATTGACGTCCTATGATAGGACAAGGGGCAGTGGATACAAGCTGGAACTTAGGAAGTTCCACCTCATCAAGAGGAAAAACTTCTTTCCTGCGAGGGTGGCAAAACAGTGGAGCAAGCTGCTCAGAGATATGGTGGAACCTCCTTCTCTGGAGACTTTCAAAACCTGCCTGGATGCACTCCTGTGTGACCTGCCCTAGGTGATTCTGCTTTGGCAGGGGGGTCAGACTCGATGATCTCCAGAGGTCTCTTCCAATCCCCATTGTACTACGACTGTCTGAAAGCATCAAGTTATTTGGGGAAACCAGAAAAAAAAATGGGTTGTGTAATTGACTGGAAGAAAGAACTCTTGATGGGTTAACTTAATGAAACGATTCCAAGTAAGTTCTATTCTCCCGGTATTGATTGTGTGAGTATCTAGCACTTATCACCATATAATGGTATCAACACAATCAATAGCTCTCCAAGTAGTGTCAGCTGCTAGCTAATTTACACTTCCATGGTTGCCATCTGCTATTCAGCCCATTGTAACACCAGCCATCAGCCCGGGATCTGGAGCTGGTACGGTCAAAACAGAACTACTGAAAGGCAGAAATTTTATTCATATTCCCCAATGGGTAAAGAAACAGATTTAATCCAATTATGGCCTCAGCAGTCTTGGTTTTTCAAGCTCTGTTCACACAGCCAGGAAAGTGACACAGTATTTTGTGTATTCAGTGATCAGCCCTGCATTTGAGAAAGATACTCATTGATACCTTGGGTAAATTAATTAAGATTTGAGAATTCCAAATGAAAAAAAGGCTACGTGATCCTCATCTGCTTGAGCTCCTAAACACTTCTCTCTCATTTTCAGTGCATTTTCTCTAGCCCCACGGAAGAAAAAGATGAGCTCACATTAAAAGCAAGGAGGATTTCTTGATTCTCTTAACACAGTATTAAGAATGTTCTTTTTAAATGCCACTAGAAATATATTTTTTTAATATGCATATTACTTCCCTTTGAAATCACTGCTGGGAAAATACAGGGCCATGAAAAATTATGACAGAATCATGTAGAACTAATTAAATGCTTACACCTAACAATCCAAGCACCTAGTAGGTGGTGGAATTTACTCCTTCAGAACCACACAGTTACCACAGCAAAGGATGCAAAGCCTAAATATGATCAGAAAGGGAGCGATGGGATCAAAGACTCCACAAACTGGAGGACAAATGTTCAACTGTATGAGTTGCTACAAACAGAATCAGCATGATAATGCTGCACTCTGTACAGCCAGGATTATACCCCTGATGGAAACAATGGGACATATGGGCACAAGTAATATTCCTCTTGCTTTAAAACTGCCTATTGTTTAAGAACAAAGCAAACCACATCCAAATACATCTGGCATCAACATCTAATGCTTTGCAAGCTGATCCTTTCAGAAAACCCCAAAACCCGGCACATCTGAGTATCCCATAAATTTGGCTGCAGCACATGATGAGTCTGGACATTTTCTGGAGAAGGAAATTTAACAGGCATATTGTGCTGTCCACCCTGGGGCTGCTCAACTACGAGCCATCTGGCTCCATCCCCACCACCCTTCTTCCCTCTTCTGCAGCCAAGGGCAAACTTTCTCTAGGAAATACGGTGGCTGGAAATGGCCTAGTGCTACCACAAAGGCCATTCATCCCCTTTGCATCCTAACCCCTGCTTAGATCTGAGGAGTGTCTGGGAAAGAGGGCAGCTGAGAGCTGGCTGAAGGTTGCCTTGGAATGCAATGGCAGCCTGCCTTCAAACCACAGCTTCTCCCTGCTGCTAACAGGAAACAGGCTCATGTGCTGTGCACAGAATTACAGAGTGAGGAAGATGCTCCCACAGGCTACTCCAGAGCTTCAGAAAATGCCTGAGCTCTTGTCATATTCCAGACTGGATGTGCTCTTATATCTGCCTTATGGATAGCATAGAATTGTTTCAGATGGAAAAGAACTCTAAGATTATCGAGTCCAGCTGCCATGGCCACTAAACCATATCCCCAAGTGCCATATCCACACATTCCTTGGAGTAATTGTCCTTGAAGGCATTCATCACCTCCCTGGACAGCCTGTTCCAATCCCTGACCACTCTTTCAGGAAAGAAATTTTTCATATAGTATCCAACCTAAACCTCCCCCAGCAAAATTTCAGGCCATTTCCTCTTGTTCTGTCACCTGACACTAGGGAGAAAAGACCAACCACCATCTCATTCCAACTTCCTTTTAGTTGTAGAGAGCAATGAGGTCTCCCCTCAACCTCCTCTAGAAACAAAAAAATGAAAGATGATTAATTGCACATCAAGTCTACCTAGGAACAGATCTTACAATCTGCACCACCATGGAAAGAAAGAACAGCCCACTTAGGGCCCAGTTAGCAGAAGCTGGGCATCAATTTCCATTTGTATGTGCTATTTTGAGCAGAAGGAAGTCAGCAGGTATGCAAGCTATCTCACTTCTTCTCAACCTGCATCTGAATGCTTGGTTCCTGGGGTGCAACTCTTGTCCAACGACTGGCTCTAGCTGAAGAAATGAAGTGGAAATCAATGACATTGCCATTTTAAACAGCTTTTCTCCAGCAAATGCTTTCCCAAGGTTTCCCCAGGCCCATCAGATGAGATTTTCATCCCCCAAAAAGATATGTTCAGGCACAGCTTAAAGATTTTCTATATTTCTTTGTATTTTCCAGACCTAGTGAAGCCTGACCAAAGCCACAGGTTGTGGTAGGTCCAGAGAGTCCAGATACGTTCACAGCATGTGCATAAACTGCACTTCTGTGCAAGTCTGACCCTTTCAAGAGGCATCTCAGCTACCACAGGTTTCATAGAGGTGGTCCATGTTGTGAGACCATCTGGGCAGCACAACACAATAGGTCTAGCACCTAACCAAAACTGGAAACTTGCCAAGTGTGTGAATACTACAGAAATCCTGAGAAATAGACCAGCTAGAAACTTTGCCTGCAGAGATTGTATCACAACAATTAACAACACTGGAGACTGTCCACATAATAAAAGAAAGAAAATAAAGCTTCTGGTATTAATCACCTTTTGACAATCTCCACCACTACAGTTTATAATCCTGCCTCCTTTAAATCCCTGGAAGTGTCAAAGTTCATTCTCCACTGGAGTAAAACCAAGAAGGAAGCAATGAAAAAATTCCATGCAATGACAACCACCCTTCATGGCACAGCTCGGTGGTAAGAGCCCTTTTTCTCTAACCAAACTGGCAGCACTGGAGAAGAACCTTTTAGCTTTCAAAAAAGCTCAAGAAATAGCAGGCCCAGGAAGCCTCTTTTGTATCTCAGAACTGCACAAGTGAATGACAAATTATCCCTCCTGCTCACAGCCAAACAGCTTCTCACCACCCCCTCTAGGTCTCTCAGTTTTGCAGGTGCATCAGCCTATCAATCAGCCAAAATGCACCTTCCTGATTATTCCCTGGAACTGCAGTTTTCCAGGTGCAGCTCAGGGCACCAGTCTTTTACATTCAAAAAATGGTTTGAGATAGAAGGGACCTTAAGGATCACCTAGTTCCAAGCCCCCTGCTACGGGCAGAGACACCCTCCACTAGGTCCGACTGTTTAAGGCCCCATCCAACCTGGCCTTGAACGCTTCCAGGGAGGGGGCATCCACAGCCTCCATGAGCAAGTAGTTCCAGTGTCTCATAACCCTCACTGGAAAGAATTTCTTCCTAATCTCCATTTCTCAAGCTTCCTGCCATTCCTTCTCATCCTATTACTACAAGCTCTTGTAAGAAGTCCCTCCTCAGCTTTCTTGTAGGCCCCTCGAAGGTACCGGAAGGATGCCCTAAGGTCTCTTCTAAGCCTTCTCTTCTCCAGGCTGAACAACCCCATATCTCTCATCCTGTCCTCATAGGAGAGGTGTTCAAGTCCTCTGGTCATTGTTATGGCCCTCCCCTGTACCTGCTACAGCAGCTCCATGTCCTTCTTATGTTGAACCGGATGCAGTCTCAGCACAGCACTGTTCTGGGAACTTAACACTTGACTGGTCTTCAGTGACTTTGATCTTCAGCTGGCTCAGGAATCCAACCTACCCTCCTAAGTCCCTGTTTGGGCAAATAGTTAAACCACATCTTTCAGTCTTAGAGCAACAAGCACTCCACTGCCTTTGCAAGGTAGCCGGCTACCAAAAGAGCTGCAGATGTCCTCTGCTGGTTAAACCAGATGAGGTGAGAATTCCTTACAAGTCCTTAGAGCGTGTGCTGCTGACTGAGACTACAAACTAGTTTGCTTTGCTAAGCACTTGTAAAGCATATTTCAAATAATTATAATCTTGAGGTCTTCTCTAACATTACCACAATGTATATTTATTAAGTTAAAAGCACGCGCGCTGCTACCAAACAGTTATTTAACACTCATTACAACTTGTCCAAGCAAGCCTGATATGCTGTGTAATCATCATCATCTCCTCAGGGCAGAAATGCTAAGTGTGGCTTGAAACAAGAAGATACTGTTTTGTCCTGAGTTTACCCAGAAAATAAATACTTGAAGCATTGTTAACATACATTTTTCCCACACCCCTCCTCAGCCTATAAAATGGTCCTGGCATCTGAAACAAAAACAAGGATCAAATGGAAAGAACATAAAAGATTTTGTATTTCCACTTTCCCTCTGACCTGCGTTATTGTAGCTCAGAGCACACATGAGCTTGGTCACCACCTGACGTTGTTCTACTCCAACATGCGTGATGGTTTGTAAAGGAAATCTTCTCAGGTACTATTGTCCGTACTAAAAATAACCTCAGGACTTCTCCAGGTAGAAAGAATCAAGTCTCTTGACTCAAATGTCAGGTCCACAAGAAGCTGCCTCCTCTCCCACTGCCTCTGCAGAGGAATTTCTGGAGTTTTGTCAGAAGTGTCAGGCCATGGGGATAGCCACGTTTCAACATGTTCCCTCTCATCCCTCTCAAATCACCAGGGAAAGCACAGACTTTAATTCAGACTAAGTAGCAACATAGTATGCTTAAGTGCCTTTACCCTCTTGATCGCAGCAGACACACAAGGTGTGCTTCTGGGGACAACTACTCTTTGGAAGGCTCCTTTGAAAGACTGTACAAGCTACTACGAGGGTGGTGGAGCACTAAAACAGGTTGCCCAGGAAGAGTTTGGGGGCTCATCCCTGGAGGGATAGGTGAGGCTCGAAGGGGCTCTGGGCAACATGCTCTAGTTGAAGATGTTCCTGCTGACTGCAGGGGGGGTTGGACTAGATGACCTCTGGGGGTTCATTCCAGCCTGGACCATTCTATAATTCTACAGGGGCACACATAAAACCCAGTAACAATTGCTATCATGGGATAAAATTTAACATCACAGGACAAGGGGGAATGGTTTTAAAACTGAAAGAGGGGAGATTTGGATCAGGTATTAGGAAGAAATTCTTCACTGTGAAAGTGGTGAGACACTAGAACAAGTTGATCAGAGAGGTGGGAAATGTGCATCCCTGAAACCATTCCAGGTCAAGTTGTCTGGGGCTCTGAGGAACCTGCTCTAGTTGCAGATCTCCCTGCTGACTGAAGGATACTTGTTGGCCTACAGGAGCTTGAAAGGGCCCTTCCCACCCAAACCAAAAATCATAGTATCCACCAAGTTGGAAGATACCTCCAAGATCATCCAGTCCAACCCAAACTGTTCTGATTATGCGAGAGGCAGAGGACTTCTAGAAGCAGACAGAGGGTAAATCTCTAGTGAAAAAAAAAATCAGATGACCACTGCAGAATTAAAGACCACCATAACTCTGGGTAACCTAGTTTTAAGATCTTCCCACATTTACTTTCAATCTGTTATTAGATGAGAAATGTGGTTGATAAAAGGTAATTTATCAACACACTATGTTTAGTGTTCTGTAAGGCAATTGCCTGTGTACAGCTTGGTAAAAATATACCCACAAAAACAACTTAGGGTGAAGCAAAATGTCTAAAACCAAAAGACAATGAGAATTTCAATCTATTGTTTTTATGAAGACAATGATTGAGTGAGGACTGATCACAGGAGTGGAAGGGTATGTGCACTGAAGGGGAAAAAGGGAACACTGAAGGACTCTTCAGTCTAGCCAAGAGAGGTAAAATGAAGCAGTGCTGGAAGCTGACACCAGGCCAACTGCAGCTGAAATATGGTAACTTTTTTTTTTCCTCCTTTAATGTGAGAAGACAATTAGCTATTGAAAAAACCCTGGAGAGCATAGTGGAATCTCTGTCTTGGCATCTTTAACTGAAGACAGGATGCATTTCTAGAATCCACACTTGTACAGGTTACAGATTTCAATACAGAGGTCAAAGCTCTGCCCAAAAGCCTGATTTAAATGTGAAGGATTTATAAGGTATCAGACTGGGTGATCTTGCTGCCAGAAAGATAAAAAGACTCTGAGAGCTAAAGTCTGCACAAGCAGGCAGCACTCATCCAGAGACAGAGGAAAATGGGATTATGCCTTTTAATGGCAATCTACCACTAGACTACATCAGGGCGTAATATGAAGCTGCAGCCTTATTCAGCCTCAGAATGCTTCCTTTTGTTTTACATTTGCTTGCCAGTAGAGATGTGATTTCTAGAAACAAGGAGCTAAACTAATTATGTGATGTTCCATTTTCTTTAAAACCCCAAAGAATATTAAATACATATTTAGTGAGCTGACTGCAGTTGCTGGAGCTGAAAACAAAAAAAATCACTTTACTAGCAATCCTCTCCAAAAATGCTTTTAGAGACCAAAGCAGCAGCAACCCTACTGTTAAACAGATCTGCTATGAAAAGTCAAAAATTAAATTAAAAGAAATATTACTGCAGGCGAAGCAGCTCCCTCAGAAACACATGCATCTGAAAACACCTCAGGCAATCCCACAGCCATGCACCAGCAGCTGCAGATTTTAGGAAGGGAATTGTATGGCTAGACTTAGATCTGTAATTAGTTCCACTAACTGAGAGGAGGCTCGAGCTGGCAGGGCTCCTCAGGACACGTCTGACTCCAAGTGTGTGTGAACTTGGTGGGACTGCTATTACTCATCCTAAGTGTTCAGAGGGCAAAAGGGCTTCCTACAGCTCTGCATGGACACTTCTGACTGACCATGGGAAGCTTCACTGCAGGACTGAGATCATGCAAATCTTAATTTGAAGCAAGCAGCTCTTAAAGAAAGTGATTAATAAAAGCAAAAACAAACCAGCCCACACTAACAAACTGTGCACAAAGACCAAGACAATTTCAGTCTTCATGATTGAAGATGTATCTTCCCCAATCACACCGCTTCCCAAAACAGAAAAGAAAGACAAAATAAGCCACAAAGGGAAGGAAGGAAAAACCTCACCAATTCTTGTTTGTTGTAGGCCTACTGCAGCAAGTGCTTTGCTTAGCTTTGATCTGCTCTTGTGGTGCTTCCTAGCCCTTGACTGTAAAAGCTAAGCACTCTACACACAAACTGCAAAGGATTTGATGCAGCAGGCAGACTCCTTTGTTAGGAAAAGAAAATAGACAGGTCTTGATTGGAGAACGGACAGCAACTGCTACCCACAGGAAACTCGGGAAGCAGGAATACCAGAGTCTCTGAGACCTTATTATGAAGATAGCTGCAAGCTTCTTCCCCTAGGGCAGTTACTAGACCAGTCCGTGAGAAAATAAGTTCTGGTGATGACTGTAGTTCACACACATACTGTAATAAACACTTCCAGATTTCATGTCTCGCAGCATACTATTACTGTTATTCATTATTTGCTGAGAGATGACAGAAAGCAAAGTATAATCAACAGAAGAATAGAGAACTCTACAGCTCCCACCCGAGAAATCTTAGACTGGTTTTGCATAGCATCCCTCCAGGGTGCAAGTCAAGGCTGTTTTTCTCCTCTGCCTTCCCAACAGAATAAATGAACAAGTCGAACAGCTTGTGATATTTGCATGACTGGAGAGAGATCATCGCAACACTGTGAACAGCCAAAGTCTAAATAGTTTGCAAGTAGTAAAAAATAGCGACAAAGTCATCTGAAGACCCTGTCCTTGCTGATTATTGAAATGAAACACACTACAAGCATCAGTCAGGACAAGCAAACCCTGTCATTTCCACAGCAGGCTTTTTCTACTTGTTTTCAGCTTAGAGATAATTCCACTTTTATTAGGTGCTGATCTATCACTTTAAATAGTGCACCGTAGAGGAAGAGACCAAAGGCCAGAGAAGGAGAGGTTTGAGCTGAAGGGCTTCAACTAAGGCAAAAAGACAAGGAAAGTAATGCCAAGTTGATGAGAGATGCATGCGAACACCACTACCTGATGGGAACGTGTATCTTAAAATTACACATGATGCTTCTGATGTAATTTGAAGGAACAAAGGTTTTCAGAAGAGTACTTTCATTCAGGCACAACTCCAGCAGCTGACATTTACATATCCACATTTTGAAAGCAGAACCAATCTCTGACAAAGCCTCTGACTCCCATCTCTGACAAAACACACCGTGATGATATAGTTGATTTTCAGTGCGGAGTCCCATGAAGTTCTGACACTTCAGATCTGCGGGATCCAAAATATCCGGGCAGTAAATTATTGCAGATGGGCAGATTAGGCAACTGCTAGGTAACGCTGCCTCTTGTACAAACAGACTACCTGTGTGCCAAATGTTCAAATTGCAGAGGGCCAGGCTTGGTTCAGAAGATGGAGGAGTATTTCAACGGCTGCTCATTTATTTGTTGCACAAGGGTTACACACTGCTCACGTTCCACACGCCCAGACAGTTCTGCACCCACATGGCTTTGTTGTAACACCTTGCTCCAGCTGTGAAATGCTTTCAACTCTCATGAAAAGCGCCAGACTAAGGATATCTCAAGAGCTCAAGTTCTTCATTAGTGGCCTGTGACCACTAACAGGCTACTTACTTTACACAATGAGACATCATTTCGTCTTTTCTTTGAAGGGGACATCAAAAGGCTTAAGGAGTCTGCATCTTCAGCGCCGGTCACTTCAGAGGCACTTTGTAAGCACAGTTACCAAACGGCCAACTGTAATGGCCTTGCATGTGGTTAGGTGCCCGATCACCCAGGAATCACTGCATACCTATTTGCTAGTCAAGCCACAAACTTGTATTGAACAGTCCCTGGTAGCAACAGTGACAAGAAACCACCAGTCACTGGCGTAGGATGTGAGAAAACAAAACACTTCATCATAGTCACATTCTTCAAAGTCAAGTGGTTCACCCAGTGAGTAATATTCCTGCAGTGGTTTGTAGGTAACAAGAAGTAAGCTTGTAGAAGTGGAAACCATAAACAAAACTGCATTACTGATGTATCATTATCATAATATGTAGAGATACAGCAGCATAAAAGTAAAGGGAAATGAGACAATTTCGAGTTGCCATTTCTCATAACGTTAACTTGGCTTCCAAATGACATTAACAAAACACAGAAGCACAGCCTGAGACGCCTGCTCTGTCCAAATCCACTCTGCCATTTATTGGCATGTTAAGAAAATATTTAGGGTTAAAGTACAAGGCCGTAAATTAGTGACAAATAGAAGTGGGGTTATTGCTATCTCAACTTCCACCAACATAATGCTGCTTGCTACAACAAGCTGGCTTGGATCAATCTGCCAGCCAAGTGTGAGCATTGCCAGCGGCTTTCAACTTCTTCAGCCTGCAGAAAATGTATTTAGAATTTGCTAGAATACAAAAGGCTGCATGAGCAGCTTCATCCATCCTGCCACCCATGAACAGAGTTTTGTCAGTCGCCTCCTCGGCCCCTGCAAGTTACCACAGTGGGTATAAACATGCGGATTTTAAACCCTTCACTTGCTTACTCCTCCTCCAGTCTTTTGTGCTAGGAGATAACACCACAAAAGAAAACCACAGGAAGGTTATCCCATGAGCAAGCCTTCGCATTGCATCCCCAAAGGATTGCCTCCTCCGGATGAAGCAGCAGCCCTCAGTCCCCATGATAGCTACAAAACAAAGCACATCAGTTTTTGTGAAGCAAGAGACATGAGGAGAGACTGAGAGAATTGGGGTTGTTCAGCCTGGAGAAAAGGAGGCTGTCAGGGGAGATCATGTCACTCTATAACTCCCTGAAAGGAGGTTGCAGTCAACTGGAGGTTGGGTTCTTCTCCAAAGAACAAGACGAAACTGCCTCCTGTTGCACCAGGGGAGGTTTAGGTCAGATATCAGAAAAAACTTCTTCCCTGAATGGGTTTTTTTATCACTAGAAGAGGTACCTCAGGGAGCTGGTTGAATTCTCTTCCACAGAGGTGTTTAAAAGACACAGAGATGTAGTGCTGAGGGACATAATTTCACACCAGACTTGATAGATTAGACTTGGTCAGACTTGATGACCTTAAAAGTCTTTTCCAACCAAAACAATTCTATGATGAGATACTTCTGTCAGAGGCAGAGCTTCTTTCTCTGGAGACTTTCAAGATCCATCTGGATGTGTTCTTATTTGACCTGCCCTAGGTGATTCTGATTTGGCAGGGGGGGTCGGACTTGATACTCAGAGGTCACTTCCAATTTCTACTATTTTATGATTCCATGTTTGTCTCCTGTTTACTCTAAAGAGGTCAAGCACCTTTGAGTAACAACCTCCCTAGCTGTAAAATAAAATAAATTAACAAAATTCCTGCAAGCCAGCACTGAATTCAACTCAACAGGAGGTGTAATTCTTAACCAACAGGAATCATTTACTGGACCACTGGTAGAAAAGTTATGGCCTGTGTTTTGAAATAATCCTTGTCTTCTAAAAATAATTCTTCAATGATTTAATTTATAGCAATGCATTACATACACAGTCACACTGGACCAACTTTCAGCCAGCTTTTGACAACACAACGCCCAAACGAGCCTGGAAAAATATTCTTCATTGCTCCAAGTAGCACAGGGACTGCAAACCAAAATCAAGGGTGAAATGGGATATGAATTCTAAAATTAAGAGGCCATCCTAAAGGAAAAATGTGACAAAGGCTTTTACGCTTCCCCAGTTACTCTCTTATAGTGATGTAAATTCAGAGCGGCTCTGCACATGCAAAACTAACAGCCCTGAGGTCACCCAGGTGAAAAAAAAGTGACTTACTGCACTAAGAAAACAAAAGTCAAACCCCACTCAGGCTTTAAAACCAAGAACACCTATGTCTGATTAGTTTACACACTGACACACTAAGCAATGCCTTTTGCTTCCACAACAAAAGATATTTTTTGTTCATTTCTTTGCCATCCTCACCACCTTTCCCTAGTTTAAGGTTCTCAGAGATAGCACAAGCAAGAAAAAAAAAAAATACTGAAACAAGAAAACGCCAACGACCAAAACCCCCCAACCTCTAAGCAATGAAAAGCACAAGTCACAAAGGCACAAAGCGGCAAAGCCTACGGTCAGCTGCATCTCATGGAAGATTCATCAGGGCCATGCAGCACCACTGCCCCTTCACCAGGAGGGATGGAAAGATTTCACACCCATATGCACTAACAACTCCATCCCTGTGGAACTTCCACTCCTTGTTTTGTGCCCTTGAAGCAATTCAAGTCTCTGATCAGCATCAGAGCTGACTGGAAACCCATTATCCCATCATTTCATTGATGGAGGCACATGCACATACTAAACAAGGGCAATTCATCTCCTGTTCAAGTGTTAATAGACCATTAACATCTTTTTTTAATGAAGTCACAAAATTTTGTTAATTTTTCCCCTCTGCCAAATGGTTCATTAAATCATAGAATGGTTAATTAAAATATCAGTTCCTACTTGAAACAACTGTACTGGACATGAGGTTTTATTTATGTACATACACTTTTTTTAATGTGTGCATATATATATATAGCACACACAAAGAATTGTCCTAAACCTTCTAATGGCTTTTCTCCAGTACTAAACCTCCTATTTTTCCTCTCTTCTATTGAGGTGCACAAAGGCTGTCATAAAGCATGGAATCAGTGGCTTCGAGTGCAAGCAGATCTTCCACTATCAAAGAAATTGGAAATACACAAAACTTTGAACACAAGCACTCAAAAGCCAAATTAACAACAGACTAATAGTGCTCATTAGCTCTACCTCCCACCTTTCCTCTCTCCTTTTCTTCTGCAATAGCTGGCCTACCAGACTCTGAAATATCATCCTATAAATAGAAAGCAAGAAAAGAGAAAAAACAAGAAACAAAACAAAACAAAAAATGGGGGAGAACAAGAACTGAGAGAATAAGCAGAGTGAGAAGCTCTGTAACATAAAACTGTCTCTTGCTTCAGACTCACCAGCCAATCATAATCCAATAGATGCTGCTTTTTTTTTCTCTAAAATCAGAACACTCAAATGTCTATTTTTATTCCTGTTTAGAAGCAGCTATCTCAACAGGGCTTTCAAATCAGTAGAGCCTGGCATGCAAAGCAGTGACTTACAAAACTCAATTTCAAGCCATCATTTCTAAGACCTTCACTTGCTGATACGGGTTCACTTGTGTCTGGTACAGCAACATCTGACAGCATGGGCACCATAAGCAAAAAATGGAGAGCTGAAGGGAAGAAAATTGAAGGGATGTTTACATGAAACTAATCTTTTAACCCAGAACACTACTTAAGGGTTTTCCCATCATAACTGTACACCATTCCATGCATCTAACTGGTTACACAGCTCTTCCCTTGGATGGGGCCTTGAGCAACCTGGTATAGTAGCAGGAGGGTTGGAACTAGCTGTTCGTTAAGGTTTCTTTCAACACCAAATAGTCTTTGAAGGTGCCTTCCAATTCAAATCATTCCATGAGCCTGTGATTCTAAAATGCTACAGACTTCTTCCTGTATTTGACTGAAAGTTAATTTTATTAATAGAATTGCCAGTGCTACATCATCAATATGTTATGATTAGTATAAATCTTTCTGACTCCTGTTTTCCATCCCGTGCATAGGAAGGCACACTCTCAAGAGTAATGTCACTTCTCTCTTTCAAATGGAACACTTTAGCAGACCTTAGGATGCTACACTCTAAATGCTGCTCTGCCCCAAATGAACCTCAACTAATTAAAGCAAGTTCTCGGCACTTCACTCTCACCATCAACAAAAAGGGGTAGAAAATCTGACACAAAGGACTTTAGTATCTATAGTATAAAATGAGAAGTCACAAATGCTCCCTTTTCAATAGGGCATGGGCCCTTCAACAGGCTGTGGAATCACAGAATCGTTTTGATTGGCAGAGACCTTTAAGATGATTGAGTCCAACTGTTATCTAACTCAACCAAATCTGGTGTTAAACTCTGAAATAATGAAAATAATGAAAGGTCTTTAAAAGGACTCAGTGACTACTGCATAGGAAAGATTGTTTTTATTTTAAAATCAGAGTAGCTGACAGCATCCAATCTTAATTGCTGTCTTTCACAGATAGCAACATTTAAATCATACAACTAATCCAGAGGTTGTTTTGCTCTTAGAAAAATCTAAGGAACTGTAGCATCAAGCTTTCCTTCTCAATCCTTAATTTTAATGAAGATACAGATTAAATACATCATTTTCCACGGCAAGAATTCAAATTCCACTTGCTTCAATACCTTTGAAAAGAGCATTTCTTCCAAACCCATAAATTATGTAGAAGAGAAAGTTTAATTAATAATGTTGTTTCCAGCCAGATGGCCAGCTATTAGTTTTCAGTCATCAATTTCAGAACAATTCAGCAGAAGTCTTTGGATGCAGGGGAGTTTTAAAGCAGAGAGATGTGACTGCCCAGCACTCCTGGTGGCTGCCAAATGATCAGTAAAAGGCAGGGCTATGGGTAGAGAAACCTTTAGCTTTTCCCAGCTTGTGTTGCTGCAGGTCTTGGTTGTAGAAATCCACTAGCAACAGCACAATTACTTGACATTCCATTTAATTTCGTTTCATATTTTGCATTTGGATGGCATTAAATTCACATATGGTTATATAATATCCTTTAAATGAAAACATGAGGCTACATGTATAGTGTTTCCTCTGGACTTGTGCTCACAGACTTCAAACTGAAGCTCAGTAGCAGACCACTATGGAATGATGTGTATCAACCAGTCAAAATATTCCATTTGTACAGGAGGCACCAGAGGAGAGATGAACAGATAAATATTACGCAAAGCCAGCTCAGCTTTACCACTAAACATGCATGGAATTCTCATTTTCTCACTGACACAGCACCTACATATTTGGAAAGAAAGTTTGCAAGAGAAAGTAAAATTGTTTCCTCAGTACAAAGGAGATGCTGAACAGCCACGGAAAGCTTTTTAGAGAGGCAAAGTTTTGCAACAGAGTCTACCAGGGAGGTTATGGATGCCCTCTCCCTGGAGGTGCTCAAGGTCAGGTTGGAAGAGGCCTTGAGCAATCTGGGAGTCCTTGCCCATGGCAGGGAGGGTTGGTACTGGATGATTTTTAAGGTCCCTTCCAACTCAAAAGGTTTTATGAGTCTATAAACTCCAGGAGATTCTAGGAGATTTTCACAACTTCATTACCCTTGTGAAGCAAGTGCTGTATTTGAAAGGTAGTTTACAGTAAGGTCCAAAGTGGTTTTGCTCCTTGTTACACAGCGGTGTGGAACAAACCCTGATGTTTTCAGTTTCCCCTCCCCACGGTGCACATTCATCATGCAGCAATCCACAAGTGAAAGCTTATCTTAATTCAGTTGTGACTGGGAAAAACAAACATGCAACTGCAATTCCATACATAAACTTTCAGCCTATAGTTCCATCAAACAAGCAAAACCAGATTCGGGAAGAAGCTTCAGTGATCAGCTGTCTACCTACACACAAGTTATTTATGGCATCTAATTCAGAGCAGAGCTCCCAACAGTTTGCAGACTGCCAGCAGACTTTTACTGGCGACAGAAATCAGCTATAAAGTACTATTAGCTTTGATAATCAGACAGTCATTATCTACTTTTATTTCCAGAAAGGGTTGTGAGGTACTAGAACAGGCTGCCCAGAGAAGTGCTGGAGCTATCATCCCTGGAGGGACTGAAAAATCCATGCAGATGTGGTCCTGAGGGACCTGGTTTAGGGGTGACTTGACAGTGCTGGGTTAAGGAATGGACTCGATCTTAAAGGTCTTTTCCATCCTAAGTGATTCTGTGATTCTACCTCTTTTATTTATTTACATTTAATGATTTTGGTTTTAATGCAATGGTCTCAGATCAGTTGGTTCTCACTTGCCACCATTCTAACACCCACCTTCTGCAAAAACTTCACTGACCCTAAGAAGGCCCACAAAAATTTACACATTAACATTAAACAGGCAAACAAATTCATTTTGACTTACAGTGAAGCTTATGTTCAGTAGTTCAGGTGAATGCAGGTCCAAGAAGCAGATATGGAGAAAGATTAGCCAAACCCTATTCAAGGTTCTGCCATTCCAAGCCTGGGAAACTCTTACAAGGTAATCTGGTCACTCCAGAACTCCTGGAGTTTTGCTTGAAGGTTCCAGGCCAACATCAATAACTATTCTAGTTCCAGACCTTTCTTCTGCTGACCAGGAGTGGAGAAAGCAAGGTCTGATGTTACTAGCTGACCTTGTGCTGTTCTAAATTCAAGGCTCATGATTGTGGGTGGGCTTTATCCAGGCCAGGCAAGAGAGGAAATCTTATTCCTTCCTGTATTTGTGTAGCTGTGTTGCAGGGGAGATGGGAAGGGGGCTCGGGGAGAAGCACATTCTCAGAGTTTCACCAGCAGTATGCAAGGAAGAAAAAAAAAAGAAAGGAAAAAAAAAGGCAAAAAAATCCACAGTGAGAACAGTCAAATGCTGTCTTCTGCAAAGGCACTGGATCAGTGTCAATGCCAGACTCAGTGCCACTGATATCTCAGCCACCAAGGAGGGCCTCTGTCAAGCTCATCAGAAAACCCTCAATGAAACATGAGCAACAACTCTGAAAATTAAAGACACTACAGACAAGTATCATTTTCAACAAACTTCCAGTTAAATCCTGCCTGGCTTCCAGCCAGATTGCCAGCCCAGGGTAATGCCTAGTCTTTATGGGACTGAAGTAAGTCTCACAAGCTCTGCTGGGGAGGTTTCAAGTCCTGCAAAGAAGAATCCATAGAAGCCCCTAAAGCCCTGGGTTCAAAGGAAAAAAATGAGCAATACTCAACCCACAAATAGCTCTACCTTCCATGTTCAATTCACTGCTTTCTTGTGTTGGCCCAATTCTCCTTTCACTTCCATGTAAATGAGAAGTAAATTTACTGAAATTCACATAATTACACAAATGCAAAAAGAGTGGGAAGAGACTCAGACTCCAACTGCTTATTAGCTTTCCTCTTAGGCAAAGAGTGCTTTTTGAACACTGATACTCTTTTTCAGGTACTGTTCCACGTGTGCTACAAATTGGCTATGCACCCAACTCAACGGGAACACCAATTTGTTCAACAAATAATAATAAGAAAAGGACCTTTCTGTACAGTTCCACATGTATAGAAACCACAGAGTTTGTATCTCTATGAAAAAAACCCACATCTGGTCGTGTCTGAGTACAACAACATGGAAGGTGTCGGTAGTTGGGTCTCTGTATTCGCACACAGCAACATTTAAAATCCAGTTAGGGAAGGAAAGGAAATTTGAAGGGGGAAAAAAAAGTTTTCTTTAGCTGTTAAGTAGATAAAGCAACAACAGTTGCACATTCAACACAAAAACAAAGAGGCATTCTCATGTTCCACAGCTGTCTTCTACTAAGCCAACTATTTCTGTGAACTTTAACTGTTCAACATCTGTGAAGAGTAAGTGAATTTCTCTTTTCGTGTTCAAGAAACCAGAACGAGAAGGATAAAGTTTTTCCTCTTTTGTTGAGAAAAAAAGAGTCATTATCAGCACCATCATTCAACCACTGCTGGCTGCAGCTTCACCACAAAGGAGAACATTTCTGTTCTGACTTTTTTTTTTTTTTAAAGACTCTGTTATGGTCAATGAACATCACCAGTTTGAAGATCATCTTGCACCTTTCCTACAATGTATTTTCTAAGCAAAAGCACAGTCACATTTCCAGATCAGATAACTACAAATTACAAAGTGACCTAAGAATGGTCCACCTAGAACTTCATCCCGAGACTCTCCTTCCTGAGGACCCCAAAGCCTGGAGGAAGCAAGGGCCCCAGGCAGGCAGGTAAATCTCCTGAAACCTTGCCCCTGCAATCTCCTTTCCAGCATTCACACACACCTCACTTTCATAAACTGATGCATATTCCTCTGGAGATTAAAAAGGTCATGTTCATGGGGACAGGCACACAGCCCATCTGTGGTGGGTGTGCAGGTGCCCTAGGAGAAGGCAACAGAGAACCCAGTCACACAACTACCTCAAACATCCAGCTTCTTTGCCCTCATAAACCCAGCTCTGAACAGCAAGTGAACTGTAAAGGAATTTCTAGTGACAAATAAATGTTATCAAGATCACCTGTTCACCTTTCCTAGACTCACACAGGTAGGTTTCTAAGGGGGTAGGTTTTACTAGATTGCAAAGCAAGTTTTTTCATGAGGCTCACCAATGAGATTTACCAAGTCATCATGTCTGTCATATGGGTAGCAGCTCCAAATACTTCAAAAAAACCAATTAAATGTATTCCTCATGGAAAAGCAGGACTTGAAACACAAGAAGGTTGAACAATCAAGGAACAATTACCATTTCCTTTCTGTGCTCTTTCCCCAGTGCAGCTCCTATCCACTGATATCTGCTGCTTCTGAAGTGATTGATGTGAGCAAGGCCATGACTGATTTGCAATCATGTGGAAAGTCTCTACTGCAGAGAAAGGAATGATGGTTCAATACTTCCATCAGTACAGATTTCCTGACCTACTAATTGTTAAGAGCCTGGTCACATCACACACAGCCATGTAAGATAGAGAAACCTACCTGGTCACTAAGTGAGAGAACCTGGATACCCAAAACAGCACAGCTATGGCAGCTCAGGTTGAAAAGCCCTCCTAGCTGACCACAAACACTCCCTCCTCTGGAGCTCACACAATTCCTAGGTCACCCTCTAAAAATCAAGGTGTTATTTCTTACCTCGTTTGATTCTTCTGAAGATAAACATTACTTTTTTTTTGCTTTGGTGAGGATTTTTTGGTTTGTTCTTGGGGGAGGTGGGGGGTGTTTGTTCTGGGTTTTTTTCTTTAGTAGGACTCTTACTACCATGCACAAGTAGTTTATTCCTGCTCACATTTGTGACCTCTGCTTCTGAAGAACCAAGCCTTTAAGCAGAAAGAAAGAGCTCTCTGGCTTTTTATTCTGTTTCTACAGAGCCACAGCAGCAGTAGCAATAAATGTTGCTGCTTGCCCAAGGACAAGTCCCACCATTCTGACAGTGATGGTAAAGAGATGGGTGAGCAAATGAGGCTTCAAACATCTTTAAAAGCAGTATGAACTGCAACAATTGACACATTATTGTCTCTTCAGCTACACAGCAAAGTTGGGCTACCATGGACAAGCACAAAAGCCCAATTATTAACATCTTCCTTGTCTTTATGTTTGGATTCAAGTCGGATGTAAGGAAATGTAATTAGCAAACATTTGCTAAGCTTGACGGAGTCAACTTACCAGAACTGGAGTATCTGGACAAGAACCTCTGCCCTGTCTTTATTCCCCTTGCTCCTGTCTGCTCTCTTCACTGCCAATCAACACAATCAGCTTTGGACTGGAAAAAGGTTTTTACACAGCACATCAAGGCAGACAAGGACAGAAGTTAATTAGGACTATTCATAAGCTTTACTGGAAGAGAGTGCTGCATCCCATCCCTGAAAATTTAATTGCACTCAATAGAGGAAAGCTAGAAGAAAAGTAGTAATAAAAAAAAAAAGATAAGATAATTTGGGAATAAAATCTGATTTCAATTTAATTCAAGCACTGTTTGGCCCTATTTATTTCCTAGAATAGTTCAGGCAGGATAATGGCATTATGGTGCATCTAACAGCATTAGAAGCTCCTAATAAATTAACAAGTGAAAATTAATGGCTGCTCAGTCCATTAAATCTTGTTAATTTTATTTTGGTTGCAATAATATAGCAATCACAAGTTTACATTATTAAACCAATATTTATTAGAAGAACTCATTTTAATTGGATCCCTGATGTGATAATCCCATACAGTGTGGATTTCTTGATTTCATCAATTTTTTGCATTTATTTCTCATTATATTTAAATGAAGGCAGTGTTCAGGGTCTTTTGCTAATACTATGAAAGTTAAGCAACCATTTTAAGCACTTTTATTTCACAAAGATTCAACGCTTACTTACTACACAATATAATGAGAATCTTATGACTCCTTTCAGCAGCTACTTTAAATATTTTAGTCTCTTGAGAAAAGGAGAGAAGGGGAAAAAAGGCAGAGAGGTGAATATATGAAAACATCTTGAACGGCAAAATACATTTTTATTCTCCTTTAGCCCACCAGTGTTCTGTATAAACATAGTTGTGTTGTCTTCCTAGTCAAAAATACTTTCACCATCAGTTTTTAATACAAAATGTATTTTTAATACAAAAAAAAACAATATCTATTGACAAAAGTGTCTGAATTGTATTGGCTGCTGCGAGAGATCACAATTTGAGAAGACATCTTACTGTAGGCTGGGTCTGATGCACTATCACAGCAATTATTTTGAGGGACAGGGTTGTAGTACTTGCTGAGGGATGCTTTCTCCTCTGACCTCTCTCCTTTCTCCAGTTTCTTTATCTCTGCTAACACAGCTGAATGTGTAATCACTCCCTAACTGGTTGTACCAACATTATTGCTTTAGCTTAACAGCAGTGTTCCAAGGAGGGCACAATGTAGACTAGAAGTCAGCTACACTGCTATTATCTGGGCTACTAGGAGCAACAATAACTCTAATGCAAGGCTAAGGGGAAGAATTTGGAGGCAGTATGGGGAGCAGAAACTGTGCTCAGACATGGAGGGGTTGGCCTTTAAGAAGATGGCAAGGAGGAACATAGTGTGACCAGCAGGATCAGAGAAGTGACTGTCCCCCTGCATTTAGCACCAGTGAGGCCATGCCTCACCAGGAGGACTACACCGGGATCAGGTTTGGGCTCATTACTCCAGGGACACTGAGGGGCTGGAGCAGGTCCATGAAGGGCAACAAAGCTAGTGGAAGGTCTAGAGCACAAGTCTTGTGAGAAGCAGCTGCAGGAACTGGGTTTTTCCAGTCTAAAGAAAAGGAGGCTGACGAGAGACCTTCTGAAGGTTGAAGCCAGGGCCCAGGAGGCTGAAGCATGGCAGAGATCAGTCTCCTCTCTATTAACAAATGATAGGATGAGAGGAAATGGACTCAAATTGCATCACAGAGATTGAGGTTGGATATAAGAAGAAACCTTCACTGAAGCAGTTCTCAAACTCTGGAACAGATTCCCCGTGGAGGTGGTTGAATCCTCGTCCCTAGAGGTATTCTCTTGCTAGAGAAAGGTAATAGTTGGACTCAATGATCTTAAAGGTCTTTTACAAACAAAATGATTCTAAGGCGAGAAAGGTACTGCTGGGCAAGCAGGAGTGCAAGCAGAAAGCACTCCTGACTAATGGCCTGTATGTATTTACCATGTTTTCACCTTTAGACCTGATCTGCAAAGTCACACGAGGTCCACAAAAGCTGGTTACAAACAGATTTGTATAGCAGTGTCTACCCTACAGCTATCACTGCTGCAGCTAAACTAGTTGTGGCAGCACAAAGGTTAGGATAGGGCTGTAAAAACATGCCCATAAAGCTAAGCCAGTACACAGGTTAGTGGAGAGAGTTTTGCAGCAGTAAAACCACCAGCAACAAGGAGCTAGTAAGTATAATGGCAGCTAGATTTTGTTTGCTCACAGGGACTATGCTGTGACCATCTCCAGTGCTACACCATTCCTCCAGTTTAAGTATAGACATTCTTCAATAGGTCTATGCAATATTGAAACTCCTAACATACAGAGATAGGCCAAATTAAAACCAGGCAGTTTAAAACTAGCATTGAAAACATAGAAATTTGCCCATGGACACACAAAACTATGAGAGTGGCCCTTTGTTCACTACTGGCATCAGATAGGTAACAGTTTCAGAGAACTTATTCATGGTCTTGAATACAGCCTCTGCCACTTTTATTTACAGTTTTCCTGGTGTCAAGGCAATCCTAAGAACAGAGTCAACTCCAGTGAACACTGCATGGTCCAACTACCAACACAACAGAAGGTGTGGTCACATCTAAGAGGTTCCTCGAATCACTTATTATTCCGGGTCTTCCCCACCAACATGCAAATTGTTTAAGGAAAACCTTGTTCAGCTGCTTTTAAGAAGTAAATGCAATATGTTTCCATGTCAGTCGGTACATTCTAGCCTTATTAGATGAGTTCCTCAAGAAACACCACTCACCTCTCTTCCAAACTACTTTCTAAATAAAAAAAAAAAACAAACAACCAACCAACCAATACCACTTAAAATGAGCTCCTTACATACAAGAATCCTGCCTTCCCTAAAACCACTGAGGATACAAGAATAAACAAATAAATACAGTAACAGGCTCAAAAGAAAAACATATATATGAAAATACATTACAAAATGTCATGAGATTTATATCTTAATACACATAGTACCACTAAAGCTCTTGAAACAAAGCATCTACTATTTCATTCCATACTGTCAAGACTGCACAGTCTTCAGAATTAGTAACTGCTCATCACACACTCCTGGCTTCTGCAGTTCAAATCTTATATAGGTTAAAGAGTTAAAAATTCATTACAGTTCAGCCTAACACACTTTATTTCTAGGGCAAAATGCTGATGGTTTGTCAAGGGCACAGTACAGTCTCTCTTTAGATGGGAATTAGAAGCTCAGCGTTCTTCTCCCAAGGATTAAGTTCAGGGAGTTCCGTAGGTGCATACTCTTTGCTGCCATCAGATTCCACCCTTACCACGCTGTTTGGCCTCAGAAGCAAATAAAGCCATGAAACCTAAAAAAAGTCTGACAGCAGCTGGAGTATGTCTAAGCTTGATCACAGAGCAAAGCAGAGAGGCCACAAACTCAACTCCCTGGCTGTGCTACCACAGTTTGCTCAGAGAGGTGGGAGATGCCCCATCCTGGAAACATTCCAAGTCACATTGCTTGGGGCTCTGAGGAACCTGCTCTAGTTGCAGATGTCACTGCAGTGGGTTTGACTAGATGACCTTTAAAGGTCCTCTGAAGTAGCCATTCTGTCCAGCACTAGTAACATGAAACAATCAGATGGTCTGAGACTGGTAGGTTTCTCAGGTGGAAATTACTTCCTGCTCCATCAGGAGGGGAAAAAAAAGAAAAAAAAGGCAAAATCCTACCAGCAGAGCATTATATTGAAATCTTTGAAGGTCTCTCCAACCTTCTATTGTCTGCCACAGGTTCTTCTTACCTAGGATCTGAGATGTCTGTCACATCATCTTATAAGGAGCCCTTGGAAAAGTAATACATGCTGAACAAACACACAAGCAAATAAACTATCATTGCTTAATAATCCACCAGGAGATAAAAATGTAGGATGGACTTCTGGTTCCAAGTAGATAAAAGTGACAGCAGGAATACATTTGGCATTCCTTAGCCCTACAACAAACATTAATAGTTTTCCTGTTCTTTCTTTCAACAACCCCACCTGCTCACAATGGGAACTTGCTGGGTAGCCCTTATTCCCACCAGCAATATTTCTGCAAAGCTCAAGCACTCTTACATCTGAAACTTGCTTGGTCTCATGGATACAACAGCTAATTTTGGACTTACCCTGCTCCTGCTGGGCCAGAGTCATCACTGTCATAGCTCCACTGTAACTCAGTCTAGTGATGCACTACAGACAATACACAATATCATGATGATAGTTTTCCCCCACTTTTTCCTCCTCAACACACTTATTTGACTAAATAGTAAATATGTAGAATTATTGAAATAACAAAAACTCAAACCAACAAAACAATCAAATGACAATCAGACTTAAATTTATCTTCTAAACACTAATTTCACGTGACATGATAACCAGATTCGCAGATACATTAGGACAAACAGGGCAGTCCAGAAAGACATAGCTCCTGAAGTCACAAGGCCTGGTTACAGTTCCACTGACTGCTAGATAAGATGTTTCCCATTTCCAAGCCATTTACCAATCCCTGATAGATCAGTATCACCTCTCGATAAGTTGCTGCAGAAGGTCCAGCCCAGACTAACCTAACCACGCCCATCTGGAGCTCCATAGTATACACACTTAGCAACAATAAAAGTACATACAAAGTGTCATGTCTAAAAACTAGAGCCAAGGCACAAGGAGCTACCACCAAAATATGCTGACACTTCCTCCAAACCAAAGTTTAAGATCTGCAGGACCCAGACTCTGTGTGTCGTAAGAGAACAATTTTCATTGTTTTAAATTCCTTAATGTTCTTAATTTCTGTACAGATTCCCTTTAAGAGAAAGATTTCACTTCTGCACCGTGGGAACCACCAAGAAAATTTAGTCTAGAGGTGGCAACATTGATGACTGGTGATATCTGCTTGTGTTGTTACTTATTTTCAAGCTTTAAAGTTATTTTTATAAATTAAAACATTGTACTCCACCCACGTTTTTTTTTTTCTTTTGGCTTCCTTGGAATCATAAAGCCCCAAAACCTTCTTTAAGTATTTAAACCACCTTGTTAGTAGGTAAAAGATGTACCAAGAGGCTTCACACTCCCTAACGGGTCAGCAGCTGCTATACACATTACCCAGGTCCTATCGGTAGGGCTGCTCAAGTTATTTTCTTCTTTTGAAACGGTTAAGTATTTCAGGGAGGTGGTTTAAAGAGGGTCTTATCTATGTGGAAAGCACACAGCTTATCAAGAAATTAAAAACATAGGTTTAAAGGCATTTGTACCGGACGGTACCTCTACGGGTTTGATTTGTTTCAGCTCGGCAAAGAGAGAGTAACTCTAACAAAGGCTGAGAGGTCTATTTGTATTGCTGGCCAAAACTTAGCCACAGTCATTCACCACAAAAAGAAAGACAAAGGAAAAAAAACACTTTACTTTTCCTTTTTTTTTTTCCTAATAAAAAAACTACTATAGATGTTGTTAGAAAATCTGAGGAGTTCCAAATATCCACATTTCTAAGCTACTTGCCTCACTTTTTCATGCAACAGATGCTGCTTTGTGTTAGCTACTGCATATTAAATCATTCTGACAACCAAGAAAGCATACATTTGTTTGTGCGAGAGAGAAGCATGAATACACACACACAGAGATATCTTCTCACGCAGAAGCACACAATTACGCAGCATTCAAATATTTGGGATGAACTTTGGCCTTTGTTTAATAATAATTTTTTAAAAAATAAATAAAATAAAAGCACCCTCACACGACAATCAGCAACAGACTCTGAAGTCATCTGGCCGAGCTCACAGCCATCAACAGATCTTCAGCAATAAAACACCACTTGGGGGGGAGCGATTTGAAAAGTTACTTGGAAAATGTTTTTCTTACGTGGGATACTTAGAGCCACATCCTTTATGATTTAGAAAGGATTTGTGGATCAGACTCGGATTGGCTGAAAAATCTATATTCATCCAAAAAACGGGAGGGAAACATTTTTCAGTTCTAGTTCTCCTTACATGATCTTTTTTTTTTAACTTCAAGCAATTCCCTTCAGCTATTCCATTTGCCTTGCCGATTTCAAAAAGTCATTTGAAAACATATGCACAGCAGGGCTCCGAAATCACCTTCCCAGAGTAGTATCTGTCGAGCTAATATGGAAGAAACCAAGCAACCCCAAGTAAAAACCATTTCCCTGGTACATTAATCACAAGGAAACCTGAATATAATAGCACCAGAGAACAGGCTGAAACTTTTGACAATGAGTATCCACAATAACTGTAATCCATAGTGCTTCCAACTTTTTTCTTTTCTTAATCTCGGCTGGAGACATATTTTCTCCCTTACATTCCCCTCTTGTTGCTAGACAGGGATTCAGTTCTGCAGCCAGTTACGTTTTTTTTTTCCTCGAACTATATATAGAGCCAGAGCAGAGCATGCAGGGGAGAACCAACCCCGCACCAAAGCGCAGCGGGGCTGGAGAGCAAAACAAACGCTCTCCACCAGCCTGTACCAAGAACACGCCGAATCCCTAGGGAGAAAGCTGCTACCGGAGGGCCTCCGAGCACCCTCGTACCCACCCCGGGTAGGGGCCCCACCGCCGCACCCGCCCTGCCGCGACCTCTCCCCGCAGGGGGGAACGGGGCGGGGGGCTGCTGTGACCGGCGAGGGGCGCCCCGGTTTTGTGTGCTCCCCGCCACCGTGAAGCCCCTTTACCTGGGGATGGTGATGCACTTGGTGTTGATGTTCTGCGTGGTGATCGCTTTCTCCAGCTCGTCCAGCTGCCCCGTCTTCTTCAGCTTCTTCACCAGGCTCTTCACCGCTTTCTCGCACCATTTCTCCTCCTGCCCGTTCTGCTCCCCTTTCTTCCAGCCCAGGAGCCGCTTGACGATGGGAGGAGTGAAAGGCAGGATGGAGGACATGCTGGCTCGCCCGGCAGGGCCGGCAGCGCCCTGCTGCTGGCTCCGCTCTCGCCGCCCGCGGCTCCGCTCCGCGCCGCTTCGCTCCGCTCCGCGCAGGCCCCGCCGCGCCGCGGGCAGCACAAAGCCCGGCCCCGCTGGCCTGGTTTGGCCTGGCCTGGCTCCGCTCCGTTCGCCCGCCCCGCCGCTGCCTCAGCGCCTCGGGCCCGCGGTACCAAACTTTGCCCGGAGTTCGCCGCCTCTCCCCGGCGGCGGCGGCAGCTCCCTCCTCCCCCTCCTGCCCCGCTCTGTGTGCGCGGAGAGGCGCCCACTCCAGCTCATTCCCAGTCTGTCTCTCATGCAAATTGCCTGCTGGCCGCCCCGGCCCGGCTTCCACCCCCTCCTTCCCTCCCAAACACGCTCACTCACGCCGCCGAGGGAGGGCGGGGAGGCGGCCAGCCCGCTGGGAACTCCGCTCCCCTCCCCTTACTTCTCCCCTCCGTCGACAACCCCCGCACTCCCAGCAGAGGCCCCTAGGACGGGGCACTCCCTCCTTCAGCCCTTTCAGCGGCGTCCGGAGCCCCCGGCCTTGCCTCCGTGAGACCACTGAGAGCGCAGGGGAGGAAGATCCCCTCAAGGCCGCCGCAAAGGGAAGGAGCTCCTCACCCCACGGGGGCTCTGCTGCAGCCCCTTGGCCTACCCACAGCGTGGCGAGCCGGCCGGGGGTGACAGCTCCGTCCCGCTCAGAGCCGCGGGTGTACAAGTGGGTCAGCCCGGCCATAAAAGCCCAGGAGAAAGCCCCTGCAGGGGGTGGCAGCAAAAATAAGGGTCCTCGGGCAGGGTGGGATGGATGTGCTCCACCCCACAGCTTATTCCTCTGTGGAAAGGTGTGTTTGCACACAGAGATAGCCGAACACAACTTGGTCAGTCCTGCTCAGACAATCGGCAGCTTTTCCTTCAGCCCCTTTTAATTTACTATTCCATTCCCTCATCTTTCCACCCCAAGTACCAGGTACCTAAATAATTTTTACCCTGTATCAGGCACAAACGACACCCTGGAGATGTTTACTACCAGAGCTGGTCAGAAATTCTCAGACAGAATATTTCTGTCAGAGGACAGCAGTTTGTTCAGATCTAGGTGTTTTGTAGAGATGCTTTGGGGCTGGCTGAGTCAGGGTGGCAGCCAGGTCATTTCCAGTTTCTAACTTTCCATCGCTGGCCAGACTGGGCTGTCACACTCCCCAGTCTCTAGCATCGCCCCCTCCGTGCTGAAAGGATGTCCAGGCCCTAAAAGAAAGTTAAGCACAAACCATGTCTCCAGTTCTCTGATAAACCACCCCAAAACGGTTCTAAACAGCCTGCACAGCAGCTTGGCCAGCAGCAAGGAGGCTGAGGGCTACCTGCAGAGCTACCAGGTGCCTCGACCAGGGCTAGTTCATGCTTCTGAGCTTGAGCTGCTTCACAACTCCTTGCTACAGCTGCCCGGGATAAAAGTCTGGGGGGACTCAGTTCCCAAATTCTGTGCTTTTGGGAGATTTTTCTTCCTGATTTTCTCCATCCTATCAGAAGGGATGATGGTGAGCCCGCAGGGCTGTGCAGCACTTCCCGGACACACAGGTTCTTGCCAACCCACATTCTCATATTCCAGGTTCCAGTGCAACCCAGTGGGGGAGACTCCTCGAAAGCTAGCATCCAAAATGCCTGTGCACTCAAAGCAGCCAGCCTTATAGATTGCCTTGCGGTAAGTTAGGAACCCATGGGTTCAAACAGGGCCTGAATGAAGCTCAGAAATAACTGGCTGGGCTTTCACAGGGGTTTAAAACAAGCAGCACGTTTTCATTCGGATCGACATCACTGAATTTTGAGGTACTGAGCACCATGAAATACTCCCTTCTCTTTATTTTTTTCTTCCTTCTCCAGCATTTTCATATTATTCCCCAACATGCATTCCCTAAGTGTCTTGAATTTTGGAGGCTCACCACTAAAATTTTGGAGTGTTGCCCTGACCCAGTTTTTGGCTGCCTCAGTTGAGATGCCTGAAATATGAAGATGTGGAACCCCTGTAGGTGATCCCAACATCGTTTGAGGAAATAGTTCCTCAATACCTCTAAAATAAACCAAAAAAGCTTTGACACTAACTACACTAAAACCCTTTTCTGAAAAGGCTTCCTTCCTGATACCTGGTGATTACTGAAGAATCTGAACTTTCAGTTCACAAAGTATTTTCTCACTACTATTGAGAATGACCTGAAAATGTGAACCAAATGAAACACAGATGGTTGTGACCAGCAGGTCAAGGGAGCGGATTCTGTCCCTCTGCTCCTTTCTGCTGAGATCCTACCAACAGTGCTGGGATCAGCTCTGGAGTCCTCAGCACAGCACAGACAGGGACCTGTTGGAGCACGGCCAGAGGAGGCCACAGTAATGCTAGGAGGGCTGGAAGCCCTCTGCTCTGAGGCCAGGCTGAGAGAGTTGAGGTTGTTCATCCTGGAGAAGAGACAGTTTCAGGAAGAGTCTCTGGTAGCCTTTCAGAATCATAGAATCAACCAGGTTGGAAGAGACCTCCAAGATCATCCAGGCCAACCTATCACCCAGCCCTAGCCAATCAACCAGACCATGGCACTAAGTGCCTCAGCCAGGCTTTGCTTGAACACCTCCAGGGATGGTGACTCCACCACATCCCCGGGCAGCCCATTCCAATGCCAATCACTCTCTCTGTGAGGAACATCCTCCTAACATCCAGCCTAGACCTCCCCTGGCACAACTTGAGACTGTGTCCCCTTGTTCTATCACTGTTTGCCTTGGAGAAGAGACTGACCCCCACCTGCCGACAGTCTCCCTTCAGGAAGTTGCAGACAGCAATGAGGTCCCCCCTGAGCCTCCTCTTCTACAGGCTAAACACCTCGAGCTCCCTCAGCCTCTCCTCACAGGGCTGTGCTTCAGGCCCCTCACCAGCTTCGTTGCCTTTCTCTGGACACATTCCAGTATCTCAACATCTCTCTTGAATTGAGGAGCCCAGAACTGGACACAGCACTCAAGGTGAGGCCTGACCAGTGTTGAGTCCAGAGGCAGAACAACCTCCCTTGTCCTGCTGGCCGCACTGTTCCTGGTCCAGGCCAGGATGCCATTGGCTTTCTTGGCCACCTGGGCACACTCATGTTCAGCTACTATCTACCTCAGGTCACTTTCTTTCTGGCTGGTCTCAGCCACTCTGTCCTCAGCCTGTAGCACTGCTTGGGGTTGCTGTGGCCAAAGCATAGAACCCTGCACTTGGCCTTATTCAGTCTCATCGAGTTTGTCAGGGTCCCTCTGCAGGGCTCTCCTACCCTCCAACAGATCCACACCTGCTCCTAGTACCTAAAGGGGCCAAGAAGAAAGCTGGACACAGTCTTTTGAGCAGGGCCTGGTGTGACAGGACAAGGAGCGATGGTTTTAAAATAAGAGGAAGATTCAGATTGTAGAGAAGGAAGACATTTTTGACACTGAAGTGGAGAGACCCTGGCCTAAGTTTCTCAGAGAAGTGGTAGATGCCCCATGCCTGGATTCATTGCAGACCAGGTTGGTTGAGGCTCTAAGCTGCAGATGTACCTGCTGACTGCAGGGGATTTGAACTAGATGGACTTTGAAGCTCCCTTCCCACCCAATTCATTCTGAGATTCTATGATTCTGTTCTGTTATGGTGAAGTTAAAAACATGTTAATTGTAGAAATAAATAACTATTACTATTCTAAATGTGGTGAAGTTTGAAGCAATCTTATTCCCTGTTCCTGATTATTGACCCAACTACTTATAGTTTGCAACTATAAGAAACCCAGAAGAAGGGTGATCTTGAAGGACCTTTCTCAGACCAGGCGTGTCAATAGCATGTCAAGGTGATCTCAGTGCAAATTTCCACTGGGGACTCTATCTATTTCTTTCTAGAAAATCATGGGGACCTTCCCATATTTGTTTTCATCCAGAAAGTTTGCAACATTACTCCAATCTCATCTCTGCACTCAGAACCCATGCTGTGACCTCAGTTCAGCAGGGCTTCCAGAATTTTCTGTGCGTATTCGTGGCCTAATCTTCACTCTGTTACAGTCATATCGCAAGCAATCGACTGGGCGCATTTGAATAAGGGGAAGGAGAGAAAGAGCTGAGTGGTTTGCTCACCCTTTTACAGTGATTTAGTGGCAAAAGAGTGACTAGAATTTGCTAAACACTAAACCAAACTGGGACTTCGCTTGCTTACCATCTTATGAGGCGTAGGCAGTAAATCACTGAGCTAAACTGGGCCACAGCAGCACTGTGAACACTACTGAAAACAAGTAAATATTTGAGTTTGGGGCACAGAATGAGATGTTAAGGTTAGGGATATTAGTTTTTATGGAGCAGCTTGTGTGCCTGCTGAGGTTACCTGCCAGAATGAACTGTTCTATGAAAATATGACTTTCTGAACCCCTTAGACAGTCAACCTTTATTTCAGAGAGTTTTGGACACGCTCATAGTGGAAAAGTTAACGGACAGGAAAAGATAGGACCATCCCAGTTTTGCATGGTCTGGATCTGTTTTCTGGTTTACAAAATGCCTGATGTCTTGGAAGCCATAAATGTATGCATTTATTTCTGATACAATTCTGCCTTTGCCTTTTAGAAGTCGTTATCTTTGCTTCTTGGTGGTACAGCACAAGTTCAGGGAGTTCACTTATTGCAGATTGCTTTTACTGGAAAATAAAGATAACTATCTGCAATAATGTGAGGAACCCATGTACCTGAAGAGAAAAACAAACACACATTTTATGGTTATCTTGCATTTCTTAACCTTTTGCTAACACACTAGCACCTTCATGACTGAAAATTAATCTCGACACACCTTGTTTATTAACTGGATCACTCAGTGAATAGAAAGAGAATTGAAATTGAATTTAAGCTTTAGTTTCACAAAGAACAAAAACTGGGCTCTTATTTGGGAACGATAGAAAATTAGCATAAGGAACAAGAAGGTGTTCTCTGAGGCTCACACACACATCTACCTTTATTAGAAATATTTTTAACAGCTTCTGAGACTGAAGAATAGCTTCTGTGCTTTGCTCTGTGTTCCCTTTATAGCCTTCACGTAGTGAGAAGGGAGTGAGGGATTTTAGGGCAGACACAAAGCTGGTTCCATTGGCTCCTGCTGCTTTCCCTGACACCCTCAGCGCAGGGGCATGTTGGAACAGAGAACCTTGTTCTCTGGCTCTGCTCAGCTGACAGACGGTTCTTCGGGGAGCCTGCTGAAACAACTCCCGTGCTGTCTTAACATGCAGTGGTGGCTAGTTCAAAAGTCAAGGAGTGGTTGAGAATCAGCTTCTAATGTCCTGTCTCCATCTCTCTTTTCCTCAGTGACTGAAATTTTGAGTGTAATTTCCTATGTGGGCATTGCGGGCGACCGAGGTGGCCAACAGCATCCTGAACTGTACCAGGAACAATGTGGCCAGCAGGACCAGAGAAGTGATTGTACCCCTGTACTCAGCAATGGTGAGGCTGTACCTTGAGTATCATGTTCAGTTTTAGGGCCCTTACTACAGGAAGGACACAGATGCTGGAGTGGGTCCAGAGAAGGGCAACAAAGCTGGTGAAGGGGCTGGAGAACAGGTTTTGTGAGGAGCTGCTGAAGGAACTGGGAGTGTTTAGTCTGGGGAAAAAGAGGCTGAGGGGGGACCTTCTAGCTCTTTTCTACTCCCTCAAAGGAGGTTGAAGTGAGATGGGGATCAGACTTTTCTCTTTAGTAAGAAGTGACGCAAGAGGAAATGGCTTCAAGTTGCACCAGGGGAGATTGAGGTTGGATATTAGAAGGAAATTCTTAACTGAAAGGGTTCTCAAACCCTGGAACAGGCTGTCCAGGGAGCTGACTGAATCCCCATCCCTCGGGTATTTAAAAGATGCAGAGGTGTGTTTGCTGAGGGACATGGTTTAGCCCTAGGTTTGATAGAGTTAGAGAATTGTTGTACCTGATGATCTTAAAGGTGTTTTCCAACCAAAACAATTCTATGATTACCTGTGTGTGGAATTTTACAACACCACTGACCAAAACAGCAGAGAAACAGGTGGACAACCTGTTAAGTTCATAGTAGGTAGTACTGGAGCAGACAAAGAGGTCCATGACCTTCTCAACTCCATTTGCTGCATGTTGCATAAGTAGCAGCCCCACTGAAAAGTGAGATAGGCAGGAGAGAAAATGAGGAGATAGCTTTAAATTGGGTTATATTCATATGTTAACTTGTAAATAAGGGCTATGACATTTTGCTTTGAATCTGTGTCACGTATAATATGCACAAACAAGGGAAAGTGTGGGAGCTTTCCTTGCTTGAGGTAATATATATATGTAGAACAGCATTTATATGCAAGCAAACCTATCTTCATCACTCAGAACAAACCTACAGGAAAATAACTTCTGATGTGAGTCATGAGAAAAGCAAGGTCATTCTGAGTTAATGTCTTCAGAGTTAACTTCAATTTGTGAAGCTCAGGCAAATCCTTTCAGGGTACAGCATTAATTCCTCACTACATATGACAAAACACAATAAAAAGTTGCTGTGTTGAAAATTCATCAGAGTTGCTACAGACTTAATTCACCTGCATGCTCCAAGAGCCTGACTAGTGCAAAAATCACACAAATACCTTGGACCAGAGGTCTAGTTAAGCCAGAATCCTCTCTGTGACCACTGCAGCACCTCTCACCTAAGGGAAAAATACAAGGCAGCAGCCTGGGGTCATCCTTCTGACTTACTCTCCCTATTTTGGCAAATTATTTGTCTAGACACTCGTGAACTGGAGCTGATCTCCCCAGAGAGCCGTGGATAGGCCATTCCTACACTTCGAGACCTCTCTGCTTATAACTTAGGTTAACAAGTGGCCTTCAGTAGACCTCCATGCCCCATCTGGGACACACAATACTCTAATTTTTGTTGATTTATTGTGTGCATCTTGCTCTCAGGAGGTCTGGCTGCTCCCCTGGGGTGAAGTCTGCAGCTGCACGGGAAGCTGCTGAGAGCTCTGCTTCAGTAAAGCGGGACGTCCTGGTGGGCAGGGACCTGAAGGACCTCCTCAAAGACACAAATCTAGCAGAGCTTTGAGAATGGCAATACTAATTCTGGTTTTCCTTGGTCATTGAAGGCTTGGCTTTGAAATATTAAGATATCTTATGTGATACCTCTTAACACAGGTTACCTGTGTCCAGAAAGTGATGTGAGACACATAACTACCCAGGGCAGTGGTGAAGTTCTCAGCCCTGGAGGTATGTAGGAAGCATGTAAATGTGTTGCTTAGGGATATGATTTAGTCAAGGATTTGTACAGTGTTAGGTTGGTGATTGGACTTGATGATCTTAAAAGCCATTTCCAATTTAGGCAATTCTGTGATTCTGAGAGGGCAATCAATAGTCTGACAATCAGTTTGTTTCATGAGAGATAATAAAGCAGCTTACTGGAGAAACTATGATGTTGTTGGAGTCACTGTCCCTGAAAGTGTTCAAGAAACATGTGGACAATTTGGGGTGTGGTTTAATGGCCATGGTGGGCTTGGGCTGTTGGTTGGACTCTATGATCTTAGAGGTTTTTTTCCAACTGGAACAGTTCTATGATTCCATGATCTTCCCCTGCAAAATTCTTGGAGGACAGGAGGGTCACACACAAGGACACAGAAGCCTCCTGAGGTCAAGCCCTCAACTGAACCGCAATCACTTGGATAAGGCCTGATCTAATCTTTACAAATGTGTTAACAGAGCAAAATTCATATGCTTTCAATTACCCTGGAGATAAAATTATCTACTGTTATGGACACCCACCAGGCCATGCAGATATCCTGACATCGTGGAGTGTTTTCAGCACCTAGCTCTGCAAGAAGGCAGCACCTGCAAATGCTCAGTGCTGCTGAAGCTTTGCATACAAGTAGCTGCTGTCAGGCTGTTGCTCAATGTCACACACACACACACTCACATGATTGCCTGGTCCAGGTTTTGCAGAATGAAGTTTGGTATTTTTAAAGTATGCTGTCTGGTTCAAATAAGATCCAAATTCCAGGTCCAGAATTTGGATCCAATTTCCAGGTAAAACCCAGTTATAGGAAAATTTCTCCTTATAAGACATTCCCTCCCCTGCTTTCTAGACTGAGGTCCCCATAAAATTGCAGAGATAGTCTCCTGAGTTACAAAAAGCACCAGTAACAAAGCTGCAGCCAGAAGGAAAAAGAAGGAATAGGCCAGATCCCAAAGCCCCAGTGAGCAGAGGCTCATTACAGGTAACACAAAAACTCCAGCTCCCAGCCACAAGCATTTCATTTGAGATTCTTTTCCTATGTCCATATATGTCTGTCTGTCCCTTCTGAATTCCTTGCTGTGTCTACACCCTTTTCTCTGCCAGGCACATCTGTTAAAGTCTTCATTTTGGCTTTTGAAGTGGGCATTTTATATCCAGCTGAACTTTAAAAAAGATCCTGAGCAAAGACTTTTAAGAAGTAAATATAAATATCTTAATTTTTTTATGAATAGGCTCCTGTTTTCACATGTTCCACTTGCAATGGCCTCTTGTCCGCAGCTGCTGGCAGGTCAAATTCTCTCTACGAGAAGAATGCACTTCTGGAGGAATACATTTCTGGTTGTGCACAAGAGAGAGTCTCAGGGTACATTATCATGAAAAAAACTCACCTGTGCTGCAGGGAGAGATCACAGAATCTTCAAGATTGGAAAAGACCTCTAAGAGCATCAAACCCAACACCATCATGCTCATTAAACTATATCCCCAAGTGCCATGTCTACACATTTTTTAACACCTCCAGGGATGGCAACTACCACTGTCCTGAACAGCCTGGTCCAATGCCTGACCACTCCTTTAATCATGAATTTTTTCCTAATATCTAATCTGAACTACCCCTAGCACAACTTGAGGCCATTTCCTTGTCCTCTTGCTAGTTACTAGGGAGAAGAAACTGACCCCCACCTCACTACAGCCCCTTTTCAGGGAGTTGTAGAACACAATGAGGTCTCCCTTCAGCCTCCTTTTCTCCAGACTAAATAATCCAGTTCCCTCAGCTGCTTTTCATAAGGCATGTTCCACAAACCCTTCACCAGCTTCATTGCCCTTTGTTATGCTTAGCCTTGAGTAGCAGAAACCAACTTGTCCAACGTTCCAGAACTGATCTCCCCAGCACTACAGGGAGATCCTGTTTCAGATTAAAACTCTGCTTTTCAGACACCATTTTCTTGCTACAATATTTGTGCTGAACCTGGGCAGGGTTTAAGGCTGCTCTACATGCACCCTTGTGCACGCTCACCGGGCAACAAATGCTTTCGAGCTCAGCCCTGCCCCACAAAAGTTGAGTGGGAGTTTACTAATTTCAATTCCTATAGAGGGTAGCCATAAATATTTCTGTGGTGGTTCCTCTACATTAAACCCAACAGTTAAAGGCTGCTTACTTCTTCATTTTTGAGGTTTACTTCATTAAGAAGTCCCATTAATCTCATTTTTTGTTTGTTTTTTAAATTGGATTTCTTTTAACCTGAAACACAGAAGAGGCCCCACAAAGGGACTGTCACTCTCATCTGAATCAAGAATCCTCTTTAAGGCAGAAGCAGGAAGGAGCGGCATGGAATTATTTACCCATGAATAATATGTTAATATTTATACATAGCTTGCTCAGATAAGAAAAACAGCTTAAAGATTTATGGGAGAAACTCTGTGTGGTCATGCTTTGTGGAGCAACTTTTCAAGCTCCATGTAGAATCCCAAGTGTTGGTTTTGCCTCCTGACAGTTTAATGTGTAACCCAAGAAAGTACATTCTTCAGGGTCAAAGGAAAACAAAAATGAAAAGTGTAAAAAAAGGAAAATCAAACCACTACAATCTTCCTGCTCTGTGTTTCTGCTGGGGATCTCACTACATTTCAAGAGGCCACAGTCACATTAATATGGGGAGCCTCAAGCACAGCTGAACTGGAGAGAATCCATGAGCTCTGTATGTACCATTCAAAAAAAGCTGCCTTTCCTTTTTTTACTTTATGTCTTCTTCTGGGTATTTACCATCACCAAAAAAAAAAAAAAAATCATTTTTCATAAAGTTTTCATGAAGCTGAAGTCCTTCTTGGGCTCTAGAAATGGCACAGAAGGGGAGGAGAATCACAAAGAAATGTTCCCTCTGTGTGAGAGGAGTGATGTTTACTCTTTGTTTATTTATTCTAAGGCGGGGGGGAGAAATAAATTGCTTTGTGTGAGGGCTCTTTGCTAGTGAGGCTGAAATGCATTGCCAAGTCTGTCAGGAGAGGGGAAAGCAATCTGGGCAGACTGCCCTCAATTAAAACCAAACCCAAATCAAATTCAGTTTAAGAGTTTAAGCACACAGCCTAGTGCTTGATATGGAGGCTAAAGGCAGAACTACCCACTCGAGCATTCAAAGCTCCCGAGTCAAGACCCTAGCATGCCATCGAATGGGCTTGCAGCTCTAGCAATTACATAAAAATAATAACACTATTTCCATTTTTGCATCTCAAAGGGTTCATGTTTCCTGCCTTGTCTTGGCCCACATAAAAGATGAGATGAAGTGAAATGAAGTTTGAGATCCTGTGTTTCTGGGAGCTGAAGGTTTTAAGAAACACCACCTGCGTGAGGCTTGCAGTAAACTTGTGAGAGGCAGGAGTGGTGCAAAAGAAACCAGAGCTGTGTAGAACAGGCTCTTAATTACAAACTGACCTGAGATACTGAGCAAATTAAGGAAACCTCCAACGATGCTTCATTGTAACATGTTGGGATCCCACACTAATATTTTCTTTTTCTTTCAGGGTGAGCTAACCAGCACAATTTGGATCCGCATCAAGTTTTCAAACCAAAGCTCAAAGCTGCCTAGGGAAGGCTGCTTGTTGGTTTGGGGAGGTTTTGGGGGTTTTATCATAATGCCACATCAGTGCTTGTAAGGCTTTTTGTAAGGTATCAAAGGGAATTCTTTTCAATATTGATGATCTTTCCCTTCATTGGACTTGGGAGTAGAATTGAAACTCACATGCTTCAGCACTCAGAAAGTGCTTGTGAAAGTTAATGGAAGATAATTCAGGCATCTGGGTACAGCCTTGATAGAGATTTTCAAAGCCACATGTGATTTTTATGACCTTGCTGCTACTTTTTGCCTTTAGCAATCTCTTTCATCGCTTAACTACAGATACCTTTTCACCAAAAGTCCATCCTGTTTGCTTATCAGCACTTACAGATGTCCTTTATAGATTTTAAAGTCACTGAAACAAACACTGTGGGTATTGGGGGGGGGGGGGGGGGGGGGGGGTGGGGGGGGTGGAGTGAAAAGTAAGGCTAGAGATAATTTCAGTTACCTAATGTTTATTTGACTTAGTCACGAAGAACTGGATCAGTGCAGCTGATACGGAACGATGATTAAACTAAACCCTGAATCTATATTCCCATGTGATCACCCTCATTATCTCTGCTATCAAGGTTGATCTGACAAGTAACTTCTATTTAGAATCAGCCATACTTCTTTTCCCCGCCTACCCCAAAGGCAGTGGAGTTGTTTGCAGCTCCTCAGAGAAAGTAAAATGGAATTTACGCCTACAGCACAAAGAAAGAGCTGGGTAAAAGACAACTGGCTTCATTATTTTTTCGAGGGGAAGAAGCTGATCCAAACCCCATTAGCAGCAGGAAATTTGGATTTGTTAAGAGTTTGAAGATCCCTGGGTTGAAGAAGACAGAATGCTATAACTTAGGTATTAAATATCCATCCTTTCATTGCTTTCTATGTATTCATATTAAAAATTCATCTGCATTTCAGCATCATTTGTAACACTGCAGAAATGATGGCCTAGGCCAGAATACTTGACCTTTAGTCATGTAGGCAAATTGCTGAAAACAAGAAGAGTTGTAAAATGAGAGAGTACAGAAAATATTGGTAACCATCAGTGTAGGCAGAAATTTCACTATGCCCTATATTTACTTACAGGATACTGACAAATATGCTAGAGAAAGCATGTGTTTAGTAAATGGACTCATATCTTGGCTCTGTTCTATAGGGGATATCCTCCTGGCTGACCTTCCTGTTAGCCCAGCTGACTAAGTAAATGAGAAATGGTTAACTCCTCTCCTGTACCACCATTTGTTCTGACCAGATGCAGTCATGACAAACCAGCGGTACAAAGCTTCACAGAGCTGACTATTTCCAGAGAGATGTGTTACTCTAAAAAGAAAAGAAACCAGGCTAAAAGCTGAATTCACAGTGAAATGCCATGAAGATGGGCTTTTTCAGCTCTGATTTCTGGTTCAGCTTGTATTTTCTGGTTTGGTTTAGAGGCCAACCTTGCTGAGGTCGAGATTGAGGCACATTTGAAATTAGTCAGCTCATTTTTTATTTATTCTGACAATTCTGAGAGTTTTCCTCAGACATTGAGTTGTAAACTGAGGATCTCTTGGGGTGGGAGTCTGGCATCACGTGGAGGATGCCTTTTACACACTACCCAGTTGGCAGTAGTTCCCTCTGGCTATTGAGGCTGGGGAGAAGGAGTGGGTAAGCTATAAAGGTACTGTGAGCAGGGAAGAAGATGCTTCAGTGTTGATGCCATTTCTTAATCACTGCATTGTGCTTGTATGGGAGGAGAATCCTGAAAAGGGCCCTTGGGTACTGGGGCTGTGTGAGCTCTGCAAGACAGGATGAACACAAAGTTGCTGTGGTGCAAGGCAAGATTTGAATGGATTCAGGCAAGCTGAGAATTTAGCCTTTGTGTTGGGCTAGCATTTGGGAAGCTGAGTGGCTGTGCTACATAGCAATTTATTCTGATATTCTGGTGTCTTTATTTTATGAAATATTATCTTCATTTTATACAATACCTCTGAGGCAAGAAGGGGAACCAGACAAGTTGCAAAATAATTCTGATCAGCCACTCAAAGCCCCATGAGATCCATTATTCTGACAGCAAATCTCCCCATGATGCATGCAAACTCCATTCCCACTTTTACACTCTGATGTCAAAACTTGCATCTCTCACGCTCTCACAGATTGCTTCAGACCTCGGCCAGCTTTGGTCCTACCTGAAACATGTGAAACAATGTTCTGCCTCCTGGTATTTGAACACAGAGAGGCCTGAAGTAGGGGGAGGAATGCAAAGGCAGCCATGCAGATTTTGCTGCCACAATGTGGGAGACAAAGCCTTTTGTTTCTGCTGTCACTAGAGCTAGAGACCAATTTATCTGATTTCTGCATGGAGCAACATTATGTATCTTTCCATTGCATGCAAACATTTCTCTTGCTTAAAACATTACACTTAATGGAGCAGTTAGTCCTTGAAGCTACAATGTTTTCTTTTTCTTCAGTGTAATTAAATACAGAAGAGACAAAGTCAACAATTTTCCAGTGTAGAGGATTAGAGGTCCTGTTGCTACTTGTAAAGCTCAATAGATTATGTGCAGTGCTTTGCACGAGTAGAGTAAAACCTACATACCTTACCATCTATTAATCTATATCAGGTATAACTCCCTGCTCTGCCTAAATGATTAACATACTTTGCCTGAATCATTAACACACCAGAACTGATGAACGCTGGACAGCTGAGATAAGATTGAGGAGTAGGAAGTTGTCTTATTCCCATCCATTCCCACCCATTCTCACCACCTCATAGAAGAAAAAGGGCAGTCAATTATTCAGATTACAGTGGAGCAAGGATGGAGGCAGAAATCCATCAAAGAGAGAAGAAATGGCTTTATGAGTAGACTGGAAAAGTTTAGATTCTGAGAAAGGAGAAGGGCCAGGCTGAGATGCAGCTAAGTGCAAGAGTAAGAGGTGAGTAGAAAGAGGATAAGGGAAACCAAGGCCTGAGCATTCAGGGCTGGTGGAGAGCATGCAGAGGGTAAACAATGCTCTTCCCACCCAGAGGATGGTGAAAACCTTAGGCAGAATTGGAGGAGAAGGTCGCCATGGTAGAGAAGACTTTGGTCTTCAGTTGCAGTGACCTGGTAGCAGTGGTGGTGTAGGGCAGGAGAAGCTTCTGCAGGGGAAATCCCATAGAACAGTGTGTAGATACAGAGAAAAAGAGATACTGAGTTTTTCCAGGACTAACACAGAAGAGATCTTCACTGAACTGGGGAAAAAAGGAAGATGGACAGGAGACTTGGAAAATAAGGGCAGAAGAGAGTGGCTAACCTCAGGGTCTTCAAACACAGAGAGGTGGGTGGCAGGGGATGCAAAAAGGCAAAGGTAAGGCTGAGAAGGGTTTGGATTTCTTTAAAAGATTTTCTAGCCAATGCTATGTTAGTTTTGGGTAGTGCCAAAGACAATACAAACCATAGAGAAGATCAGATCTGCAGTGGTCGAGGATGTAGAGAAACAGCCGATTGTGTCTTTAACAGGAAGCCAGGCAGATCAAAGAGGTCTCAAAGCCGTTTAGTTTCTAAACGATACCCTGGCTTTATTTTGTTTAGATTGAGCTGGGCCCTCTCTGAAGAGGATAAAAGGAGAGCAGAAATGTGTAACAAAGACGTTTCCCCTCTCCTTAATAGTCAAGGGAACGTGACATCCCCGTCAAGCAAAGGCACCATTATATATACCGCTGCTAGAAAGGAAGCTGTTTTATCCTTGGAAGGAAAGAGAGATGCTATCTCCCAGAGAAGGGGTGAAGTTCTGCAGAAATTCAGAGCTGTTAATAGACTGTTATGACAGTGTGCAATTTCATTTCCAGTGAACAATGCATGTCACAGGCCTGACTGCTACAGCAGTTAGCACAGATAAAACAGAAAACAAGTGCTACAGAGCCTACACTCTCTGGTAACACTTCCTTCCAAACAGTCTTTTCATTTTAAGAGTTAAATGAGATTTCCACCCCCTGGCTCCCCTTTCTTTGGGGATGTTTTCAGCTAAGCTTGAAGGGATGTGTTTGCATTAATAGAAGTGGCAAAGTCTAGCCCGTAATGAATTAAGATGGAATAATAACATTAGACTCTGGATAGTGAATTTGCTGAAGGATCTTCTAAAAGGGAACGTCTTGTAACACTGCTGCAGCAGGCCTTGGGCACAAATGTTTGCCTATTAATTAATGGTATGCTTAAATCTGCCTTAGTTCATCAAAGCCCTGAAACATCTTTATGTTTTGTTCCCAGTTTAGAGTGGATCTGAGCGAATACTTAAACAGGTATTTGTTTTGCAGGAGGACTTTGAACTTCATGTGCACTTAATGCCATGCTTCACTTGCAGACTTAGCCTGGTGGAGCTAAAAAATCTTAACTTCCAGTTGAAACAGGATATCAAAGATAACAAATTAGAGGATACAAGAGGAAGAAGGGGTTCTCCACAGGAGGCACATATACCCTCCCGGCTGAAGAATGAGGAACTAACAAGAGGCAGTTTCCCATTTCTGCAGCCATGGCTGTTGTTAGAGGCACAGCAGCCTCTGCCAGGGTTACTACAGTTAAGGTGGTGCCAGCCTTTCCATTAGAAACTTGGCCATAAATACATGCTTCGAGCTAAGATTTGGCATTGAAAATGATCAGTCCTCCAGCAGCTCTGAAGAAGTTTCCTTCTTCCTGAGGCCTGAAAATTCCACAAGTATTTTAATGCAGGATATTTATGATTTATAACTTCTTTTGGTTAGGTATTGCCATAATTTTGAAACAACACCGTATCTGTGTGTCACTAAACTGTGACACCATCCAGCTCATCAGTGCAAGGGAGAGCTGCACACTTTAGGTGGAAACTTCAGTGTACAGAGCATGACACGAATCATTTAAGCTAAGTAGCTGCATAATTGTGCATATTTCCCTTCCCCCCCCCCCACCCCTTATCATGCAGCTGAGGACCAGAGTGATCTGCAAACTCTGTGCATCATCTTTACCAATACAGGCCCAGCTTTTTATCTTTCAACCAGGTAAGCAACTAAGACTTGCATTTCCACTCATGTACCTATTTTATTCATTTTCTGCTTGCTGCTCATGGATCACTCTCCATTTAAGGTTACAGTTTTAGGCACGTAGGAAGCACCTGCACCTTGATGTCGTTTTCTCCTAGTACAGCTCTTCATCCCCATCCTCATCCAAATGACAAAACCGTTTGGCTTCATCACTGCTAAGGGCCATATTCATAGTAGTATGGGGGAGTCATGCTGTGAGGCTTCATCTTCCAGCCATGGAGAGCAATGCCTGAGTGAGAGCAATGTCGGTTACCCCTCCTTCCCTGTGGTATGCAGCCCTGATGTGAGAGGAGAGAGGCTGTGAAACCCCATCTTCCCTTCTCTAGCCACAGCTGTGGTTGAGTTGATGAGTTTTTGTTCCCCTTTTGGCATCTGCTCCTACTTCAGCTTCAGCCTAGCTCATAGGGATAATGCTCTGCTTCAGCTCTCTGCTCTCATCCCATAGTGGCATGAAGAAGTGTTCAGAGGTGGTGAGTCAGGCAGCCCTTTCTCACCCACAGGCAGCTGCCTGTTGGGTTTGTGGTCTCTGCTGGCAAAACGCAAGGAACCTTCATTTCACTAACCTTAACACAAGGCTTGCAATGTTCTCCATTTAACTGAGGTTGCCCTCAGTCTATCCTTTTGTTTCCCAACTCTGAAGTCTCTTTAGTTTCACGATTGCTCATAGCTTTTGACAGCAGTTATTGCTGATCACCTGGAGATCACCTACTTTACTCCTCAAGACCAAGCTCATGGATGCTTTAGGTACAGCCTCAGACAAAGATGACACGTCCAGACCTGGCAAAAGGGCAGAGCACAGGGCAGAGATCCAAGAGGAGAATTTCCCTGCTGCAGGAAAGAGACAGCTCTGCCTGGTGAGTCAGGACCACGCACCTGCAGAGCCAAGGCTGGCCTGAGGAGCACCCATCCCTACCAAAAAGTGTGTTTGAGACAAGTGCTCAGCAAATGCCTTATCTGCCCCACAAACTGTCAAGTAGCAGCAAATATAGACCATGTCCCACATCAGCTGGAGGGAGGGGGGCATGAAATACAGCAAGACTGGAAATCCCACAAACAGATGTTGAGAAAAAGTCATTCTCAGAATGCTTAGTTTTGTTGGGGTTTTTTTTCCCTTCTCTGAATAAAGGAATTTTTTCTACTCTCAGCAGAAAGGGGGAAGAAATTTCATTGCCTGTGACAATTGCTGCCCTGAAGGAGGAACTGACCTGGTTCAGCCTGGTGTAACAAGAGACTAGAAGGTTGCCGAGGTGTGAAGGATCTGTGTGCTACTCACACTGCCTCTCCTGAAAGAGCATTCACCCAGGCAGCACAGAAAAGTGCTGGGCACCTGGTCACAGACCCAAAATGTGCAGTATTCCCAAACTTACTTGATTTTCCTGTGGGAGAAAAAATGGATTGGGCCCTTAAAGCACACGGTTTTGCATGCATCATGACACCTCTCAGAAGCTCTGAGGCAGTGATCCTTGCTGCCTGCTGCTTTCTTACTGCATTCTTCATGCTCTTTCTTGCAAGCAGCTACCTGGGTGGAATTTCCCTGGTGACTACACAGGCAGTCTGGCAGCTGTGCTTGCGCCTGGGGCTCCTTGCATGCTTAGGAGATCCCACGGGCAAGCAGCAAGTCTGGTGCTTTTGGAAAACATTGGACCTACCATGTGCACACAATACTGAAACATGTGCCTGGACTTTCCAGACCTCTTGCTGCCACAAAGGTTTAGGTGGAAGGGGAAACCCCCATGGTACCTTCCACCCAATAACCAAGCCTTGAGGGACCCTCTTCTGGTTTTTCTGGAGGGGCTTTATGGCTCTGTAAGTCCAGCTGAGATCTCTCGGGGACCAGGCAGGCTAAGTGGGCCAGAATGTCTTTGCAACAAGACCTGCATGGAAGTCAGGAAGGGTGAATGAAGGCTGTGGTCTAGCTCAGGGTTTATTCTGAGCCAAGGAGATGACAATCTGGTACATGCCGTAGTTTATCATTTCTGAAAGAGCACCTTACTATATCAGTTCCTCCTCCTTTGTCATCAGAGAAAAAACTCACACTTTCCTAACTGAAAGTTCAGTCTAAGCATAAATGTCACTGAAAGCCCAGCGAGACCTTTGGGTTTCTAGTTTCACTCTCCTGAGCTGTGGGGAAGATTATGCAACAGGAACACTGAGATGAATCATCTTCTGGCATCACAGAGCATTAGGAAATGTTTGCTGTGATGTCGTACGGGTTCTTACCGTCTATTTGTGGTCTGCTTTTTTCTTTTCCACTGGATCCTCATGTCTTCAGATATCAGGTGGTTTGCTATTGCCCTCCTCTGAGCTAGGAAAAGGCTCATCAGCTCAAAGCTCCAAGCTCAGCTTTGGAGAAGACTGTAGCTGTAAGAAAACGATTGCTAAAGAAATTGCGAATGTCCTTGCTCAGCACTTTTTTTTTCTCAGTGTATTTCCTGCAAGTCTTTGAACCACTCCTTTTGTTTTTCTGCTGTCACTCTTAACATCGATCCATCCGGCACCACATCACTCAGAGGGTCAAGGAGGTTTGTCTCAAATGTTTGTTCTTGAAGCACAAAGCCTGGCAAGATCACAGAGGCTGTTCTGAAAGTGTGTCAGAGGAAGGACAATTTGAATGTGAAAGAAATCAGGAGTCAGGCTCCTCTCACCTTCCATGCCCCTTGTTTTGGTTTATGGATCAAAACAAAGGTATACTTGTTTTGAAGCATGGGAATTCCCAAGGTGAGTCCTCTCTTTCCAAATCTGAGGTTAGAAATCATGTCTGGAAGGAAATCTGAAAGCTAAGACAAATACTGACATTCAAAGTAAAACTGTGAGAACTAAAAACACTGTCCACACTGAGGCTGTATTTGGGACTCAACTCTAGCAGTTGCTCTATCACCCAATGACTACTCAGTGGAGAAGGAAGGAAGAACCAAAGGTTAGAATTAATGCAGGTTTAATGAAACAGCTAAGCTGATCCTAATGGCAAAATAAAGTATATAAAGTCACACTCAGCCCAGAGAATGTACAGCAGTCACATTAAATGGGAAAGCAGCCCTTGCAGGCAGGAGGGAAAAAGAACTAGGGTCAAGAGGAGCTCAAGCAAGAGCAAGGTTCTCCTCTATGCTCAGTTAACTTCCTGCCTTTACATGACTATGACTTTTATGGCCTGGGATACAGCTGCAGCCAGCTCAGGACAGCTGCCCTGGCTGACTCCAAACTGCTAACAGCCTGCAGCCCATGGCTGGCCTGGGATTATGTCCCAGTGAAACCAGGACAACTACAAAAGGACTTTTACCAGACATTTGGTTAAGATGCATGGTGCTGTAGATAACCTCTCCATAAAGATATGAGCCTTAATTACAACTTCATTGATGACTACTTTAAAATATGTAGTGATGCAAGGAGTAAATGATTAGAAAGTGTAAAGTCCTCAAACATGTAAAAACAGATCAGAAAACCCACAAGTGAACAGCCTTCCCCCCTCGTTGTTAAAAAGTACAGTCCTGAGCTAGGACATTTCTGAGCTAAACAATCTATTATAAACTTAAATTCCAAGCAAATAAAAAGGGACATGAGCTTATTGGCTCATTCTGCAGAACACTTCACATTCCTTTCTTCCAAACAAGAAAATATGAACTTATTTTGCCATGGAAATCAAATCAGGCATCAAAGCCCAATTTCTTCAAGACAGTTTCTATCCATTTCTTTGAAGCAGACGTTTTTATGACTAGCTGTGTTAACAAATCCAAACTAAGTATCCAATCTGTCAAGGAGAAAAATAAGTTTAGAAGGAAAGTAAGTATTGCTCGTTAAACTTTAATGGCAAGGCATTTAAAAGAAGAAAACCATCCATTACAGTGTTGGTGGAAGAGTGTGTTGTCAGATTCTCCAGAGAGGGTTTTTATCATGATGTTTAAATATATTATATTAAGGGATGATTCTTGCTCTCTTCTCTGAACAGAAGACTTTTGAGAGGAAAGTGTTTTGAGCAATATCTGTCTCCTTGTGAAAGTGTCCTTAACTGCACAGCAATCCAAAAGAAAGCTGGGTATTGATGCCATCTGTCCCAAAGTACCTGCATGGGGAAGGGTTGTGCAAATATGAAACTAGCAGCATGCCTGAACATCAAGAGGAGAGCACAGAATAATCTTGAAACATTTATTCCAATTTTGAGGGACCTGCAGAATCAAGGATTTCTGTCATTATCATCAGCCACGAGAAAGAGAGTTGTTGCTTTAGGTCTTGGTAATGAATTGAGATCCAGAATGGTAAATCCTGAAGGCAAAGACCATTTGCCTGCTTATCACCTTGAGTACTGAGTTCAGTTTTGGGCCTCTCACTCCAAGAGAGACACCATGGCAGAGTGGGTCCAGAGAAAGGCAACAATTTGGTGAAGGGTCTAGAGCACAGGACTTGCGAGGAGCAGCTGAGGGAACTCCAAGAGGGGCACCACAGCAGAGTAGGTTCAGAGAGAGGTAACAATTTGGTGAAGGGTTTAGAGCGCAGGTCTCATGAGGAGCAGCTGAGGGAACTGAGCTTGTTCAGCATGGAGAAAAGGAGGCTGAGGGGAGATCTTCTAGCAGCATACAAATCCCTGCAAGGAGGGGAGTTGGTCTGTTCTCTAGTAGCAAGCAGCAGGACAAGCAAAAATGACCTCAAGTTGCCCCAGGGGAAGTTTAGGCTGGACATGAAGCACAATTTATTCCCTGAAGGTTGTCAAGCCCTGGAACTGACTGGCTAGGGCAGTCCCTGGAGGGATTTAAAAGACATGTAGACGTGGTGCTGAGGGATGCGATCTGGATTTGGCAGTGTTGAGTTAATGCTTGGACTCGATGATCTTGAAGGTCTAAAAGATTCTATGATTCTATCACATCTGAATTTTGAGTCTGAATTGATCTCTGAGCTATGTAGTTTCACATAGCCAAAGCACATCCCCAGCTGTCTGTTAAACATAAGTAGGTCACTATGAGAGTTTTAAGGAAACTCTGACATCTGAGTCTGGTTTCAGAAAAGGTCTCCTGGACAAGTCAGATCCTACTTTATTGGAAGGCTTCCCTTGCTGTGACTCCATCCACCAGGCTAAAAATTCCTGTATCATGTACTCTCTTCCCTGACTTCTGTTGCTTTTTTCAAGACAACTTGTTCTGTATTTCCTTTACTAACCCTTAATTCCAGTGGTGGCACTTCATGGGTCCCTAACTGGAGTCAGCCCTGCTTTTGCAGAAGGAGGCCTTTCTGCCTTTGAAGTCTTTTTATGTTTCAGAGATGCATGGAAGTGATTCAGTTTTTGCTACAAACTACTTCCACATCCAGAAACCCACCATAAGAAATGAAAGAGCCACAGGGATCCAGTGTAGCTTTCTCTCTGGGAATCTCAGCACAGCCACTGTAGAGGATAGAGCTCCAGGCACTGTGATGTCCCTGCTGATGGGTGTTGTGCTTAGCCCTATCTTCAGCTATCTCCACCTGGCAGCACAAGACTCTGCTACCTCTTTGAACCAAAGATTACCACCTCTGCAACCTTTAATGATTTAATACCTTTAATATCACTGTCTCATCTCACTTTCTTTAGTTCCAAAACAGCATGAGGTCACCCCAGCCTCCTTGGGTAAAAGGCAGCTTTAGTTGATGCCTCAATGCTGTTGAGGTCTTTGCCAAGCTTTCAACACTTCAGTTGAACATTTAGTGTCAAAGGCCTGCCATGGTCTGGTTTGTCCTGAGGTTTTATTTGCTCTTTTGATTCAATTTAAATCAAGTGAAACCATTCATCCATTTGTGAAATGAGGACAGAGTAAAAGAGGGTATTTTGCCTTTTCTACAATAACTCTGTTGACTTCTGAGAAACATGCCTACTTTCCAGAAGAGAAGCCTGAAATTTGGCAAGGGAAGGGGAGTATTTTTGGAAGTTTACTCAAGTTACAAACTTACAATGAGCTGCAGTTTGGAAGCGCTCAGAACTGACCTGCTGGATGCTTCTTTGTGCCCCACAGTCTTGCAGACCAACACCCAAAGAGGCTGAGAAGAGCTGGCTTGGCCACCAGAGCTCACAGGTGTGGGTTCAACAACTTCATAGGCTACACATGGTGAAGAGCTGGAAGCTATGGCAAGCCTTGCAGAATAAAGTCTGGTGGATGGAGCTGGAAATGGATGCAGGAGAGGACAGCAGGTAGAAATCTTGGCTATGTGTTAGAGGATGGAACAGGAGAGCAACAGGGAGAAAGACTGGAAGTGGAAATGAGTAGGGGCTGTGGAAGGAGCCAGAGAAAACACAGACCTTATGAACTGTGTCATCCCACTGACCTCCACAAATGCATTTATTACATGTAGCCACATCCCTGCTGTGTCCTCGTTTTCTATCAGCACACAGGCAAGACTCTAGTAAGGAATTAACTAGGACTGCAAGGTGATGGAAGCTACAACTTGGTGGGCTCCTACTTTTTGTTTATAATACTTCTGCATGTGTTGCAGGAGGTGGCAAGCACATAGTGAATTAAGAAGGAATTAGAAAGAGAACCAGTTCATGCAGCTGAGAACTGAAAGGGGGAAAATGTCTGTACAATTGCACAGAATCAACCAGGCTGGAAGAGACCTCCAAGATCATCCAGTCCAACCTAGCACCCAGCCCTGGCCAATCAACCAGACCATGGCACTAAGTGCCTCATACAGTGTTTTGCTTGAACATTTTCAGGCACAGCAACTCCACCACCTCCCTGGGCAGCCCATTCCAATGTCAATCACTCTCTCTGGCAACAACTTCCTTCTAACATCCAGCCTAGACCTCCCCCTGCACAGTCTGAGTGTGTGTCCCCTTGTTCTGCTGCTGATTGCCTGGGAGAAGAGACCAACCCCCACCTAGCTACAGCCTCCCTTCAGATAGTTGTAGACAGCAATGAGGTCTGCCCTGAGCCTCCTCTTCTGCAGGCTGCACACCCCCAGCTCCCTCAGCCTCTCCTCACAGGGCTGTGCTCCAGGCCCCTCACCAGCTTCGTCACCATTCTCTGGACACATTCCAATATCTCAACATCTCTCTTGAATTGAATTCTTGCTTCTGCCACAGAATAGTCACTTACAACAGGCCCAGATGGTCACTAAATACACATTCTTCATTCACTGAGCTCCTAGCTCCCAACTGTATCTGAAAACACCTGGCCTTTGAGGAGCTGCAGTGCTGCATGGGGTTACTACTGCAGACACATCACATCCAAACCCAGAACTGGTGAAAACTCATCAACTTGATGTCTCTCTGCCTCAAATATCATCTATAAACTAAGCATAACACCACCCCCACATCTCACAGGGGAACAGTGGAAAATAAATTCACCAGTTCTTGTCATCAGTGCCCTAGGAGAGCTCATAAGGAAATTAATAAGTCTGTCTTCAGAGCAGGGTTGGAAGAGCCTGCAGAAAATAAGGCATGGGGCCACAGATTGCACAACAAGGAAGAACAAGAGGCTGAATAATGGTTCACTCTGCAAGTTGGTACATGGAAAGAGGCAGGAGCCCCATGAGGAAAAATGGACATAGTCATACAGTGGGAGATAACATCATGACACAAGGGCACATTGTCTACAGTTAGCCAGTATCTGGCTGAGAGGAGACCTCACCGCTCTCTACAACTACCTGAGAGGAGGTTGGAGTCAAATGGGGGTAAGTCTTTTCTCCCTGGTATCAGATGAGAGGAAATGGCCTGAAATTGTGCCAGGGGAGGTTTAGGTTGGAGATTAGGAACAACTTCTTTCCTGAAAGAGTGGTTAGGCACTGGAACAAGCTGCTTAGGGAGATGGTGGAGTCACCATCCCTGGAGGTGTTCAAGAAATGTGTGGACATGTCCCCTTGGGACACGGTTTAGGGGGCATGGTGGTGTTGGGTTGAAGGTTGGACTTCACGATCTTAAAGGTGTCTTCCAATCAAAACAATTCTGTGATTCTATGATTCTAAACTCTAGAAGTTGCTCTATCACCTGATAACTATTCCACCATCCAAGAAGGGCACTGAGAAAAAGCAGACCCCTGGGTTTAAATGAAAACAGATATAAAGAAACTGATCCCAATACAAATATACACTCTATAAAGTCATACTCAGCCCAGATAACATAGGGTGGCCATGGTGAACAGGGAGGCAGTCCTCAGGAAGAGAAGCAGGATCAAATGAAGCCCAAGCAGGAGACCTCCTCATCAGCAAACTTCTCCCTTTATACTGAGCAGGACATTTCTGGTATGGGATACACCTGTGGCCAACTCAGCTCAGCTGCCCTGACTGAGAAGGGAGGAGATGAGTAGCTTGTGTGCACTGAAAAGGTGTAGGGGCCTCTTTGGGCTACAAAAGGTCTTTTGCTTTTTGATCTGTGCCCACACCCTTCCACAAGATTGTCTAGAGAGCTTCCTGATCTCAGAGCTGCCACAAACCTGGGAAAAAGCTGCTGTGTTTGTCTGCACTCGTGTCACCTTTTCTGGGACACTTTGTGGGCATGGTGCTTCAGAGAAGGCCACAAGGACCTTTCTGGAGCATCCTTAAAGTCTTAGGGGAACATTTTCCAGAACCTGCCGATGCCTCAGTGACTTGCTGAACATCTATTTGCTGGTTTCTTCTATCACAGACCCCATAGCCATGGTGTGCAGTGTGGTGGTAGGTTTTTTCTTCTGTGCCATGGTGCTCTCTGCTGGGGAGAGCAGGTGGTGGATTGGCTGTGCCTTGAACTGGATTTGCAAGCTGGAGACAAGTAGCAGCCCTACATGGACAGTGAGAATGTGCATCCACATTCAGCACGGCCCTAGGATGGCCCTTGGCGAGAGGGTAAGGCTGGAGCCCATGCTCTACCACACCAGCCAGTCCCAAGCAGCACAATACTGCCCACCAGCCATGTGCCAGACATCTGAACAAGAGAAAAGGGCCCACAGCTTCTAGAGCAGAAATGCACCAACACAGGTGGAGGTTCACTTGCAGACTGTTTATGTGGGTTTTTTTCTGGGTGAGATTTGAGTAGCTCTGTTCCACCTCCATCAACAACAACCTTGGTCATGCCCATGGCAAATAGCGAAACTCCCACACGTAGCAGAGGGAGCAGTGCTGGAGCAGTGGCTTTTATTTTCTCCAGCTGGGTTGTGCAGAGACTTTTTGTGAGGCTCAGAAAGGCTGAACATTTGGGAGATGCATTCTTAACCTGTCAGCCCACCAGCAGATTGCATATGAGTGTGCAAGGAATGGCAGAATCATACAGTGCATCTGGTTGAAAGGGACCCTCAAAAGTCATCTTATCCAACCCCCCTGCAGTCAGCAAGGACATCTCCAACTAGATCAGGCTGCTCAGGGACTCATCAAGTTTGACCTTGAATGTCTCCAGGAATGGGGCCTCAACCACATCCCTGGGCAACCTATTCCAGTATTTTACCACTCTCATTGTGAAGAACTTCCTCCTTATGTCCAAGCTCAATCTGCTCTGGTTGCAAACTATTGTCCCTCAACCTATCACCACAGGCCCTTTTAAACAGTCCCTTCCCAGCCTTCCTGTAGGTCCCCTTCAGACACTGAAATGCAATCATAAGGTCCTTCTGGAGTCTTCTTTTCTCCTGGCTGAACAGCCCCAACTCTCTCAGCCTGTCTTCATGCTCTCCTACCTAGAAGGTTTTGCGCTTTGGCTTGGAAGCAGAGCGGTGCCTCCCTTAGAGCACTGTCAACCTGGTGACGCTGAGCTTCTTCTGCAGCTCCCATCACTTCAAATGGATTTAGAAGCGTTCATCACCTGCCAATCTTGGGCATCTGGTACTAGTCAGCTGAATAAAATAGAAGGATGAAGAATGGCATGGACTGAAACTAGTATTTGTCACATATCTGGCAGCACAAGGGACATCTTTTGGGCTTTGGTTCCCTGGAGAACATGCTTTCCTGAATTGCTTCCCCTGGAGATGTAAGGACAGGTATTTAGATCTGAAATGTTGAATGTGTAATTTTTAAAGCAAGTAACCTTTATTCAGTGAAACCTGTCAACCTTGAATCTATCTCAGGTTTCTCTGCTGAGGCTGCTGTGTTAATCTCCAGTTTACAAAGCTAAAGGTTGGGCGAATCAAAGGGACCTGAGATCTTTGTGCGTGGCCTTTGTACAGCTGCAGAGTTAGATTTTCCCACCTGGGTCAGTCTTTAAAAGGACTTCATCAAGGATGATAAATCTAAAATTAGATTCTAAAGGACTGTGGGCATATCTCCCTCCTCTGCCTCGAGGCTGCATCTTTATTCAGCCAGTGGTGGTTTGAAGCAGCATTCTTGCATATTTAGGAGCTGTGGGGACAGACATGGAGGGAGGGAGCAAAATGAATGCGTTGGTCTGTGCTGTGCTCAAGTCCATGTTTCTAGTGACTCCATCAGGTTTTGGAGTAGGCCCTAGATGGGAACAAGGGTAGTGGGAGACAGCCTTGTTAGCACAGAAGTGCAGTTTGCCTTACAATGAATGCCAGTAAATGATAATTTCCTGTCCTCCGTAGCCCTCTGTGCCAGCAAATCCCACTGGGAAGGGAGTGTCTGGTACTCAGTGTTTGTTTAGTGCTAGCACAATGAGGCTCTCTTCCAGTTGTGACCACTTGTTGCTACCACAGTGCAAATAATAATAATTCTAATAATAAAATGCAGACATCAATGGGCTGTGGGTCATGCTGCTCAGAAGCGTTGGCCTTTCTTGCCGACTTGCTTCCTCCCACTTCCTCGCTTCCTCCTCCAGCAGAAGTGCACTTCTACATCATCAATTCCCAAAGGTGGTTGTCCTCACTGTTGTTTGGCTCTGCAGGAAACACCATTGCTTAAGACACTTGGCCTTCATCATTTTATTTTGTTGTTTGGTTTGTTTTTTTTTTCCACTGACGTGCTGCAGAACTTCTCTTTCCACACCCTTAACTTCCCAGGAACATCTGCCTGCTTGGATCATCCTTCTGAGCATGGAACACTGGGCACAAGAACTGTTTGCTACAATGTTCTCCATCCTTAAAGACATAGAGGAAGTGGAGATACCACCCAGGGGCACCACAGGCAGGAGGTCAGCAGAGCCTTCACCACCTCAGTCTGTGCGGTGGAGTTTCTCAGCAGAAGACAGCAGCCTTGAGTATAGGGAGGGTGAATAGTGGGCCAACTTCTTCCCACAGCACTCTGTGGATGTGGAGGCAGCCAGTTTAGCTTTGTGACCAAGGCTGGTTTCAATTTTGTTTTTCACAGAGCACTTCATTGACCAAAATGGCTCATGGCTGAAGTACTTCTTTGTTCTGGTTGGAATTTTCCAAGGTTTTGGAGAAAAATGCAGATGAGGGATTTGATTTTCTACCACTTCATTTGCTCCTCTATTGGAAAGATGGAAGCTGAGTGAAAAAGTGGACAATTAAATATATGCAAGGCCTCGAGAAGAAGATATAATACTCCAAGAATGAAATCAGTAGAGATTTTTTGACTGAACCACCACTTTTGCAGAGAATATATAGAACATTTTCCAACCAGCTTCACCAGCAAGCTGTAATTAAAGAGGAGCTCAAGCCACAGAGCTCAGAACCAGACTTTCCCAGAATTTATGGGTGTCCCTGTCTGGGTCTGGTACAAAACACGCCAAGAGTTGAGTTCCAACCTCCATCTCTCTTAAGGCCAAGCAAAGATGGTGTGGAGGCACCTCTTTACTTGGAGCATCAGTTCCTGGCAGGTGAGGTGAGCATCCTGCACCGACTCAGAGGAGGTGGCTTGCTTCTTCCCTGCTCAAACCATGGATGGGGACAGCAGGACAGACAGAAGTGTCTGTACAGCTCCCAGCATCATGCTGGGAATTTTCCCCACTATAATGCAATTAATGAATCACAATTGCAAATCATGATGCTTTGGAAATGAAAGCCATTGACAGAAGAAGTAAAGAGTGAAAGAAAAGAGGTAAAGAGAGAAAGCAGAAGGAAGGAAATGAAACAGATTTTATTCAAGAAATAACAACATTTTATTCAGAGAATCATAGAATGGTTTAGGATGGAAGGAACCTCAAAGATCAGCCAGTTCCAACCCTCCACCATAGGCAGGGACACCTCCCACTAGAACAGGTCACTCAAGGCCTCATCCAACCTGGCATTGAACATCTCCAGGAAGGGAGCATCCACAACCACCCTGGGCAACCTGTGCCAGTGTCTCACCACCCTCACTGCAAAGCAATTCTTCTTAACATCCAGTTTAAATCTCCCCTCTGCCAGTTTAAACCAATTACTCCTCATCCTGTCACTACAGGACCTTGTAAATAGTCCCTCCTCAGCCCTCCTGTAGGACCCCTTCAGATACTGGAAGGCTACTACAAGGTCTCCTTGAAGCCTTCTCTTCTCCAGGCTGCAGAGCCCCAGCTCTCATGGCCTGTCCTCATAACAGAGCTGCTGCAGCCCTTTGATCATCTTCATGGCTCTTCTCTGGACTTGCTCTAACAGTTCCATGTCCTTCTTGTGCTGGGGGCTCCAGAACTGTACACAGTACTCCAGGGGGGGTCTCATGAGAGCAGAGTATTATTTGTTTATTTCAAGCCACAAGCTGCCAGGGAATCACAGAATCAGAGAAGTCAGAGGTTACTCATTCGCCCCCAGGTGGCAGTAGGAGAGATACTTAGCACTGCCAAGCTGTGTCCAGTGGTCTGGAGAAGGTTGCTAGGTCACCCAGCATTTGATGTGAAGGGTTCTTAGGTCTCCTGGCATCTTATGTGCAGTGGGGAAACATTTGGGACGCCCTCAAGGTATGTGTTTCCCTGCTCCATATTATGGGTCAGGTTTTCAAGCCAGCTCCACATCTTGGGTGCTGACCTCCTTAGACAATCTGGCCCTGCCAGTGGTTGCCAGGTTTCTGAAACACTGGCCCTGGGCAATTTGGAAAGTATGGCCACACCTGTCCCGGTTTGACATCGCTATCAACTCCAGAACATCTTTAGATTGGCCTGATTTCAGCATTGTTTTCAGTTCCTCCTGCCAGGTGGTGGTGGTGGAAACATGCTGTCCTTACCGCAGTGCATTATGCCTTAGAACAACTTCATCTTGTGTTTTGGCCCCAAACCAACCTGTCATTCCTACAGGCTAATAAAAAAAATTGGCTTATTTTATTTTCTGGCTGTGAATCTTCTGTCTGGGGTGATTGGAAAGGGATTGCAGGGTCTGATGAAAGCAGGCTACCTGTCTTGCTCCTTGTTGAGACTGGTTGGGGCAGGCTGCCAAGGAACAGTTGTTTCTTAATCGCATAGACACTCATCTTCTTCTGACACCACAGGCAAGCATTAATGGTTTTCCAGCAAATATGGATATGGAGATTGGCACTCTGGGCTTTCAAAAGCCACAAGTTGATTGGTTTGCCTGTTTCATTGGTGCTTCAGAAGAGGCAGATGGAGGGGCAAAGTCTTGGGCATGCCTCTGCACAGAGAGACACACTACAGCCTGGAGATAACCTGTTAAGCTGGTGACACAAAATGGTGTTACAGCTCCAGATATTTTCATAGAATCATAGGATGGTTTGGAAGGGACCTCAGAGGTCATCCTGTCCAACCCCCAAGTACAGGCAAGAAAGCCAAAAGGCTAAGCCAAATCTGTAGGCATTAATATCAATAATGCAGAAACTAGGTTTGAAGAGGGTGACCCTAGATGGGCTGCACACAGCACGTGCCTGCCTGAGGCTATGTGAGATCACAGAAGAGAATCTTAGAACCATGGAATAGTTTGGGTTGTAAGTGACATGTAAAGGTTATCTAATCCAACTGGACACCTGGAACTAGAGCAGATTGCTCAGAGCCCCCAGCAACCTGACCTGGGATGTGGAATCTACCACCTCTCTGTACAACCTGGGTCAGGGTCTCACCACCCTCAGTGTCAAAAATGTCATCTTTCTCTCTAGTCTAAATGCCCATCCCTGGAGGAGTTTCAAAAATGCAGAAATGTGGTGCTGAGGGACATGGTTTAGCCCCAGACTTAGGAGAGGTAGAGAACAGTTGGGCTTGATGATCGTGAAGGTCTTTTCCAACCAAAACAACTCTGGGATTTTGGGACTTAGTAGGAAAACGAAATGCTGGTGGGAATCTTAAGCTGAGCAGCACTGGCCCAGCTTCCTCACATACATGGTCATCTCTGGAAACTTTGGAGCTTCCTCTTGAGCTTCGTGGGCTTGGACAGCCCATCAGTGTCTGCTCAAGTCCCTGTCTGTTTGAGCTCTGGCCATGTCTATGTCACGACAACATTTGTTTCTGCAGACTCTACAGAAGTGCCCTGCCTCCCACGCCTGCTCCAGTACTCATCTCTAATTTTCCACCCAAGGAAGCCCGTCTGTGTGGTTGGGCAGGGACAGTTCTCAAGATTCCCAGCTCTGCCTGGCTTTTGGCAGAGAGCTTTATTTTTGGTCCTGATCCTTAAAGCCAAACCCCTGCTCCTCCCTTTGCTCTGACCGCTGGTGCTGGGAGGCTGCTGTAAACAGCATCTGAGGAGGGAGCAAACAAGGAGGACAAAATGGGAGCACAGCCTCTGCTGCAAGGACGGGCTGCAGGGATGGGAATGATCCATCCTGGTTGGTGTTACTATGATTCTTAACTAAGGTTTCCTTGGTGCAGACAGGAGATCACTATGAAAGGGGGACCTTGAAATATCTCTGCTTCTTGTTGAAGGCATGGCATTTAAGATTGCCCCCACTAAAGAGGGCCCTTGAACAGAAAAGAGCAGCTGGAATGGCCAGTGCTGGCCATCAGCTCTTTCTCTACTTCTCGCTCATCCTCAATCCCATGAGAAGTCCTGCAGAATTTAACAGGCTTAAACAACAGCTTCCAGAAAGATTTAATTGAGTCATTACTCTGAAAAAACCCCTGACCCTACAATGTGTGAGTGATCTTCCTAAAGCTTCCCTTTAAAACCCGGGAGTGGGTTAATCCTTTGGCATTACATGAAATGGATGATTCAAATGATTCATAAACAAAGGCTGGGGCCACTCTGGAAACTTTCCCTTGCACAGCTTCTCTGCTTAGGCCTGTGGATTCCCATCACATGTGGGGACCAACCCCATGGCATGCTCTTGCTACCAGGTCAAGAAAGACTTTTGGTACCTTACCTTATGGTATTCTTGTATATGGAAACATTTCCTTCACCAGTACAAGGTTTTTCCAGCACAGGAGAGTTTGCAGATACCATACACAGGAAGCTTCTCCTGGTGAGGACAAGACCTTATTGCTGTCTACAACTACCTGAAGGGAGGTAGTAGCCAGGTAGGAGTTGGTCTCTTCTCCTAGACAACCAGCAATAGAAGAAGGGGACACAGTCTCAAGTTGTGCCAGGGGAGGTCTAGGCTGGATGTTAGGAGGAATTTGGCAGAGAGAGTGATTGGCATTGGAATGGGCTGCTAAGGGAGGTGGTGGAGTCACCATCCCTGGAGGTGTTCAAGCAAAGACTGGATGAGGCATTTAGTGCCATGGTGTAGATGACTGGATAGGGCTAGGTTGGGCTGGATGATCTTGGAGGTCTCTTCTAACCTGGTTGATTCTATGGTTCTCATTGAGTTTGGAGCTTCATTTGAGTACTCAAAAGTAGTACAATATCAGGACTGGAACAAAGTGCTACTTGCTGGTGCTGTGAGTTCTCTTGTGAACACACAGCACAGGGAGAGAAAAGAAAGACAAGGGAGATGATAAATGCAATCCCCTTCCAGACCCTGGCACATGATGCAGGACACTGGTGGACCTGAAATGCATCTTCTCTCAACATATTTCCCTGCTTCTCTTTTCTGAGTTGCAGTGGGCATTTTTGCTTTGCTTTCTTTCTTTCTTTCAAGCCACTCAGACCACACATGCACACTTCATTTGCACAGCTCACAACTTCCTAATTCTTCTTAAAAGCATGATGGAACTTCAGCTGGAGCTGGGTGAAGATTAGCAAGATGGTCTCTTGCTGCCCAAATGATACAGAAAGAAAAGCAGTCCAGAAATGGAATAAGCACCTGCAGCAGAGGTATCTGGTATCTGAGACACATCTGGGCACTAAAATGAGTAAAGGTGTTTAAATGGATCTTTCATGGGCTTGACATTAAGCATAAGCTGAAGGACTTGCTGACTCAGTGCCCTGGATGACACAGAGCAGCAGCAACTGGCCTTACTCCCCTTACTCTTACCCAAAATGGCATTTGGTAGGTGTCTGAGAGCTCCCTGCCTGCTGGTGATGTTGCTGCCTGTCTGCCCATCTGCTGAGGGTGACCTTCTTGTGAAGGTGTTCCTCCATCAGACCAGGACTGTGTGCCAGGAGCAGATCCAAGGACTGTCTCCCAAGGCATGAGGCTTTGCAGCAGCTCTTTCTGGATGGCTCCACTGACTGGCTGCAGTGGGCATAGAAATCTAACAACCTGCCCAAAGGCATGTTTGGTTTTTTTTCACTACACCCGAATTTCCAGTGATGCCAAAGGATGGGGTGTAAATTTCAGGTGCTTTCAACCCTGCTACAGGCAGGAGAAAGACCTGGGCACTGTCTGCCACCCAGTTTCAACAATAACTGAAGGGGACCTACAGGAAGGAAGGGGAGGGACTGTTTAGAAGGGCTTGCAGTCACAGGACGAGGGGCAGTGGTTTGAAACATGGTTTGCTCAACCTTGAGAAGAGAAGGCTTAAAGAAGACCTTGTTACCATGTACCAGTACATAAAGGGTCATTGCCAAGAAGATGGAGACACATTTTACAAGGACTCCCATGGAAAAGAGGGGGCAATGGGTACAAGTTACTGCTGAGGAGATTCTGATTGGAGTCCAGAAGAAAATTCTTCACCACAAGAGCAGTTAGACACTGAAAACCTCTCCCAGGGGAAGAATATTGGACAGTTTTAAGACTCAGATTGACAGAGTGCTGGGCTTTCTCATTTCAACTACATTATCACCTGGAAAGGTTGGATCCTTGAGGTCCCTTCCAACCCTGCATTCTGTGATTCTATGATAACTGGAGCAGGGTAGATTTAGACTGGGTGTTAGGAAGAAATTCCTTACCATGAGGCTGCTGAAACACTGGAACGTTTTACCAGGGGGAGGTGGTGCAAGCCCCATCCTTGGAGACAGTCAAGATCAGCATCCTGAGCAACCTAACCTAGTTGGGTTGTTGCAGAGGGATTGGAGAAGATGACCTTAAAGGGTCCCCTCCAAGCCAATTCTGTGATTCTATACAGCAAATGTGTTTCTGACTCCAGTGGAGCAGTAAATCCAGCCCTTCCTCAGGCATTCCCAGCATTACACAGACCTGAGCTATATCATTTACTGGAACTGGCTTGCCCAAAAGTTTTTTATTAACATTTTACCATGAAAAAAACCCAACCCCAAAACACACTAGCATGTGGTTCCAATCCATTGCAGCTCTGATTCGTAACAGTGTTTAGCAAACATTTTCTCCTGCATCTGCAAACAATAGCTACTTCCAGACTTTCACTGGCCCATGGTTGCTGCTGCTAAAGGTGTTAACCTCCCCAAAACCAAGAAGATGGAGTTTCATCCTGAGTGCCAACTGCCCTTCCAAATGGCTCTGCTATTCTCCTGCTTCCCAGCCTTCCCACCAGATTAGAGATACTGAAATGTAACCCTGTGTCCTGATGCCTTCAGAAAATGGGGAAGTCACATCTGTCTTTGGGATGTCCTTTGGTAGTGCATCCTGGGGCTGCAGTGGCTGAGAAGCTCCCAGAGCTCTCAAAAGGGCTTTAGGCCATCCAAAATCATTGGAATCCTGGAATATTAAAAGTGGTTGGGAGGGAACTCTGGAGATCACCCAGTCCTACCTCCTTGCTATATCTATGTCACCCACAGCATGTTGCCAAGGAGCACACTGTCCACGTAGGTTTGGCATCTCTCCAGAGAAGGAGACTCCCCAGCCTCTCTGGCCAGCCTGCTCCAGGGCTCCAGCACCCTGACAACAAAGACTTTTCTGCTCATCTTCAGATGGAACCTCCTGGTTCCAGTTTGTACCCATTGCTCTATGTCCCATCACTGGGCATCACTGACAAGACTCTGGCCCCATCCTCTTGCCCCCTCACCCTTTAGCTCTTGCTGAGCATTGCTAAGTTCTCCTCTCGGGCTGCTCTTCTCCAGGCTCACCAGCCCCAGGGCTCTCAGCCTTTGCTCCTCACAGAGATGCTCCAGGCTACTCATTACCTTTGTAGCCTTCACTGCTCCCTCTTAAGTAGTTCCCCATCTCTCTGTGAAGTAGAGGCTAATAAGAGGGAGCCTTTGGCTGGGGTCAGACCCAGCCCTCTGCCTGTTTGGGGTAACTGAGCACCGCCAGCCTTGGCACCCGAGCAGGTCTGTGCTCTGTCCTTGGCAGCGGCGGTGACTCACCAGAGGCTGAAACAGCAGCTCCCTGCTGAACTGCTCCTGACAGCTGTTAAAATAACCTGAGACCAGCAGGCCCATGGACTGCCTGGAAAACAACAGCCTCTTGTGCAGGGCTGGTTTCCTGCAGAGGTGAGGTGGCACAGGGACTGGGGTAACCCCTGAGCTGCAGCGGGGAGGACCTGTAAGTGATGAGGAGTGGTTGAGGGACCTGGGATTATTTAGTCTGGAGAAGAGAAGGCTGAGGGGAGACCTCACTGCTCTCTACAACTCCCTGATAGGAGGTTGGAGTGAGGAGTGTTGGGGTTCCATCTGTTCTTCCTAGTGTCAGGTGACAGAATGACAGGGAATGGCCTGAAATTAGGCCAGAGGATGTTTAGGTTGGATATTAGGAACAATTTCTATCCTGCAAGAGTGGTCAGTGGCTGGAACAGGCTGCCCAGGGAGGTGGTGGAGTGGGTGATAGGTTGGACTGGATGATCTTGGAGGTCTCTTTCAACATGGTTGATTCTATGATTCTAGTGGCACTTGGGGACATGGTGTAATGGCCAATGGTGGTGCTAGGTCAATGGTTGGACTCAATGATCTTAGAGGCCTTTTCCAACCAGAACAATTCTATGACTCTATTAAACTCAGTAGAATCCTGAGGCACCCCTTTGCTGGTTGCACACACAAACAGGCAACCAGCAACAGAACAAGGGGGGACAGTCTCCAATTGTGCCAGGGGAAGTTTAGGCTGAATGTTAGGAGGAAGTTCTGCCCAGAGAGAGTGATTGGCATTGGAATGGGCTACCCAGGGAGGTGGTGGAGTCTCTGTCCCTGGAGGTGTTCAAGAAAAGCCTGGATGAGGCACTTAGTGCCATGGTCTGGTTGACTGGATAGGGCTGGGTGCTAGGTTGGACTGGATGAGCTTGGAAGTCTCTTCTGACCTGGTTGGTTCTATGATTCTATGTTTCTATGAACAGCAAAGCAGATTTTCCTCACTGCTCTGAGGAGGCAGAACTCCTCACAGGTGGTTCTTCTCAAAAAAACATATGGGCTGAGGCTGAGAACATATGGTCCCATGGCATATTAATAACAGAGAGATGAGGTTCCCTGTTACTCACACAGCAACAGAGCAGCTTGAGGGAAAGACACCTTTCCCAAGGAATTCTTGCTGCCCTGGTGTGCATGAATCACCTCTAACCAGCTCACCCTGTGTCAACAGCCCTGCCTCATTAAATCAGGCATTTATTGGTATGTGGAGAAAGGAGAAGTTTTATCATTTGCTCTAGATGCTAGGCATGAAACCACAGAATTTCCCTCCTCTTACTCCAGGATTAAAGCACATTTTTGTGGGATCCAGTGCAAGCTGGAGCTGCACTCATTCAGTGGGATAAACCCTTAGCAATGGCAAGGGTGGCCCTACCACTGTTCTGCAGGAGGAGCAGGGCCCTCTTCAGTGCCTTGAAGTTGCATTTGCTACATTCATAACCTGGGTTTAGCTTCTTTGGAGCAGAAAAAGAGGATGGGGACTGTGGAGGATGCAGAAAACAGTGCAGGCTTAATTTTGTCCCGTGTTCAGAGCAATGACTTGTTTTGGGTCACAACATAAAGCAGGAAGAGAGAGTAAACTAGTTGTAAGGCAGTGGAGAGCCCCAGGGACCTTCAGATCAAGCTGGACCAGGAAGCAAAGGGGCCAGAGCTCTGCAAGCAGCACCAGAAATGGGGAAAGTGGGGAGGTGACCCCTTCACAGCTGCAACATCAGACCAGTACCACTCACTCCAGCTAAATGTGCCTGCCTGGTCTGTTAGATTTTCCTCAAGTTCAAGTCAATTCTGCTTGGAACCTGCCTAAAAATAAATATCCCTGTCCCCCTCCTCCCCCCACCCAGAGTCCTCTTCTAAGGGTCTCTGGTTTCAGGTAACTGGGATGTCTCCAGGCGACTGCCACCTGAACAAAGCACAACAACCTCCCTCCCATTTGATCCCACAGCAAAGAAAGCTCAGGGTGAAAATTCAGCTGGGTGAGATAGGTGTCTAATCTCTTACAACACATAGTAAAGCAAAGGTGCACAGGAGATTGACTTTTATCACAGATTTGCCACAGTTGATTTTCCCAGCTAAGGATGCTCCTTCTCTGCTGGGCTTTAAATGTGTCTGCTTGAAAGCACCATGGAAAGCTGAGAGCAAATGAGGGAAGGTGGGAAATCAATATACATAAACTCAATGGCCAGAAGCCTCAAGGCTAAGGCTTTAGTTTGCTGTGCTTCATGCAGAATGAGCTGAGAGCCCTCCATCTGACTCCAGGCCAGCCTGCAGACAGACCTTTCACTTTCCTTTCACCTTTGCTAATTCATCTTCTCTTTGTGTTAAGGGGACAACGCATTCAGCTTGCATTCCACACCATAGATCTAAGCACAGCATCTCGCCATGCTCTGTGGTCAGCCTGGAAGGGCAAATTCTATCCCTAAAGCTCAGAAGGCTTTGGCAGGATATTTTACTACAAGGTCTGAGCAGCCTGCTCTAGCTGAAGATGTTCACTGCCAGGGGGTTGGACTAGATGATCTTTAAAGATCCCATCCCACCCAAACCATTAGATGACAGCTGGGTCACATTTTCTCTCTTTCTCTCTCAACTAGTCTGTGATTCTAACTTTCCTCCCAGCCCAGAAGACACCATAGTGGTTTGTCCACATACGTGCTCTGTGGCTGGAATAAATGAGAGTGGCTCAAATGACTTTTAAAGGATGATTGAATTTAGCATTAATGAATGAGAATTAATGAGGATGAAATAATGTATTTTAGTTCTATGAGTGGCTTAAGTTTAGGTCACTGGTAATGCTATGAGGCACCATGAGCAGGGAGATGTTGGTTAGAGAGAAGCCAAGAAAGCAGGATAAATTCTGCCCTGAACCCAGCCTCTGAACCAGAGAATGGGAAGCAGAAAGGGTGGACTTTGTGAAGCATCAACACAAACTCAGACCCAAACGCTTTCGAGTCACTGCGTGCCTCCATACATGCAACAGCCAAAACATCACTGAGCCCCCAAAGCATCTCAAAGTCAGTGACAAACCCAGCAAAGTCAGTGACAAACCCAGCAAAGCCAAAGATACAACTGGCACATCAGTGATGAACCCAGCAAAGTCAGTGATAAAAACCAGAAGGATGGTTCAAGGACTGGAGCACCTCTGCTATGAGGACAGGCTGAGGAAGCTGGGCTTGTTCAGCCTAGAGGAGAGAAGACTCTTAGGAGACCTTAGAGCTGCCTTCCAACATCGAAGGCTTCTACAGGAAGGTTGCAGAGGGACTTTTCACAAGGGGGAATGGTTTGAAGCTGAGGGAGAGCAGAGTTATATTGAGACTTAGGAAGTTCTTCAGTATGGGAGTGGTGAGACTCTGGGATATGTTGCCCAGATTGGTTGTGAATGCCTCCTCCTTGGAGGTGTTAAAGGCCAGGCTGGATGAGGCCTTGGGCAACCAAGCCTAATTGAGAGGTGTCCTTGCCCATGGCAGGGGGTTTGGAATAGATGATCTCTGAGGTCCTCCCCACCTAAGCCATTCTGCGCTTCTGTGAAAGTCAGCGACCAACCCAGCAAAATCAGTGACCAAACCAGTAAAATCAGTGACCAACCCAGCAAATCAGTGACCAAACCAGGAAAATCAGTGACAAACCAGGAAAATCAGTGACAAACCCAGCAAATCAGTGATAAAATCAGTAAAATCAGTGACCAAACCAGTAAAATCAGTGACCAAACCAGTAAAATCAGTGACCAAACCAGTAAAATCAGTGACCAACCCAGCAAATCAGTGACCAAACCAGTAAAATCAGTGACCAACCCAGCAAATCAGTGACCAAACCAGTAAAATCAGTGACAAACCCAGTAAAATCAGCGACCAACCCAGCAAATCAGTGTCAAGCCCAGTAAAACCAGTGACAAGCCCAGCAAATCAGTGACAAAACCAATAAAATCAATGACCAACGCAGAAAATCAGTGACAAAAGCAGTAAAACCAGTGACCAGCCCAGCAAACCAGCGTCAAGCCCAGTAAAACCAGTAGCAAAACGAACCAAGTGAGTTCCTCGGAGCCTGCAGCCGCGAGGCAGGGGGGGTCGTGCGCCGCCGTGCCGGTGCCGTTCCCGGTGTGCTGTCTCCCTCTTGTGGCCATTTGCGTGTAGCGCAGGCGCGCCGCTCGCCACACAGCAGACGGTGCGCGGCGCTTGCGGGAACGTCCCGGGCACCAAGAGGGTGGTGTGGGGGCTCTGCTATGGCTGTGAATGCTTCAGCGCCTTGTCTTCTGGTGGCTTGCCGATGCATGAGACCCATGAGAGGAACGGCAGCGTCTGCTCCCCACGTTAAGGGAAGCTCCTGGCCCTCCCGGCTGTGGGTCAGGGTTATAGAATCACAGGAGGGTTTTGCTTGGAAAAGACCTTAAAGATCATTAAGTCTGACCCTTAACCCAGCACTGTCAGGTCACCACTAAACAATGTCCTTCCACACCACATTTGCACAGCTTTGAAACCCCTCCAGGGATGGCGACTCCTCTACTGCCTGGGCCAGGACTTGCTTCTCACAGCCAACCTAAATCTCCCCTGGTGCAACTTGAGGCAACGTTCACTTGTCCTTTTGTTCCCTGGGAGAAGTAACCAAGCCCCTCCTCATTCCAACCTTCACTTAGGTGGTTATAGAAAGTGAGGTGTCCACTCAGCCTCCTTTCCTCCAGACTAAACTACCCTGATTCCTTCAGCTTGTGCTCGAGGCCATAAAAGTTCAATGCTTCTGCAGCACCTCAAACTGACAGAACTCACTGACACCACCCCCAAGATTATCAGGAACATTGCTTGCTAGCCTGAGAAGGGGTGGCAAAGGGCCAATGCAGATCCATGATGGGTCCTTTGTACCTGGGTACCTCCTGGGCTGCACTCACCATCCTACCTACCCCAAAACTTCTTACCTGTGAGGATGCTGGAGCCCTGGAGAAGGCTGCCCAGAGAGGTTGTGGAGTCTCCTTGTCTGGAGGGATTCCAAACTAGCCTGGACACTGTGACGCTGGGCGAGCTGCTGTGGGTGCCATTGCTTTAGCAGAGCAGTCAGACTGGGTGATCTGCAGAGTTCCCTTCCAATCTCTACCATAGTATGGTTAGTAAGGGATGCAGGGACATGACTGTGGGCAGCCTTCAGGTAGGGCAGGAATCTGGGGCTTCTGGCCCTAATCCAGAGGAGTGCTTGCTCACAGCACTTCCCAGTGTCTTCTGCAGTGGGCAGCTGTGGTTTCTTTCCAGTTTAGTGCCCTTCCAGGCAGTTGGGGCCATTAGCTGCACAAAAAGATGTCATGAAGTGACATACTGTGGCTGTTGTCTCTGCTATTTGTGTGGTTTAGGGTGTTTGTTTGTTTGTTTGCTTGATTTTTGTGTGCTCTGCTTTGCTGCCAAATCCAGTCACGGGCAGGGGATATTTGCTCCAAAGATATTTGGAGCACATGTCCCCAGAGAAAGGATCCCACTTAACTGCCAGTCAAAGATGGTATCTCCAGGTGTCTCTACCCACCTGTGCTTCTCACAGTTCAGCAAGTAGAAGAGGCCCAGGGGCACAATGGGCTGCCCGGGGAGGTGGTGGAGTCACTGTCCCTGGAGCTGTTCAAGGCAGGATTGGACGTGGCACTTGGTGCCATGGTCTAGCCTTGAGCTCTGTGGTAAAGGGTTGGACTTGATGAACTGTGAGGTCTCTTCCAACCTTGGTGATACTGTGATACAACATGAGTGGTTGGTGAGCTCAATGACCTACAGCCAGCATTACCATTTTGCTGGCAAACCCCTGTGGAACCATGCAGAGCAGCTCAGCCTTGCCCACCTGCAACTGTCTGGGGCAGGAAGAGATTCCAAACTTACCTGGCTATTGTGATACTGGGCAACCTGCTGTGGGTGACCCTGCTCTAGCAAGGAGGTTGGACTGGATGGTCTCCAGAGGTCTCTTTCAACCCCCACCCTGCTGAGATTCCATGAGAAAACCAAGTCACCTTCTTTCACTGCCTGCAGGCAGTGAGATGTGATGAAAGAAGGTTTTTCATCCTGGATGGCCAGGCTGCTCCTCCTGACAAAACATACCTGCTGCAAAATGCTTACCCAGCAGTGGGAGGGAGGTTATTAAGAGCAGAGAATTCCTTCGATACGAAGTTCTCAAGTCATAAAGATGTTTGACTCCTCATTTGCACCTTTCTCTTGGAATCAATCACAGCAGAGAAGCTTGAGGGTAAAAATCAATGAGGGACAACAAGTCAGTGCAAAGCACAGGAGGACATATGGATCCAGATGTGTAGGTGCAGGGCAATCATTTAGTGTGCTAATAGATGGGAAGATGATAATTCAGAATTGATCAGGTGCTGCCTAAGCTGACACAGTTCAGCAGCTCACAAAGTCTTGTCCTGGAAGATCTCCCATGGGGATGCTTGGATGAGCTGCACAGTTTCCAACCCATTTAGCTGTAGGTATTGGCAGGTGTATTTATAGCACAGGGGAGAAGCAAAACGAGACTTGCTCTGGGTTAAATGCCTAATAAAGCAGGACTTTGCTATTAAGTGCTCTTGCTACTCCAGAAGACACTCATTGCCCACTCCATCTTGCCCAGTATGGATTCCAGGGCTGTCACTGCACACATGTGTGACCCAAAGCATTCTTCTCCTCTGAAAACTGCACTATCAGCTCCTAGGAAGCTCTGCCTTACATCAAAGCATCACAGGACATTGAGGGACTAATTAATCTTCCCAACAGCACTGTGGGCTGGAATTGGTTTTGTCCAAAATTCCCAGTGGGGAAACTGAGGCACGATGGAAATCAAAGCTTTTCAGTCTCAGACTGTTCTTGAGATCTGGCATGTGATGAGATCAGAAAAGTGCACCATAGCTGTTCCTTCTGGGCTACACTTCCTCTTTGCTGTCACAGGACAAGACAGGAATCTTCCAGTCCAAGGGTGCCCCTGAAGGCACAGACTCCCTGGAGTCCTCAGCACAAGAAGGACATGCAATTGTTTGAGCAGATCCAGAAGAGATCACAGATGATCAGCAGGCTGGAACACTCTGCTGGGCCATAAAGGTGGCAGATGCACCATTCCTGCAGACATTCAGGTCAGGTTGGACAGAGCTCTGAGCAACCTGCTCTAGCTGCAGTGCTCCTGCTGACTGCTGGGGTCTTGCACTACGATGGCCTTTAAAAGGAGCTTTCCAAACCAAACCATTCCATGATTCTGTGTGTGTCCTTGTCTTGCATTTTCTCAGCCATAGGCCTGCTCAGAGCCACTCTGGAGCTGATGCCTATATGGGTGATCTTTTCTGTCCCACTATTACTCCCAGCAGACCCTCACAGCAACTCCTACACGTCCCTGAGTGCTGCAGTCCCAGCACTACTGATTGTCTGTAACAAAAAACACTCAACCACCCTGTCAGGTCCTGAGAGCCTCCATTTGTGCATCCCTGCAAGAGTTAATGGCAGGGTACACGTCCCAGCAAGGTGGAAGGTGCCTGGAGCAAAGCAAGTGATGTTCTGAGACTGTGTTGGATGGATGCTGTTAGCCTGATGGATTGCTTCGGGAAGGTTTGCTCACATCTGCTCTGCATTTGGAGGCAGCAGTAGGAGGCTGAGGGTGAAGAGCAGGTGCTGCAAGTGTCTGCTGAACATTAGGGAGCATTCAGTCGGAGGCTCTGGAGCTGCCAAAAAGTGCAGTGGTTGGACAGATGTTGCTTCATTACTGTCAACTTGTCATCCTGGATCTTTTAAGGGAACATTTATTTGCTAAGGAAACAGCTGTTACCAAAGGATTTGCTTTTCCTTCAGTTTTTAGGCTGCAGGACAGAAGAAAAAGCCTATGGTACCCAGGCACCTGCAAAGCTCACTTCTGGACAGCACCCTACAGCCAAGGAAGGGGCACAAGCCAAAGAGGACCTTCCCTGGTCACTACTTGTCCTAGGGCTTACATGCACCTGAATTCTTCTGGATGTGTTTGGCTAACCAGATCTCTATCCACCTGGCACTGATGCTGTGGCTGTGGGGTCACTGCTGGAGCCATGCAGCAGAGTTGGGTTTTCCATCAGCTGCCTCTGGCTTATCCTACTGCATGCCTTCCAAAAAATGGGTCCATAGGCTTCACTCCTGCTTGATTCAGAGATATTTATTTGGAAGGGTTTGAATTGCAAGGGACCTTTCTAGGTCATCTAGTCCAGCCCCCCTGCAGTCAGCAGGGACACCTGCAACTAGAGCAGATTGCTCAGACCCCCAGACAACCTGACCTGCAACGGTTCCATGGATGTGGCATCTACCAAGTCTCCAGGCAACCTGAGCCAGGTTCTCACCACCCTCAGTGTCAAAAATGTCTCCCTTTTCTCCTGTCTGAATCTTCCTCTTACTTTAAAAACATCACTTGTCCTGTCACAACAAGCCTGCACAAAAGATTGTGCCCAGCTTTCTTCTTGGCCTCTTGAAGCACTGAAAGGCCACCAGAAAGTCTCCCTGGAGCCTTCTTACTCCAGGCTGAACAACTTCAACTCTCCCAGCCTGGTCTTACAGCAGAGGGCTTCCAGCCCTCCCAGCATTGCTGTTGCCTCCTCTGGCCCTGCTGTGCTGAAGACTCCAGAGACAGACACAGATCTCACATCAAGAGAATGGTTTTCCATGGAAGGCAGAACATTGTTGGCATTGAATGTGATACTGGAGACACCTGGCATATCCAGTGCATTTCTAGTTGCTCATGCCCAAGATCAATGAAACCAGCATAGAAGGGCAGCTTGGACTTTTGGGCAGCTGTGAAATTCATCTAGTGAGAGGTATCTTGTCTTGTCTGGCTCAGTGAAAGTAAGAGTAGGAGTGCAAGACCATGCTCTGGAGATCTGGAGGAAGGGAAGGACCTACTTTGGGTCTGCAGCTGCTCCTGTCTCGCTGTCTACTCTGCATCACCTCCAGCTCCTCACTGCTGCATGACCTTAAAAGTCTCTTCTGACCAGAATGATTCTTTGACTCTGTGAGGTTCTGTAGGAGTAGAGGAGTGATCACCTTCTTGGCTCACAGCTGCTCCACTTAACTCTGCAAGAAGAGGGGTTTACACCCAAATTCAGTCAATGAGCACACACTAAGTGTCACTCTCTTCATGTCCAGCCATGCATGGCATCACCCTGACTCTGTGTCTCCTACTGTCTTGTCCCAGTCCTCAGCAGATGAGGTGGTGCAGGCTGCTCTCCAAGAGGTCAGTCAGCCTGCCTGGCCAAGTGACTCTTCAGGACTGCTTATTTCTCTATTTCATAAGCTCAGTCCTAGCCTGCAGCTCAGGGGGCAGCAGGTCCCAGCTCTGAAAGGTGCTGCCAGCACTTCTTTGTTGTTCTTCATTTCTCAACAGTCTTTTTCATCCCCTTGGCTCAGTGCACTGAACCACCCCTGAGAAGGGTCTCTCAGGACTGTCCTCCTCTCTAATGGGGACATATTTATAGACTTGCAGAGTGACAACAAGAGCAGCTACTCACAGAGTCATAGAATCGTTTTTTCTTGGAAAAGACTTTTAAGATCAAGTCCAACTATCAGTCCCACACCACCATGGCCATTAAGCTATGTCCCAAAGTGCCATGTCCACATGTTTTTCTTAACACCTCCAGACATGGTGACTCCACCACCTCCCCGGGCAGCCTGTTCCAATGCCTGACCGCTCTTGCAGGAAAGAAATTTTCCCTAATATTCAACTTAAACCTCTCTTAGTGTGACTTGGGGCCACTTCCTCTTGTCCTGTCAGTTGTTAGCTGAGAGAAGCCTCCTTGTTTCTGCCTCTAGTCTTGATTCGAGACTCTACAACCTCTCTGGGCAGCCTGCTCCAGGGATCCAGCACCATCACAACAAAGAAATTTCTCCTTATCTTCAGATGGAACTTCCTGGGCTTCAGTTTGTATCTTTTGCCCTTTGTCCTGTCACTGGGCACCACTGACAAGAGTCTGGCCCCATCCTCTTGCCCCCCACCCTTTAGCTTTTGCTGAGCATTGAGATGTGGACATCACCTGACTTATGGCATGGGCAATCTACCTCCTGGAGCTTCTGCCTCCTTATTGAGCCAAGCCACCTTTCAAACCTCACATGGGTTACAACATGGGAAACTCACCTTCAGACGGACCACCTCATTTCTCCTCCCAGCAACCTGGGAAAACAGCCAGGAGAAATCCCAGCAAACACCACCAGCTGAAGAATTCACAACCCTCCTCCAGCTGCTCCACATTTCCCCAGCTTTAATTGACATGAGAGTTGTCAAACTTTGCTGCTATGAGGCTATCAGTGAGGCTGCTGCGGGCTGTTGATTTTAGGAACAACTTGCTAGTGGTTCCCTCTTTAAAATAAACAGGACACCACAGTCCATAGCTCCCAAGTTTCAAGGCTAGGGCTTACTTACCAGCCTGATGCCCCCTCCTACCTCTTCTTGATGGCTGCATGAATTGCAGATGATCAGGTGCTGGCAACACCTTAACCACAAAGCTTTTCCTTGGCCTCTTGATGTTAACTACAAGTCAAACACTTACAGCTGGAAGCTGGAGACATTCAGAAGGAATCTGCTGAAAATGAGTTTTATCTACTGCCTGCCTGAATGGATAATTAACCAAATAACAAAAGTGAAAAGCAGTTCTCTTTTCCCTCCTGGGAACATTATTGTTACTTTATTCTTTCTATCAAAAGGCTTTAAGAAAACACCCAACCCAAGCCCAACCTCCCCCCCCCTTCAACGATGCAATTTAGCAATATTGCTTTTGTAAACAATTGAAAAATCCAATAACTGTAAAACTTATGACATGTTATTAAAATGTCTTCTTCTTCTTCTTCTTTCTTTTTTTCCCCTTCCTCTACAAGTAAAAAAAAACCAAAAAGCAATTCCAATCTCAGATGCTATCATTTAATTATCCACTTCAGGTTCTAAAGACACCATAACTCCTAGCACTGAATGCATTTGGTTTAGCATCCTTCTGGTGTGATTGGGAAGCTGAGGCATCACTGAGCACATTGGTCCAGTTTCACAAAGCTTTGCTCACCAAATGCCTCACTCTGCTCACCCTCTCTGCACTGGTGAGACCCCACCTGGAGTACTGTGTCCAGTTCTGGAGCCCCTGTTACAAGAGGGATATGGATATGCTGGAAGGTGTCCAGAAAAGGGCCACAAGGATAATCAGAGGGCTGGAGTTGCTCTCCTATGAGAAGAGACTGAGTGAGATGGGGCTGTTCGGTCTGGAGAGGAGAAGGCTCTGAGGTGACATTATTGTGACCTTTCAGTATCTTAAGGGGGCCTAAAGGAAAGCTGGGTAGGGACTTTTTAGGATGTCAGGTAGTGATAGGACTGGGGGGGATGGAACAAAGCTAGAAATGGGTTGATTCAGACTGGATGTTAGGAAGAAGTGGTGAGACCCTGGAATGGGTTGCCCAGGGAAGTGGTGGAAGCCTCGTCCCTGGAGGTGTTTAAGACCAGGCTGGATGAGGCTGTGGGCAGCCTGATGTAGCGTGAGGTGTCCCTGGCCATGGCAGGGGGGTTGGAACTAGATGATCCTTATGGTCCCTTCTGATCATGAGTGATTCTATGATTCTATCGTCTGCAGGAGGTTCAGTGAGAGCAGGAGGCCACTGCATGTCCCCAGTGTCCTCTCAGCTGTCCCCAGTGATGCGTAGCCATAAAAGAGATTTTGATGTGGTTTCTTTTTAAACTGTCTCCCAGGCATGGTGCTGGAGGTGGCACTGGGCAGTACATGCAAAATTAATTCAATGTTTGCTTGGGAAAGGGGAGTGGAGGTGGTGATGAGCCTAAACCCACAGAGGTGGTGATGTGCCTAAGCCCACAAAGCCTTTGTAGAAATATTTTGGTTGGAAGAGACCTTTAAGATTGAGTCCAGTTGTTAACCCAACATTTACAGGTCACCACTAAACCATGTCCCTTGGCACCACATCTACACAACTTTGGAATTCCTCTAGGGTTGGGAACTCCATCACTGCCCTGGGCAGCCTGGTCCAGGGTTTTACAACTCTTTTAGGGAAAGAAAGTGTTCCTCATGTCCAACCAAAACCTCCCCTAGTGCAACTTGAGGCACTTTGCTCTTGCCCTATCACTCGCTCTTTGGAAGAAGAAACCAACCCCTACCTGGCTACAATCATGGTAATCAAGCCCTGGACCAGGCTACTCAGGGAAGTGGTGGAGTCCCCATTCCTGGAGGGGATTCGAAGCCATGTAGATGTTGTTGAGCATCAAACTTGGTAGTGCTGGATTAATGGATTGAATGGATCATTGGACTGAATGATCTTAAAGCTCTCTTCCTGCTGAAGCAATTCTAGGATTCTAAATACAGACTCAAAGATCTTCAGCCATGACCTTCATCAGAACAAGAGCTGGACCTACCTTAGCAGCAAGAGTGTTTCCAGCAGAAGAACTCAGTTCAACACATTTAAACATTAACAAATAAATAAGGGCAAGCTACAGCGCACCAGTAATAAGCTACCTTTGGATGTTCATTACACTGGATTTCCAGGCAGTTAAATGGTTTAATGCATTTCCCTTTTGGCTTGCAGATCAATCTCTCAGCCTGTCTGAGAAGAGCATCTTTTATCCTCCTCCCCTCTTATACATTACTGGGGAAATGCCCCAGTGGCACCAGCAGTGACTCTCCCACCAGGTAGAGGCTGTGATTCATTGACAGCAGTGGCGTGTGGAGAATTGATGGCAAGTGATTGCCAGCGTGTGATGATTATCTCTTTGGCTTCTCTGCAAGCCAATTAATGGCAGGGAGAAGGATTTCTGTAATCCATCATTTCCTGTAAATAACTGCATCAAAATAAAACACTTCATGGTGATGCTCTTACAAAAGGGCTTGCTCTGAGAGGCTGCCACATGCAGCTCGTGGTGTGGAAGAAGCGCAGGAGAGGCTCAAATATTAGGTGGGTATCAGTTGTCCTTCCTTTGGAGATGTGGGAAGCTTCTTAGGAAATGAGCTGGATTTAGCTACTGAGGGGCTCTGAAGTGAGGGGGATGCTGGGGACTTGGCAGCTGAGCCACAGAGCAAGAGCTCCTCTCCTTGGGTGTGAGCTCTCCCTCCCTCTCTCCTGTGGACAGGTATGTTTCATTGAGAACTGGAGCCATGTTCTGTCTACATTGAGCCCTTAGCTGAGGCTAAACTCTAACAGTTGTTCTATCACCTGGTGACCATTTCCCAGCCAAAAAGGAGGACTGAAAAAAAAGGGAGAAGACTCCTGGGTTGAAATTAAATCAGATTTAATGAAACAGCCAAACTGACCCTAACGCCAGTGTAAAGTATATAAAGTCATACTCAGCAGGTGTAGGGTGCTTACAGTGACTGTGAAGGCAGTCCTCAGGAGCAGGAGAAGGACCTGTGGCCAAATAAAGGGGGGGCTGCCCTGGCTGACTCCGAACATCCTGCAGTCTGTGGCTGGCCTGGGATCCTGTCCCAGCTAAACCAGGACAAGATTTGGTCTTGTCTCTATCACAGCAGAGCTCCAGGTCTGCCATAGCAACAGAAGCACAGGCTGGTGCTTGCCTGTGGGACCAACCAGGTTATCTTTATAGCACAATCTCTGGGTTGCTCTGAGGACTGGAATTTGCACCACAGTGCAAATCTAGATCTAGATCTACCTGCAGCAGAGCCCCATTAGCTACTCTCTGTTGTTTCTGATGCTCATGCAGTGTTACTACAGCACCACCTGACATAAAACCCCCACAAGAGACATAAACCCTGCTGCACACAGATGTTACTCCATTCAAATGATGTATGTCCATGCTGGCTTTCTCTCTGTAACAACCTGAAAAGAGGTTGCAGTGAGGTGGGGGTTGGTCTCTTATCCTTAGTATCAGGTGACAGAATGAGAGGAAATGGCCTGAAATTGTGTCATTAGGTTGGAGATTAGGAACAATTTCTTTCCTGCAAGAGTGGTCAGGCATTGGAACAGGCTGCCCAGGGAGATGGTGGAGTCACCACTCCTGGAGGTGTTCAAGAAATGTGTGGACGTGGCATTTGGGGACATGGTTTAATGGCCATGGTGGTGTTAGGTTGAAGGTTGGACTTCATGTTCTTAAAGGTCTCTTCCAGCCAAAACAGTTATATTCTCTGTTCTGAAAGCTACTAATGTCCCCTGGGATGAACAACCATGGAGCCCTATCCCGATGGGACAGTATGATCCAGAATGGGCTGCCCAGGGAGGTGGTGGAGTCACCATCCCTGGAGGTGTTCAAGCAAAGCCTGGCTGAGGCACTTAGTGCCATGGTCTGGTTGATTGGCTAGGGCTGGATGCTAGGTTGGACTGGATGATCTTGGAAGTATCTTCCAACCTGGTTAATTCTATGATTCTATGTATCTTGGCATGGCATTGAAGTGTTAGAGATGCTTGAAGAGCTCCTGCCTCCTCAAAAGAGCTTGTGAGAAGCTCTCAAGAATGAGATCACCTTTAGCTGCTGCCAGACCACGGGGACAGAATTTAGCCTTCAGAAAAACAAACAAACAAACCATTGGGCAATAGAAAGGGAAAACAGGTAGGTGTGAAAATGATACTAAGGACAGATTTCCATACTACCCACAAATAATCCCAACCAGAGCAAGGCACAAGACATGCCAGAAACCAGGAGCCTTTTTACAAACACTGGAAGTCCCTAAAATTAATTCTCTTCATTTTACTTTATTAAAATTGCTTTCATTTATCTCCCGTGTTAAATATTTTATTTTTCCATATTAATGGCCACAATTTCTACTGCAGCTTGTTTCTGTCATTAACACTGTACAAACTTAATATCATTAGTAGTTTTTTCCCTTAATTATGTGAGAGGAGAAGAAAAACATCAAAGTTTCCATGAAATTGGAATAGTATATCTAAATTGCCTCATGTTTATTTTAACATTAACAGTAAATGAAGCTAATGGGCTTTTATATTATTAAAAGCAGCCATTTGTGTCCTTGCCTGCTGTAATATATAGCAAAGCTTTAAAAGATGTTAAATAATTAGTTATTTAATAGGGATGTGCAAAATAGATCAAACAAAAGGCAAACTTCCTGGTTGCAGAAGCATCGGTAGGAGCCAAGGCCCCTTTGTGATGCCTCAGAACTGGGTTTTTCCTACACACATCTCATGTCCCACTGTTAATCTGATTGCTTTCATCTACAGGAAGCCCAGAGGGCTCCCAGTTTGCTAGCCTGGGGGACAGCAGACTCGCATGCTCAGAAGTGATGATGGTGATGGCAAAGGGGGGAAGCATGGCTGCAGCTCTGTGTTGCCCACTGGGGCTGGTCCTTCCCTTTGGGAGGTCTTTCAGAGCCAGCAATGACCTTCCTCTGTCCCTGACCAAAGCTCCTGTGCTCCAGGAGGTGTAGGAGGTGATGCTGACAGAGAAAATCTCACTGCTTTTCACTGCTGTGGCACAAGGGCACCCTCAAGCCTTGTAGGTTCACATCTCCACATGAGCCAGGACTTGCCAAGAGTACTTCAAATTCACACCAGCAAATGTGTTCTCCCTTCCTCTGCAGGGACAGAACCCTAGTGGCGAGACAACAGATGGAATGATAAGGAACAGTAAAGCTCTCTCCATCACCCCTCATTGGGTGACTGAATCATACAATCACAGGATTGTTTAGGCTAGAAAAGACCCTTTAAGATCATCAGGGTCCAACTACCTGAAGGGAGGCTGTAGCCAGGTGGGGTTGGTCTCTTCTGCCAGACAACCAGCAACAGAGCAAGGGGACACAGTCTCAAGTTGTGCCAGGGTAGGTCTAGGCTGGATGTTAGGAGGAAGTTGTTGGCAGGGAGAGTGATTGGCATTGGAATGGGCTGCCCAGGGAGGTGGTGGAGTTGCTGTGCCTGAAGGTGTTCAAGACAAGACTGGATGAGGCACCTAGTTCCTTGGTCTGGTGGATTGGCTAGGGCTGGGTGATAGGTTGGACTGGATGATTTTGGAGGCCTCTTCCAACCTGGTTGATTCTATGATTCTATGATCAGCCTAACACCATCATGGACATTAAACCATGTCCCAAGGTGAAATCCATGATGCCAGTGGATTTCAGCACAAGGACGAATTCAAGAGTAGGTTGCTAACTCATGGCTACCTTATAACACTTCAGGAGGATGTTTGGCAATTAGGGCTACTGCCTTTAGGGCAATATCACCAAAGCCTCCCCATCTAATGGTGAGTAGAGTCATAGAACTGTAGAGCCATTAGGGCTGGAAAAGACCTCTGAGATCATCAAGTCCAACTCTCAAACTGCCACCACCATGCCCATTAAACCATGTCCCAAAATACCATGTCTATATGTTTTTTGAGCACCTCCAGGGGTGGTGACTCCATGACCTCACTGAGCAGCCTGTTCTAGTGCCTGACCACTCTTTCAGTAAAGAAGTTTTTCCTGATATCCAACCTAAAGCTTCCTAGGTGCAACTTGAGTCCATTTCCTCTTGTCCTATTGCTTGTAACTTGGGAGAAGAGACCAACCCCTACCTGGCTCCAACCTCCTTTCAGAGAGTTGTAGAGAAACAGTGCTGAGTACAGGAGGACAATCACTGCCCTGGTCCTGCTGGTTGCACTCTTGCTGATCCAAGCCAGGATGCTGTTGGCCAGTAGCTGCAGGATTAGCACCACTTCCCTGTGTTCCCATAGGACAGCACAAGCTCCATTCGTTTTACCACCCTGTATGGGATGACAATTAAACACATCCTGCTAATGCCTTGCACTCCCTCCCACACCTTCAGCGCTTTAAAAGCACCATTAACATCCAGCATCTTCCTTGTCCATTCGGTTTTGTGCTGGAGAGGTTCAAGCCCTGAAGTCAGACAGGCAGAGGTATGTAAAGCAGAGCATTTCTCTCTTCCCACTTCTCAATGCTAGTAAAAATGTGCCTGGGATTAACAACCCTGACAAACCACTGCAGCTTCAATGAAATCACTGACAAATGGCAGATTTGCAGAAGACACTGGGAAGAGGCTGGAAGAGGGGAGGGAGGCCACAGGAGATGGATGCACACCATGGGATGACAGAAAGTCTTGGTGCTCCCCAGATTCACTTCAGCAGGGAGGGCACAGGGAATTGTGGAATGATAGAAAGTTTTGGTGCTGCCTGGGTTAACTTCAGCAGGGTTTAACTCCCAGGAGTTATTTTGTGTTTGCTGCTCATTTCACAGCATCTTCACAGGGGTTTTGGGTGGCAGTTTTCTCCCCCAGCACCAACCTCTAGCGTAACTGGCTGCCAAAGGGATGCAATTTCCTGAGCCTGGGAGAAATGGAAAGCTGTCAGGATAGGGATCACTCTGTCTCTATGCAACATGGGCTGCACATGTGGGACTGGAAAAAAAAGGAATAAACTGGTCCCATATTGCAAGCCACAGGAATTTGTCAACTGAGGAGCACTGCAGAGGGGAGAAATCACTCTGTGGTTGTCACTCCTGCCTAGGAAAACTAGTTCACACCAGCAGTCTGGGAGTTTACAGCAGGCTCTGGTGGCCCAGTTGGTCTTTTCACCACCCACATGCATATGGCTGAAGACTAAAAAGTAGCCCCCAAAAGTCTAATGTGCTCAAAGAAAGGAAGAGAGCAGAGGAGTGTGCTGGGGAAAGAGGAGAGATTATCTCAAGGATTTTTGCTTTAGCCAACTTTAAAGAAAGTAGGAGAGTAGGAGAAAAGAGAAATTGCTTAGGGTGACACTAGACTTGGAGCTTGCAAGCTGGAGAACTACCTGATCCCAAACACTACCTTTACACCTACTGCAGCAGAGTCAGGAATCACAGAATCACAGAACTGTTTAGGTTGAAAGATACCTTTAAGATCAAGTCCAACCATTAACCCAACACTGCTGAGCCATTGCTAAACCATGTCCCTCAGCACTACATCTACGTGGCTTTGAAATCCCTCCAGAGATACTGACTCCACCACTGGCCTAGGCAGCTTGTTCCAGGGCTTGGCAGTCCTTTTGGGGAAGGAATTGTCCTTTTGGGGCAGCATGAGGCCATTTCCTCCTACCCTGTTGTTTGTAACTTGGGAGAAGAGACCAACACCTACAGTAAAGAGATGCCACAATTTCCCTTGGTGTGAACCCTCCTAAGGTCCAAACTTCAACTCCACAAACCACCACCAGTGAAGGAGACACTCAGGAGCAGGAAAAACCCCAAACCATCACCTATGGTGGTGAAGCAACACTGGGGGTCCACCCCCATCCACAGCTGCAGTTTTACAGTCTGGACCCATCTGTGCTCTTCATCTTCCCTAATCCACACTGGATGCTACTGTCCTTCACCCAAGCTGACACCATCCAGTGAACCACCGCGGGAAGACAGGTTTGTCCCTGCACCTCCAGGCAGGAGGGATGGCAGAAACGCTGCCCTTTGGCTGAGGGGGAATAATTACAGGGAAGTGGCAGCTTTCCTTCTGCTTAGCTTGCTTTGGAAGGAACAGTTGGGGGTACTACAGAAACCGATGTAAGGTAATGTCATCATTTACAGCAGATTTGTGGTAAATGAATGCTTGGCCTCTGTCCAAGCGCGCAGCCAGGGCTCATTACGCCGGAGGAGATGGCAGGGAAAGCTTTCCACGGCCACTGTTTGTCTTTCATTTCATCTCATGTCTGACCCTCCTGACCCTGGAGAAGACTTTGCTTTTTGCTGGCCTGATTTCAGCTGCACGGGAAGGGGGGTGTGGGTGTGGGGGGTGTGTGTCTGTGTATGTGTGGAAATAAATTGCCATTTCTGAATGACAGTGCTGTAGAAACTCAACATGCTGGACCCTTCCCATGATAATGAGGCACAGCTTTTCCAAACTCCAGTCCTTTAGTGAAGAACAGATTTTTTTTTCTTTTTCTTTTTTTTTTCCTTTTTTTTTTCTTTTTATTTTTTTTTTTATTATATGTATTTTTTTTCTCCACATGAAAACAGCAGTGAGAGCCCTGGGATAGGGTAACTTAGCAACTTCACCACAGGGATTAGGAAAATTGACTCCAGACCAAACTAAAACAGCAGAGTTTCCTGTTTTGAGCCACTCTGCACTATATTAAAATTATTTATGAAAAGGGGGGGGGATGGGAGGTGGTGGAGTCACCCTCCCTGGAAGTGTTCCAAAAAAAGCCTGGATGAGGCACTTAGTGCCATGGTCTGGTTGATTGGACAGGGCTGGGTGCTAGGTTGGACTGGATGAGCTTGGAGATCCCTTCCAACTTGGTTGATTCTATGATTCTGGGGTTTCTGGTGGGAGGGGGTGAGCCTGGAAGAGATACTTTCATCACACTACTGAGCTCACAGTGCAGATCATAGAACCATAGAATTGTTTCACTTGGGAGAGACCTCTAAGGTTGAGTTCAACCTTCAGCCTAGCAACACCATGGCCATTCAGTTGTGTCCCAGTGTGCTGTGTCCACAGGTTTCTTGAACACCTCCAGGAAAAGGGACTCCACCACCTCCCTGGGCAGTCTGTTCCAATGCCTGTCCACTCTTGCAGGAAAGAAATTATTCCTAATCTCCAACCTAAACCTCCTCTGGCACAATTTCAGGCCACTCTTTCTCTTTCTATCACTTGATACTAAGGAGACCAATCCTCACTTTACTACAACCTCCTTTCAAGTCTGCATGAGAGGAAAAACAGCCAGTGAGACCCATGGACAGCACCAGCTTGTTTAAAATCAGCAGCAGCTTTAAAATAGCCTCACTTCCTGATTGCCCATGTCACAGGACTAGCTAGGGGCTACTGGAGTCTCTTCAGGGCCTCAAGAAGATGGTCACTGCACTGACAGCTAAGGGCTGGGGCTTCCTCTTCTTCTGGTGATACACAGCCACCCCCAAAGGCCCCAGGCTAAAAGGACTCAGATGAAGCATTAGCTAGAAAAGTGCAATTGCACATTGGCCCACATGGGCTGAGGACCTTGCTGGTGTGGTCAGGGCCAACTTGCTGGGGTGGCCATGGGCTGCCCTCTGCTGAGTGGGGCTAGAATCACAGAGTTGCTTGAGGAATAAATTTGTCTGCCTGTCCAACCTAAACCTCTCCAGTTGCAATCTGGAGCCATCACTTGTTCCTTGGGAGAAGAGGCGAACCCTCACCTCACTCCAGCCTCCTGTCAGCGACTTGTAGAGAGCCAGAGGGTCTCCCCTCAGCCTCCTTCTCTTTAAGCTAAACAACCCCAGTTTCCTCAGCTGCTCTTTACAGAACTTGTGCTCTAGACCCTTCACCTTGGACAACTGCAGCAAAGGCTCAAAAGAGCAACCTCCTTCAGCGCTTGTGTGCACTTCTCTCTCACCCTGCTGCCTTGAGCCATCCCTTCTGGGATCTGCTTTTCTGCTATTTGCTCTGCCGATGGACACGGATAATTGTTTGTGGTCCTTGAGGCTAGATTGAAAGCTCTGCCATCACTCAGCAGCTGAGAGAACACCTGAAAGCTTCTCACTTCCTCACATGAGATTCGCTGTTTAAAGGGAGACTTTCCTTGGATGCGCGAGAAGAAAATTCAACAGGCAAAGAAAATGAACCTTGTCAGAGCCCAGTGCTGCTGCCATTCATCTTCTAGTCCTTAAGACATATTAAAATAGATTTTAAAAGACCCTCTTTAAGGAACACATTAGTGCTACATAGGCTTTTGTTTTAATTAAAATAGGTATTGAAATCCTCCATGAAGCTTCGGCGGAATAGTTCCAGGCTGCAGCTTTCCTCTGTGCATCGCAGCCCAAGCCACGCCGTGGCCGTTCCTCTCGCAGCGAGGCAAACAACAAGAAAGAAAAGTCTTATTAATTTAGCTCAATCAAATCAAAGCCACTTTAATTTGCAAAGCAATCAAATCTGCAAGCCTCGCTTTAGATCAAAGAACTTCAAACCAGCCTAAACACGAGCGGAATGTTTATTTTGTACAATGGTCCATAACTGCATTGATGTGATTTAAAAGCTTTTTGAGGCATGTGATAATATTACATGCATATAGAATTGTGTCCTTGTTGTGGATCATTACTCCCCACAGAGACCAAAAAGCATTTGCTGTTCAACTCCCTACCTAAAATATTTCCTTTTACATACTCTTTTTTTTCTTGCCTGCCATGGGATCTGTATGGTAATATTTCATATTTTTTTTTTAAGTGGTTGTGCTTCAAAATCATTTACTAGAAGGGATGGGAACGCTGCACGGTGGAGAGAGAGCTCAGCCAGATTTTCAGCTTTGGAAGAAGGGAATATTTGATGGTTTGCTAGGACTGAAGGTGGAGAAGGAACTGGGGGTGTTGATTAATGGCTGGCTGAATATGAGCCTGTAGAGTGCTCACGTGGTCAAGAAGGCCAATGGCATCCTGGCTTGCAGCAGGTCTAGGGATGTGATTGTCCCACTCTACTCGGCATTGGTGAAGCCAGCAGCAGGTCTAGGGATGTGATTGTCCCACTCTACTCAGCATTGGTGAAGCCAGCAGCAGGTCTAGGGATGTGACTGTCCCACTCTACTCAGCTCTGGTGAAGCCAGCAGCAGGTCTAGGGATGTGACTGTCCCACTCTACTCAGCTCTGGTGAAGCCAGCAACAGGTCTAGGGATGTGACTGTCCCACTCTACTCAGCTCTAGTGAAGCCAGCAGCAGGTCTAGGGATGCGATTGTCCCACTCTACTCAGCTCTGGTGAAGCCAGACTTCCTGGCCTGCCACTCCAAGAAGGACATCCAGTTGCTGGAGCATGTCTAGAGAAAGGCAGCAAAGCTGGTGAAGGGACTTGAACACAAGTCCTGTGAGGAATGGATGAGGCAGCTGGGGTTGTTTAGTCTTCAGAAGAGGAGATTGAGGGGGAATCTCATCACTCTTCACACCTACCTCAAAAGGAGATTGGGGTCAATCTCTTCTCCTATGCAACAAGTGACAGGACAAGGGCAAATGACCTCAAGCTGTGACAAAAGAGGTTCAGGTGGCTATTAGGACAAGCTTCTGCACAGAGAAGGTTCTCAGACAGTGGGAAAAGCTCCAGTGGGTGTGTGGATGTGTTGCTTAGGGATGTGGTTTAGTGGTAGTGGTTTAATGTGGCAGTGGGACTGAGAGCTCTAGGAAAGTGGTTGGACTTGATCCAACCTCTATGGTTCTGTGACTCTAAGATGCTTCATTCAGAGTGTGACAACAGCTGGGCACCTCTAGGAAGCCGACCACACCATGGCTGCAAGGAAGAACCCAGCACCAAGCAAAAAGCCAACTATGCTTCTTTAGGGCAAATTTGCACCTTCCTACTGATACCAGTCCTATCTGGATGAGGCTTCTGCACTATGTTGAAACAATGTGGTGGGCAGAGCAGGGTGGTCCTGTCCTGCTGGTTTAGAGCAGGATGAGTGTGACATCATAGAATGGTTTGGATTGGAAGAGACCTTTAAGATCATTGAGTCCAACCATTAACCCAACACTGCCAAGCCACCACTAAACCGTGTCCCTCAGTGCCACATTTCCATGACTTTTCAATCCCTCCAAGGGTGGTGACTCCACCACTGCCCTGGGCAGCCTGTTCCATAAATGGTCCAATCTCCTGGTGTTTGAAGGGTGTTTGATCCGAGAAGAAATCCACTACGGTTCCCATCCCCCTGCCCCCCTCCCCAAAAAAGAAAGCCTAGAAAGAGCCCTGTGTGTTTAGCTTTCAGCTGTGTGTCTGTAAATAATTTGGTGGAACAATGCCTCCTCTACTGTACTTGGGAAGGAATGGAAAGTATTTGCACGTTAACAAAGGAATTTAATGGCTTGGAAAACGACCCTCGTTTTGAACAACACGAGGCTTTCCACTGCCTTTGAGAAACGGCACAAAAGTGCTGCAAAACTGGATGCCCTTTCTCACCTAAGCATTAAGTCCTTCCAGATGTGGGGAGAAGGGATTAAAACGGCACAAAGCCACCCCAACTCCTCTGCTCTCCAGCGTCGTTTGCAACGTGAACACCAAATTCTCTCTGTGTTGCATAAATTTGTTATGGACTTGGGAATGTTTCTGCGGGAGTCTGTGGAGGTCTTTTTGGATGCTGCTTTAGGCCAACCTCACCGATGCTGAAGACTTTGGGTTTGAAACAATCCACCCAATGCCAGAATGAGACCTGAGACCTTTTCTTGTCTTTCTTTTCCCTGACTTTTCACTCGAGCCCAAGAGGCTTGGGGGGGGGGGGGTGTGGGGGAACAAAATAGTTTAAATGCAGAACTGAGGCTTCATTAAAAAAAAAACCAAACCAGAATTAATACTGAGAAAATCAATTGTGGTTGGATGATGGAAAACTAATGAAACTGCTGTGGATTTCTAAGAAGAAAACCGGCTCAGCCAGAGCCCTCTCTGCCATGGCTGGATCTATGCAGCAGAAATTCATAGGCTCATAGAAACTCAGACTGCCAAAGCTTTAATAAAGCAAGAAAAAAAAACCCTACAAACCCTTCCTTTTAGCAGCTGCCCAGCAAAGTTCCATATTTCCAACTACTGGTTGATACCTTACCAACTAACCCCGTTGGATCCAGCAGCGGGCAAGCTGGTCCCCAAGACCTGTCCACGGCTTTTGCAGCTGGAGCAGCCAGCTCATGCCTCCTTCTCTTGCTGCCATCCACGCAGGAGAAAAGGCAATTACAGCTAAGTGGATTTTTTAAATTTTAGAGTCACTGTAAATAATATGGAGCATGAGTTACGTGGTGAGGGCGACAGTAATTGCCGGCTTCTTCACTTTTTATTACCAGCAGCACACTGGGAGCTGTTTTATTGGCCCATTTGAAGGTATAACAGCCCTGCTGGGGTACGTCTTGCCCTCCCTAAATCTGCCACTGAGGCTGGGCTCTCCGGAGTCTCCTGCAGGCTCCGTTTACCTGGCTGTCATCACTTCCCACCCCACTAGCACCAGGGATGATTTAAGCACTCTTCAGGCCATCAGCACTGACTGTATTTTTCCATGTAAGGCCTGCAAGCAGTGTTGTCCACCTGGAGATCTCTGGGCACTTTCACTCTCATTTCTTGTAGTGTATTGACATCAAGTGCTGCTCCTGTCTGATGTCTGTTCCTGGCTGCCATTAGTGCATCCCTGGGCTTGATGGGGCTCTCAGCAACTTGAGCTAGTTTGGCATGTCCCCGCTTACTGCAGTGGAGTTTGACTAGATGACCTTTAAAGGCCCCTTCCAATCCAGTGTATTCTCTGATTCTATGATTCAATCATTTGACAACTCTACAGCATTCCATCTAGCACCTAGGTCCCACTCAAAGATCTGCTGCAAATCATCTGTGCTTTGATGCAACATCCATTCAAACAAAAATCTTACATTCCCTCCCCTCAACTCAGCTTAGGAGTCAATGAAATCATCAGCACCAACCTTTTTCTCATTTCCTCTGGTGTTAAAGACTGGAACTCAATGATCCTAGAGGTCTTTTCCAAATGAAACCTATTCTTTTGATTCCATCCTATCTCATTCTTCTCTTCTCTTCTCTTCCCTCTTCCATTCCATAGACTGGATGTTAGGAGGAAGTTCTTCACAGAGAGAGTGATTGGCATTGGAATGGGCTGCCCAGGGAGGTGGTGGAGGCACCGTCGCTGGAGGTGTTCAAGAAAAGACTGGATGAGGCACTTAGTGCCATGGTCTAGTTGACTGGCTGGGGCTGGGGGATAGGTTGGACTGGATGATCTTGGAGGTCTCTTCCAGCCTGGTTGATTCTATGATTCTATGATTCCATTCCATTCTATTCCTTTCCAGTCTATCCCATCCTATCCTATCCCACCCTACCCTACCTTATAGCACCCTATGCGTCTACTGTCCCTGTCTCTTTCTACCGCATGCCCACTTTTCCTCCAGAGAAACCTCTTTGTGTGGTGGTGGCCAAGATGTAAATCACAGAGAACGACACACGAAGCACCCAGCCATTTATAACCCCCAACTCTCGTCCTGGTCTGCTACCATTTAATAAAAAGCAGGAGAATTTCCTCCCTCCCCCTTGCTCATCCTTGAATCAGTTACTTTTCTCGCTGCCGCTTAAGATGGCTTTATAAAAGAAGAGGAAACTTCAATGGCAGCAGATGGCAGATAAGTAGGAATGGTAAATAGTTTTAATTACTGCATAATGTAAGTGAGACAATAAAGGGGAGAGAGTGGGAACAAGCTGCTGCCATGGCAGCCCTGGAACTGTTGCGGGGCCCAATTTGTCTGGGAGGCAGCATGTGTTGCTCCGAGTCTTGGGAGGGTTTTAAAAGAGAGTGCCGAGCAATATTAATTGCACGGCTCATCTGCCCATCCATCTTCGGCACCGAGCACCACGCTTCCTTAATTTCAGGGGAATCGTTTTCAAATGGGAATCATGCAAATGAGTATTTTAGCTATTCATTTGTTTTACTGCAAGCGCTTTGTGAGCAAATGGCCTACAGCTTGCAATGAATTAAAAGACATGGGCACTGGAGACCGATTTTTAATACAAAGTCTTGACACGGAGACGACCCCGACCGGCAACACGGAAAATGTTGGCATAGCAACTTTGGGCATTTTCATGCAAATTGGCTCCTATATAGATGATACGAAGGCAATGTTTTCCTTCAACTAATCATCATAAAATTAGTTTCACTATATTTAAATGCTTCTACTTAATGCATTATATCCATATGCATGAAATTGCCTCGGCTAATGCAGTACATAAAGTGCCAAAGATACAATGAATAGCCAAATTGCAAATGGTTATGTTAGCTCCCATAAAAAAAAAACAAACACCCAACACCCTCCTCTTTTTTCTTATTAAATGTGTGGGCCCCAAAGGCATCTATCACAAATTGCTATTAATGCACATACACACATCTGCACACACACCCCCCCAACCAAACACCTACATTTAAGTAACTTGAAGGTTGTTACACAACCCAACAGAAGCCAAAAAACCCAGGATGAGGAGTAATGGGTTTAAACTGGCAGAGGGGAGATTTAAACTAGATGTCAGGAAGAAGTTCTTTCCAGTGAGGGTGGTAAGACATTGGAGCAGGTTGCCCAGGGAGGTTGTGGATCACAGAATCAACATTGGAACAGGTTGCCCAGGGAGGCTGTGGATCACAGAATCAACGTTGGAACAGGTTGCCCAGGGAGGTTGTGGATCACAGAATCAATGTTGGAACAGGTTGCCCAGGGAGGCTGTGGATCACAGAATCAACGTTGGAACAGGTTGCCCAGGGAGGCTGTGGATCACAGAATCAACGTTGGAACAGGTTGCCCAGGGAGGCTGTGGATCACAGAATCAACGTTGGAACAGGTTGCCCAGGGAGGCTGTGGATCACAGAATCAACGTTGGAACAGGTTGCCCAGGGAGGTTGTGGATCACAGAATCACTGACCCAACAGAAGTCAAACCCCCAAATTCAAGTCATACTCTTTGCTTGTTGTTGGTTTTTTTTTAATGGGAGGGACTGTTTACAAGGTCTTGTGGTGACAGGATGAGGAGTAATGGGTTTAAATTAGTAGAGGGGAGATTTAAGCTAGATGTCAGGAAGAAGTTCTTTCCAGTGAGGGTGGTGAGACACTGGAACAGGTTGGCCAGGGCGGTTGTGAAACCTCTTGGTTCAACCTGGCCTTGAACACCTCCAGAAAGGTAGTATCCACAGCCTCCCTGGGCAACCTGTTCCAATGTCTCACCACCCTCACTGGAAAGAACTTCTTCCTGACATCTAGTTTAAATCTCCCCTCTGCCAGTTTGAACCCATTACTCCTCATCCTGTCATTACAAGACCTTGTAAATAGTCCCTCCCCAGCCTTCTTGTAGGCCTCCTTCAGATACTGGAAGGCTACTACAAGATCTCCTTGAAGCCTTCTCTTGTCCAGGCTGAAGAGCTCCAATTCTCCTATCCTGTCCTCATAGCAGAGCTGCTCCAGCCCTCTGAGCATCTTCGTGGCCCTCCTCTGGACTCTGGAATTCCCTCTCTGCACATCTCCTGGGTGGTTTGGTACCACTCTCACAGAAATAAAACACCTTACCTCATCACTCAAGGACTAATTGCAAGATGATTTAATTAAAACATACCTCTCTTTCCCCCAAGTTAGTTGTATTTCATATTGCTCTAGTAGGAGTAATTTGCAGAAATTAAGCATTGCATGTAGCTGGAATGGTACAGGTGCAATGGAAGGAAAAAAAAACCCCAAAGCCTTCCTGCAACAGCAGAGCTCAGTGAAATATCTGTAATGAGTCATTAATTCAGCACATGCTGCACTTTGCAGCAAACATTCAAATTATCCACCATTGAAAACTTGTAGGTTATGAATAAGTGCTCAATGAACACTTCATGCAAATGTAGTTTAGCCCATTGGGCAAACAGTTTGCTTTGAATATTTGCTGCATAATGCACAGTTAGCCCCCAGAATTTATGATGTTACGATATCTTTGAGGCCAAAGGCAGGATGAGGAGTGGAAGAGAATGGGGATGAGGAGAGGAAGTAAATGGGGACGAGGAGAGGAAGTAAATGGGGATGAGAAAGGAGTCAATGGAGATGGCGAGAGGGAGGCAATGGGTTGGAGGAGAGGAAGTCAAAGGGGTGGAGGAGAGGAAGTCAGTAGGTAGAACAAGAACATTGATGGCTTTCTTGGAGAGAAGGAAGAGTCACAGAACCAAGATAAATCATCACATTTTGGCCAAATGGTTGGGAAAAAGGTCTGGAAGAAATTACTTTGTGGATATCAAGTCACCATTGATGGTGTCACACACACCTAGCCCAGGGCTGGTCCCAGTCTCGACCTAAGAAAGCAGATTTCCACACTCACAGCCAGCAGTGCATAACATGTCCACATCTGCCACCTATTAAACACTCCAGCCAAGCCCCACAGATGCCCATGGTGAAGGGAGAGGGGTGATGATTTCTTGTGGAGGCTGGAGAGCATCCCTGCTTGTGCCACCCCCTGCTGACAGTGTTGTGACTGGGGAAATAATCCCAACATTTACAGCTTTACTTTCTAGCAGGGCTGACAATTTTTCAAGCTGTTAATTCACTCCATCTTACGATTCACAAGTGTGTGCCTCCCAGATATTGGCAATCATCATTTTTATTACTAGTTATTGTGAGAGTGAAGTCATATTTGTCTCCATTTCACCCTGGAGAGTCACGCAGCAGCAAATTAACGTGGTAAGCAAAGTAAGAGAGGTGGATGCTGATGGGTGTAGTGCTAACAAGTGATAGAACAAGAGGAAGTGGCCTCAGGTTGTGCCAGGGGAGGTTTAGGTTGGATCTTAGGGAAATATTCTTTACTGAAAGAGTGGCCAGGCATTGGAACAGGCTGCCCAGGGAGGTGGTGTATCCTCACTCTGGAGGTAGTCAAAAAAGGTATGGATATAACACTTTAGGATGTGGTTTAGTGGCTGTGGTGGTGTTGGGTCAATGGTTGAACGGGATGATCTCAGAGGTCTTTTCCAACTGAAACAATTCAACGAGTCTATGATTCTGTTACTGCTCTCCACAGATATCACTTCTTGAAAAAGAAATGGTGGCAGCTGCAAGTCTGCCAAGACCACCATGTCACTAACATGTATGGGTGCATAGATGCTAAATGGAGGTGAGGACGTGAGTGTCAGCTCAGTCTCATCCCACAGGCCAGGACAGATGGGACTTGGTGGTGGCATGAGGATTTCCTGGCCCCCATTTGTCCCATGCAGCCCATGAACTAGCACAATGGGAGATTTGGCACCAGCTCTGCCTGTTGCTGAAGCCTCCTCTTTGCTCTCTAGCTGACATGACTCCAATTCCCTTCTCTTCTGTTCATGTGATAATAGATATTTAAAGGCCATAAAAATTAGAGCCAAGGTTTGCTGAAAAAGAGCATTTCATTGACTGATAGAAAACATGTTTTTGTCTGCAGCCATGCACCAAGTGAAAGAGAGCTTGGCAAGCATCTTTGAAAGTGAAATGACATCTTGACACAGGCTGCAGGACAAGCTTCATCTGTAACTCCACAGACACCTTCTGCCCAGGAGTGGGGTGCCCACTCCCACATCTAGTCCTCTACTTGCCCAGGCAAGTTCCTGTCAGGTGTTTCTGAACTTATAAGGAACATGCCTGTGTTCCCAAAGGATCTGATGTATGGGTTTAAATGTGTTGCACAGCATCCATTTTGTAGGCTTTAGGAATGCCTTGCTTTGCAGACCCTGCTTGCCTGGAGAAGAGGAGGCTGAGGAGAGACCTTCTCACTTACTACAGCTCCCTGAAAGAAGGTTGGAGCCAGATGGGGGTCTGCCTCTTCTCCCAAGTTACAGAACAAGGGGAAACAGCCTCAAGTTGCACCATGGGACACGAGGAAAAATTTCTTCTCCAAAAGGGCTGTCAAGCCCCTGACCAGGAAGCGATGGAGTCCCATCTTAGAGGTGTTTTAAAACTGCAGAGGCGTGCTCCTCAGGGACATGGTTTACTGGTGATCTGGCAGTGCTGGGGTAATGACAGGTCTGAAAGGTCCCTTCTGACCAAAACCATCCAATGTCTGTAGGGCTGGCAGTCAGCTCAGCATCCAAGTGATATACGTAATGAATTTGCCATCAGCATTTTAACTAAGCAAGGAATGACCCTTTTAAGGGAAATTTGACACAATCAGGGTCACTTTATATACCATCTCATAGACCTAAGCTTTCCCTGGCTGGGGAAACCACGTCTGCTCTGAAATGTGCTGGTCAGGCTCCCTCCAGCCCTAAGCATCCCACAGGAGCTTGACACCTGCCAATGAATTGGCATCTTCGCTGTGGAGGAGGACCACATGCCATGGAGGGAATAAGAGTCAGAGCCTCTGTGCTAGACAGAGCCTGCAGACAATGCCAACAAGGATGGATGAATGCCATCCATGAGAAAACGTATAGGAGCATATAGAGAAGGATAACATCTACCCACCCATAGCTCAAGGCATGGCACAAAAGCACAGCACTGTGCTGCTTACTCTCTCATTTGATGCTGAAAGCCACACTGGGCTTTGAAAACTGAGGTTTAGATATTTTTTTAAGCTTTTAACAATGAGGAATGGTTCATTTAGCTCCTGCTGCTGCCTTAGGAATGTAAAGTTCATTGATCTTCTGATTGTTTAGCCTGGCTACACCCTGGTTCTTTCTCTGTAGGCAAGGCAGCAGAATGGTGAGTCATAGAAAGTGTTGGGTTGGAAGGGACCCTCAAAGCTCATCTTATCAGATCCTCCTGCAGTGAGCAGGGGTGAGACACCAATTAGAGCAGGTTGCTTGGGGCTCCATCAAATTTGATCCTGAATGTCTCCAGGAATGGGGCCTCCACCACATTTCTGAACAACCTGTTCCAATATTTCACTACCTTCATTGTGAAGAGCTTCCTCCTTGTGTCTAACCCAAATCTACCCTACTCTGGTTTAAAATGAACCTGGGAAGGGGAGAACTGCTCTGTGGAGTGGGCTAAGACCCCAAGATCTTTCCATTCAATATTCCTGTTACACTATTCAGTTCTCCTGGATGCTTCAAGCAAGATAGGATGGTTTACCTCCCCAGAAAGTCTCTTTCTTGGTAGGCAAAAATAGGTAAAGCTGCAGGTAAAATGGAACTGAATCCCTTCGTTTCACCACACTGTGCTCAGGCAGGTCCAGCCCAGAGGAGGGGATCAGGGCAGCTCCTGAAGAGGCGTCTCTATCACTTACTTAAGGCATAATTTGGTACCTAGTAGTTCATTAATTTCCCCCCTCCCTCTCCTCTCTCCCTGCCCCCAGATGGGGAGCACTTATCCTTATCTGCAGCTAAATAACTCAGGTCATAAAAGGTAATACCATGGGTAGCAGAATGTAAACAAATGCATTCTACCTCAATAAACATGCTAATTTCCAGCTATAATATTCACAAGTAAAATATCCATCACACAGACCCTATTTGGCAAAGGCAGCAGCCCTCATCAGTCAATGAAGTAGGCTCCTGCCAGTTCACTGCGGGAGGCAAATAGTACAACTTAACTCACTTGATGATGCCCTTGGGGGGAAAACATGAGCCTCATAAATGAGGCTGGAAATGTGATAAAAGGATAATCTTGCATAAATGAGTCCATATCATCATTACCTGCACAAACAGAAGAGTGTGGAGATGGGTTGAAGGATGTGGCCACATGTAAGATAAATTAAGATGGGGAGTAGGCACACACAGGCAGCCTCACGGTCTGACTTGTGTTGGTAGATGGTAGAGCTTGGATGCTGCCCTTGATTCCCCACTGCTCTCCAAGCATGTGAGCACCCATGGCAGGGCACGACCTGAGGCTGAGCCTGTTTGGGTGGGACAACCTAACTTCCCAGGGAACTGGACCCATGGGACCAGTGGCAACTCTGACCACTTCACCTGCACAGGCTCCTCTTGGATACATCTGGACGTGGCTTTTTGTTCTGTTCCAACCAGAGGGTGTGCAAATGACCTCCCAAAATTACATTAGTAAATGGATACAGCCTTTTTCTTTCTTAATCACACTGCCCAGGTTGCCCAGCTAGGTGTTAGATGCCCTGTCCCTGGAACCATTCCGGGCCAGGTTGTTTGGGCTCTGCTTTAGTTGCAGATGTCCCTGCTGACTGCAGGGTGATTGGACTAGGTTATCTTTAAAGATCCTTTCTCACCCAAACCATTCTTTGGCTCTGTGACACCCGTGTGGCTCCTTCTCTCCCAAAACCAAAGCCTTTGGTGCACACATGCAGCAGGCTGCTGTGGGGGAAACAATCCCATGGCCAAGGGGAAGCATTTTCCCAGCCCTTCCCATGAAAGCATCTTTCAAAGAATCACAGAATGAAGCAGATTGAAAAGATCTCTAGGGATCCTCAAGTCCAACCTATCACCTAACCCTTCTAATTAACTAAACCATGGCATCCAGTGCCTTGTCCAGCCTACTTTTAAGCACCTCCAGGGATGGTGACTCCACCACCTCCCCAGGCAGCCCGTTCCAATGGGCAATCACCCTTTCCATGTAGAACTTCTTCCTAAAAATCTTTCCTACCACCCATGCAAGCACTGCTTGCATCTGGAGACACACAATCACCTCCCAGAGACAGACAGGGACTTTGCATATCCAAGCATCCTGTTGTGGGCTTGGGGAAGGGTATCAGGTGACAAGACAGCTTCCAAGCTCCCAGGTTATCAGGCTTGATTTTCAGCCTAAAAGAGCAGCCCTAAGGACCTTTCACTGCAGCTTTTTGAGTGAGAACACTGATGTCAGGGAACATCTACCTCACTGAGTTTAAAACTTGGCTGCTCAGATCATGCTGTGCTGTAATGTTTGGAGATAATACCACTTTGGGGATGGGTTTTGGTCCTCCTGAGTCTAAACCTCAAGGAAAGGAAAAAAGAATCATAGAATCAACGAGGTTGAAAGAGACTTCCAAGATCATCCAGCCCAACCTGTCACCCAGCCCTGTCCATCAACTAGAACAAGGTGCTAAGTGCCCCATCCAGTCGTTTCTTGAACACCTCCAGAGATGGCAATTCCACCACCTCCCTGGGCAGCCCATTCCAATGGCAAATCACTTTCTTCGTGAGGAACTGCCTCCTAAATTCCAGCCCATACCACCCCCAGCACAACTTGAGACTGTGTCCCCTTGAGGCAAGGAGAGCTCAATGCTTCTGCTCCCTTTGTGTAACCTGGTTCATAGAACCACAGAATTGTTTTGGTTAGAAAAAACCTCTAATATTATTGAGTCCAACTGTCAACCTAGCACCAGCATGGCTTTTAAACCACATCCTGAAGTGCTTCTGTGCCTCAGTTTGCCCAATGGGGAGCTCACCATGAGGACTAGAACAGTTGAAAACAGTTGGATTCATCTGCAAGCATAATATTTGAAAGGAGAAATCCCAAAACCTTCAGAAGAATAAAATCAATTGTGTTTTACTTTACCCAGCAGGATAATCTCTTGGGTATCACAACCCATCTGCACAGTGATGGTTTGCAGTGACCCCTCATCAACACTGCTGTTGCCATTTAAGCTTTCCTGGAAAGCCCAATGGAACAAAGTTTAGGAAACCTCCCCAAATTAGGTAGAAGAGTAAAAGGGGGTAAACCACCCACAGAACAGCCTTGCACCGATGTGGAAGGTAAAAGGTAAATTTAACAACAGATAAAAGGAACTTAAGGTAAAGGAAGGTTACAGAGATGTGAGGGAAGGGAATAGATACATATACAAACCCAAGTTGTATAGCAGTGGATTTGCTGGATTGAGATGGATTGTCCTTGGATTCAGGAGGCAGTGGGGTCAGCCACATGGTTACTGGGAGCAGCAGGCAGACATGGCACAGGCAGGAACTCATCTGCCTCTTAAATAGGGTTGTGGATGGGAAGTGGGTGTGGGATAAACTTTGACCTGGGTGGTCCTCCTCCCAGGAGGGGCCAGGGACACCTGGGGTCATGTTTCCAGACCACTTCCCTCACCCAGCTGGGCTTAACCTGGAACAACTGCCCAAAGCCTTCTCAGGCACAAAGCACTTGTGTGCTGGTTTGAGGCTAATTGGAATATTTTAATGAGAGAAAATAGATCACTGGTTGTGAAGAGAAAAACAATGATGAAGTCTATATCATCCATTGGTGTGCTGAGGGGGATAAACAGCTGAAATGTCAACAATTTGCCCCACACTCTCTGTCCTGGGATGTTTCCCTATTCACTTCCTCTTCACTCTGCTCTGATATCTCTCCAGTAATGAATAACAAGCAAGCTTTGTGGACTGTTGTTTTGGTTTCTGGCTGGGAAGGGAGATAGAGAGGGAGAAAGAGAGAAAGAAGGGGTAGCTTTGAGCCCCTTCTGGGCAGTTCCTTTGTCCAGGAGAGTTTGGATTTCTGTGTGATTTCTGATTTGTATAGAGATGTATGGACTTGTAAATATTTTGTGTATAAACACTTGTGATTTTGCCTTGCTGTAAATACAGCTCCATCTTATTTCCAAGATGTCTGTGCTACTTTGAGCCTAGCTGGGATAATTTAGTGAGAGGAATTAGATGATAGACTGTGAAAAGGAACCAATGGTGATGTCTACTTCACTCATAGGCTTGCTGAGATGTATAAGAACACAAACATAGATAACAAAGATGTCTATGCTAGTTTGAGCCTAGCTGGGATAATTTAGTGAGAGGAATTAGATGATAGACTGTGAAAAGGAACCAATGGTGATGTCTACTTCACTCATAGGCTTGCTGAGATGTATAAAACCAAGAACACAAACACAGATAACAGAGTTGCTCTTTGGCTCTGGCTGCCTGCACTTTTCTCCCTAGCTTGCTAACTAATCCTGCTACTTCCTAACCCCCCCCTGGCTGATTCTCCAAACCCACCTTGAACATAAGGCAAAGTCTGGGATAAGGTAGAGAGGTGGAAGGGTGGTTGAGAGCCCCTCCTGGGGACTCTGGTTTCTGGGAGGAGTGTTGTGTTTCTGCACTACCTTTTAACTTGTGTATAGCTGTATATATTGTAAATACCTGCTTGGATATTGTGCTTCATTCTTTAACTTCCAGCCGCTGAGTCTAGTCTGGGTCGTTTTCTCAAGTGTGTGTGGGGCAGGTAACACCCAAACCATCACAACGTCTGAGCTGGTCTGGTAAATTTCAGTAGTGGGGGCTGGAAAGTTCTGACCCTCTGCAACTTGCCCATCTTGTTTGGAGCAGTCTCTCTGCAGTTTCACTGCATCCCTCTGAAGGAAATGCATTGCAACTGCTCGCTAGATCAACAACCGCACGGCTGGTTGAAGACGCATTTGAAATGCTTGTTGAAAAGGCACCATTAAAAACACGATTCTTAATTATTTGGACTGTATATTGATCTTATGGTCCCATCTGCTGCTAACTGCTAGATGGTGTAAATGAAAACCCTTGCTCACATCAGACCTGTCATATACCATCAGCCTGGGAAGCGTGTGCAGCTGTCACCACCGGGATGGGGAAGGGGAGATTTACACGCTGGTTGTCGGGGTGAGGACCACTGGGATCCAGCCAAGTTCTGCTGCTTGTGGTGCACCTTGAACCACACCCTGTAGCCACCAAGAGACGAAACTCAGAAGGTCACACACTATCCTCTTAGTCCTGCTGCTCAAAGCTCTTGTTCAGGGCTAACCTGGCTGCTTAACCTGGTAGCTGAACTCGGCCACAGACACACCTTTTCTGTTTGATTTGGTTAAGTCCTGCCCTGAGCAGAGGATGGATGTAGGGAGTGTCTATACCTGGTTTTACTACCTAAGGCCACAAAGGTCAAAACAGAGCAGAGAAGCCTGGAAAACCCCTGAACTGCAGGATAGAGTTGTGTTTTACACTGTGTGTGTGGGGTGACACATCTTCTGTGTGGCAAATCATTGAGTATATTCCATCTCCAATCTCAGCACCTCAACCTCTGCTGCCTCATGGAATCTTCCTGTTACAAAAGCCCTGCACAAATACAGTGCAAATAGTGTTTCACAGTCTCTTCTTTTTCTACCAGCTGCAAATGCAGACATTCATGTTTGCAGCTATCATTGGTGCTGGGCTCTTCTCACAGGTAGTTGGAAACAGAACATGTGGGAATGGCCTCAAGCTGAGATTGGGTAGGTTTAGACTGGACATTGGGAAAAAGTTATTCTTGAAGAGAGTGTTCAGGCACTGGAATGAGCTGCCCAGGGAGGTGTTTGAGTCACCCACCCTGGATGTGTTTGAGGGTGTTTAGGAATATGGTTTAAGGTGAATCTTATAGAGTAGGGTTATAGGTTGGACTTGGTGATCCTGAGGGGCTTTTCCAACCTGGATATTTCTTTGTGATTCTGTGATCTCCCTTTAATTATGCAGTGTGTTAAAGGCTACATGTGAGAAACTCAGAGGTCCTTTGAGAAGAGATGCTGAGATACTGATAAGCCTCTATTTACACAGGGTTCAGACCTTTATATTTAAGAAACTCATATTTGCTCCTGGAGAAAAAACCTTGACTGCTGAAGGACACCTAGAATGGAACCATTAGCTGGCCTCAGCCAGTTGTAGAGGACCTGAGACAATTTGGAGCAACTGAGAAGCTTCACATGGTCAATGAGCAACCACCACCACACTATTAGGGAGACACGAAACTCAAGCCTGAAGGACACAGCTGAAGCAGTTGCTTAGGAGTTAATTTTGGGTTTGGTTTTAAGTGGCTAGTTGTGCTCTTGGAAAGGAAAAAAGAAATCAATAAAACAGAGGAGCAGAAATCTTGGTTGCAAGTCTTGGCTGAGAAATGCAGCGGCTGTGCCAAAAAGTGACTCGCTGAAGCTGGACTGTAATTTTGATCTACATGTTTAAAATACTTTCCCCCATTTTGTAAATGGAGGGCTTGAGCATTGGACATTGTCAGTATTGAAAACAGACATTTCTAATCACAACGCCTTTGGTCCATAAAGTACCTTGGCTGAAAGCACCACGGTAAGTAATGGGAGGTGGAAAACATGACTCACAAGTGCTGTGGAAGGCTCATGTGAAACACTGAACTCCTGAGGAGGTGCAGTGCTTTGAAATGCAAGGCCAGCAGCTGGTGAAGGAAGGGCAACCTGCTGGCCTTGCAGAAGGGCTTTGGGTGCTACTGTTGATGCTTTGGTGAGCCTGATTACATCTGCAGTGGTGGCATCATCCCGTTAGCTCACAGGGATCATGGTCATGAGATGAGAAGGCCAGAGAGCATCATAAATATCTGAGAGCTGGCCAGGAGGGGGGACAGGCTCTTCTCACTTGCTCTCTGCGATAGGACAAGGAGCAATGGGTGTAAGTTGCAGCACAAGAGGTTCTGCTTCAACACAAGGGGGAACTTCTTTACTGTAAGGGTCACAGAGCACTGGCACAGGCTCCCCAGAGAGGTTGTGGGGTTTCATTCTCTGGAGCCTTTCAAGACCTGTCTGGATGTGTTCCTCTGTGATCTGTGTTAGATAGTATTGTCCTGCTCTGGCAGGGCCAGGGAGGTTGGACTCAACGATCTCCTTGGATCCCTTCCAACTCTTAGCATCCTGTGATCCTGTGATAAAACACACCCAAGCAGAGATGCCTGGGGAGCAAACCAGGCAGAAAGAAACAATGGAACTTCACTGTGGATGCAGGGTCTATACTGTCCCTTGTGATAGGATGGAGATTACTAGCCATGGCCCTGGCCCAAGCACACCATTTGGACCAGAAGCCCAATCTGAGTTTCGCCACTTGGGCCCATCTCCAATTTTATTATTTCCGTTGAAATAAATTATGGGCTTAATTGGAATTTCTGATTTGATCTGTCTGCTCCCCGTGCTGCATAAATATCCCTCAGCAGCTATTTTTCCCCTTGCCTGTAGCTCATTATATTTTCCTGTCTTGGGATTCCTCTTTTTTTTTATAGCAATTTTATCCCATCTGTTTGGGGAAGTCCTTGCGGAAATGAAGCTATTTGGGGGCTCCGCTTCCATCCCTGCTCTCGAGCATGAGGGATCCCCTTGAGTGTGCTGGGACATGAAGCAGCTCCTCAGGGTGACCCCCGCCCTCCTTCCTCACCATGCACAGACTCTATTAATTACCATGTAAATGACTCTGTGCAAAGCCTCACCCCCATTCCCACCAGCAGCTTAGGAAGCTGGTAGGCAACTCCTCACAGCTCCATCCCTAAGTTTGCTCCATGCTTTAGGGCATGCATTGATACGTGCAGGGAAACTGTGTACTTTGGGTACCTAAATCCCAGTTTTCTGTTAGGAGGAAGTTCTTCACAGAGAGAGTGACTGGCATTAGAATGGGCTACCCAGGGAGGTGGTGGAGTTGCCATCCCTGGAGGTGTTGAAGCAAAGCCTGGATGAGGCACTTAGTGCCATGGTCTGGTTGACTGGATAGGGCTGGGTGCTAGGTTGGACTGGATGGTCTTGGAGGTCTCTTCCAACCTGTCTGATTCTATGATTCTATGATACTACTGCTTTGGAGTGGAAGCTCTGAACTATCAAGCCTTGAAGTATCTATCAGACACTGCTCACTCAGGTTATGTACTTCACTTCCAAAATCCCATTTAATGACTTCTAGAAGAGATTCCCAGTGCCTTGGGAAGCTGATGCCACATGGCAGAGGGTGGTAGGGAAGCAGAAGCAGATGTAGAACACAACCTCAAAAATACCCTAAAATACCACTTATCCCATTCCTCCACATTCTCTTTCTGCAGAGGCAGATGGATCTGCCTCACTCTGCCACCACTGCTCCAAATCCTGCGTGGCCACCACTCTGTTGTTTTGCCAGCAGGCTGTAACACTGATCATTGTACAAAGCAGCTCTTTTTGTTGCACTCAAAACATCTGATGTTTCTCACAGTGGTTTCTCCAGCGGTTTGCACATCCCTAAATCTCCCCTCTCACCCCATCATCTCATCAACACATCTGCTCATCTCAGATCTTATCTCCTCAGGTCTTTCAAGAGCTTAAAGAATGTATCTGTGGAGAATTCAGCTTGAATTTAACCTCCATAGCATCACTCCTGCTCTTCCTTAAGGCAACATGGACTAACCATAGAACAGAATTGCAAAGTTGTTTTGTTTGGAAAAGACCTTTTAAGGTCAAGTTCAACCATTCATCCAGCACTGCCAAGTGCACCACTAAACCCTGCCCGTCAGTGGCATATCTCCATGGCTTTTAAATTCCTCCAGGGATGAGGACACTACCACTGCTCTGGGCAGCCTGTTCCAGGCCTCATCAACACTTCTGGGGAAAAAATGGTTTCTTGTGTCCAACCTAAACCTCTCTTGATGCAACTTGAGGCTATTTCCATTTGTCTTATCACTGTTTCCTCTTGTCCTATTACTCCTATCCCCAAGCAACATGCCGAGGTACCTTGCTGTCTCTTGCACCCAGCACATGACCCCAGCTGAGGAGTTACTTGGAGCTGGGACAGGGACTGTACTCACATCTTCTAGACTGCCTTATCCACCAACCTCTTTGTTTTGGTTGGAACCTCTCATTCTTGCTATAATAACATTAATTGTGTCCCCCCTCTCCAACGACCAGCAGCACCCAGAGCCAGGTAGAGGCCATTTTTTGGCTGAACATCCATGTAACAGCTCGGGTTGGCCAAGCAGCTTTGCCTTGTACAAACTCTACATCACAACCTATGGAGGTTTTACAGAGGCAGGATTCCAGCTGTCAGAGCTGAGAAGCGCAGGAACGGGTCGGGAGACTTTTCTCCTTTAACAAACACATTAAAATAACGAAGATGAAGCAATTCCAGCACTTCTCACTCTTTCATCAATGATGCACAGCTCGTAGCAGAGACCTTCCTGGGGTATCTGGTGTTTCTTGTCATTTTTCTTCATGACAAATTAGCGAGCATAAGGAATAACTTGTCAAACTATAGGGGAGCATTTCATGCATGACATCTTTCTGCAGACGCTGGAACAGCAAGAGAAGCCAAAATAAATAGCAAGAAGTATTTTCATTGCCCAAAGTTGAATATGATGAGGATAAACTGCAGCCACATTTTCTAGGAGAAATTTATGTGCTGGCAGTAATCAGGCAATTTCAGCTCTCAAGCCAGCTCCTGCCCCCCCCCCCCCCCCCCCCCTTCCAAACAAAAATCAAATTAATTATTATGTTCCACATCTTCCTCAGAACAATCTTTTATGCAAAGCTGATCCCCAGCCCCCACTTTCCTTGGAGGAGAAATGAGCTCCCTGATACTGTTGACAGTGGTTCTGGGCATCTCCCTCCTGATCCTGGCTGCCATTTGCTCACTTTGTCTTTTTAGGGAGCAGTTCTTGTGATCCAGGCCAGATTGTGGCTAATCTGGACCCAGAAAGTAACAACACAGAGGGTTGGAAAGGGGTTTTTAGCTCAGGAGAACACAGGAGAAGCTGCTTAGGGCTACTTGAGCAGAAGCCTTTGTGCTTCCTGCAGATCCATCTTTGGGTCTTGTTAAAGCATTTTACACATCATCACAGAATCCCAGAGTGTTGAGGGTTGAAAGAAACCCCTGGAGATCACCAAGTCCAACCCCCATGCCAAAGCAGGATTACATAGGACAGGCTACACAGGAGCAAGTCCAGGTGGCTTTTTAAAGTCTCCAGAGAAGAAGACTCCAGAACCTCTCTGGGCAGCCTGCTCCAGAGAGTCGTTTGCTTACAGCAACTCAGATACTCTCAGGTCCCACTCAAGGGTGGGAAACTGAGGCAGAGAGACATTTCCATCACTCACATCGACCTAAAATCCCCAGAGATGCTCCCTTAGGAAGCACAGTACTGCTATGCTGGCACCTTCCAACATTCACAGCGCTCTCCAGTGAGGTGGGCAAGTCGTCTGAAACCTGATTTTACAGCTAGCTGGCAAACCTGGTTTAGAGCAGCCAGGTTCCTGTAGTCAGTGATTCATCCATGAGGAGGAGACAAGACATGACCCCTCAGTGGATGTTAAGACAAATCACTTCAGTCCTGGGCAGCCTGCTGTGGGTGACCCTGTTTTAGCAGGGGGTTGGACTAGATGACTCCCAGAGGTCCCTTTCAAGCCCTATCACACTGGAACTCTAGGGTTCTCCAGAGGAGAAGCACATTGTGTGGATGATCACAGCACAATCCAGCTGGTTGATGTCCTTCTCTTTAAGTGTTGGGTGCATACTCAGTCCTGCCAGTTTAGTAAATAAGGATCCACCACGCTCATAAAACTTCAGCACAGCCAAGCATGATGGTGCCATCTGCTCCTCGTTTGGAGAGACATTGCTTAATGGCAGTTGGTGGCAGCGAGGCACCACGCTCATTATTAACTCAAGGGGTGCCATGGCTGTGGAAGGCACACTCTGAGAAGGTTTCTCCCTCCACGCTCCGTCTTGGTGGCTGTGGTGGTCATGCAGCCACTCTTTAAACGGAACATTTCAGCAGGGAGAAGGTGGGGCTGGAGTCAGAAGTGAGGGCTGGGGCTAAGACATCCAGACAGAAAGATTGATTGTGATTGTGTCCGATAGCCCTCAGCTCACCCGCCATCATAATTACCCCAAATCACTATTTAATGGTTTTCACATCAGCTTTGACAGTAGGTTATTTTGGTAATCTTTATTTAAAATAAACTCTCTCTTTTTTTTTCCTTCCCCCCTCCCAGTCTCCTTGCTGAAACCCTTCTCCGTGTCCTTTTGTGCTCAGAGCGGTAGGAAATCAGTTTGCCTTCTTTATCCCCAGACTCCTGCGTCATTTTGCTATTAGCGCAGCATTAGGAAATAAGTAGCTCCCCCAAAAGGGCTTCTGGGTGAACAAACCTTCTGCTGAGACTAAAATGAAGCGTGGCCTTTTCCCAGCAGTGTCCGTGTGTGGCAGTCTGTCATTCCTAACGCTGCCCCGTCACAGTGGCAGGAAGACCTGGGCTCGAAATCCCCTCCCTCTGGCTTTGGCGAAGCAAGGCTTTTATAGAATCATGGGATGATCTGGGTGGGAAGGGGCCTTTCAAGCTCATCTAATCTAGTCTAATTTTCTGAGCTCAGCATTGCCTGTGGCCACCAAAAAGCTACCCCAGCTGCTTGGGATGATGTGGGCAATGCAGGGGAGAGCAGCTGATGTAGATGTAAATGATTTTCTCCATGTTAGTTAACAAATTAATTCAAGCTCGGTGGTGAAACACAGCCTGGGATTGCTCCAGCAGAAGGAGGATGGTACTGAAGGCTGCAGAGGTAAGTGCAAAACATACACCTATATTTTGTTGCTCCTTGTTTTCATTGAATCACAGGATGGTGAGGAGTGGAAGGGACCTCTGGAGATCAAGCCCAGCCCCCCTGCCAAAGCAGGATCACCTGTGGCAGGCCACACAGGAGTGCATCCAGAGAGGTCTTGAAAGTCTCCAGAGAAGGAGACTCCACAACCTCTCTGGGTGGACTGTTCCAGCGCTCCAGCACCCTTACAGTGAATAGGTTTTTTCTCGTGTTGAGGTGAAACTTCCTGTGTTCCAGGTTGTATCCATGATGCCTAATCCTATCACAGGGCACCATTGCAAAGGCCCAGACCCCTTCTGCTTGACACCTACTCTTCAGATACTTGTAAACATTAATAAGGTCCCCTTTCAGTCTTCTCTTCTGCAGCCTAAACAGTCCCAGATCTCTCAGTCTGTCCTCATAAGAGAGACGTTCCAGTCCCTTCACCATCCTCATAGCCCCCACTGGACTCCCTCTAAATTTTGGCTACATTTGCCTCTTGGCTCCTCCAACAAGTCCCTGCTACTATACCAGACCACATCTCCGTTACCTCCAACACATCAATCCACATCATCAGCAAACCTACTACGAAACGCTAGAGTGGAGAGAGCAGAGAGCCAAACCCACCCCCTCCCACTCGGAGGAAGTTACCTAATGAAGTCCTGTGACCCAGCCCTCTCCCTTATTGTCCCACATAACCCTCTCCCGTGTTGTTTAAACAATCCCCTGTCAAAACCTGATGGTTCTGGGACAGAAATGACCTTGGGGAGACACGCGGCTGGAAAGCGCGGCTGGCGCAGTGTCTGCAATTAAGGCTCCCGTTCCCAGAGAGAGACAATGATGAATCTCTGCGAGCCGGGCGTGGTGGGCAGGCCTAGCTCGGCCAACCCAGTCACACTTGTCACCCACACTTCGAGCTGTATCAACAAGCCGGATGGACTAATGAGCCCAGCTTCAACAGAAAATGACCTCATATGGGGCAGGACCCCGGCCATGAATTTGCTCTTTGTTGTTGCAGCCGCCTCCCTCCGACACGGCGGACTCGCGGCGTAATCCCCTGGTATCCCCTTGCTCTTATGTGTGGTTTCTGCTGAGGAGAACTGGGCTTTGTTTGTGCAGCAAAGGGCAAGTTTAAATTGCTGGGCTGCTCTATTAACAATTTATCCAGCCAGATGGGAAAAAAAAAAAAAAAAGGAGGGTTTTCCCACCTGTATGGAAATGTGTGGGACATATGCAGCTCTTTCTTTTCAAGCTGCTCATTTATCACTTCTCAGGGCCTTGGGTAATTAATTAGGAGGGCTTTTTCCTAACTAAACACTGCTGATGGTTCTCTGTGCACGCTTATCAAGAGTGGCTGAGCAGAGAAATTGTAGAATCATAGAAAGGTTTGGGTTGCAAGGCACCTTAAAGATCATCCAGTTCCAACCCCACTACCATGGGCAGGGGCACCTTCCACTAGACCAGGCTGCTCCAGGCCCTGTCCATCTGACATAATTGTGCTGGGTTAGAAAGTGTCTGATCTGCAAACGAGGCACAGGGTTTGTTTGTGTTTCGTGTTAATGTGGCCCTCAGACATTTGTCACTCCACTGTGCATTATTGCACATGCCTGACACGATGCATCTGAGCTGCAGAAACCTCATCACGGCTGCTGGGTCACCCTCTGTAGACTTCTTTGAGCCAGCTGACTTCATATCATTAAAGTCAATAGGGTAATGTAAAGAGATAAGGTTTCAGTCAACGTATTTGTCCTCAGCCCTAATGAAAACACAGTGGTGCTACATTTATAGCTCCAGAAACCACAGTCTCAAATTCTATATGCCCTGGAGAGACCTTATCTGCAACCCAGGAAGCAGAGATAGAAATCACATTTAGAGATTAACTTCCCCTTGTGCAGGATCTCAGGCGGCTGTTGAGTTTTCGGCTCAGCCCAAGGCCATTGGTGCTCCATGGCCATGGGGGGATCATACCCAAGAGGCTATTTTAAGATCGTGGTGGCTCTGCCATCAGCCTCCACAGCAAAGCCCTGGGCAAAGAATCATAGAATTGTTTTGGTTGAGCTATATGAAGCTCAGTTGTTAACTACATGAAGCTCAATTGTTAATGCAGCACTGCCAGGTCACCACTGAGCTGTGTACCTCAGCACCGCATTTACGCAGCTTCTAAACCCTTCCAGGGATGGGGGCTCTGGCACTGACCTGGGCAGCCTGTTAAGCCTGAGCTTAACAACCCTTTGGGGGAAGAAATAATTTCTCATGTCCAACCTAGACTTCCCCTGGCACAACTTGAGGCTGCTTCCTCTTGTTCTATTATATGCTCCTTGGGAGAAGAAACTGACCCTCACACTCTGATTCCCAGGAGCACTCATGGGCATTTGGGCTATCAGCCTTACATGCTGCACTGCAGAAAGATGTGTTTCTGGGGATGGGGACATCATCTGAGATGGAGCTGGAGCACTTCTGGTGCTTTGAGGTTGTCCACCCTCACGTGAGCGTTCCTGGTCTCCAGATACACTTGTGTTCTCATCTTACTCATTGGTCCTGAAAGGCCACCAGAAGTTCTCCTTGGAGCCTTTTCTTCTACAGGCTGAACAATCCCAAGTCTTTCAGCTTGTCCTCACAGCAGAGGGCTTCCAGCCCTCAGATCATTGTTGTGGCCCCTTCTGGTCCCATTCCAACAAGTTCACATCCTTCTGGTGCTGAAGGCTCCAGAGCTGATCATAGTACACTTGGCTCTGAGAGCACCCAGGAGCGCTTTGGACGAATCCTCCGCTCACACATCTGCATTCCCTCAATATTCCCACTGTAGCCCATATCTGGAGGCTCCAAGGCAGCATAGGGGCTGGAATAAACTCCACACTCCTTTTCCCCCTTGGCTTCAAACTGGGAGCAATCACAGTGGCTGCCATCACCTGTTACCAAGATCAGACAGCCTGGCTGATGGACCCACACAGCCAAGGATCAATTCCTCCAGCTCACATGGAGCCCCATGCTGAGGGTGCCGCAGAGCGTGGAGTGGTTTCCACCACTCACTTGGCCATGTGGAGAGGCTGTCGAGGTAGCAAAAAAATGAGAACTGGTGAGTTGGATGGAGCATTCCTGCTGTGACTTGGTTTGGCTTTCAAGCTTGACAGCTTCTTGTATTTCCATGAGGTTGGCAGAGCTTGTGCTGTGACCTGATCTCTAGCTCGGCAGGAGATACAGGATTCACTCCCCATCACCCATCACGAACCAGGGGTGCCTTTTCCCACTTTCTTATTTTCTCTGGTTCACAAGGGGTCAGTTTGTCTACAACTGAAAATTCAAGCATCAAAAGCCCCAAATTCAGGTTTTCAAAGCTTTACAGAAGCAAAGTGTTCCAGCTGAAATATGAAGGTTGCTGAGTGTAGCACAATGAAAATGCAGGTGCCCCATGCCATAGCATGAACCAGAGAATCCCAGCGTGGTGGGGGTTGGAAGTGACCTCTGGAGACCATCTAGTCCAACCTCCCTGTCAAAGCAGGGTGACCCATAGCAGTTTGCCCAGGATCACAATATTAAGGCAGATTTGGAATCTCTTCAGAGAAGTAAACTCCACAGCCTCTCTGGGAAGCCTCCTCCAGGGCTCCATCTCTCTCACATCAAAGAAGTTTCTCCTCCTGTTCAGATGGAACTTTCTGGGTTCCAGTTTGTGCCTGTTGCCCATTGTTCTGTCACTGAGAAGATTTTTGCCTCTTGTCCCCCACCTTTTAGCTATTGATCAGCATTGGGAAGGTCCCCTCTCGGTCTGCTCTTCTCCAGGCTAAACTCTCCCAGGTCTCTCACTTTCCTCCTCAGAGAGAGGACAGATCTCATGAGCAGGCTGCATCCAGCCTGCACCCCACTCACAGGCAGGAGTGCATTGCTGGAGGCATGACTGCTCCCTTTCCTTCAGTAAATATGACCGAACCCAAAGTCACAGCAGTGGTCACTTCTCTGTGCCATCTCTTTGCAGCTCCGGCTTCCAAGGCAGAGAAATTTAGGGACAGCTGGGACACATTTTTCCACAATCAGAGGCACTGATGGAGCGTGGCTTCCTACACCTTGTCCCCTGACTCCTCGCTGCGGGTTGACTTCCTTCTGCTGGGCCCCAGCATCTCTTTGCGCTCTCTATCCAGCAACCCCGCGAGACTCCAGCCCCAATTTGGTTTAAATCAGCCGTAAGTTCAGAAGTCACCAGAGGAGGCTTCACAGACACGTGTGGCTGCAAATTGTCCATTTCCTTGGGATAAAGAGCTTAAAGGAAAACCCCCCCAGTATTTTCTTTCTGCTTGCTCATGAGCTGCTTTGGGCTGTGGGATATTGAGGCTTGTAGTGGATGTGCTGACATCTAAAGGCAGCTGCCAACATCTGAGCTGCTTTTACCTCGGTCCTCTATGTCCTTTGGGGAAAAGCAATAGCCAGGAGTGAATATGGACCTCAGATGGGTGACCATCTTAACCTCATCTTGAACACTGCGTTCAGTTTTGGGCTCCCCAGTTTAAGAGGGACAGGGATCTCTTGAAGAGGGTCCAGCAGAAGGCTATGAGGATGGTTAGGGGACTGGAGGGCATGGCTTATGATGAGAGACTGAGGGACCTGGGGCTGTTTAGTCTGGAGAAGACTGAGAGGGGATTTAATAAATCTTTATAAACACCTGAGGGCTGGGGGGTCAGGAGGGCAGGGACAGGCTCTGCTCACCTGCTCCCTGGGATAGGACAAGGGGCAATTCTGCAGCACAGGAGGTTCCACCTCAACACAAGGGGGGACTTCTTTACCGTAAGCGTCACAGAGCACTGGCACAGGCTCCCCAGAGCTCTCCTTCTCTGGAGACTTTCAAGGCCTGTCTGGATGCATTCCTCTGTGGTCTGTGCTAGATTGTATGGTCCTGCTCTGGCAGGGGCATTGGACTTGATCTCCTCGGGTCCCTTCCAACCCCTAACAACCTGTGATCCTGTGACCACAGTGGTTGGTGCTGGATTGGGATGTCTGGTGCCAAAATCAGAGGCAGAGGTGTTCCTAAGCTAAGTTCTTTACTCTGAGAGTGGTGTAAAGCTGAAACAGGTTGCCCAGGGAGGCCTCATCCCTGGTGACATTCAAGGTTAGGCTTGATGGAGCTCAGAGGTACCTGCCCTACTTGGGGATGTTCCTGCTTACTGAAAGAAGGTTGAATGAGCTGACTCTTAGAGGTCACTTCAGGCCAAACCAGTCTGTGATTCTACAGTTCTACATACTTTGGAAAAAGCAATTTCTAGAGCTGGCATGCTGCTCAACCTCTTAAAGCAAAACATCATCATGGCCTGTAATCAGAAGTACAGAGCAGTCAGGCTGAGCTCAAAGCTCTCCCTATCACTCATGGAGGCATCTGGGCTGAGGACACCATTGTGTCCAGCACCAGAGAGCCCACAGAGCTGTTTCCTGACAGATAAAGAAGCAATAATTTGAATCCATTCACTTTATCACTAATTAGCACTTCCAGGACTGAGTGTGGGGCTCTTATCAGCTTAATCATCTGGGACTGTGATTAGAGCATGACTGGATGGAAAACATCTTTCCAATGCCTTTAATGAACTTTCACACCATGTTCTTCTTTCTTTCTTTCTTTCTTTCTTTCTTTCTTTCTTTCTTTCTTTCTTTCTTTCTTTCTTTCTTTCTTTCTTTCTTTCTTTCTTTCTTTCTTTCTTTCTTTCTTTCTTTCTTTCTTTCTTTCTTTCTTTCTTTCTTTCTTTCTTTCTTTCTTTCTTTCTTTCTTTCTTTCTTTCTTTCTTTCTTTCTTTCTTTCTTTCTTTCTTTCTTTCTTTCTTTCTTTCTTTCTTTCTTTCTTTCTTTCTTTCTTTCTTTCTTTCTTTCTTTCTTTCTTTCTTTTCTTAAAAGCACTAAAAAGGTGATGGGAGAGTTTCCAGTGCACTAGAGGTGATGCTGGTTCACAAAGTATCATGAGGAGATGCATTTCCTCAGCCAAGCACCCAAAGGTGCTACTGGCACCCTCCTGTGTTGCATTGCTGCTGCATCTCTCCATGATCTTGGTCATTTCAATGGACAAGGTGGATTGGACTTCATGAGATGAACCAGAGTAAAACAGCACTCGTCTGATGAAAATATCTTGAATATTTAACTAAAAGCTGGAATATTTAGCCAGTGGAGCCCTTTCTGCATTCAAGGGTTATTTAAGCAGGCTTGGAACCAGAAAATGTTGGGTCTTTGCCAGCTCCTGCTCGGCTGTGAAACTTCTCAGCATTTAGCCCCACATCATCATAGTAGGAAGGGAGGACTTTTGGTGCTGGAAAATGCTGGGAAGGTCCCTGTGTGCACCAGGGCTGGAGCCCCACCAGAGCCACAGAAAACAGGAATGGAGTGATATGCTAAGCTTAGAAAACAAACTCAGAAGAAATTTAACCTGTAGTAGTTTGATAAAGATTTGGAGTTCGTTGATCCTCCATCCTTGCCTTGTCAGAGAAGTCCCATGGAGAGCAGGAGAAAATGACAACAACCAAGGGAGTTGCCATCCCTGGAGGTGTTCAAGAAAAGACTGGATGAGGCACTTAGTGCCATGGTCTAGTTGATTGGACAGGGCTGGGTGATAGGTTGGACTGGATGAGCTTGGAGCTCTATTCCAACCTGGTTGATTCTATGATTCTATGAAACAAGACATGGAGGAGTCAATGAAGAAACATAACTTTTGCACAACAAACACTCCATTGATGGACTGCTGAACTCCACACAGCAGCCCAGGTTCTCCAACACAACCAAGAGCTCAGTGCCTGCCATGCTTGCTTGGGAGTGATGGCTTTTGGACCAGAAAACGAGTTTGTTGCTCACCTCCCACAGAGGTTGTCTGTGTGATGATACCACCACCAGTAGGTCTGGTAGGAGACTGCTTGCACTGAGCATCAACTCCAGTTCCATTGCACCTGAGGTCCTGTTTTTGGACAGTTTAGTCTATCTGGAGGAGAGCTGGTAAGATACTACTGGCATCAATTACAAACTCAAGTATCCTCACACCTAAAGTTCTGATTTTGGTCAGTCCAGTCTATCTGGAGCCTATAAGGCACAAGCTACTCCCATCAGGCAACTGAAGGGTTAAAAGAAGGAGAAAGCCTTTGAAGCAAAATTGCTGATGGGCTTGAAGGAATCCTTTGAGGATGGAAGACAGAAACCAGTTCCTATAAAAATGTTTTTCAATATATTTTACAGACTGAGCCCGTTTATACAAGCACCAAAGCTGCCGTGTGGGATGAAAGCCTCTGTCTAGCTGGTCCAGCATCCTGTCTCCAAGAGCAGCCAACGCCGGATGCTGCAGAGGAAGGTATAAAAACAATGGAGTAGTCAGACAGGGGATAATCCAGCCTCTTTCATCCAGACCTCTAAGAAAGATTAGTTTATATCCAGCAACCCAAGATGAAATGTACTTTAATAGTTTGCCTGGTTTTCTTTCCTGACAGATCTCTGTATTCCTGCCACGGCATTTTCCATTCCCATTTCGGAATCATGACTCGGGGGGTCACAAAGTAACGATTCACTGTTTGATTTTTGGGGGGGAAGCCTGGCAGTTCTGGTGCAAAGGGTGGAAGAAATGTTTGCCTGCAGGAGTCTGATGGGTGACGCTGTGGGTTTTAACCCGGATAAAAATAGGAACTGGTTAGTTTCCAAAAGGGAAAAATAAACTGCTAAGTTTCCACTGACTTGGAGTTGCAAAAATGCGTCTTGGATTTTGGAGCACTTGGTAAAATATTGTGGTTTAGGCTCGGTAAATAGCAGAGAGCATTGGTTTAGAAATAGCAGTGTAAATACACAGCTTAATGGGGTGGTTTGTTCCAGGTTCTTTTTTGGGTTGTAGACTCACCAACTTGTTTTAGTTTACGTCCAGCTTGTGTTGCAGTTTTAAGGGCAGCCCGGGGCTGATGATGCACTTCAGATGCTCACCTGCCACCCAAAAATGAGCACCATTGATCCATATAAAAAGATATATCAAAGAGGATGCAAATGAACACCCCAGAACCAAAATCAACCCAAACTAAGCACAATGTTGTAATTATAAAAGGGTCAAAGTGTGAGTCTTTGAACATCATCTTGACTACAGACCTCTGCCAACACCAGGAGCCTCACTCCCACTGCTGTGGTCAGACAGATTAGGGAAGCTCCCTGAAGAAAAGCACAGGGGAAAAATAAACAAGAAGAGTTTGGGGTCATCTCTTCTGGCAGCCCTGTCATGCAGCTCTGAGGGCTCTGTTACCAGAAAGTTTTTGTATTAAAGTCTAAGATCCAATCTCAGAACCAAATTGCCCTCCAACAAGTGCTGGATGGTGCACAGGGACACTTTCCACTAGACTAGGCTGCTCGGGACCCCATCCAATCTGGCCTTGAACACCTCCAGGGAGGGAGCATCCACAACCTCCCTGGGCAACCTGTGCCACTGTCTCACCACCCTCACTGTAAGGAATTTATTCCTAACATCCAGTCTAAATCTCCCCTCTTCCAGCTTAAAGCTATTCCCTCTTATCCCATCACTACAATGCTGGATATGCTTAGACTACTGGGTGATGCCCACTTCAAGGGTGCCCACCTGAAGCCTACAGCTTCAGAGACCTACCTGCTGCCAAGGACTCTTCTTTGCCACCAGCTGCAAACTCCACACCAATGCAACCTTCCCTCAATGCTGAGCTGCAGCTGAGGAGAGTCATCTGCAGAAGTCCTTGTGGGGGTGAAGACAGCTATATACGGATTCTGGGCTGTTACCCAGAGTGATTATCTCAAAACCTTTCCAAGTGGTGCCTCTCCTATCTCAGCACGTCTGCCGAAGCAGATCTGAGAGGTGTTGGGATGCTGCAAAGGTGGGTGGGCATGGTGTGTTCCACAGGGTGTCCCCAGGGGCCGTGGGAAATTAGAGCAGGGCAGCTCTTTCTTTGCTGTTAGAAACAGGCTTGTGTCCCATGCCACTGGGGAGACATGGAGTGGGCAACCAGTGGCTGCATCCTAGGATATTCTTCTGCCTCTTTGAGGCCTCCAAGGCACACCACTGAGACTGAGATGAGACAGGAAACTAGATGATGGAGCACACTCACTGTACAAAGCCCAAAGAGCTGCATTCAACACCAGGCATGAAGCTTTTTTTGCAGAGGAGATCCACCACCAGCACCATCCACAGCAGCTGGCCTCCACCAGGGTGGTGGAAACTCATCTCACCATGATGCTCAGTGCACGAATCTCACTTCTCCTCCAGCTCCAGCTCTGCTTTGCCACTAGATGGCACAGGTCATTGAGAAATGCTTTATTTTATCAATATTCATTCTTATCCCAGAGCCAAAGCCAAGCAGCAGCTCAAGTCTCTGTTTTGGTGGTGGCCACAGACACCTACAAGCTTGTTGCAAGGAAGGGATGGGGACCATCATCCTGTTTAGCCAGAGGATGAATGGCTCAGGAACCTGTCTAGTGCCTCAGGTTCACCATCCTGCTATCTTACTTCCAGTAACCTCTGTTGCCTGCTCTGGTAATGAAATATATCTGTGGAGCTGCCAGCCAGTAAACCCCAGCTCATATATTACAAAGAACTTCTAAAATTATTTTTCATGGTGTAAAAAAATTCCCAGATTAACAGGTGAGTACCAAGCTGGTCACACTTTCCTTTTCTTTCCTTTCTTCTCCCCCTCCCCATCCCCCCAATAATCTTCTATTAATTCTATGTAGTGGAGGTTTCACATACACAAATCAAACCCAGCGTTAGACTCCTTCATGCCCAAGTCACACCTGAGTCAATACCTCCTGATAGCAAAGGGGAGTAGAATTGAAGGACTCTGCTCTGAAAAGCAAAACCAACCAACCACCAGCAACCACAAAACCCTGGATATCCAAGCTGGTACCTACAAAAAGTGAGCCCTGGCAGTAGTATTTCTCAGTAGTATCAGCCTGGATTTCAAACCAGTTCCCCCTCGCCCTGCTTACAGCCCCTCCCCAGCTCCCAAAGACTTTGGGATCAAGTTTTACCAGCAGGAACATTTATGGAGAGTGAATTTCAAAGCCATATGGGCTCGTGGAAAATTAATTTCAAAGCATATGCCTGAGCACTTGCAAGCTTCCAAGTGTTCATCAGATTAGGGATCACTGCTTCCCACATGGCCTCACTCAGCCGAACACTAACAGCTCCCCAAAATAATTCTTGAAGCTTCAGACAGCTTAAAGATGCAACATAATCTCAGATCACCCTGAACACTGAGGGATGATGACAATTGGGAGTGAGTGGGGTGTGAAAATAGCCTAAACTTGGTAAGTCATGGAATTGGAAAAGACCTCTAAGACCATCAAGCCCAACCTTCAACCTAAGCCATTTGTGGCTATTAAACCATGTCCTTAAGTGCTGTGTTCTCATGTTTTTTGGACACCTCTGGAGATGGTGACTCCACCACCTCCCTGGGAAGCCTGTTCCAACTCCTGGACACTCTTTTAGTAGAGAGATGTTTCCTAATATCCAACCTAAACCTCCCCTGGTACAATCTGAGGCCATTTCCTCTCATTCTATCACTAGATACTAGGAAGAGACCAATGCCCACCTTTCTACAACCTCATGATGATGTGGCTATCTGTCACCTGCTTCCATCCTTTGGTCCAGGGCACACAGATGAGCAAAGGTTTGAGGATTCTGCAAACTCTGGAAAGCAACAAGAAGGTTGTTTCAGACACCTGAAGAAGGATGTGGTCAGATAACCCGGCCCCAGAAGTAGAAGCTGTGCCATGTTCAAAGTGCAAATCCTCTTCAATATAAAAGAGCTTGGATCAAATATGTTTCAGCTTAGCGTTGGGTTTGGGGTTTGTTTTGCTTTTTAATAACCCTCCTGCCAATAACATCTAATGCTGCATGAGAAATGTTTGTGGCATTAATTGCAATTAGAAAAAAAAAAAGTGAGCCAGCAGTCCAAACCAAAGTCTGCCTGGAAAGGCTTTAAAGGAGAAAATGAATAAAATGGTTCACAGGCTGCTCTGGTTCCTTTTTGTGCCTGCCCGTGGAAAACATTAAACACGGTCACCAAGCAGACAAGGGTCCCAGCAGCACCTCCTGCCAGGGAGGGAGGAGAGCATCCTACAAGGACAGGCTGAGAGAGTTGCCAGCGCCAGAACGAGAGGACACAGCCTCAGGCTGTGCCAGGGGAAATTTAGGCTGGAGGTGAGGAGAAAGTTCTTCACTGAGAGAGTCATTGGACACTGGAATGGGCTGCCCGGGGAGGTGGTGGAGTCGCCGTCCCTGGAGCTGTTCAAGGCAGGATTGGACGTGGCACTTGGTGCCATGGTCTAGCCTCGAGCTCTGTGGTAAAGGGTTGGACTTGATGATCTATGAGGTCTCTTCCAACCCTGATGATTCTGTGATGCTGTGATAGTTGTAGTCATCCAGCATGGAGAAGAGAAGGCTCTAGGGAGACCTTCTGGTGGCCTTTCAGTACTTAGAGGGGCTGAGAAAATAGCTGGAGACAGAGCAAGGGCAGTTGTGAGAGGACGTTAGGAGGAAGTTGTTGCCAGAGAGAGTGATTGGCATTGGAATGGGCTGCCCAAGGAGGTGGTGGAGTCACCATCCCTGCAGGTGTTCAAGACAAGACTGGATGAGGCACTTAGTGCCATGGTCTGGTTGACTGGATAGGGCTGGGTGCTAGGTTGGACTGGATGATCTTGGAGGTCTCTTCCAGCCTGGTTTATTCTATGATTCCATGACAAGGAGTGATGGTTTGGACTAAAAGAGGAGAGGTTTAGACTGCAGAGAAGGAACAAAGATAAGGAGGGTGTGTTCCTCAAGGGGTAACTCTTGCTTCACCTGCCCCTCCAGCAACATTTTCACAATAGTGGAATTGCACAGATGGGAAACCATAGAACCGTAGAATCAACCAGCTTGAAAGATGAGAAAAACCAAAGTATGGAGAACTAGAAATTATGTCAGAAATTCAGACATACAGAACCGTTTAGGTTGGAAAAGACCTTTAAGATCATTGAGTCCCACCTTAAACTATCACTGCCAAGTTACCACTAAACCACGTTCCTCAGCAACACATCTACACAGCTTTGAAACCCTTTCGGGGATGAGGACTCTATCACTGCCCTGGGCAGCCTGAGACAGCCTTGACAACCTTTTTGGGAGAGAACTTGTTCATCAAGTCCAATCTAAACCTCCTCTGGTGCTACTTGAGGCCATTTCCCCTTGTGCTATCACTTGTTCCTTTCAGAAAAGACTGACCCTCACCTGGCTCCAACTTCCTTTGGGAGAGTTGTAGACAATGAGGAGTTTCCCATGGAGTTGGTACACCAATTATCTGTACCACAAGACCTGATTCAAACTCCTAAGACCTCAGTGATCACAAACACCCATATCTCAACCACCTCAAGGGGAAACTGAGGCATGTGAAAGCAAAGTGACTCCCTCCCGGTCCCCCAAGCCCCAAAACATGGCAGAGCCCAGCCCAGGGATCAGCCCCATCACCTTCCCTGCAGCCAAGTTCTAATTGTTTAGAGGCTTAATAAGTTGTAACTTAAAACTAGTTTATGGCTGTACATAGCCCAAAAAAATAAAACAAGGTCCTGTCGTAAAGTATTTATTACACTTCCTTTGGAAACGATGACAGTCCTCCAGTGAATGTTTTTATTGTTATTCATCATCTTTCGAGAGGGTTAGACAGCTCTGAAATACAGCTTTAATATGAGAGCCAAATGAGAAAGTGCAGATTTAAGGGAAACCTCGGCAGATCAGGTTTCACTCAGTGCCTGCAGCACTTACAACATGTGTTTCTGATCTGCAGCTCCACTTTGTTGTACCCAAACTGAAACTGCATTAAATTTGCTTTGCAGGAATTGCACAAGGAGGAGAAAGGCACACAAAAATGGGCTCCTTTTACATGGGATCATAGAATCATTTTGGTTGGAAAAGACCTCGAAGGTCATCCAGTCAGACCATCAACCTAAGACCACCATGGTCATTAAACCACGACCTGAAGTGCCGTGTCCACACTCACGTGTGGTTCCCTCCTAATCCATCCTCTGAAGCTGGAAACGAGGTTAATCCTGCTGCAGGCTGCAACATTGCTCCAGAAACAAGACAAGCAGAATTGGTTTCCAATCTTACTGAGTTTGTGGTTTGAGTAAACAAAACTAAGGATGTGATTGGAAAGGGTAAAAAATATGCTCGGTACCTGCAGGGTGATGCTGCAGGTGAAGCCTTTAAGTAGCTGCTCTGCTTGGAAAAATACACTACATTTTCTTCCCTTGATCAAAACACTCTTGTGCATGCACAGCCTCTGTCACCCTGCCCACAAGTGGCATCTTGGAGCCCAAAGCCCAGGAGAATGGACTCACCTCTCACAAATCCCTTCTGCCTCATCACACCAGCTCTTGAGAAAACAGGGCTAGAATGGAGGAAACCTCATGACAACTCAGAGAATATCTTTGGGCTTAAGAAGCCATGACATCCTATGCCTGTTAGTTAATTACACCTGTTAATAAAGGAGCCTGTACCTGAGACACCAGCTGCTTTGCCAAGCTTGCCCTGGCTGAAACAAGCTTGCCCTGGATCAAAATATGGAAAAAGGCAGTTATGCAGCTCCAATGAGAAACAGTCACTGAATCCTATTGGATTTTATCTCCTCCTTCCTCTACAGCATCCCCACCAAAGGCTGGAATGAGGATGCACTGTGCTCTCCCACAGACTGCCTCTGCTGCCCACTCCAGTGGGGTGGGGATGGCAGGAGACAACAAATTCCTCCACATCACATTTCAGTCATGGACATGATGCATTTCTGAGTTTTACAGCTCCTGTAAATACTCAGCAACACAACCCTGTTACTCTTCCCCATAAAAGCCTCAGTTGAGTTCCATTGAAAGAGCTATGCTCAGAGCAGCTAAACTCAACCAGTTTTCATTATATGGCCTGGCCAGGTAAATACAGACCTGTATCTCCACCTGTAGTTTGGATAGAAGATTCCTTGGGTGACAAGGGGAGAGAGAAGAAAAATAAACCTATATAACCTAAAGAGTTTTGCTTGTAGGACTGCAGGGCAGTGATTGGGCAACATGGCAATCAGATCACCTTGGGTACCACTGCACCCCAAACACATCGCCCTGGGTACCACAGCATCCCAACAGGATCATCCTGGGTAGCACTGCATCCCAATTGCCTTCCCCTGAGTAGTGTTGCATCCAAACCACATCACATCCACATCCCAACATCATCACCCTAGGTACCACCATATGCCCACAGCATTACCCTAGGTACTACTGTATCCCAACAGCATCACCCTGGATACCAGCACATCTCAACAGCTACCACCCTGGGGACCTCCACAGCCCAACAGCATCATCCTAGCTACCACCACATCCCAACACACATCCTTCTGGCAACCCCCTTCCTGCTCCACCCTCCCACAAGCCATGATCTCCTTTGTCTGGTTTAACAAAGGCTCATCCCTGCGGATGCTGGGAGAGGAGGGAGGCTTCCCCATGCTCTGGGCAGCAGATGTCGGGGAGCTGGGCAGCCCGTTGTCTGTTTTCACTTTGTTTAACAGCTGCCCTTTGGATCCTGCTACTTTGCAGGCTGCAGACGATGAGGCCATCGCAGGAAATGCAGTCAAACATTTACCTACTCCACTTTGATTTAAAACAGCTTGAGGAGGGCTGAAAGCCTGTATGTCAACATCGAGCTAATCCAACCTTTCCTCCTGACAGAGAGCGCAGACACTGAAGAGTTAATGAAAACAACTCCTCTGCCCTAAAGAAATCAGAGTTCGAATGCAGAGTCACCCTGGCTTCGTGCTTGCACGGAATTGTTTAAACACTTGATTTTAACCCAAACAAACACACTCAGTGCTCCAAACAGGGACAAGGGTGTTGCCTGCTGCTGGGCCACCAAAACCAAGGCATCCACCTCAAGACAGCCTCTGCAGTCGTGGGCAGCAGACAGCACCCCGAACCAAATAGCATTTCTGTGGCTCCATTCCACACCAGCTCTGGCTTTGTTTCCTTTTGTTTTTAAAGCTAGAAATGCAAAGAAAAAGGCTGTCTAGAGCTGGCCCAGAGTCCTGCTGCCCTGTCGAAACGATGCAGCTAATTCAGAGCTACCCTGGAGACATCTGCAAGACGAGACATTCCCCGATGACTTCTCTGCCCAGGATGGTCCCAGCCCCAGTAACCTGCTGAGAATCGCTGACCTAACGCCCCAGCCGACGATTTCCACAGGTTTTTGGGGGGGGAAGAGAAGGGAGGAGGGACTCCTCTCCTTGACCTCAGGACTGGGATGCTCAGAGGGCAGGTCTCGCCTCCCATCTGGGCTGCAAGCTCAGAGCGGAGCCAGTCGGTCTGACGACCACTGGCTCTTCCTGGCTTATAAATGCTGAGAACATCAGATAATCCGGGGAGGTCGGGGTCAGCCGCAGTGACTGCTTTATCCTGGCCGTGGAGGAGCTCTGCATGTGTCCGGGTACCCTTTTTATACTTGATATTATCTTAAAAATACCTCCTTTATTAGCATTTCTCACAGCAGACCTGCTGAAGCCCGAAGGGAAAACGCTAGAGATCAGCCAGCCCCAACCCAGGAGAGTTCCACATCATTTCTGACTGCACACAACAGCAGAAACCCTGCCTCCCATCTCCCACCCCCCTTGCTCCCCACTCCTCTTTGCAAACAATAAATTGCTCATAAAATCCCAGGTCAGGGCCCTTGGCTCATCTCATCTTCCCTGCTTCACGTTGCAGAATGACTCTGTTCTGTGACATCCTCTCTGCTGCATGCAGAAGGCCAAGCTCTGCTGAGCCTGCTAACTGCTTGCTTGAAGCTCTCTTTCCATATAGCACACACAGCTTTGCTGCTGTAGCTTTACTGGCAGTTCCTCCATCAGTGATGGTCTACAGCCAGAGGTTTCAAAGGGACTTTTCCAGGGAGCAGATGAAATGGTGAAGCTCTTTGCCCCAGGTGATGTGGATTTCACACATCCTTGTTTCATGGGAAGAACAATTGTGATTTTAAGTTTTTACAGCCTCTTGTCCTAGTTTAAAAACCCTAATGTGGACAGCTCTGCAGTGCTCGGGATGGATCTTTTCTGGGAACAACCTGGCTTGTTCTGCATGGTTGGTGAGCTTTAATGAACTTCTCCTGGTAGTATGGGAGCCATAGCTTTAAACTTTGCATTTGGTAGAGAAGCTTTTTGACAAAATCCATTGCTCTTGTAACGTTAAAAGGAAAAAAAGTCTCTAGACCATCCCTAGCAGCATGGAAACAAATGTTCAAGCCTTGAAAATTCTTTACAAACCCTCAGAATTCTTATTCTGCAGCCATTTCACCTTCTTCTAGCCTTTAGGAAGAGGTTAGACCTCAACAAGTTTTAACTCTGAACTCAGTTTTCCTCCAGCCTGCACCGAAGCACTGGTGTGGAGTTCACTGCTGTCAGCGCACTCTGTCTCCAGAAGGGTGGACATGATGCTCCTGCTCTTGTATCCTGCTTGTTCAGAGGAACTAGAACCAAACACCAACTGGTTTTCCCTGTTGGGAGTCACGAGTCATTGGGTGCCACATATGGAAACAGTCAGACCACCCCAAAACCACTCAGTTTAGAAACTACTGAAAAGAGAACAAGGGTTCTGGGAAGGGCAAGTTGGCCTCTGGGTTCAGAGTCAGTCCAGCACCCAGAGCTCACATCCTGGTATTTTCAGTTTTCCCTGAAAACAGGTAGAACAAAAAGGTTTCAATTTTCTAAATGGCAGCTGCCCTCTCACAAGAGCTTTTCCAAGAATCACTTGGTGAAAACTAATCCTCACATGGTCTGCAAACCTCCTGAGAGAGCAGGTGATGGGCAGGGAGAAGACAACCCCCGAGCCGTGAGTTGGGTTGCTGTGGCTTGTCCCCTTCCCAGCACCCATCTGGTTAATTCTTCTGTGCCACCTCTCACCCAGGGTTACCCCAGGGAAGTTGGAGCAGAGCTGAGCTCTCCCACGTGGCTTGGGCACCATCACAGGCATTACTTCCCTCCCACGAGCCCAGATACTGGGCTGATAAGACCCAATTTTGAAGCATTTATGGTATGTAAAAGCAAAAGACACATTTACAAGAGGAAAAGTCAGGACTGCTCAAATAAAGAGTGATAGAAAAAGCTGAGCTGCAGAGAAATTTAGGGTGTCTGGGGAAGGAGGCAGGCTCCACAGTGTTGAAACACCCAGATACCACCCAAGTGGTACCCAGGCCCTGCAGAGACAGAAACCCTCCATGTCTCCCCATATACCACATTTGGGGAGTTCAACCTCAACAACAAGCCAAGATTCAGCACAGACACACTGCTCATCAGCTGCCTGTCTGATTCTCCTGCTTTTCAGGCAATTAAAGGTCTTTGTTTGCATCATTTTCCCTGAGATAAGTAAGAGCAGAGCTGCGTGGGCTCCTCCTGGGCTCCACAGCCGGTGGGAGAGCAACTGGCTTTTGTTTCCAGGCTCTCACATGCACCAGCTGCCTGCACGCATATTTACTTCTTCAAAAAGCATTTTTTTCCCCCTGTAACTTGGCACAAACCCCCAATTGCCACAGTATTTTCCCTTCTTTAAATAAACAGAGGGTAATGTGCCATAATTACGTCCCGTGGCTGGAAACTTAAAACGACCAAACACAGACTTTGGGGTATTTGTCACGTCGGCTGCAGAACAGCTTCAAATCTCACATGGAGCAGCCAACGTGCTGTACCCTCAGAGAGGTGTATCCTGTTGGGGTTTTTTCTCCTTTAAAAGAAATTATTCTTAAAGAAACAGTAGCTGGGTTGCTTTGTATGGATGCAACACATCTCCGACGGCAGCAGTTTTTATGCCGTGGAATAAAGCAGCCCCTGTTGGGCACAGAACCCTCATCTCAGAATCCCACCGTGGTGGGAGTTGGAAAGGACCTCCGGAGATCAGGGACCTGCTGTAGCAGGTTTGCCTAGATCAGGTTGCACAGGAACGTGCCCAGGCAAGGTTTGGAATCTCTCCAGAGAAGGAGGTTCCACAGCCTCTGTGGGCAGCCTGCTACAGGGCTCTGGCACCCTTAAAGCAAAGTTTTTCCCTTTAGTTCAACTGAAAATGCCTCTTCAGGCATTTCTGGTGTTAAAGCCTCATCTTTGCAGCAGGCTGCAATCCGCATTCATGAGCAGCAGGAAGGACTTTCTCCCTAAAAATCCCCTTTCTGCTGAGGATTATCTCCCTGCCCATCACTTTGGTCACAGCAGACCAAGATGTGGCTCCTCAGCGACACAGCACCAGCTTGGCTTGTGACTTGTGATGGAGGATCCCAAGGCTGCATCCTTTGCTCCAGCTGCTTGCTGGAAGCAGATGGCAGAGTATTTTGCATTTCCATTCAAGCCAGGCGTGAAGGAGAGCGTGTACTTCACTAACAAGAGATGATCAGCTACTATTTATCTTACACGGGTGACTTCATTGTAGAAATAGCACCAAAGAGAGCTCTCAAACCTATTCCTCAGCATGCCACTTCCTAAAAAGCACTTGGGAAAAGAGCAGAGCTTGGAAAACCAAAGGTGAAAAAGTTACAGACCTGGATGTTCTCACAGAGTGTTGTTTTACCAATTTCAGACTTTTTTGTGGTGTGTATTCTAATAGGAATTACAGAAGATGACATCACTGCTATTTAAGACTCTTTTTCTTGCATATTATAATAGGAAATATAGAAGCTGACAGCAGCACTCTTTAAAACTTTTCTCTTTTTTTACATTAAAATAAGAATTATAGAGGTAACATCATCATTATTTAACACTTTGTGTGTGCATTAGAATAGCAAAAGTAGAAGTTGACTTCACCATTTAAGACTTTTTTTGTGTGTGTGTATTAAAATAGGAAATGTAGAAGTGGACTTCAACACAGAAGCTGACTGCATCACACAGAAGCTGATTACATCACCACAGAAACTGACTGCATCATCACAGAAGCTGATTGCATCACACAGAAGTTGACTGCATCACCACAGAAGGTGACTGCATCACCACAGAAAGTGACTGCATCACACAGAATCTGACTGCATCACCACAGGTGACTGCCTCACCACAGAAGCTGACTGCATCACATTTTTAAAGATGATATCATAGAATCATAGAATCAACCACGTTGGAAGAGACCTCCAAGATCATTCAGTCCAACTTAGCACCCAGCCCTAGCCAATCAACTAGACCATGGCACTAAGTGCCTCATCCAGTCTTCGCTTGAACACCTCTGTAAAGAACTTCTTCCTCACATCCAGTTTAAATCTCCCCTCTGCCAGTTTAAACCCTTTACTCCTGGTCCTGTCATTACAAGATTTTTGTAAGTAGTCCCTCTCCAGCCCTCCTGTAGGCCCCCTTCAGATACTGGAAGGCTATTACAAGGCCTCTTCTTCTCCAGGCTGAAGAGCCCCAACTCTCGTAGGCTATCCTCATAGGAGAGGTGCTCCAGCCCTCTGAGCATCTTCGTGGCCCTCCTCTGGAATCACTCCAAAGGAAGAAACCACCCCCTGGCCATGCAGGTGCAGAGATGCTCTCACCCACAGGTCACTCCATAACTCACATAAGCATTTTTAATGCTTCCTCTGAGTGCAACAGGATGGACCTGGTGGTGGATGCTGATGGATGAAGCCGTGGGCAGGAGGGAAATACCTGCTGGCGGTGCCTGGCTGAGGGCCAGTGAATGGAGCGAGGACAGACAATGTCAGGAAGTTGTTGGTAACTGACTCGGTGCTCACTAACGACCTTGGCTTCCTTTATTTCCCACCTTTCACTGCCCTGGGCCCTGTGTCCTTGCTGTGCAGCAACAGAACAACAGCAAAACCCTGGCACTGGCTGGACTTGCACTGGCAGCAAACAGCCCCCGAGACTGAGAGGAGAAGCTGTGCTAACACTTGAGAAAGCTTCCCCTGGAAAGAAAGGGTCCCTTAACAAAGGGATATGTTCTGAAAAACAGACAAAAGTGCTCAGAGCCCCAAGCAACCTGACCTGGAATGGTTCCAGGGATGGGGCATCAGCCACCACTCTGAGCGAGGAGGGACAGTGTTTAACCACGCTCATCGTGTAAAACCTTCTCTCCAGTCTGAATCTTCCTTTTTTAGCTCAAACTCATCACCACTTGCCCTGGTGCAACATGCCCTGATAAGTAGGCTGACTCCAGCTTTCTTCTCAGCCCTTTTAAGTCCTGAAAGGCCACCAGAAGGTCTCCCTGGAGCCTTCACTTCTCTGGGCTGAACAATCCCAACTCTTTCAGTCTGGCCTCACAGCAGAGGGCTTCTAGCCCTCCCAGCACTGCCATGGCCTCCTCTGGCCCTGCTCCAACAGGTCCCTGTCTCTGCTGCACTGAAGACTCCAGAGCTGGCCCCAGCATTGCAGGTGAGGTCTCAGCAGAGTGGAGCAGAGGAGCAGAATCCCCTCCACCAGTTGTGCACGCTGCTGGGCATCAGCCCAGGACATGGTCAGTTCTGGGCTGTGTGCACACAGTGCTGGCTCATGTCCACCTTTTCACCCACTGTCACTCCCAAGTCCTTCTCTGCAGGGCTTCTCTTTAGCCCTTCACCCCAAGCTTGGACTGACAGTGAGGACTGCATCCACATCTGCTTATAGACCTGATTCTATCCTTGCAGCAGAGTGATCCCCCTGTGTGAGCTCTTGAAGATGTTATCAACTCCTGCCATGGGGTGATCATGGATTATTTCAATGGTGGATAGATTAGAGCCTCCCTAAAGGCTACTGGTCTAGGTGATCTCCAGAGAGAACCTGCTGAACCTCTGCCAGGCACTGCAGGATGCTGGAAAGTTTTCTCAAGGAAATCCCCCTTGTATCACCCACAGCCATCCAGCAAAATTTGGCAGCTCCACTTCACAAGGCTAAAGGCATCACTGAGATTTAAATGAAGACATCCTTAGCTGGCCCCTTCTCTGTTTTAACTGGAAGATCCCAGCCCACTTCCACACTATAGAACCACAGTGAACTACAGGGAGCTACAGAATATTGTTATTGTCATGATGCAGGCTACAGCTGCCATTGTCACTGAAAAGATCTGAAGAAGCAAATGGGTGAAATAAAACTAGAAATGGTTCTGCTTTCTCATCTGCCACATCCCTGCAAAGGACCCTACTCCTGGAGGACCCAAAGCTTCAAAAACCAGGTTGGAAGTGTTGCGGAGGGCAGTAATAATTCGTGGCCGAGTCGAGAATTTATCAAAAATAGATATTTTTTATTTTTTACAAAACCCGCCCCCACAACTATATATACAAAGATTAATTTCGTTTAATAAACAGGTTAAGTTGCATGAGAATTCTACGAGGATACCATTAATAATCTGACTATATATATTTGGAAGTCAGTTTTTGGAAAAGGACTCTGCTATTAATTAATAGCGGTTTCTTACTAAATTAAGCTAAGCCAAATAACTCACTCAGGCTGGCTCGTGCGGTCGGTCTTCCTCCTCCAGCGGCTACAGGAGTCGTTAAGGGTCGTTAAGGGTCGTTAGGCAGACAAAGGTGTGCCTAACACCAAGGCAAGTCCTTTGGTCTCTCTGCAGTGCAGGCACAGGAGAGTGAGCGAACTCGTCCAGGCACAGGCAAAATCCAAAGCGGGAACCCCAAAGGCGGGAAGACCCCCAATATTTATACCCTTCGCTAGACAAAGGGCAGAGTTACCACACTTTAGGCGCGAAAGCGCACGGCCAATCCCGGCCTGGCTCCAGCGCGGGAACTCACGGGGCAGTCCCCGCCCCCTTCTCGGCTGCAGGGCAGGCAAGGGGGGGGGAAACCAGGCGGCTTTTCCCCTTTCCCCCCGAAGTCCGGGCAGGAGAGGAATTTAGGGGTACAGGACTCCAGGACATCCCACCCCGGTGGTAATGAGCATCTTTGTCTAGAACTTGAGTGAGAGGTGATCCCCCTTCAATTTAGGAACCTATTAATATATATATATGGCTTAGCCTTTTCCAACATTAACAATATGTAATACATTAATCGCCCCAACAATATTTAACAATACTTAACATGGCTTAACAATAGCCCAAACAGTATTAATAAAGCTACACAGTCAATTTGAAGATTGCTTTGTTCCTGGTAGAGCAACCAAGTTCATGGCAGAGCCTTGGATGCTCTGAGTCCATGGCTGGAGGTCACAGTCCGTGGGTCCGGATGCCATCATCCACTGGCCACCCCGGTGATATGACTCCATCTCTCGTGTAGCTGGTTCTCCTTTTCCCAGGTGCTGGTCAGGTGGTCAGGAACTGGTCCTCTGCCTCGGCCTTAACCTGTAAGGAGACAAGACCTGCCTCGGCCTATAAAGGCCAGGCTTGACAATTAATAATTGGGGACGATCCACCGTGCACTGATCCGGTGGCCTTTTCCATTTGCATCTAGGGCTTCCCAGGCATATAAGCCTCTGGGTTTACCCCATGCCATTGGCACTACCCCTATAGGTTGGCCTTTTGTACTGGGGCAGGTGGTCAGTGACCACGTGGCTCACCTAGGCAGCAGGTCTTTATTCTGGGGGCTTCTGTAGCTCTCCCCGTGACTGCTGACCATTAAAAGCTGCCGAGCCACTATTACACTAATTCAGTGTTTTGCCTCCCGTGTGGGAGACGAGAAAGGGTTAACCTTTCTGTCTGGGGACGAGCTGCAGTTCCCAGCGGGGGGGCTGCCGCTTCTGGGCGAGCCGCTCTGGGAGCCACCGCTGGGCTTCTCGCGGCTGCCTCTGGGTTTTGCAGCCGATTTCTGAAGGCACCGCACTAGATCCTTCAGCTGCCAGTCTGCCAGCTGCCTTAAAACAGTTTTTGGTACCCCTAAAGTCAGGGCTTGTCTATACCAGCTGTTCTTTTCTCTGGGTCTCCAGTCACTCTGTTGGTCTCTGCCCCTTTCCCTCGGGGAGAAGCCTGAAGGACCGGTCCCCCTGGGGGGGCAGTCCTGCACTGGCCGGACCTGCCTGCGCAGAGTCCTGGGATTTTCTGGGGGAGAAGCACGAGACTGTCTCTCCCCAGCCCCTTTTCCTTCAGGAGACCCAAACCCAAACTGCAGCCCGTGGGCATTCAAGTCAGTTAACAGTTCAGCCCAAGTCATTACGTGCTCTTTAGCACCGTCCTCTGAATTCTCTGCAATCACACGTTCAATTTTCTCAACATTCTTCATTAGTTGGATTTGCAGAGTTGCTGGCAAACCCTTCATAATAGGGTGCAGTCTCTCCGGGTCCACAGGGGCATAAAACGGGCAATCGTAATGTCCCTTATCATAGATAGCCTGGACACAGGCAAGTCTGCGGAGAGCAGTGATGAGCTCAGAGGAGCTGGTGACCTTTAGTTCCGTCGGCTCCCCCCGGTAGGCTGGACGGACACTGCTTGCCCAGTATGCTATCCGGGCGGTGAGGCTGTGTGTCCCCTCGGGTTCACGTGTCAGGAACACATCGTCCCCCCAGTCTCCAGCAGCTTCCTGCGAGTCTAGAAGGACCCGGTCCCCACCGGCTCGGGACACTCGATACACATAGTCAGCGACTGAGTCTCCAGGATCTCTCGCATATTTGACTTGTAAGTCACTGAGCTGTGCATCTGTAAACTGTTTTTTGATCACGGTGGTCCCTGCAGCTCCTTTCCTGCCCTTCACGGACTCAGTTCTTATAACAGGCAACACGTGCCTGTGCCCCGCGGCGCCCTCCTCACCGGAGCTCTCTTCTCCGCTAGCTACGGGAGAGTCCGGTCGGGACCTGCGCTTTCTGCGTGGCTTTGAGGCTTTCTGCCGCGCAGAGGCATGTGCAGAGGAATTCTCTGAGTCTCTGGCAGAGTCTTTTGTGCCTGGTTGCGGGGAACTCCTCTCCCCCGAAGAGCCCCTCGGGGCATTCTCTGCCTTTCTCCCCGATTCCCGCGAATCACTCCATTCAAATTCAGACACGGAGACCGAAGAGGTGGTGTCTGCAGGCGTTACAAGCCTTTCTTTCATCCGGGCAGTCAGTGCCGCGGTCAGGCTCTTTGTCTGCGCCAGCATGCTTTCCCAGATACTTTGGCATTTAGCTTTTTCGGCTAATAAGTCCTTTTCCAAGGCCTGAATTCTTTTTTCATAATTTTCAAATTCGGCCAGAGTCTGGGTCACGACTGACCCCAGAACAACAGAGAAATGCTCCATTGGAGACTCTGTAATCACAGGGTCTGAGCGCTCAGCTAATTTCTCCAGGATTTTCTCCGGATTTTTACAATTTTTCTGAGCCCAAATTAAATCAAGTCCTGTGATTAGGCATCCCTTTTCTTGTAGAAATTCTATGATTGAACTACCCTGCTCGCTGCGCCATAATGTTGCGGAGGGCAGTAATAATTCGTGGCCGAGTCGAGAATTTATCAAAAATAGATATTTTTTATTTTTTACAAAACCCGCCCCCACAACTATATATACAAAGATTAATTTCGTTTAATAAACAGGTTAAGTTGCATGAGAATTCTACGAGGATACCATTAATAATCTGACTATATATATTTGGAAGTCAGTTTTTGGAAAAGGACTCTGCTATTAATTAATAGCGGTTTCTTACTAAATTAAGCTAAGCCAAATAACTCACTCAGGCTGGCTCGTGCGGTCGGTCTTCCTCCTCCAGCGGCTACAGGAGTCGTTAAGGGTCGTTAAGGGTCGTTAGGCAGACAAAGGTGTGCCTAACACCAAGGCAAGTCCTTTGGTCTCTCTGCAGTGCAGGCACAGGAGAGTGAGCGAACTCGTCCAGGCACAGGCAAAATCCAAAGCGGGAACCCCAAAAGCGGGAAGACCCCCAATATTTATACCCTTCGCTAGACAAAGGGCAGAGTTACCACACTTTAGGCGCGAAAGCGCACGGCCAATCCCGGCCTGGCTCCAGCGCGGGAACTCACGGGGCAGTCCCCGCCCCCTTCTCGGCTGCAGGGCAGGCAAGGGGGGGGGAAACCAGGCGGCTTTTCCCCTTTCCCCCCGAAGTCCGGGCAGGAGAGGAATTTAGGGGTACAGGACTCCAGGACAGGAAGTAACACAATTACTGCAGGCTTTATGCATCCAAAGGTTTCAGAGGTCTCTCTGACTGCTGGATGACTTGGAAGTGACTTCTGGCATATTTTGGATGACCTGTTTATCCCAGAATTGGCAAGGCTACCAAGTCATTCTCCTCACCAGGCAGGCCTGGATCATGAGGACTTGGTTGGTAGGTAGGAAGGAAGGAGGTGGAAACTTTGTGTAAATAACAGCCCTCACCCCTTCCAGTTCCTTGCCTTCATTGATGGTGCCCACTCCTTGGCAGGGAGGAGGTGGGACATGGGGGTTTGGGTTTGCTTTGAAAAAAGTAAATCCCTTTTTTCAAGGGAATTACATGGCCAGAGCCTCAGATCCCTCTCCAGAGGCATGTTGTCAGTGTCAGCAACAGGCTTTAAAGAGAAACATGCCCTGTGTGTGCCAGGAATGGGTCTTCTCTAATTAACCAAGGATCCTGACCGCCTTCGCCCAGCACTTCTGGGTCTCCAGATGAGCTCTGCTCCGTCCCTCCCAGTTTCAGTGCTCCTCTGAGAGCACACACAGGCACACACCCTCCCTCATTTCCACAGAAGAGGGGTGGTGGGGCAAGGAGCTGCCATTAATGTGTTAATGGGGTGGCAATGAGGCAAAAAGGACATGCCACCGAGGTCTGCACTCAGGCATGGCCAGCACACAGAGTCCCAGGAGATCTGTGGCACAATATGCTGAGCACACACAGCATCTCAAGGTCTTCTCTGTACACATATGCTACAAGGCATCACATATACTACATTATTCTTGCAGTACACCCTAAAGATTAATTATTCACAGCGATTTGGCTTCCAAAATTTCTCCACAGCAGGCATTTACTAGCCCAGATGGATTTGCTAAGGCGCAGGAGTGCACTGAGGAAAGGTGGCCATGCTGGATCACATCCAACCCATACACCTCTCACCCCATCTCCTGGAGCAGTCCTGACAGAAGCACAGGGAAATCTTCAGGAGTCACCCTCAAAAGAGACCAGGCAGGGCCCTTGGCTCCCCAGTGAGCAGAACTGCACCACACCATCCAGCCACAGCTCTGCCGTGCATCCCTCATTGCTTTTCCTTCTGGGGAACTGCAGGAGAGGTCCTTGCCCCACCACATCATCTTCTGGTGCTACTTTATAGCATTCTGCTACCCAGCCCTCAGTGCCTGCTTTTAGAATCATAAAATCTTTTGGCTGGAAAAGATCTTTCAGATTGAGTCCAATCATTAAGCCAGCACTAAACCGTGTCCCTCAGCACCACATCTACACAGCTTCCAACCCCCTCTAGGGATGGGCTTCCCTTGGCAGCCTGTTCCAGGGCTTGAGGACCATTTACATGGAAGAAATTATCCCTAACCTAAACCTCTCCTGGTGCAGCTTGAGGCCGTTTCCTTTTGTCTCTGAGCTACACAATTCAGAACAAGAAGAAAGCAAAAATCAGGACAGTGCAGCTGGTGGGGCTGATCCTTTCTCACAGGCCCATGCTACTTAGCTGCTGTGCACTGAGCCCTGCTTTGCATCTTGTTGGGGAAGGGAAATTAATTGATGGGAGATGACCTTCTCCAAAACGAATATTGCTTATTAATTTTGCTGTTCCAAACTCTCGCCAGCCCTGACCACACATTTTAACAATATTTGGGTTCTTACACAGCCATGGAAACATTCTATGGCTAATATCTAGAGCTAGCAATAACCAGCAAAATATAGACACATTAATTGAACTGGAAGAGAAGGTTCAGGCGGTCAAATGCCGCTTGCGGTCAATATGCCGCTTGCCCAGGAGATGGGCTCAAGGAGCTCTTTCTGCTCCATGGCAGAAGGCAGTGGAGAATTACAAAGAGGCATTGAAGCATTTACTCACAGATTATTGTTATTACCTTCATGGGGCCTAGCCACAGTCCAGACGGTGCCCAACTGCTTTCAGGGGACTCTGTGTTGTTGGATGTTGAGGCTTGAATCTTCCTGGTGTCTGGGGAAGCAATCTCTGACATTGTCTCCTGACTTCTTCTGGGTGATCTGTGTATATGTCCAGGGATTCTAGGCAGGACCTTCAGGTGCAGAGGCAGATGTGGTGCAGTCTCAGCACAATGTCACGCTGGCCACACAGGGCCAATTGCATGCAGGCATCCAAGGTCTGCTCCTGGTAACTTGCAGCAGTGGAGTTTAGCAGGCAGGAAAGCTATAAGGCAGTGAGCAATAGCAGCAGGGCTGGGCACAGCAGAGAGAGCAGGCAAAGAGCAGGGAAGCAAAGCAGGGAAGCAAAAGCAGGTTGTTCACCTGCATATCTCCTTTTATCAATGTGGGCTGAGATTAATTGCCCTTTGGACACAGAATAGCCAATCAGGATGGCAGTTAGCCAAACCATACCAAATTAGGCAAAGCCACAGGTTTGGGAATTTGGGAAAAGCACAGGCCTTGCACTAGGCAGGCACAAGCCAAATGTGTGCACCTTACACCACAGGACCCTGGGCAGGCCAGACTCAGTGGTTCCAGGTCCTTCTGTGTCCATTTCCCATGCTTGCCTCTCTGGTGGAGCAGAAAAACATGCTTAGGCAAGACATGTATAAGCCTATTTTGGGCCTATCAGGCCTACCACAACACATCTTCATCTAGAAATGGGATGCACTTGCTGTAGCTCATAGCCATTTAACTCATGCTTAAATTCTTCACACTTAAACTGTGTGAAAGCATGCAGAGATGTGGTGCGTGGCTGTCTTCGTTATCTTGTGGATTTTCACCTTCATTCCAACCACTTCCCAATTCTTTGCTTTCTCCAGGCTAAGTTTGTGAGCTTCAGTTTCACAACAGCTCCTGGTTTGGGGGTTTTGTGTGCTTTAGACTCACAGTTAAGGGGCTTAATCACAGAATGTCAGGGGCTGGAAGGGACCTCGAAAGATCATCCAATCCAATCCCCCCTTGCATCTATACCAGATCACACAGGAACGTGCCTGGGTGGATTTTGAATATTGCCAGTATCTTGGTGGAGAAGAAACTCCCCTGCAGTATGATGCTTTAGCCACATCCTGTCATGGCTGCCCCATCCCCAGTTGCCCTTGGCCTTGCACTTGGCCAATTCTGCTATTTATATATGCTTATTTATTAATTTATTCTTATTTATAGAATCATAGAATTGCTTCTGTTGAAAAAGACCTCTAAGATCTCTGAGTCCAACTGTCAACTGACACCACCATGGCCATTAAACTATGTCCCCAAGTGCCCCATCCACACATCTCTTGAACACCTCCAGGGATGGCGACTCCATGACCCTGGGCAGCCTGTTCCAGTGCCTGACCACTCTTTCAGGGAAGATTTTTTCCCTGATATCCAACCTAAACCTCCCCTGGCACAATTTTTGGGGCCATATTCTTATTTAACATGTTGTCTTTTTCTCACTAGTTACACCTGAGTCCTTCAAGGCACCAATACTTATTTCCCCAGGTGGTGAGAAGTTCAGCTTCTCCAGATGGTGAGGAGCGCTGGAGGGGAACGGACACCACCAATGTGGTATCCGCAGCGCGCACAAGAAACCAGCGAGAACAGAGACAACCAAGCTCCTGTTGCTCCAGCCTCTTGAACAGAGTGAAATTATAATCCCAGAGATAATAAAGAGGCTTTATTCCAGCTGTCAATCAATCTGCCTCCACTCCTCGCCTGCCCTCCAGAGAATATTTCTAAAGCCCACAGACTTGTAGGTGATGATGTTTTATTACATCTCAAGAAGAAAGAGAGGAGGGGAAAAAAATAACCCCAACCCCACCACAGGCAGAGGAATGCAGTTTCATTTGCAGTTTCCTGAAACCTGAGCAGAAAGTTTATAAAAACTTTGGGTCATGTTTGGAGTTAGGAAACAGAACGAGAAATCGCTCTCCTTTTCCTCTTTCTGTTTGCTGAGCAGCACCACCAAGCCCACAACCTTCCCACCACTTCTGGTGTTTTCCTCCCTTCCCCCCTCAGCCCCCCCACCCCAGCAGCATCTCAGTTCCAAGCCTTGCTGTGTTGACTTGGATGGAAATCAGAAAGCCAGAGTCTGAACAAGATTCTGCTTGTAGTTCACACACCCTCCTATGAAAAAAAAAACCCTAAAGGATTAAGAAAGCAACTTGAGCTCTACTTCCTAAGCCTGAAGTGGCTGGAAACTGCTGGTACTTCAGGTCAAAAAAATGTAAACCCCTAAATTCTGACTGTCAAAACAAACAAACAAAAGAGTATTTTCCCCACAAAGTAAGAGATGACATTGGAAATGAGGAGAGCAGCCATTCTGAGCCCTCATGCAGCATTTTTCACTGCCTGTGACCCTCAAAGGGAATGTTGCAAAAATACTTTGGGCAAAAACACACCCAGGAGAATCTGTCCTGAAAACCCCTCACCCAGGCTGGTTTGCACCAAGGACTTGGCTACACCAGGGAGAAGAACAAAGAGGAAGGGACACTGCTGATGAGCTTTAGGCACCTGCATGCTGGCCATGTCCAACCATGGGCATAGAGGGCTCATGTGCAAAGTAGGGCTTGGGAGGCTTCCTAGGAGTGGAGTTAGTGAAGGCATAAAATAATAGAGGGGTCTCTCTTCAAAGAGACCTACGAGATCACCAAGTCCAACCCAGCACTGCCAAGTCCATCACATCTACATGCCTTTTAAAGCCCTCCAGGCATGGGGACTCCACCACTGTCCTGGGCAGCCTGTTCCCTAAATTGTTCCTCATGTCCAACCTAAACCTTCCCTTGTGCAACTTAAGGTTGCTCATCACACAGGAAGTGGAAGAGGAGAGTTATTTCCTATGCTTTCCTTACGCCAAACTTCATGACCAGCCAAGAGCAGGCGAGGTCCTAAGCGCACCATCTCTTTGTGAAGGTGCCTGAGCTCATGTTGGGCATCACCCAGCAGAGCCACTCCAATTTTAGTCCCAGATAATTGTATGATGTGCTTTGCAACCTCAAGCCTCCATCAATCTCAGGGCAGATGCTCAACTACGGGACACCATCTGCCCTCCATAGCCATCCAACAGCCCATCAGCATTTAATGCACCATTCCCACGGCTACAGAGACCAGAATGCAAAGATGCAGAGTCCACCAGGAATGCTCCCATCACATCTCCCAGCTGCTGGCATGAAAACCATGAAAAAAGAGCACAAAAAGGCCATCTGGCCTCTTCTTCAATCACTTCTGCCACTCTTGTCTAGCAACAGCAGAGATAAGAAGGAAAGAGGCTGGAAATCAGGGTGGGATCTTGCACAATGAGGCTAAAACAACTTTACAAAAGCAGTTTTCTTTTAGTATTTCCCAATTTGAAGACATGAACTTTGCATCCTTCACATTCTTTTCAACACAGGGTTTAGGGTTGGGTTTTTTTGAGTGTGTTTTTAAAGCAAAGATGTTGGAAGTGACACGGGAACCAGGCCAGAGAGGCTGTCTCCAAGCCCTGGGGGGTGTGTGTGATGGACCTGTGATATTTTGTTTTGGGGAGGAATGTCACACTTCTCCTTCAGGCTAGGAGCACTTCATTCTGGAGAGACTGATCTGGACAAGGAGAGAAAGCTCCTCAGTAAATAACTAATTCACTCTTTCTTGTTTCTGGTGAGTTTTAAAAAGGCAGATCACCAGTGGCTGTGAAGCCACACAGCTGCACCAGCTTCAGCTCTACCTGATGCAGTTCAAGTCCAACAGTCAATCATTTCAATAACAAATCAAGCTCAAAGAGTTCAGCAAGGCTCTAACCCTTAAATCCTTGGCTTTCCATGTCATCAAGCTGCTGCCAGCGCTGGGACAAGCTGCTGTGCCCATGGATTCAAGCAGTTCATCAGTGTTCATGGTGGATCCACCTAACTCAGCCCCAAGCTCAGCATGGTCTAGAAGTTAGAGGGTAGGAAAATTTTAGGGTCTCGAGTCCCATGGCACTCCTGCAACCCCCATCTCTCATCTAACTTCAGGCAGGGCCATATGAAATCCCAGCCAGCCTATTCCAGCAGGCAGATGGAGGGTCCAGGTGCCTTTGGATTTTGTCTCATTTTGCAACACATTCACAACTGCTTTACAGAGGGAGAGGTAAGAGAGTCTCTGAGGACTGCTGTGATCACTTGGTCCACAGCCCATCCTTGTGGTTTCAAGAAAACCCTGAAAATAATCAAGAAACACCCTGGGAAGGCTGCACTTGGAAAGCTCTGTGCCACAACTGTCCAGTCCAAGGAACTTAATGATCCTTGTAAGAAAAAGGTACTTTCACATCCTCTCCCTGCAGGAAGGCACATCAGCCTGGCTGCAGAGCATGCTCCTTGGCATGAGTCCCACCAGCCTGGGCTCATCCTGGCTTTCCAGCTTCTTCAGGTTACACACCTAATTTCTTCCCACTTCACCACCCTGCCAGAAGAAGAGCCCAAAACTGCACTCAGTTTTCTGAATGCATCAGCTTTTTGCTTTCAAATAAGCCAGTCCAAGCTCAGCTGGAGATGCTCTTGGACACTGGGGAAGAAGAGACATGAAGGTGGAGCTAAGTCAGGCTGGGTAATTACAAGACAGCCTTCTTCAAAGGGAAGCTAGATCAAGTCTAATCACAACTCCAGCAGCCACTCATGCCAGACCATGCCCATAAGAACCCAGCAGCTACAACAGAAATGTCAGGAAGCACCAAGACATTCATGTGTCCAATCACCCAACAAGAGGCATCTACAACATCTGCAGTTTTTTGCACTGTGGGACCTGAAATGCCACGAAAGCAGCTTGGGGCTCCTCATGGACAGACTTCCTTCCTTCTCTGGTTGGTTTCAAGTGTGACTAACCAAAACCAAATGTTCATAGATGTGTAGAAACATTTAAGTTGGAAAAGACCTTAAAGATCAGTGAGTCCAACCATTAACCATGCCCACCACTAAGCTGTATCCCCATCTACACAACTTTTAAACACATCCAAGGACAGTGACTCCACCACCTCCCTAGGCAGTCTACTCCAATGCCTGGCAACCCTTTCAGTGAAAAAACACTTTCCTAATGCCCAGTCTAAGCCTCCCCTGGTGCAGCTTGAGGCCATCTCCTCACTAGTTCATGCAAGAAAAGCAGCATCCATGTGTCTTAAATAAGTGGGTTTTTACTACCACCTTTTTATTTCCATCTCCTCTCTCCACAGAACATTTTACCCATTGGCCCCTCTTAGCTCCTAGGGATTTTCCAACCATACAGGGTTGGAAACAAACTCCACTATGCACGCTGCATGCCCTGGATTGCTGGTTTTAGATGGACCACAACTGTCTCTAGGAAACTCAGCAAAAAGCAGTGTCTGAAGCTAGAAGTGTTTCTGCCATCAGAACATATTTTGCTTTTAGTTCACTTTTAGTCTCAGATTATTGGTTGCCAAAAGTCTTGCCACCTGAACAAGCCCAACCAGTTCTCACCACATACCTCTGCTGAAACCAGCTCCGAATGCAAATGCTAATTATGCGTTGAGGCCAGAGGAGATCATTAAAATAAATTACCTGGATTCTGAAGCCCATAAACTGTCCTCCTCTGCAATTAAAAGTAATTTCAGATTTCAGTTCACTTTGTCACCTTGTCCATCTCTCTCCAAGTTGTAAATTAAACCCAAGAACATTTATTAAAAGCCTGTGAAGTTCTCTCTAATAAATAGGATTGTAGCATTGGCAGGAGGAGCAGACACAATGCACGAGTCACACTCTCCAGGCTGCAAACCTCCCCAGACCATCAACAGATTCAGCAGGTCACCAAGCTGCTTCTGCTGGACCCCAGTATGAATGCACAGCTCTGGTCTCACCTGATACAGCCTTGCTTGCCCTCAAACACACACAGCTCCTCTTCCCCACTACATTGTCCTGCCTTAAAAGCTTCACACAGCTGCTGTTTCCTTCTACATTGCCCTTCTGAAGGGTTGTATGCCTGCATTCCATCACTGCAGTACCTGTGGATGGTGAACACCACGTTGGCTATTTCCCCTTGTCCCATCATTTGTACCTGGGAGAGGAGACCAACCTCCATTTTGGCTCCATCCTCCTTTCAGGGAGTTTACACTGCCAGAAGGTCTCCCCTCAGCCTCCTTTTCTCCAGGCTGGACAATGCCAGGTCCATCAGTTGCTCCTCACAAAACTGTGCTCTCTACCCTTCACCTGTTTTGTTGCCCTTCTTTGGAAACACCGCAGCAGCAGGAAAATCCCCAGAGCACCAACTAAAGCAGAGTGTGTCCTTCCTCCTCAGGCTTTGTGCAAGATCTAGTTTTGGCCATGAAGACTGTAGAATTAAAGAGACCCAGGTTCACTGCATTTCATCCCACCGGATCGGTCCTGATGCTCCAGCAGCAGTCTGCATCACTCAGAGCAGCGGAGGCATCGGTCCCTGTCCGACTGCTCTGCGGAAACCCAGAGTAAACATTTGACATCCACTAGACCAGCTCATTCATCCTGCGACAACACATCCCTCATTGTCCTCCAGACAAGCTCTGCTGTGTTTCTCTTGCCTGACCTTTCCAGCGAGGCCCCGATTGCCTTTGGTGGCACCACACCCTGGGGCCACATTCTTCCTTCGCTTCGCCATACTGGCGCATTGTGCAGTGGGACACGACGGCCGTGACGTCATCACGCGGCCAGAGCATCAGAGCCCGTGGTGCCCACAGCCTGCGCTCGCGCCAGCAGACCTGCCGCCGCCAGCCCGCATGGGCAGCCGCCAAGGAGGTGCCAAGGCCCCACCAGTCCTGGGGAAGAAGTGCCCACGGGTCTGAATGCCATCAGCAACCCCAAGCTGGCAGCACATCCATGGCTTTTATTGTTCCAGGGCACAAGAGCTCTTTGGGGAGGAGGAAGCTTCATGAAGCGCCTTGGTGGAGAGCTCAGACCAAGTCTCTGCGTCGCTATTGTGCTCCAAGATAAGACTGGCGACAGCGGCTGGTGGAGCGCCTGATGCTGCCTTTGTGTGCTCTGCTCTGCAAAGCTGTTCCCAGCAGGGAAAGTGACCCCAAACTCTCAGAAAGGGACATTCTGCAGATCGGCGGCAGTCAGGCTCCGGCTCTGGCGCTGTCTCTGAGCAGCCAGCCCTGGGCTGTGGCTCAGCTGGGGATGAGGGTGGCAGTGGTGAGGTCAACGTCTGAACCTCAGGGGCAAGCAAAGCCATAGGGTGGTTTGGGTTGAAGTGATATTTAAAGGTCATTTAGTCCAATCATCCTGGACATCTGCAACCAGAGCAAGTTGCTCAGAGCCCCAAACAACCTGACCTGGAATGGTTTCAGAAGTGGGGCATTTATGACCCCTTTGGGCCAGGGTCTCACTACCAGCAGCATCAAAAGTTTCTTCTTTTACCTAGTCTGAATCTCCTCTTTTAGCTTAAAGCCATCACCCTTTGTCCTGTCACTATCATTTTGGACATCTCTCCCCAGCAGAATGGACACATAAAACCACAGAACTGTAGGGAGGTTGGAAGGGACCTCTAGAGGTCAATTCCAATCCCCCTGATAAAGCCAGATCACCTAGGGCAGGCCATACATACAGGGATGCACCCAGATAGATTTTGGAAGTCTCCAGAGAAAGAGACTCCACAATCTCCCTGGGCAGCCTGTTCCAGGGCTCTGGCACCCTCACAGCTAAGAAGCTTTTTCTCCTGTGCTGCATCCTACTCTGAAGGGGCATCCCCAAACCTAGAGATGAACTTCCTCTGCTGAATACCCCCAGTCACTACTTTCAAAACTCCTTGCTGCAGATGTTTACTATGACCACTTACCTCAGCACAGACATCAAGGGGAAGGACCATTGGATGGGGCAGTGTAGGAAAACCATGATTTGATTATTCAAGAGCAGTGCATGAGGGTGATGGAGCTGAGCATCTTCACCTGAATGCATCACTCGCTCGTTGGTGATCCAGGACAAGTCACTTTACCTAAATCTCTTCTGTCAAATGGGCACATACTGACTCCTTCATTGAGATATGTCACGAATCCCCACTTGAGAGCTCTTTTTGGGCTACTCACACTAAATGATGCTGCATTTTGTACATGCTTATGGAAAAAAGCACTCCTCATCTTAGAGACACCTGCTCATCCACAATATCGAGTCAACTCCAAGCCTCTGCAGTGACTGCAGAGGCAGGAAGAAGAGAGAAGAGACCGAAAGCATCACCCTGGAAAGCCAAGACCTGCCAAGAGCCACCACACAGACAGACCTCTGGGTTGCCAGCGCCATGCAAGATGTGTCTTGCTGCCACCCACCCCATTTCTCATTTTGTCTTTTCATGGTTTGGCAATTAAAAGCAATTACAGTCTAGTCATGTTCATGGACTCAGAGGGCACCCTGCACCAAGGCATCAAAGAGACTTCTCCCCAGAACACCATTGCCAGCTCCAAGCCACAACACTTCCAGTTGCGTTCCTGGGTTGCGACGGGGCAAAGCGATGAGGAGCTGGGATGTCTGGAGAACAAAAGCCCTACACAAAGGTATTCCTGCCCGACTTGAAGCGTAGCCCCGGCTGCTGATACAGTCTCCAACGCAGTAATTATGGCTGGCTTTGAAGACTAATGTGTGCAGAGTGCACTTTCCACACCTATTTCACCCAAACGACAACACTTACCTCATCCCCTGCGTACCTGCTCCTCCGAAGCCCTTTGTAGTCCTGCCAGGGCAGCTCATTACTGCTCTCAAATGCAGCTTCTTCTGGAACAAGAGACAGGAACTTCATGCAGGGGAAAATGAGAAATGAAAAGGGTTGCCCCGAATTACAGCTCACATCACCATGAGAAAGCCTTCTCTTTTTTTGTCTTTTTTTTGTTTGTTTGTTTTTAATTATTATTATTTCAACCTGCTTGAGGAGGGAAAATTAAAGGATTACCTTTCCAAATGCGTGTCTACTGTGCACAGCTTGCACATGCCCAGTTCTGGTTGGTCCTTGACCTGCCACCTGAAAGGACTCTCCCCTCCCAAGTCTTTTCTCGTCTCCTTTTCATGCGGACCACTTGTATGATTTGTTAGTGCACCCCAAAGACAAAGCCAACAAAGTTCCTTGTCAGAGATGAAAACTTCCTGCTGTTTTACCCTAACAGTGGCAGATCCAGAGGAGTGCTACAAAACCAGGGTGGGCTTTCCCAAGGTCAGCCTTGCAGGACAGCAAACAGAGTTAGAAATCTGCTCTGCTACTCCCAGTGACATTCCTGAGGCAACGAGAGAGGTAAACACAGATAACATCAGAAAGCCCAAATAGCTCTGACCAGGTGATGCAGAAGATAAAGCACATTTGCCCAAGAAACCCCTCTGAGTACATCTTTAGAACACCCTTCACCAAGTGGAGCTGAGAACAAATACCATGGCAGCGGTGAAAACAAGCTCTGCAGACCACTGCACAGCAGCATGGCTCAATCCTCCTTCCCAGGCTGGATTGGGCCACCTAATCCCCACCATGCTCATACCCACCCAGTGTATATTCAAACACACAGGGGGTCCTTAGCAGCCTGTGTTTGAATATACACTGGATGGATATGACCAGAAGCTGGACATAACCCAGCAATTTGCACCCATGAGCCAGTCAGGTCCTGGGCTTGTCCCCATGGTGAAGGGAGAGGATTCTTCTGCTCTGCTCTGCTGAGACCCCACTTGCAGTGACTTGGGGTCACTCATGGAGTCCTCAACACAGCAAAGACATAGACTTGTTGGAGCGGGGCCAGAGGAGGCCATAGCAATGCTGGGAGGGCTGGAAGCCCTCTGCTGTGAGGCCAGGCTGAGAGAGTTGGGGTTGTTCAGCCTGGAGAAGAGCTGGTGGCCTTTCAGGACTTAAAAGGACTGAGAAGAAAGCTGGGGACAGACTCTTGAACAGGGCCTGTTGTGGCACAACAAGGGGTGATGTTTGAACTAAAAAAGGGAGACTCAAGCTAAAGTGAAGGAAGAAATGTTTGTCACTGAGGATGGTGAGACACTGGCCCAGGTTGCCCAGAGAGGTGGCAGATGCCCCATTCCTGGAAACATTCTAGATGAGGGCATCTGGGCTTCTGTGCAACCTTCTCTAATTGCAGAAGTCCCTGCTCACTGCAGGAGGGTTGGATTGGATGAGCTTTAAAGGTCCCTTCCCACCCAAACCAGTGTAATATTCTGTGATCATATTCAGAGCTACATGACAAAAAGAAGACAAATAGCTTTGAGGCACAACTTTAACATTTGAGAAGCAGCACTTAAGCCATCAGGAGTCATCTTTGCTTACTAAGCCCGGAGCCTCCTGGAACCAGCTCCCATCCCTGCAGCTCTAATCCACACCGACCGGGGAAGCCTTTGGGTGTCTATCAATACAATTTCAGCCTTAATTACAGAGGGCTATTAAGTAACACTCTTGTTCCTGGAGAAAGCCTGGTGAGTTATTTATTAGGAAAGGACTTGGCAGATTGAGCCAAACTGCCAAACCTTTGATGATCAGAAACCTCATTTTCCCTCTGATCTCAGTGAAACAGGTTTGGGTTTTGTTGGTTGTCTTTCCCCCCCTCCCCAGTGCTTTGAAATCTGAAGTCTGAGCGTTGTCACTAAGTGATGATGACAAAGGGCTATTTTCCTGCCACTCAGAACAAGTGAAATTTTGATAGTCTTTGCAGAGAAAAAAATGACCTAATTACAAAGGAACAAGGTTGGTGACTCCATTTCATGTCCACAGTAGGCAATACGCTTGGATCTCTTTCATCTCAGGGCACTGCAGAAAGCATAAGATATAGGATTATAGAACTGTTTCGTTTGGAAGAGACCTCTTAGATCACATCCAACCTTCAGCCCAAGACCACCATGGCCCGAAGTGTCATGTCCACACATTGGATTTCCATTTCAATTTCAATTTTTGAAGTTGGAAGCAGGCTTTATGAGCTGGGGAGCACAGAGAAAGTCATTTTCCCCCCAAAGGCTGCTTCTAAGTTTCTCAACTGTAGTTGAATGTGATACACACTCCTGGTACACCAGAGCAGAGGCAGCCTTCATCAGAGCCTCACCATCCTAATGAGGCTCAAACCCCATGGAAAGTTTTGTCTCCCGTGGAACAGCCACAAACCAGGACTGACTGCACATGATTCTGTGAGCAAAGAATCTCTGGGATGTTAAGGTTGGAAAAGACCTTTAAGATCATCACGTCCAACCAGTGTCTGATACGGGGTCATGCTACAGCCTGGCACACATGCTCGACCACTGCTTGCCACCACAACCCAGACCTGGCTACATTCACACCAGGGATGGGTCCCTCAGGCCTGCTGCAACAAGGAACTGACCCACAATGAAGATTTCTACAGGGCACTGCAAGCCAAACAGGAGGTTGTGGAGTCTCCTTCTCCGGAGACTTTCAAGGCCTGTCTGGATGTATCACAGCATCACAGTATCACCAAGGTTGGAAGAGACCTCAGAGATCATCAAGTCCAACCCTTTACCACAGAGCTCAAGGCTAGACCATGGCACCAAGTGCCACGTCCAGTCCTGCCTTGAACAGCTCCAGGGACGGCGACTCCACCACCTCCCCGGGCAGCCCATTCCAGTGTCCAATGACTCTCTCAGTGAAGAACTTTCTCCTCACCTCCAGCCTAAATTTCCCCTGGTGCAGCCTGAGGCTGTGTCCTCTCGTTCTGGTGCTGGCCACCTGTGCTCCTCTGTGACCTGTGCTTTGGCAAGGGGGTTGGACTCAATGACCTCCTTGGGTCCCTTCCAGCCCCTAACATCCTGTGAGCCTGTGACACATAGCAGTAAGTGACAGTTCACCCTCCAGACTACTGCATTCCTCCCAAGACCACTGAACTCGCTTCCACTCTGTGTGTGCTGGGATGACGACTGCATTTCTAAGTGACACAGAGATGACACTTGTGGTTGATCTAGTCAGCATCCCATGATGAATCTTCAAGTAACTGTCAGGGGGACAAGTGTTAACGGATGGATTTCCATCCCTACACAGCACAGAACAGCATCAACTCTGATGGGCTGCTCCATTTCCATCCGAGGAGATGCTTTTCACTGCCAACAGCTAATTCCTAAAGCAAATTCTTTTCAAATGTTAATTACAGTAGAACATGGTTGAAATTTTACTGACCCCATCAAATCTGACAGGCAGCTTCTCATTTTACCCAGAGCCACTTAAAAGGGAAGAAGAAAGTTGAATGTCTTCAGGCTAAAATGTTTGCTAGGCTAAAATGTTTGCTAGTCTAAAAACCTGCAAGCTTCAACCACAACCTTGCAATTTCCCTTGTGTGTATTTCTGTTGATAATAGGTTCAGGACAGTAATTACTGGGCTTGTAAATACAAGCAAATATCAGGTCTGGAGGCCAAAGGCCAAGACAAGAGTGTGTCTGGTGTTCAGAAGACTAGTAACTTATTGTCACTCCATGGCATGCAGAGAAAAGATTCTACTCCTAGGTCAAGGCAAAGCACAAGATACGAAGCTGCTTGAAGGTGAGGCAGTAATACTATTAAGAGTGGACTCTTGGAAGCAATCCCCCCTGTTTGCTCCTTTGCAAGCAGAAGACTTCAGGTTCCTTCCCACAGGAGATGTGATACTTAGTCTTCCTGACCAGCTTTTTCCAAGCCTTGCTTATCCTAGTGCACAGGAAGGCCACCTTCCCCTCGAGGGATGTTTCTTGTGTGCAGCTGATAGGCTGACCACAGCACTTGCCCCAGTAGAGACCTCCAAGATCATCCAGTGCAACCTAACATCCAGCCCTGTCCAATCAAATAGACCATGGCACTAAGTGCCTCATCAGGCTTTCTCTGAACACCTCCAGGGACGGTGCCTCCACCATCTCCCTGGGCAGCCCATTCCAATGCCAATCACTCTCCCTGGGAAGAACTTCCTCCTAACATCCAGCCTAGACCTCCCCTGGCACAACTTGAGACTGTGTCCCCTTGTTCTGTTGATAGTTGTCTGGGAGAAAAGACCAACCCCCACCTGGCTACAGCCTCCCTTCAGGTAGTTGTAGACAGCAATGAGGTCACCCCTCAGCCTCCTCTTCTTCAGACTAAATCCCAGCTCCCTCAGCCTCTTCTCACAGGGCTGTGTTCCAGGCCCCTCACCAGCTTTATCACCCTTCTCTGGACACGTTCCAGTATCTCAACATCTCTCTTGAATTGAGGGGCCCAGAACTGGACATAGGACTCAGGAGATCTTGACCTGGCTGAGGATTTCAGAAGAGGAAAGTAGAGAAAGTCAATGTCTCCAGGACTAGAGTGCCATAGCATCCCTTTTCCAGACCTAAGTGAGTTGAGTTGAAACAAGACACTGAGATGTTCATCCCCATTTGGAAGAGGTGACCTAGAAACACTCTAGCTTCTCACATTTAAAGCATTTGCAGCCAGAAAATACAGTCCTACATAAGTTCTGTGACCTACATCAGAACAAGCGGAACCTCAAAGCTCTTCTGACATTGAAGGGCAGGAAACACCCCAAGGAGACAGTAGGTGCACTGAAGACTCTTCAGCACCATCTCAATAGGACAGGAGTTATCACATGTCCCAACAGCAGTGGGTGGCCCAGGTCCAAACTGGTCCAGGTGAGCCAGTACATGCTCTTCCCACCCTCCAGATGCACACACAGCCCTCCCACCACAGCCCACATCATGACCCTGCAGAGACAGAAGGTCCTCTGGGGGGTCAGTGACATGCAGTCCTATCTGACACATGTAGGAGAGTGACAAATTCCCCTCAAGTTCTGTTTTGTTGTTTGGGTTTTTTGGGGTTTTTTTTGGTATCCTCATGGAATGGTTTGGGTTCAAAGGGACTTTTAAAGGTCATCTATCCCTAGTGCAGTCAGGTTGGATCAAGCTGCTCTGAGCAACTGCCCTTAAACCACCCAATGTCCCTGATGCTCCACCTAGAGCACTCCATACTCCAGCTGCCAGAGTGCCTTCAAACCCTTTGCCATTGCTCAGGGTGCCAGATCAAGCCCCACAATCTCAACTGTAGACATGCCCTGTACTTAACCCACATCTTCTCCCCTTCCAGTGGAGGAAGCTCTCTGCTGCTCCCTCTGAAGCACTACTGTTTTGATGGATGCAATGTGAGCCTGCTCCAGTAAATCTTCCTCAAACTGGCCAGCAGCTGAAGTGCAGTAGCTGCATGACATACTCCAGTGGAAACAATTAATGGTTGACAAACATCTGAAAAGAAACAGGACATGATATCACTGTGAACAGCTTCTCACATCTGGCTATTACTGCCCCACAGGAGTTCACAGGAGGTCAGCTACAAGCTGATGTCCCATTAAGAGGCTTTCCCTCCCTGCTGACATCTCTCCCCACTTCACGCTCAGCTTTTGGGAGAATTGGCAGGAACTGAGGTCACAACACGAGGACAGCAGTGCAGATGGACACTGCCAAGCAGAGGACACAGCCCCCACCTTCTCCAATGAGCTCAGAAAGCCCTGGTGCTCTTCTATTCAAACCACCTCATGACGTTGGTTAAGTCTGATACCACCTGCTCAGCCTATCATCTCCAAGCATAGCCACTTCACTGTCACAGGGATGCTCCCACCAGTATGACCAGCCCCAGACCAGCTCCCTCAAGGGACACCATGAAACAATGGGACAGAGATTTTGGATACATCTAAAGGTTTTGAGATGACATCAGTAGGAAGCAATTAAATACTTTCCAGGAGGATCCAGGAAACGAGTTTTAAACTGGACCTATTAGCCAGACCCACCTCCCCATCACCTCCTGAAAACACCAGACACCACTGCTCCATCCTGCATGCCTCCATCCCCAGGCCTCAACCTAGTTCCTAACACTTCCCAGTCAAACCAGGGCAAGGTTTGTGTGTTTTGAGCTCTGAAGAAAAGCCCTCGCCCCCTACACCATGCTTGGATTCATGGCTCTGCAGCAAGCACAGGGATGCTATTTCCTCAATGCATTCTTTCAGCTTCACATGTGGAACGAATTAGTGGCCACATCCACCCCACACATGCTCCTTGCTCCTCTGGGTGTTTTCCACAACCTCCTGGTGGTTAGCAGAGGCTGGATGAGACTTTTTGTTCCCTCTGTTGCTGAACTACAAAACACGAGCTGCCCTTCCAAATAAAGACAAGCAAGGATGCTCCATTTCTATGCCCTTTTGTTTTGTTGAGCTTTTTCTCCCCAGGCTCCCTTTGATCCAAGTTGGGATCCAAACCCTCCAGCCACAGCACACTGGTCCTGCAGTTTCCTTTTAGACAGTGACAAAGACCCAGACCACAAACTCTGCAGAAGCTCAATGCCCATTCCCCGAGCAGAGGGACGAACTCTGCCGTGGGTCACATCAACACACCCACCAAGAGAAGGAGGGGAAAGACAGCAGGGTGAAAGAGGCAGAGCTCCAAACCCATGGTCCTGCCTCTGCCTGTGGCCAGTTTAATCCCTGGCTGTCACTCAGGTTTTTGTACAAGCACAGAGAAGAAATAATTATCAGCATGGAAAGGCAGGACCCTGGCAGAGCAACGGCTCCAGCTTCCTGCACAAGCCTAAGTCCTCACTCTTCTTTTGCACCCACCACTTTTCTCCTCCCTTTTCATTTGGGATTTAGATCTTTGACTTGACTACACTTTGGTCTCTTCTCATTAACCAGACTTCTCTATTAGCCTTTCCTCAGCTTTGGCTTCTCCATTTGCTTCCTTTTTTTTTCCTTTCCCCCTCCCCCACTTTTTAGTGCTTTGGAGTTTGTCATCCTTCCCATCTCCTTGCCACAAGTGCTTTCAAGCACCTTGCCCTTTCCTGAAGCAGGAGAAATCTCACCCTGATCCCACAAGTCTGCACCTCCAGAGTAGCCATGGGTAATATGCTCCCATGTTCATCTCAATGCTATGTTTGGAGCAGTAATGGAACCATGTGTGGCCCTAAGGGCTCCAAGCTGCTTCAAGCAACATCCAAAGGGCAAGGGTCTAGAGTACAAGGATTGTGAGGAGCAGCTGAGGGAACTTCTTCAGTCTGGAGAAAAAGAGGCTGAGGGGAGACCTTCTGGTAGTGTACAACTCCTTGAATGGAGCCAGGAGGAGATTGGAGCCAGGGTGGAGATTGGTCTCTTCTCCCAAGGAACAAGTGACAGTACAAGAGGAAACAGCTTCAAGTTGTCCCAGAAGAGATTTAGGTTGGAGTTTAAAACAATTTCTTCCCAAAAAAAGGTTGTCAAGGCCTGGCCCAGGCTGTCTGGAGCAGTGGTGGAGTCCTCATCCCTGGAAGGGTTTCAAAGCCATGCAGCTGTGGAGCTGAGGTGCAGGGTTTAGTGGTGAGCTGGCAGCACTGGGCTAACAGTTGGAGTTGATGATGATGTCTTCCAACCAAACTTATTCTGTAAAACATGTCTGAGGCAACCCCCTTTTTGCCCCCCCTAAAAAATGAGGAGAAGTGCATTTGAAGGTCTCAGCTTCCTGCAGAGAAGCAAACTCCCCCTAAGCAGCATTGAAGAGGTGCATGGAGCACCAAGACACATAGCTACCAAGCGCTGATGCTCTTCAGGTGTGACCACGTCTTGGACAGAAAGGTCCAGCTTTGTGTTCCACAGGACACAGCTTCAGCTCTACTCAATCTCCAGCCCCAGGCTGCTAGAAACCAACCCACAGCAAGTAGTTTTTGCAAGAGCAGCCAAAAAGATCTGACAGGTGTTATCTTCCAGCCCAAATCTTGAGCTGCCATTATCTTCATCTGTCAGTTTTCTCCTCCTGATGACTGGCCCCGATCCTGCAGGTGGAACCAAAGCCCAGGAACTTTCTCCTCCCAAAGGAAAAAAGCAACCAACCTTTGTGAAATGGTTTCTCCCCAGCATGTCACTGCTTCAAAACACTCATCTGAGCAGCTTTCAAAGGCTGGTGTGCTGGCAGCTGACGTGGCTTGTGGAACCCCACCAGCTCCCAGGCTCTGCAGCACAGTGACAGGCAGGGTTTCCATCTCACCCTGGTTTATAGAGATTTTAAACTGTCTGCAAAGTCAACAACTGTGCCCTAATGGCAAGCTGCAAAAGAGGTTCCTGGTTTGTCTGCCAGGCTCCTGCTCTTGATGCAGGTCATTGAAAGCATCATCAGAGCTTTGCAGGAGTCATAGAATCATAGAATCAACCAGGTTGGACGAGATCTCCAAGATCATCCAGTCCAACCTAGCACCCAGCCCTATCAATTCAACCAGACCATGGCACTAAGCGCCTCAGCCAGGCTTGGCTGCAACACCTCCAGGGGCAGCAACTCCACCACCTCCCTGGGCAGCCCATTCCAATGCCAATCACTCTCTCTGTGAGGAACTTCTCCTAACATCCAGCCTAGTCCTCCCCTGGCACAACTTGAGACTGTGTCCCCGTGTTCTGTTGCTGGGTGCTTGGCAGAAGAAACTGTCCTCCACCTGGCTACAACCTTCCTTCAGGGAGCCCATGCAGGCAGAGTCTGACAGGTACTCCAAAAAGTATTAAGGCCATTGCTTGCTTCTTTTTTTTCAAACCAACTACTTGGTTGGCTGTGACAGGTGTCATAAGCACAGATAAGGGAAGAAGGTCACTTTTTCCACTGAGGACCACCTGCCCAACAGCTCCTCTATGTATCCTCCAACCACAAAGCATGAACTTTGTTGTTATCCCTTCTCAGGAAATTCAGTTCAGTGTTTGGAGGCACCAGGCAGACCTTTGTCTACTGATCCTTCACAAATCCTACTGTTTGGGCAGTCCCACCCCACTTAACATCCAAGCTCCTGCTAGAGCCCATAAGACAACCAACAAAATCAGTGCCCATTCCAATTCTCCTTCCCTACACATCCTTCCTCTCTAGACAGAGGTGTCAGCAGAGCCTCCATCAATGGTTTCAACCAAACCATTGTCTTCCATGGACAGCACCTGCTGAAGCCTGATTCATTCTAAAAGAAGCAGAGGTGTGGAATTGAGGGACATCCTTTAGCACCAGCCTGGGTAGAGTTAGAGAATGGTTGGACCTGTTGAACTTAAAAGGTCTTTTCCAACCAAAGTGATTTTACAATTCTGTGCCATCAATTCTGAACCTCTTTCAAATAAGTTACTACAACTTGTGCAGAGATGGGACCTGAAAATTAGACTTTTGGCTTTCTGAGAGGAAGAGAAAAGGCAGAACCATGAGATGCATTTTTTAATGCTTGATAGGAGCAACTTTGGGAGTGGTTTCTCAGGCATATGCATGGCATGTGGCCCCTTGGGTACATTGGAGTTTTTCCTCATGGCTGAATCCTTCATTGAGGTTTTTGTTTTGGACCACACAGCCTTTGAAGCTGCCAGCTGAGGCTGCTCAGCAGGAGGATGTGTTCAGGACCCAGAACCTGGGGGAGCTCAACCCGCTTTGCCAGAGAAACCCACATCACAGGCATCCCAATGCCACTTCCATCATCTCATCATCCTCCAGTGGAGGATGTCATGGCCATTATCACAGAGACAGTCCCACTCATGCAGAAGGCTTCTCTCTAGTCACTTGGGGGTCTTTCCCCAAGCTTCTCCACACAAAGGTTTTCCTTGAGTTCATTTCTAGAGGATTTTCAAATGCTGACCACAACTGAGGATAATAACTGCCCAGATTTTTTCTAGCTAAAAATGGGAAAACTCCCCCAAAATCTGTATTCCTGGTAAATAATTCCATTCTGGAGCTCTCTTCCCTACAGCCCTAGTTAGCTTTCCTGCTTTAGCACCTGGGAGGAGATACCTTTCACCCAAGCTGCAACCTGGTTGTTCACACTCACATAATCACAAACACCGAGCCCAGCATCTCTATTTTCCATGAGGAACCATAAACCCTCCCCAGGCAAGCAAAGCTCACAGCAGAGACTTTGCTGGGCTTTTGGTTCCAGACCCATTCACAGAATTGCTTAGATTGGCAAAGCCCTTCAAGCTCATCGAGTCCCATCAGTAGTTTCACACTGACAAGTCCTTGGCTAACTCAAATCCCTCAGCACAACCTCTAATCACTATGAATCGCTATGGTTGGAAAGGACCACCAGGATCATCCAGTCCCACCCTCATCCCAGCATCCTTCATCACTAGACCATAGCCTCAAGCACCACATCCGCTCTCCTCTTCCAAGCAGAGGTGGTTGCTTTCTTCCATCCTTTCCATCAAAAGGTAACATTGCTTTGCTTATTGGCATCCCAGCCTCTCTGGACAAATAAATCTTGGCTTCAGCACTGCTGTGATGTTATGTAAACAGCATGTTTTCACTGCTGATTATATCTGAGCTGCTTGTACACATGAGCAAGTTCACAGTATCACAGTATCACACAGTGTCATCAGGGTTGGAAGAGACCTCATAGATCATCAAGTCCAACCCTTTACCACAGAGCTCAAGGCCAGACCATGGCACCAAGTGCCACGTCCAACCTTGCCTTGAACTGCCCCAGGGTCGGCGACTCCACCACCTCCCCGGGCAGCCCATTCCAGTGTCCAATGACTCTCTCAGTGAAGAACTTTCTCCTCACCTCCAGCCTAAATCTCCCCTGGCACAGCCTGAGGCTGTGTCCTCTTGTTCTGGTGCTGGCCACCTGAGAGAAGAGAGCAACCTCCTCCTGGCCACAACCACCCCTCAGTTAGTTGTAGACAGCAATAAGGTCACCCCTGAGCCTCTGCAGCTTTAAATAGCCCAGATTTTTCCTGTCAAGCCCAGAAGCCTCAGTGAAGTTACTCCAGGGATGACTTTGGGCCAAGAAAAAACATTTCAGAAGTAATGTTTTTCAGCAAAGCCATTGGTAAAGCTTTTGGAAGGGTCATCAAGGTTAGGTTAATGAAAGGAGAAATCAATACTGGGTTTGCAGAGGTCAGGTTTGTGCTGTCCCCATACACAACCTGGTGTTGATGTGCTGGTTGCTTGGTCACAGAACCATAGAATGGGCTGGGCTGGAGGTGACCTCCAAACGTCATCCAGACCAACACCCCCTGCAGTCAGCAGGGATATCCTCAGCTAGACTGGGTTGCCCAGAGTCCTGTCAAGGCTCACCTTGAATATCTCCAGGGTTGGGGCCCCAACCACCTCCCTGGGCAACCCGTTCCAGTGTTCCACCACTCTCATAGCCTATGTCTAAGCTCATGGCATTTCCCAGCAGTGCAGTGGATATGCCCCAGTTTATCACTGCTGCCCATCACTCCAGCCATAAGTGGGACATTGTGACCTTTTCCTTCCAAAATCCACCTGCTGTTGCCTGGTTATCAGTTTGGCTCAGGCTGAGCCTCCTGCCCAGATCTCTAACACCATCAGCTTCACCTCAAGCTGGCTCAGTTTTCCTCAAGGCTTAACAAAGCTTTCCAGCTGCCCAGGGAGGTGGTGGAGTCACCGTCCCTGGAGGTGTTCAAGAAAAGACTGGATGAGGCACTTAGTGTCATGGTCTAGTTGATTGGATAGGGCTGGGTGCTAGGTTGCACTGCATGATCTTGGAGGTCTCTTCCAACCTGGTTGATTCTATGATTCTATGACCTAGATGTGCCAATTACACAATGTGTTATACTGCTGCTCTTAACATCTTCACAGCCTTCACCAGGGCACATGGAAAAAACATGTGAGAGAAGACAGATTTCTCTCTGCAAAATCTCCTCTGCACAGAGCTTCTCAACCCAGACAGAAAACAAAGAACATTGACACCCCCCACAGTACTGTTCCAGCCCCAGCTATGTTAGCACACATATCTAAATCCCACCCTAGAGTGGAAGCCAGCAGCACTGTCACCATGGAGCTCCACTATAGCACAAGCACACTGGCTGTGGTTGGGTGGCTGGAGAGTCCTCTTGTCCCAAGCCCATCCACATCCAGACTCAGCTGGCAATGCCATGGCTGCACAAACAGCTGCAGATGGTATCTGTTCACCAGTGCAACACCTACACATTAACCTCCAAAACTTCTTTGGATAAGAAACTCTCTCACACCACGTGAGGCACTGCCAGCACCTTCATTCTGCAGCTGCCCCCCACCACTGCCTTCCTAAAATCCCATTACTGACAAAAGCTCCCCGTGCCAGATCCTGCACAAGCCTGAGCCTGCCAGCAGGCTCGCAGGGAACCACTAAGGTGAGGAAAACGCCTGCAGTGACTCCAAGTTTGTGGTCAGTGAAACGGTTTCAGCAGGGAAGTGTCACCACCCTGCCTATGGGCTGGCTCCAGGGGGTTTGTGCATCTGCTAAACGAAGTCCATTCCACACCAAAAGCATCCAAAAAGGGCCAGTTTTGACTCAAACTTGTAATTCATTTGAACTTGGGCTATTTCTCCAAGTGCATTTACTTAAAGCAAGGACAAGAGGGATGGAAGCCAAACCTGATGCTTGGTTTGCTTCTGAGGTGCAACTCCACATGCAGTCATCTCCAGTGACAGGGAAGCTTTGACACCAGCACTTACTGAAGGAAGCAGCTCTCTCTCCCTGCTGGTTCAGAGCTGATCTTTGGGAAAACAGGCACAACTTGCCCCGTGACATTCTTCTGCTGGGCATGGCTCCAGTCAATCCTTGTACAAGGTCCTAGCTGGGGGAGAGTGTCCAGGAAACCTGTGTCCCAGCACAGTGGCTCCTGGCTGGGCAGCTCAGACCCATCCACTTTCCTCCTCCAGACTCCTAACACCTATGGTGCAGGATCAACCTTCTTGCAGGATTGCTCTGAATGCTTCCAGCCACTTCTCACACTCCTCAGAGACTTCAGGATGTGCAAACAAGAACAATGAAAAATCGGCACTTGAGGAGGAGCTGAACACCATCAGAAAAGCCTGGTTGGAGGAAGGGGCAGCCCTTCCCCTCACTGATGGGATCTTGCAAGTCATGAATTGCAGAGTGGTAGGGGCTGGAAGGGACCTCCAGCGACCATTGAATCCACTCCCCCTGCCAAAGCAGCTGCTCTCCAGTAGATGTGTTTATAGAACCATTTTAGTTGGAAGAGATATTTAAGGTCACCAAGTCCAACTGTTATCCCAGCACCACCAGGTTACTGCTCCACTATGTCCCTCAGCACCACATCTGCAATTCTGGTAATGTTGCTTGTGGTGATGGCCCTTATGTGACCTGCTTGGACAAGACAGGTGGTCCCTGGCATTCCTGTCACCCAGTTCCATCCCCTGGGGTGGGCAGAGATGCTGAGCCACCATTCCTCAGGGCAAGGACGCAACACCTCAGCTCCCTCTTCAGCCACCACAGTGCAGAACAGCTTGGGTGCTGCAGGCAGGGACACGAGACCAGGATGCAGATACTCTGGGCTGCTTCGTGGGTTTTGTTCCAAGACCTCCACCAAGGAGGCCACAGAGGTTTCCTGTGCCACATGCTCAGATGTGACAGACACACATCTGGCAGAATTAATGCTGAAGAGGCTGTTAAGTACACACGGGCACTGGTGGACCACATTGCCTACAAGAACCACACAAACCTCTCTCCCAGGACTCAACCCGAAAATCGACACAGATATTGCTCCTACAGCAAGACCTGCACACCAGAGCTTCATCTCACCTTCCACACAGCCTCCCCACGTGTGGGACAGGGTTTGGGGAGTATCCTTTCTGTTCACCCCCAAGGTCCTTTGATGGCTTATACACCGTGGGAATAGCATCCTTCAGAGAGCTAGAGTAGACCCTGGTGTCTTCTTAAAGCTTGGGGCCAGACCTTCTCCCCAAGCCCATGGTCAAGCACAGCTGGGAAGTTAGTTTCTTTTAAATGTTAGCAACCATCACACCACTCCCTGGAGGGTAGAGAGGAGCATCCAGAACCTTCTCACAAACCCTGTTTTCTCCAACACGTCTACTTCTGGCTGCAGCAACAAGGCTGATACCAAGAGAAAAAGGCAACTTTGGGAAGCAGATGAGAGATCCATCTCGGTTGGGTGTACAGAGGCTTAAAGCTATGGAAAATGTGCCCTGCTGACCCCAGTTTTGGAAGGTTTAGCAAAGTACTGAAGCCTCCTCAAGATGTTGGACCTGTTCCATAAAGCTCTCCCCCTCCTTTCACATATGCTCCTCAGGCTGCTGCCAGGTGCTGCAGCACTTCCTTGCACAGAAGTCACAGACTGTAACTACAACCCACCTCTAGATGTGGCACTGAGGGACATGGCTTTGCACCAGACCTGGTAGAGTGAGATAATGGTTGGACTCCATAATCTTTTCCATACAAGGCAATTCTATGAGTCTAGAATTCCTAAAGGAGCAAAAGCATCTCAGTGACTCAAGTCCCAAGACAAAAGTAAGAAAAAGAAGAGTTTTCAGAGTCATGAAGTGATGTGGGTTAGAATGGACCTCTGGAGACTGAGTGCAATTCCCCTGCAAAGACAGGTTCACCTAAAGAAGGTCACACAGGAGCACATTCAGGCAGCTTTTAAATGTCTCCAAGTATGGAGACTCCACCACCTGTCTGGGCAGCCTGCTCCAGTGCTCTGTCACCCTTACAGTTCCTCCTCATGTTTAGATGGATCTTCCTACGTTGAACTTTGTGCCCATTGCCCTTTGTCCTGTCACTGGGCACCACTGAAAAAAAAGCCTGGTCCCATCCCCCTAATACCCACCCTTGAGGCATTTTATGAGCATTCATGAGACCCCACCTCAGTCTTCTCCAGGCTACAAATCCCAAATTCTTTCCTCATAGGAGAGATGTTCCAGCCCCCTCAGCATCGCTGCGGGGAGAAAGCAACGAGCAAATGCTGGACCCAGAACTGAAAACCATATCCCCAAGGCAGACTGTCCTCTACTCAGCATGGGGGCAGACTTTGATTGCTGTTGGACAAACCTGAATACAACTCCATGCTTTTGAGTTAAAACTAGTGTGAGAAAGGTCACAAAGAGATGCAGGCTCCATCACAAGGCACTTGTCTTTCACTGCCGCAGCCTGCACACCCAGGCAGAGCTGCAATGTTTCCCTGTCCCTGAGGGCACAGGGAACACACATTAACTGATCTTGTGAAATCCACTAATTAATGTTTGTAAAGATCCAGAGATGAGAGCTGCTATGTAATTATTTTACAGCACACCCAACCCCTTATCAAGAAACCTGGTTGTAACCTCAAAGCCTAGAATGATGCTTTGGTTTAATCCAGTCCTTTTCCAGCCTGATTTGGCAGGGTTCTGTGCAGAACAAGCCCTTGAAGGACAAGTTGGGGTTTAAGAGCCCAGCCTAGCTGGGAAGATAAGGACAAGTTGAGATTTAAGAGCCCGGCCTAGCTAGAAAGATTAAACTAACATTAAAATGTAAGAGATGAGCACTGTAACACCATGTAACACCACTGATGCCATCTAAACCCACCAAACTCTTGCACAGTCCTTTTATTCCCAGCCAAGACAAGCCTGGTGTGAACTGGGAGCAATTCCATGGCGGTGTGTGCGATGGCAGCCACGGAAGACCTGGACATGTGTGTTATTGGTCTGCCCCACACTGCGTGGCCACGAGAGCTGGACAACCTGGAAACCATGAGCCCACGAGTGGGACGTGGCTGGGCTCACACCATGCAGTAGCAGCAAAGTTATTCTTAGAAGGTGGTTTCTCAGGTTAAGCTCTTAATACCCAATTAAAGTTTTCTTGCACGTTGCTTGAACACCTCTTGCTCTGCTTTTGGAAAGATGGCAGCATCACATTTTCCAGCAGGAAAAGCCTTCTGTGCAACAAATGTTTTACTCCAGCAACATGCTGAAGAAGTGCAAAGGGTCACGGGAGCTCTGAGATGACATCAGCCTCTCTGCTATTAATCCCATGTTGAATATTATCCAGGAGAGAGTAATTTTTAATGGGGCCCTGGTCCCTCTTGTTTAAACTTGCACATACCTGAGCTACTTTTAGGCCTGAACCCACAGAAAAGAAAATAATGCAGCTTGGTTTTAGTGCAAGCAGGAGAAGTGCTAATTCCACCTCCTTTTATCTCCACGTTTACTCAAGTAGCAGAGAGCAAATACACCAAAATGGAGATTGCTACGTTGAGGCACACCTAATAATACTACACCATCCTTAATGCCAACTCACTCTGGGGCCTTGCACCATGGCAATCACTCAGAGCACACTTCAGATAAGACAGCTGATAGAGTAAGTGGAACAAAAAGAAGTGGTGTGGTCAGCAGCGGAGGTAGGGCTGAGCTTCAAGGAGCCAACTGAGAGCGCTTATCGCAGCAGCACACAGCATCTTTGTTCTGCTGCTCTCCGGGTCTCCAGCCATAGCTAACCAAGCTTGGATGCTGCCATTTAACACTATACTTTTGGGTGTTCAAGCTCCAAGCAGCCAGAGTTTGTTTCAGAGCTAAAGTCTCATTGTAGCAGGCATTGAAGAACTGAGCAGCTGGGCTAGGCTGGCCCAGCAACAGGCAGGGAAGGAACCAGACTTCCTGGAGCTGCTTTGGGTCTTCCTCCCCATGAGGGGAAACTGCTAAAAGAGAGGCAACTCTGTGTGAGCCAGAGACCAAGATCATGCTTAAAAATACTTAATGGGTGGGTGTCAGGAGGATGGAGCCAGTCTTTTTTTCAGTGGTGCCCTGTGACAGGACAAGGGGTAATGGGCACAAACTGGAATGTAGCAAGTTCCATTTAATGTGAGGAGGAACCTTGAGGGTGGCAGGCCACTGGAGCAGGCTGCCCAGACAGGTGGTGGAGTCTCCATCTCTGGAGTCATTGAAGACACACCTGGATGTCATCCTGTGCAACCTGCTCTGGGTGAGCCTGCTCTGATGGTGGGGTTGGACACAATCTTGCAGCCCATTCCTTCCCATTCAGGGATTCTGTGACCAAGCCCACGTCAAAAACACCACTGCCACTGTAGAGATGGGGTTTCACTACTGGGATGCAAGTTACACAAGTTTCCATCTCATTTAGTAGTAGTGTACAGACATAGCTCTCTGATGGTGAACCAGAAAAGCCTAGAGAAGGTGTAATGTTGTGCTAGAAATCAAAAGAGACTATTTCTGTTATACTACCTGTTGGTAATTGTCCTGTCCAATACCTTTATTGATGATCTGGAGCAGGGGATTGAGTCCACCATCAGTAAGTTTGAGGATGACACCAAGCTAAGGAGCAGGTGTCAAATTGTTGGAGGGTAGGAGAGCCTGCAGAGGGACCTCAACAGGCTGAAAAGGTGGGCAGAGGCCAATGGGATGAGATCAAACAAGGCTAAGTGCAGGCCACAACAACCCCAAGTAGCACTACAGGCTGGGGACAGAGTGGCTGAAGAGCAGCCAGGCAGAAAGGGACCTGGGGGTGCTGGTAGATAGTAGCTGAACATGAGCCAGCAGTGTGCCCAGGTGGCCAAGAGTGCCAATGGTATCCTGGCCTGGATCAGGAACAGTGTGGCCAGTAGGACAAGGGAGGTTATTCTGCCCCTGTGCTTAGCACTGTTCAGGCCACACCTTGAGTCCTGTGTCAAATTCTGGGGTTCTCAATTCAAGAGAGATGTTGAGATACTGGAATGTGTCCAGAGAAGGACAACGAAGCTGGTGAGGGGCCTGGAGCACAGCCCTGTGAGGAGAGGCTGAGGGAGCTGGGGGTGTGCAGCCTGCAGAACAGGAGGATCAGACTCTCTACAACTACCTGAAGGGAGGCTGTAGCCAGGTGGGGTTGGTCTCTTCTCCCAGGCAAGCAGCAACAGAACAAGGGGACACAGTCTCAAGTTGTGCCAGGGCAGGTCTAGGCTGGATGTTAGGAGGAAGTTGTTGGCAGAGAGAGTGATTGGCATTGGAATGGGCTGCCCAGGGAGGTGGTGGAGGCACCGTCCCTGGAGGTGTTCAAGAAAAGCCTGGATGAGGCACTTAGTGCCATGGTCTAGATGACTGGATAGGGCTGGGTGCTAGGTTGGACTGGATGATCTTGGAGGTCTCTTCCAACCTGCTTGATTCATTGATTCTATCTAATGGTGAGTAGTCTCCCAAAGGACCAGTGCCTGAGTGAGGCATCAATGCCCAGCTATGCAGCCAGACACAAACAGAAGCCAACAGAGAAGAGACACAGGGCTGTGGTTTGCAGATGTGCTCCCAAATAACTCAGGAGATGCCCAAAGCTGATCAAGAGAAATTTAGAGTCAAGTGAGGATGTCCACAGACATTAAGCAAGAGAAAGGATGAATGAGCCTGAACTGCTCAGCATACTCTAAATTAAGTCATCAGGTTTGGTTATATTTGTGATGGAAGGTATGATCTTCCCTTCTAAATATACATGTGGAAGGCTGCCAGGGGGCCTCCAAAACCAAGAGGCAGTGCAGCTTTCAGAAGAAGAGAAGCCCTTGGAGACCTTGGGAGCTGTCTGAAAGGCCTTTTTCACAGCAGGAAGAGGAGATCTCAGAAGACTGCAGATGGGGAGAGCCTATGTTTCTGATGCAAACCAAGAAGCAACAGAGCCATCAAAGCAGAGGAGAGACGTGTGTAAGCAGAGCAGCCTTGCAGTTCAAACAAGCCACAGCACTCTTGATTCCACAACCTCCTGTTAATGAGTGGGATGGTGCCTGGAGGAGAAAGCGAGGAGCTGGTGATACTGTGCCCTTGGATCACTCTCACACCTTGGACTGAATTAGCTCAGCTCCTTTTAAACCTGTTTATGGGCAGACCACAATCTTGCACATTGTCATTAGCTACGTGAAGGCACAGGACCTGTCTGACAGGTGCTTCAGAGCATGACAAAACTCCATGCAGCTTTGCTGGAGGAAGGCTTGGGCTCTTTTCCTTGCCCCTTACATCATGGGTGCTAGGACATGAACAATGCTGCTGTGGGTGTTTGCAGCAGCTCCTGAAGCATCCCACCCTTGCAGTGCCATGGGCATCATAGGAAGCCCTACAGAGCAAAATGCCCAACAAATTCCTTCCCCTATCAGACTCATAGATTAGAGGCACTAATGCCACCTGGGCACCAGGACCACCCAGGACACCAGAATGCTCCAGAGGCAGGCAAACACAAAACCCTCAACAAAGAACCACTCACACATACAAGTGTGGCATCAGCCCATGGGTCAGGAGCTCTTTTCAAAGCACCTTAGCAGCTCCAAACAAGGATTGCAAGTTTCATTTGCTTCTCTTTATGCCCTGAGTCTTCCAAGATTTCCAAATGTTGAGCAGTTCTAACTGTTCCACTGGGGATTCAAAAGCTTTTAGGGGAAAAAGATGAAGATCATTCATAAAAGCATTTTGATGGGGTGGGAGAAGCAACCTTCACTTTACACCAGGCAGATGTAAGAGCATAAAAACATTTGGCTCAGCATTCCAAATCAAGCTTTTAGCAGTTGCTAGGTTTAAGAAAACATCTTAAACACATAAAGACACAACATAAAGGTGGTTAAATCAAAGAACCTGGCAGAATGGAAATATAAATTATCACTTGAAATATTTTTGTTTTCTCAAATGCAAATATAATGACACTGATTTGTGCCAAAAAAAGCCTTAGTTATTCCTTTTTTAAACCTCCACTGTTTATCCTGTGGCACAGACCATGAAACCTGGGTTCAGCTCGGAGCTCATGCTTTCATTGTAGGCAAAAAGACCCCAAAAGTGAAGGTCTAGAGCCATGGGATGCCACCAGCCAGCTGAGCATGGAATTAATTTGGGCCATGTACCAAGAGCAGCTTGATGGCCTCAATGATTAAAACCAATCTGGCTTGGCCTTGAGCTTTCAGTTTTGGGCTCCTCAATTCACAGAGATGTTGAAGTACTGGAATGTGTCCAGAGAAGGGCAATGAAGCTGGTGAGGGGCCTGGAGCACAGCCCTGTGAGGAGAGGCTGAGGGAGCTGGGGGTGTGCAGCCTGCAGAAGAGGAGGCTCAGGGGAGACCTCATTGCTGTCTACAACTACCTGAGGGGAGGTTGTAGCCAGGTGGGGTTTGTCTCTTCTCCCAGGCAACCAGCAACAGAACAAGGGGACACAGTCTCAAGTTGTGCCAGGGGAGGTTTAGGCTGGATGTTAGGAGGAAGTTCCTCACAGAGAGAGTGATTGGCATTGGAATGGGCTGCCCAGGGAGGTGGTGGAGTCTCCGTCCCTGGAGGTGTTCAGGCAAAGCCTGGCTGAGGCACTTAGTGCCATGGTCTAGATGACTGGCTAGGGCTGGGTGCTAGGTTGGACTGGATGATCTTGGAGGTCTCTTCCAACCTGGTTGATTCTATGATTCAGGCCAGGTTTCAAGTGCAATACTTCTGAATAAGAAGTGTCTAAAAGTTTTCACTGGAGCCATAGCAAAGTCTACCTCACTTCACCAGGCTCTCCCCAGCTGCCAGGAGAGGTCCACTCATGTTTTATAGAGGAAGGAGCATGTTGGGGTAGGTGCCTGTTAAAAGAGCAACACCCAGGAATTTTCAAGCCCTCTGCACCGCCTTTTATCTACGTGTTGCTGAAAACATGAGCAGGATCATGACAAATCAGGTCATTTCACACTACAGAGCCATAAAAGAGCTCTCTGGGCTTGGCTGCTCCAGTCAATGATGGCTTGAGCAGAGTGCTGCTCACAGACAGCCCCACCAGCCCTTCCCAGCAGCCTTCCCCATGCTAATCAGAAACAGCCTCGGCCAACTTGGAGACCAAAACCAGTCTCCACTGCTGATTTGATGGATGAGCAAAGCCCAGCAGCAGGTTTCAAGTGAGTTTCTCCTCTTTTCTCTCAGGCTGGATCTAATTATGGAAGGACCAGCACCACTAGATAGGCTAAAATTAAACTGTCCCTTCAATTAGTGAGATGGTGCTGGCAGGAAAAGGAGCCCTCTGGGCTGCTGGTTTGCTGTCTGTGTCTTTGACTTGCCTCTCCAGGAGCACCAGGCACCCCTCTGCCCTCAGACCCTGCTTTGTACTTGGATGCTGATGTAATAAAATCAGGCTTCCAGCAACAAAACAGGAGGCTTTCCAGAAAATTCCTGAGCAGAGACAATCTTACCAGTACTGTGGTCACCACCCTTGGCCAATCTAACCTTGGGCCAGCCTTGACCCAATCTAACCTCTTCTGCCTTACCCCATCCTCCCACCCAGCCAACATCAAGCCAGAGGAAGGATGCTCTCACATTAAAATTCATCGAGACACCACTCAAACCCACCACAACCATGACAAGAAGATTAAGAGGTTTAATTACTAGCTCCTGGATGGGGCTGCTGCTGCCAACTCCTGAGTGCAATACCATGAGCAGAAGTCCATCTCCAAGTATGCATATGCTCCTGAACATCAAAAGGCTTGGAGATGTCACTTGGGATCAGGAAACCAGTCATTCTGATGCAAATACCTCCAGCCCCATCATCCAGAGCTCAAAAGCAAGGCCCAACCAGAAATGCAGCTTCCTCAGCCTTGCGACATCCAGTCTTTCTTGCTTCTAATAAGAGCAGGACTTACCCCCAAAGGCTTGCTGAAGATAGTCCAAAAGATCTGGTTTTAGACTTTCCCACCTCTCTGCACACACATCTCCACCAAAGGTCAGGAGGCAGGAGGTGGTGACAGTCCCACTGCTGATGTCTCTCTTCCCACGCAGAAGTCATCTCCTGCTTTGTGACAAGGATGTCACAGGAACCACACAGGGATCATAAAATTCCAAGTGGTATCTTCATTGAACAGCCTATGGAAATAAAGTGACTTGTCTGAAAGCAGCAGCAGAAATGTGGACCAGAATCAGAGAATTGTTTCACTTGGAACAGACCTCTAAGACTGAGTCCAACCATCAACCTCTGAGCAACCTGATCTGCCTGGGGATGTCCCTGCTCACTGCAGGGGGGGCTGGACTAGGTGACCTTTAAAAGTCCCTTCCAACCCAATGCATTCTGTGATTTTATGACCACCATGCCCACTAAACCATGTCCCAAAGGGCTTTGAACACCTCCAAGGTCGACGACTCCACCAACCTCCCTGGGCAGCCTGTTCCAGTGCCTGACCACTCTTGCAGGAAAGAAATTCTTCCTAATCTCCAACCCAAACCTCCTCTGGCACAACTTCAGGCCATTTCCTCTCATTCTATCATCTGATAGCAAAGAGAGGAAACCAACACCCACCTTACTCCAACCTCCTGTCAGGGAGTTGTAGAGAGCTGGAAGATCTCCCCTCAGCTTCCTCTTCTCCAGCTTAAAGAACCCCAGTTCCCTCAGCACTCCTCAGAGGACTTGTTCTCCACACCTCTGACCACCTTAGTTGTCCTTCTCTGCAGAGGTTACCAAAGAGGGCTGTGGCTGACTCCACTTTTCCTAGTGCCAATCGGCAGCTTCCCCAGAGCTGCTGCAAACCCTTCTGCTCAGCGTTTCAAAAGGCCTGACTTTAATGAGGAACATGCTCCCTTTTCCACTGCAAAAATACAATCCTCTCCCACCAGACTGTGAGGCTGATAAGAAGTGAACCCAAGCAATGCAAGAGGCCATTCCTGCACTCCATTAATGGGGTGTTAAATTATCCCAATTACACGTGTCCCAGTGTCACATCTTTAGCTCCGTAACGAGCAGTAAAATCTTGGCATTGCTCTTGGCCTAATCAATTGCTTATCAAATGTGGTGCCAAAGGAAAAATGATAACTATTTCCTGATGCAGCAGAGGAATTTGGAACTGGATGTGGAGCTTCATTAAGCCGGAGACAAACCCATTGTGAGTAAGGGGAGGGGGAGGGTTTTGCCTACCCGGGGCTGAAGCCAGCACTGAGAGCACATTGTGGCAAAAAGGTCTGTGGAGAGGCTCCTGTTGGAAAGGAGATGAGCAGGGCACAGCCAGAGACACGTGCACTGGTGGGTGGTCATTTACTCACTCTGCTTGTTCGAATTCCTTACTTAGAGAGCTTTCCTTCCACAGCCAGGGAGCTGCAGAGGAATGTCAGTGGCAGGGGAGGGATTTATAAGCATTTCTTACTCTATGTGAAGGATTGATAGAGTCAGAGAATCTTTTCGGTGGGAAAAGATCCTCTGGACCACCAAGGCCAATCAATAACTCAGCACCAGCAAGCTCACCGCTTCCTTGTCCTGCCAACCCACCAGCTTACCAAGCCCACCACCGTAACAAGATCAGCTGCAGAAGGAATCAAAGCTAGCACAGGTGCTCCAGGTGTGGTTGCCTTTCCCAAGCTCACCACTTAGGTAAGCATCCCAGGATCAGAGAATGCACTGGGTTGGCAGGAAATTTCAAAGGTCATCTAGTCCAACCCTCCTGCAGTCAGCAGGTTCATCTGCAACTAAAGCAGGCTGCTCAGAGCCCCATCAAGACAGACACCAAATGTCTCGATGGATGAGGCATTTACCACCTGTTTCAGTGTTCCACCACTCTCACAGTAAACAGCTTCTTCTCAATGTCCAAAGCAAGCTGGGACAGGTGTTCCAGGTGTGGTTGCCTCTGGCCACAGCATCCAGACACTGCACCCTGAGTAAGCACAGCCACCCTGTAGCACCCACCAAGCTCAGTCCTACCCTTCTAGGTACCATGGAAGGAAGGTGTCTCCAAATAAGTGGAGGAATAAAGATGATCTGCTACCCTGAGCAACATGCAGGTCATTGCTGGATGCAGGACACATTTGATTGTTTGGAGAGTCAGGACTACTGCAACATCAGGGCTGCTCTAGGTCACACACAGACTCTCAGGTGGAAGTTTCTGGATTGTTTCAGCCTGGTTTGGAAATCCTACAACAACAGCTGCAGCCTCCCCCAGCACTTCAGCAGCTCCACATCTCGACCCTGCTGGAACCTGGATGAGAAGAGCCTACACCAAAGGGAAAAATGCAGCATGGGGGAGGAAGAAAGTAAACTGAACTTTCCTTAATCCCAGGAAGAGTGAAAAGGAATTTCTTTTTTTCTGCCCTTTGGTTTGTCCATCCCTAATTAATATCTCAGGGAAAGCCATGCCCATGTTTTGTAACCCTGCTAGAGCAGGGAAGCTCAGCCAGGATCACTTTGGTGCTGCAGAAATCATAGAATCATAGAATCATAGAATCAACCAGGTTGGAAGAGACCTCCAAGATCATCCAGTCCAACCTAGCACCCAGCCCTGTCCAGTCAACCAGACCATGGCACTAAGTGCCTCAGCCAGGCTTTTCTTGAAGACCTCCAGGGACGGTGACTCCACCACCTCCCTGGGCAGCCCATTCCAATGCCAATCACTCTCTCTGTGAAGAACTTCTTCCTAACATCCAGCCTATACTTACCCTGGCACAACTTGAGACTGTGTCCCCTTGTTCTATTGCTGGTTACCTGGGAGAAGAGGCCACCCCCCACCTGGCTACAATGTCCCTTCAGGTAGTTGTAGACAGTAATAATGTACAGCTTCTGCTTTGTCCTCCTAGCACTTCTCCTAGGCCAGTCCACAGAGTGTGCCAGGGGCCAAACTGCCAGACATCAAAGCACACTTTAGGCCAGAGGGTCCTAAAAGAGGTGACTGAAACGTGATCTTCTGGGAGATGGAGCACTCTGGCCTGAAGCCAGCTCTAGGAGCGAGCTGGATCAGACCAATCATGGAGAGGGATGAATTCGCCACCCAAAGGGGATAAAGTACAACTACTGTCACAGTTCCTAGTGGGCATGATTCTCCAACACTGTGTCCATTTAGGAACAAGGGTGAGGAGCTCAGCTGGAAAGGATGCATCTACACAAGAATCTTCTCAGCACATCAATTCCTTTGGTGGGATTTGAGAGGATGGAGCCAGTCCCTTTTCAGTGGTGCTCAGCAACAAAACAAGAGGCAACAGGCACAAACTGAAGCCCAGGAGGTTCCATCTGAACAGGAGGAACTTCTTTGGTGTGAGGGTGCTGGAGCCCTGGAGCAGACTGCACATAGAGGTTGTGGAGTCTCCTTCTCTAAAGAGATTCCAAACCCACCTGGCTATTGTGATCTTGGGCAACCTGCTGTGGGTGCCCTGCTTTAGCAGGGGAATTGGCCTAGATGATCTCCAGAGGTCTCTTCCAGCTTGCACCATGCTGGCACTGGGTGATCCATTACCCAGTCAAGAGAGTTAACTAAAAATGTCCTGACCTACTAACTAGCCAAAAGCTGAGCTATCTCACACAAAGCTTGCTGCATTCTTGGATCAAATTGCTTGAAAGGAAGCTCATCAACTCACCCAATTCTCCCACTCGTGGGCTACCAAGACCTGAGCAGTACATTGTGGATGGCAGAAGATTTTAGACCAGTTGCTGTAGGTTGATGGCTTTATGAGCCACAGCAACACAGGCTCACAAGATCACAGGCTCACAGGATGTCAGGGGCTGGAAGGGACCCAGAGAGATCATCAAGTCCAACCCCCCTGCCAGAGCAGGACCATACAATCTAGCTCAGGGCACACAGGAACACATCCAGACAGGCCTGGAAAGGCTCCACACAAGAAGACTCCACAGCCTCTCTGGGGAGCCTGTTCCAGTGCTGTCACCCTTACAATAAAGAAGTTCCCTCTTGTGTTGAGGTGGAACCTCCTGTGCTGCAGCTTCCATCCATTGCTCCTTGTCCTATCCCAGGGAGCAAGTGAGCACAGCCTGTCCGCCCTCTCCTGACCCCCAGCCCTCAGATACTTACAGACATATATTAACTCCCCTCTCACTCTTCTCTTCTCCAGACTAAACAGCTCCAGGTCCTGCAGCCTCTCCTCATCAGGCAGTGCTCCAGTCCCCTAATCATCCTTGTAGCCCTCTGCTGGACCCTCTCCAGCAGATTCCTGTCTCTCCTAAACTGGGGAGCCCAAAATTGAATGCAGTACTCAAGATGGAGTCTCACCAGGGCAGAGTAGAGGCAGAGAAGAACCTCCCTTGATCTGCTGGACACACTCTGCTTAATGCACCCCAGGATCCCATCAGGCCTCTTGGCCACCAGGGCACATTGCTGTGCCATGGACAAATTGTTATCCAGCAGCACTCCCAGGTCCCTCTCCACAGGGCTGCTCTCCAGCAGATCACCAGGACTTCCTACTAACCAGAAGGCTGTAAGAGGCATCCCTAACAGACATCACACCAAGAGCATACCCACCACAGCACTGCCCACAGCTGACTTCTCCTGGAGAAGTGCAGTCGTTAAGAGCTAGAGGAGGCTCTCCTTGGGAGGGATTTACTCCAGAAGAAGACACGTCCTTCCTGATGATGTGTTCCAGCTTCCTTTTTCCCACTGACATCTGGGATATATTTATAGGTAGCCAATTGAGCTCAGCAATTCCACACATGGTGCTCTAGCACTGCCTTCAAGCCCTCACTTTGTGCCCTCAGAGCTCGGAGAAACCTTTCTTCTGGAGAGCAGCAAGAAACCATCTCCAGCACTTTATAAAGTTGAAGGAGGAGCTGCCAATGCATGAAGAAACAACAGGAGGAGGGGGAAAAAAAAAAGGAGCAGAGCTGTGAATAAAGTGGTGCAACAGCTCTGGAAAGTAAAAAACCCAAGCACAAATTATCCAGTTTGTCTAAGAGATTCCAAACCCCAGTGTCGGTCCATCGTGGTTTGTATTAAACCCAGATGTATATCATCCTCTCATCAAAGAGAAGTGGCTGTAGCTGTTACAGTTGGCCAGCTGGTTTGAAGCTCCCCTTTTCCCTGTAGTGTAATATATCCCATCCTCCTTGGAGCTCCCATCCCATGGAATATCTTTGCAGTTTGCAACCAGCACACAATAGGCTCAGCTCTAATTCCATAAATCAGCCTGCAGCCTCCGTTTGATCATAAATCTTTCCATAGCTCCGAGTTGCAAAGAGGCTTGAAAGAGGATTTTTTTTCTTTCTTCCTTTCGGTCTTTTGAAGGCAGAGTCCAAAAAAAAAAAAAAAAAAAAAAAAAAAAAAAAAAAAAAAAAAGAGAGAGAGAGAGAGAGAGAGAGAGAGAGAGAGAGAGAGAGAAAATAAAAAGAAAGAAAAAAAAAAAAGAGATGCAAAGACATTTGCAAACTCCACAAGGGGTCAGTGTCTTGGCAGAAATCCTCCTTCCACGTTCAGCAGCACAAGCCTGGTCCCACATCCAGGATGTTTTTAATACTCCCAAGCAAGGGTAGGATTTGTGGGGGCACAGGGTTGATTTTGATGGTTCTCTCTCCCTCCCTCTGTGATGAAAGGAAGCACGAAAACCAAAACTCAATAATCTCTTCTGCTGTGCTGCACTGTTTTTCTGCTTGCTTCAGCACAAAGGATTTCTTAGGAGTGGGAGCACCCAGGCAGAGCCCTGGAGGGTGATGTTGACCTTAGACCTGTGTTGCTCAAGCAGGATAGATGTTGGGGCCAGGCAGGGATGGGGGCTGTGAGCATCACTAGTTCTTCCAGAAGAGCTTTCCCATGTCAGAAACACCCTCCTTGGTGGTGGAGCAACGTCACAAAGGGAGAGCAACGCCACAAAGGGAGAGCAACGCCACAAAGGGAGAGCAACGCCACAAAGGGAGAGCAACGCCACAAAGGCACAGCAGGATCACAACCCCTTGGATTCATCCAGGCCCCAACACTGGTACAAAACCGTAGTGGCTTCAGGGTTCTCCTCAGGCATTCTGGTGCTTCTCAGTTTGGTGGTGTCACCCCCACCACACCTGGAACATCAGTGAGGATGGAGCAAACATGAGGCTGCACAGCAAAGCGGCAGTGGATCAGCAACCACTTGGCTCTGCCCAAGCTGCTGCCCAAACCTACACCTGGCCACGGAGCCTGCAGTGCAGTGACCTTGTGTACATATGATGCCTTGCAGCATCATACAGAGCTTGCCTTGATCTGCTCTCCATCCACCTGAGGGGTCCCTTACCCACAACAGCAGGTTTAGAAAAGGAAGGGACAGAACATCTCCCAGCTCATCTCAGAATCCCAGAGGGATTCAAACAAGAGAATATCTTATTCAAGAGTGCTCCAGTAGCTTCCCTTCACCACCATGCAGAACATCAACTGAGCTCTGGAAGTTCACCTGCTACATCATCCCTGTACCATTCTCCTGCTCACATGGAGGACTGCAGGATTGTTCTGCAGATGTCTTCTGCTGACCCAATGACCACAGCTCCCAGAGGTGCTGCACAGAGGCTTTGGTTCTTTGCTTCCCTTTCGGTCGCCTTGAACTGAATCAGCTGAAGCACAGGAGCGGAGTTCTTACAAGGCAGTGTGTGTTGGTGAGAGGGAGGGAAGCTTGCCCAAGTCTTATTCAAGGAGCAGCTCTGACTGCCTACTCCTCCTCCACACACCACCACTTCTGTTGAAGGAAACATTTCACATCAGCACATTAAAAAACACCAAAAAGGTTCAGGTTCTTTTTACATTTAATAAACCAAAGTCACTGAATGCTAAGCTGAAAGCAAAACCTTCTGGAACCTTCATCTCAGCTTGCCTGCTTCCATGGATGGAAAGCTGCACTCCTGCAGAGAAATTATCCCTATGAAGGCTGCTGAAGGTTTATGGAGGACACCAGTGGGACCTCCACACTTTGTGCCCAGTACTGTGGGGGAGCACAGGGAGAGGAAACCCACGCAAGGATGCAAAACCTCAGCCCCCAGATTCCAACTGCAGAAGGGACCACTTTTGAGCTCTAAAGGAGCAGAGGACAGCTCCAGCAGCTGCTGGCACAGAGTAAAGGAGCTGGTAACAAGGAGCTTGCCACGGCTTCTAAAGCAAGGTTAGCAGCCACTGGCTGCCTGTAGTAGAAATAAAAATACTAACCAGAGCCCACTGGAAGAGGAACCTCTGCTTTGCTGTCATCCTGCTTCTTGGGCTTGCAAGAACTTCACATGCAAGGCAGGAGAAACCAAAGGTGGAGACTGACTATGCACAGATCTTTCCCCAGAGACACAAGGGAAGGGAACAGCAAAAGCAGAGGACGCTAAAACAATCATCACCTGAGCCAAAAGAGAAGCCCAGACCTCTTAAAATTGAGAGAGTACTTCTTGATCTGAAAGTTCTGATCTGAGGGAACTGGAACAAAGTGCAAAATCACACTTTATGTGTAGGTGGGAACTACAAAGCTGGGTGTTCTTCAGACTACTCAGGTTCTCAGTTTGATTAAAGCAGGAAGAACAATCAAGAAGTCCAGTGCTACAGGGTAAAATTGCTCTTCATTCAGGAGAGCATTCTGAGCATCCTTTCTCTGGAGCAGTAATTTGGAGCTCATCCTCCAGTTCCCATGTGAAACCTCTCAACAGCAGTCTGGTGGTGCTACTAGATGCTGATCTAGCTCGTTAACTCATCACCACACATGCATCAGAAGCTAGTGACAGGTCACAGAGAAGCTGCACCCCAGCCAGAAATCCTGCTCCCAACACCACTAAAGGCAGAAGACTTAGGTGGATTTGTCTCCTGCTCTAACCCGTGCCACATCTTACATCAATTTGCAGTCTCCAGTCAGAAGAGAAGGAAAGCTCTGCCAAGGAGCTAGGGCCAGGTCTCAGGCAGCTGAACCCCTTACTACATCCCCCTGCCAAGTATCCTAACCCATGGAGGCAGAGACCAGCTGCCACAGCCATGCTTTTCCAAGCAACTGGTTCCTTGACTTGTCTGAGAGGCCCCAACCAGGCACCCAAGCAGACACTGGGACAACACAGACCCACCAGGAACTAGCAAAGCTTTCAGAACCACTTTAGATCAATGATGTCAAAGCTTCTTTCTAGCCACTTTCCAGAGCAGAGTGTAGGCCATGTAGGGGTTTACTCTGCAAACATTCAACCAAGTGGAGGAGGAGAATTAGCCCTTCTGAAATGCCAGAAGCAATGACCAGAGGGGAATCTTTGTGCAGTTCATTGCACGCAGCAGAAAGACAACTCAGCAGGGACTTCCCTGGTGGGACACGTCTGGAGGGAAGCAGAACAATCTCACTGACCATCTACATGCAACTGTTCCTTGAAGAGCTGCAAGTAAAGCAGCTGTAAAACAGAGGAGCACAGAGAGAGAAGCATGAGGGACATTTTAGCAAGAGAAGCATCAGCTCCCCCAAGGTTAGAGCTCTGAAGGCATTCACACACAATCCTTTCACTAGAACAGAGGAAAAGCATCGGTAGGAACACAAAAGCTTTTTCAGGTTTCAGTGATGAGGGTTCAGCTCCCCAAGTGTCACTCTGCAGGGAGCCTCCTCTGCTCTACACCGTGGTGAGGACTGAGAGAATCCTGTGAGCTGTCTGCAGGACAGCTTGAAGAGGAGCATCAGGACACAAGCCACAAAAGAAACTGCAGAATCCTTTGGGTTCGAAGGGAGCTTTAATGCTCGTCCAGTCCAACCCCCCTGCAGTCAGCAGGGACAACTGCAACTAGAGCAGGTTGCTCAGCGCCCCAAACAGCCTGACCTGCAATGCTTCCAGGGGTGGGGCATCTACCACCTCTCTATGCAACCTGGGCCAGGCTGTCACCACCCTCAGTGTTAAAAGTATTTTCCTTCCCTCTAGTCTGAATCTTGCCCTTATTTTAAAGCCATCACTCCTTGTCCTGCTGAAAACCCTGTCTGCAGGTAATTTCTACGCCATGATGTGCTTCAGTCTTCACTTTCATTTCTAAGACTCCAAACCAAATCACCCTCAGGGACCAGTGTTAAGGACTACTTTCTGTTGACATTGCTGGTTACCTCCACCACCTTTGCTGTGATGTGGGACTGAAGTCCTTCTCGAACCCCAACCATGGCTGCATGGACCATGGTGCAGAGAGTGATGGAGTAAATCAAAGGGCTTGAGGCACCATGGCACTGTGCCTGCTGGGAAAAACAGAAGAGTCAATATCCAAGAGAGCAGACATGGACCATAGGTGAGGGAAAGGAGGATTCTGTAGAATTCAGGCATTCAACAGAAGATCTAAGGCATCTCTGACAAAATTTCTCACGTGTTTTACCTTTGCTCCTGGTCTATCAGGGCTAAAAATCAGCTCTCCCTGGGAAAGCAAACCCCTTCCCTGTGAAAACTGTCCCTGTGTGAACCCAAAGAGTACACAAAGACCTCTGCAGAGGTGAGCAAGAATAGGGCTGCTGCAAGGTCCAAGCTCCATCAGTGCCAAACATAGATAGACTTTCCTACAGATCCAGCATCAAACCATTGCATCCAGGAGTTCACAGGTGGGAGTTTTCAGAAGCAACAAAGGGTTAATCAGTGACTCACTGAAGCTATTTTTAAAGCCCTGCTGTGACAGAAGAACTGCAGAAGCTGCTACAGCATCAGATCTCCTGCGCTGATGGTCACCCTCGATCCCCACCACGCAATCTGTGCCATCAGCTGACTTAAAAAGTCAGAAGAAAACCAGGCAGAATTCTCCAGCATTGGGATCACATCAGCATGTGCCAAGAATGGGCCTCCCTGGTTAGGGTTTCATAATTCTTCAGCCCTTCCAGACTGGCTCAGACACCATTTGGGTAATAATTAACCGTTCCCCGCGCTCAGCGCCTGCTCGGTGGAGCTCTGCATGTTCGAGCTTGGCATGAGAGACCTTCAAAATTAGCAGCAGTGCAAAGCTTATTTCTGTTAATTATGCTATTTTGGAAGGAGAAAAGGAAGGGAAGTCATTTCCAGAGACTAGTGGGGGTTTTCTTCTCACCCTTCCCCCTCAGTGTCCTGTGGGGAAGGCAATCCACACTCACCAAGTATCTTCCCCCAGCAACGGGTTGTGGTTTCAATGCTGCATCCCAGAAGTGCACACAGTGCCATGTCAGATCCTCCTGCTGTCATGGGCAGAGGCAGGCAACAGCTCAGAGATGATCTCCATTTATGTGGTTGGTAAAAAGCACTGCTGAGCTGGCAGTGTGCACACGCAGCCCAGACAGCCAACTGTGTCCTGGGCTGCAGCAAGAGCTGTGTGGCCAGCAGGGCAAGGGTGGGGGGATTCTCCCCCTTTACTCTGCTCTTGTCAGACCTCACCTGGAGTCCTGTGTGCAGTTCTGGAGCCCCAACACAAGAAGAACATGGAACTGTTGGAGTGAGTCCAGAGGAGACCACAAAGATGATCAGAGGGCTGGAGCTGCTCTGCTATGAGGACAGGCTACAAGAGCTGGGGCTCTGCAGGCTGGAGAAGAGAAGGCTTTGAGGAGACCTTGTAGTGGCCTTCCAGTATCTAAAGGGGGACTACAAGAGGCTGGGGAGGGACTACTTACAAGGTCTTGTAATGACAGGATGAGGAATAATGGGTTTAAACTGGCAGAGGGGAGACTGAAACTGGATGTTAGGAAGAAGTTCTTTCCAGTGAGGGTGGTGAGACACTGGCACAGGTTGCCCAGGGAGGTTGTGGAGCACAGAAGCACCCAATCAAAGATCACATTGGGTGCTTCTGTGCTCCACAACCTCCCTGAAGGTGCTCAAGGCCAGGTTGGATGAGGCCTTGAGTGATGTGTTCTAGTGGGAGGTGTCTCTGCAGGGGATCAGAACCGAATGAGCTTTGAGGTCCCTTCCAAGCTAAACCATTCTGTGATTCTATGATTCTGTTATCTGAGGGGAAGAAAAATCCATAAAGCCACTTCTGGGAGTCTTTTGTATGGACAGAAGAATCCCATTTCTTCTTTCCTTTGTGTCACAAGTTGATGGCCACTCTCTGCAGGAACTGTGGAGGACCAGACAGTTCCATCATGTGTTCCACAGGGCCATCAGCTTGCCACCCGACTCACACAGGGCTCTCACACCAGGGAGCAGTGGAAGGAAGAAGCTGGGAAGCACCAAAAAGACAAGGAACTTCTGAGCAGACCTTTGGCAGCAGTTGTAAAGTTCTGAGGGTCTTTTATCAGGACCACAGGCCGAGTGTGGGATGAGGAGATGCCACCAGTCCACAAGCCCTGGCAGTAGATGCTCTGGCATCCCAGAGACCAGTTCCCAGTGCCAGTGCTAATCCCCTCCTGCAGCTGTGACCATGCTGAACACAATCCCATAAACAGCATCCAGATGTGACTTGAGAGGCTGAATAATAGTTCTTGATCTTCTGACAATGGTGCCCAGAAGGATTTGGAAAACTGACAAAAAAGCTTTGAACTTTTATGTAATGTGCTTAGAACCTCCACAGCAATAGCTCCACCATCCCTGTCCCACCCAGCTAAGGAGCTGAGCACCCTTTCCACACCCCGAGGTGCTGCTGAGTCAAGCAATGCCTTGCAGCCTCCAGCAGCCTTGTTCTGCGTGTTCAGGAGCAGGGCAGCTTGGATGCTGCCCTGCTGTTTGTCCCCATCTTGATGGTCTGGAAACCACACCAATGTTACCCAAGGAAAGCTGCACTTCAGACCTGGTTTGGTTGAAAACACTGCGGGGAAAAGTTATTCCCAGGGAAAAAAAAAGGTAACTCTGAAGCTGGATTGACAGCCAAGGGAAAGGAGGAGGCATGGCAAACAGAGCAGCAGCCTCGCAGAGCTGGAGACCGGGTGATGGGGGCTGTCTTTCAAGAGAATTTTCTAAGCAACCATGGGAGTGAGCTGCCCTCTGAGCACCCCACAGCTCCTGAGCCATTCCTTTGATGCTAGCAAAACCTGCCTGAGATGAGCAATCCCAAACGGCATCTCGCAGGTCCATTCAGCCTGCCCCTTACGTGCGGAAACAAACCCCTACAGCAGATGAAAACTGACTGCACACAGCCCAGCACCAGCCACGTCCTGGGCAGATGAGAAAGCTGGGGACAGACTTTTGAGCAGGGCCTGTTGTGACAGGACAAGAGGTGATGGTCTGAACTAAAAGAGGGAGATTCACACTGCAGAGAAGGGAGAAATCCTTGACACTGAGGGTGGCGAGACCCTGGCCCAGGTTGCCCAGAGAGGTGAGAGATGCTCCATCCCTAGAACCACTCCAGGTCAGGTTGGTTGAGGCTCTGAGCAACCTGTCCTAGTTGAAGATGTCCCTGCTGGCTGCAGAGGGTTTGACTATATGAGCTTTAGAGGTTTCTCCCCACCTAAGCCATTTATGAGTCTGTAAATTAGGAGCCTTCACAACCAGGATGCACTTCTCGCTCCCCTCAAGCACACACCAGGTTCCATCTCTCTTCTGAGAGGCTTGGCTTCAGTTTTGTTCCCCAAGCCTCCCTGATCTGGTGTCAGAGGGTGGCTGCAAGACTCACATTTCCCCAAGACATTCTGAGAGAGGCACTCTGGCTTCTAACAAGGAGAAGATCTTCCATGGCCAAGCTAATAAAGAAGGAGAGCAATTAGAAATTCCAGCAGAAGGGAGATGTAGGGGCAAGGAGGAGAGGGAAGATACCACTCATTTGGACCTCTCCTAAATTGGAGAAGATGATTAGCCCCCTAGATCCCAGAAACTCCAGCACCAGCCTATGCAATTATTGGGAATGCACACTTTAAGAGGGCTTGCCAAAAATGCCTGCTTTTATTAAAAAGGAATGGTTTCACAAAGGCCCAACTGTAAGAAAGGTTGTAATTTGCCCAAATAAAACTTAATTTGATCCATGAAATAGCTGTGGTTTATTGTGTAATAGATGTGCTATGTGTTTTAATTTAATAGAATCCAATCGGATTGTCAAGCCAGGATGAGTTGTGCAGAACAATTTTTGGGTCGTTCCCACAGTGTGTACACAGCACAGATGCGACTTTGTGCATCCCAGCAGCACATCCAGAACTGGGGAATACAGAAGGGATTATGCAGCCAGCAGCCAGCCCTGCCGCGGCACGCAGCGAGCGGAAAATCAGAGCTCGGAGGGAAGCGCGAGTTATTTACAGGAAATAACTCGGGATGCGCCGCACTTAACCACTCAGGCTCCTGGATTCAGCCCCGGGGGGGCTGGGATAGGGGCTGCAGGGATCAGCTCTGGCATGCTATGCAACACCAGGTGATCGCAGAATCAAACACAGGATCATCTGGGCCCCTCAATTCAAGAAAGATGTTGAGGTGCTGGAACATGTCCAGAGAAGGGCAACAAAGCTGGTGAGGGGCCTGGAACACAAATCCTATGAGGAGAGGTTGAGGGAGCTGGGCCTGTTTAGCCTGGAGAAGAGGAGGCTCAGGGGTGATCTTATTGCTGTCTACAACTACCTGAAGGGGCATTGTAGCCAGGTGGGGGGTGGCCTCTTCTCCCAGGCAACCAGCAACAGAACAAGGGGACACAGTCTCAAGTTGTGCCAGGGTAGGTATAGGCTGGATGTTAGGAAGAAGTTCTTCACAGAGAGAGTGATTGGCATTGGAATGCGCTGCCCAGGGAGGTGGTGGAGTCACCGTCCCTGGAGGGGTTCAAGAAAAGACTGGATGGGGCACTTAGTGCCATGGTCTGGTTGATTGGTTAGGGCTGGGTGCTAGGTTGGACTGGATTATCTTGGAGGTCTCTTCCAACCTGGTTGATTCTATGTGGATTCTATGTGGATGTGGATCACAGGATGCCAGGGGTTGGAAGGGACCCAAAAAGATCATCGAGTCCAACCCCCTTGCCAGAGCAGGACCATGCAATCTAGCTCAGGGCACAGAGGAACACATCCAGACAGGCCCTGAAAGCCTCCAGAGAAGGAGACTCCACAGCCTCTCTGGGAGCCTGTGTCAGTGCTCTGGGATCCTTACAGTAAAGAAGTTCCCCCTTGTGTTGAGGTGGAACCTCCTGTGCTGCAGCTTATATTCAGGTTGAAAAAGACCTTCAAGATTGTCAAGTCCAATCTATCATCCAACATAATCTAATCAACCAAGTGCCACATCTGGTCTCTTTCAAAAAACACCTCCAGGGATGGTGACTCCACCACCTCCCTGGGCAGCCCATTCCAATGCCAATCACTCTCTCTGCAAGGAACTTCTTCCTAACAGACAGCCTAAAAGTACCCTGTGGTAGCTTGAAACTATGTCCCCTTATTCTGTCACTGATTGCCTGGGAGAAGAGACTGACCCCCTACCTGGCCACAACCTTCTCTCAGGTGGTTGTAGACAGCAGTAAGGTCTCCCTGAGCCTCCTTTTCTCCAGGCTGCACACCCCCAGCTCCCTCAGCCACTCGCTACAGGGCTGTGCTCCAGCCCCCTCGATGCTGCAAGCCCCCATTGCTGCAGTGCCATGCACCCCAGCACACCGCATGGATGAACCCAAGATCTATAGATTCATAGAATGGTTGGGTTGGAAAGGACCTGAAAGATGCAGTTCCAATCTCCCTGCCATAGACAGGGACACTTTCCACTAGAGCAGGTTGCTCAAGGCCTCATCCAGCCTGGCCTTGAACACCTCCAGACATCCATGACCTCCCTAGGGCAACCTGTGCCAGTGCCTCAACTATGTTTCCTGGAATATAGCCAAATTCATCACCCCAGCCCACCTCAAATGGAGGTGAAGCTCTATCTTAGCCTTCTGGGAATGCTATGGTCCATGTTGGCCATCTGTCAGGTCAGAATCATGTTCAGAGCAGTGGGGTCCTGCTCAGGAACAGCCATAGGTTGTGTCCCCTCAGGGACTTGAGATACCCTTCATGGCTGGAATCCACTCTGCTATGAAACCAGGCTGAGAGTTTGCGTCGTTCAGCCTGGGGGAAAGAAGGCTCCAGAGAAACCTTCTGGTGGCCTTTCAGGACTTAAAAGCAGCCAAAAAGAAAACTAGGAGACTTTTTAGCAGGGCCTGTTGTGATAGGACAAGGGGTGATGGTCTGAACTAAACGAGGGAGCTGAAGGAAGAAATGTTGTATGCTGAGAGCAGTGAAACACTGGTCCAGGCTGCCCAGAGGAAGTATATGCCCCATCCCTGGAACCTTTCTAAGTCAGGCCAGACCTCGGGGCTCTGAGCAGTCCAGTCTAGCTACAATGTCCCTGCTGACTGGGGAGGTGGACTGGATGACTTTTACCCAAGTGTGGTTCACACACGACAACTCCTGTTCAGTCAAGAGATAGAAGGGAGACAACTGAGTGCAAGCACCAGGACCTCACTTGCACACCACCACAGCCCCAGAGCCAACCCACACCCACTTATAATAAAGCTGAGCTCAAACCCCAGCCCTGGCACCCAGGCAGCACATTCACCACAAAACCCACTCTCAAAGTCCAAGGACATGCTTGGAACCAGCGGCCCTGGCTCCTTCCACAGCAGCACTTACCTGAATGAGACATTTGACTTTTGGTCCTGGCACTTGTCAGAGACAAAAGCCCCTTTCTGGCTCTCAAGGCTCATTTCATAGCCCTTGGAAGCACCAGAAGCAGCTCTCAATCATCAGCCACCCCAAGGGCTGCTCCAAGTGCAGTCACCGAACAGCCACCCAGGTTCAAACTTAAGAGCTAGAGATTGCAGCTTTTGCACCAGGGTCCTGTGTGGAGCTCAAGAGCTTGGAAGTCCTAAAGCTTCTTTAAAGTGTCTTCTAAGTTTGAATGATTACCCTGAGGAATTAAAGGGAAGAAATGGGACAGAACAGAATATTTAATGTCTTGCTCCATTGCCTCACCATCAAATCCTTTTTTATTCTCTTTAAAGCTTCGCTGTCAAGTAAAATAAACCCCCAGATTTATTTCTGGGGAAGTGCATGAGTAATAAAAAGAAGGAAAATTTATGTGGATTGGAGAAGGGAAACCCAGAAGTTAACCCTCAAACTCCAGCCCACAAAAATCCTTTTGCTGATGCAAAGCCAGAGTGTTGCTGAAAGGTGACCAACCAGCCTGGCCACACTGCAAATAGGAGATAAGCCAGGGACTTGAACAACAGCTTCTGTGGGCACTGCGACAAGAACTTCTGTGGATGGCATGAACAATGAACAAAATTCCTGGTGTTAATTTGCCTGAAATATGGAAGAAGCTGGTAAAAAGTGGGGAATGATGGCACTGTTGCATCTGTGTGGCATGTGAAGAGGAGGAAGGTAGCAGCTCGAGATGGGAATGTAAAACCTCCTGGGTGGTGGTGAGAGAAAAGGAAGAAACAACTCAAGTTTGGCTGGTTCTTCCCACTCCAAGTGAGGATGGTGCTAACAAAAATCTCTTTAAAATAAAACCCCAGCTCCTCAAAATGGTCTCTAGACTAACTGCCTGAAAATGCCGGTGGGGGATGCAAGTGACAGGACAGGACTCACCAGATCTAAGCCTGAAGGGACAAAACGCACCCTGTGAAGCTCTGGGGAGCTGCCTTTAAACCACGGTGCCATGTTGTGACACACTATTCACTGACAACAATGGCTGCAGTGCAAACAAAGCCTCATGGTGTCAAGTATTAGTGCTGATGCTGCAGGAACTCCACCAGTGTGGTCCCAGTTGCGTATGGTTATAATGTGACAAATGGCTGAGGAAATGCCACTGTGACATTCCCTGCTTGTGCCTCTCCTCAACAGCCACCTACTTTATCTGTGTGCTTCCCTGGAGGCATGCAATTCCCTTCCCTGGAGGTATGAGGGCCATTCCTGAAGGGATGAGGTCCCTTTTCCTGGTGGGATGGTTCCCATCCCTGGAGGGATGTGGTTCCCACCTTCCCCACCCTCACTCGTGCCTGCTGTAAAAACACCAAGTCCCGGTGCCAAAATGAACAACCTTGACAAGCATAAGAACTATCAGGCAGTTCTGTCCCCTTTTACCCTGAGGAGGTCCCATGATGTTTCTCTCCACAAACATGAGTGCTACAAACACCTCCTCCCTAACACAGAAGGCTGAGATGCTTCTGCAGACCCTGGGAGACTCAAGGAGAACCAAGGCAGAGGGATGTGCAATGCTCACTGCTCACAGTGCTCCTCACTGCCAGTAACTTCCCTATCCAAGCAAAGCCAGACAACGTCCAACCTGCCCATGCAGGCACGTGGCTGCCGTGGTGCTGACAGCAGCGAAGCTCAGGCAGAAGTCAGCAAAGGGCCTCATTCTATCCAAGATCTCCAAAGAGAGTTAATCAGCCAAGACAAGCTTGTCTGACAGGACTTCTGGCTGCAGCTGCTTCTCACAGCAGCTATGTTCTTCCCAAACAATTCTTCGTCAGCTCATTGCCTGCACTGGGAGATCAACAGGACAAACCTGCAGGCAACTCATCCAATTCTCTGTCTTATCACAAGTTACTAGAGAGATTCCCAAAATCCAGGCCATGCTATCCACCCATGGATTGTCCAAAACCACCATTTGTGTCTCAACCACCAAACATGTCTCGGAGATACCAGACTCACAGACAAGCCCCGTGAAAACTGGTCCTACTGGGCAGCTTTTAGAGCCAAGGTCTTCCTTGGCTGCCCTTCCCACCAGCACTGATACCCATCAGTTTGCAGAAGCATGAACATAAACATTCATCTTCATGGTGTCCCCATCACACTGTGTGCTATCAGAGAGATCACAGAGCCTTGAGCAAGAACAGCCATATGAGATTTCCTCCCACCTTCTGTTTGCTCCCTGGATCTCAAATTGTCCTCACTTACCTTTCTCTTGGAGATAACGTGCAGTTTTCCTAGAGAGAGCAAATAAATTCTTTACACTGATGATGGCTTGACCATGGCCGAGGTGGTCCAGAGAGGTGTTTGAAGCCATGTCTTCAGAACCATTCCAGGTCAGGCTGTTTGGGGTTCTGAGCAATTTGCTCTGGTTGAAGATGTCCCTGCAGACTGCAGAAGGGTTGGACTAGATGAGCTTTGGTTTGGGTTGGGAGGGACATTCATTAACAGAAGGGAAGGGGTTTGGAGGAACCTCTGAAGATCACCCAGTGCACTCCCACTGCTAAAGCAGGATGAGCACAGGTACATTACCCAGGAACACATCCAGGCAGGTTTTGAATGCCTGCATAGATGGAGAGTCCACAAACCTCTCCGGCCAGCCTGTTCCAATGCTCTCTACGATTCCAGCATCTCACTCACCTTTTTCCTATGGGTCTTGGTTGGGATGGGGGACCGTGGTCATCCCCTCTGGCAACCCCCCTGACTGTAACAAGCCCAAGCATCCACTGCTGCAGATTTTAGTCTTGGGTTGGGGGGTGGGGGGGGAGAGTCAAAAAATAAAAGAGACAATTAAAATCCCCCCCTCTAATGTGAATACTTTATTATCAATGAGTGACTGGTATTAGCTTTTTTGTCTGGGTAGTAATAATAGTTCCAAATAAAAAAAAAAACAAAACAAAAAACCAACCAAACAAAACAAAAACCAAAAACCATACATCAAAAATTAGGACTTTGCTCCTATTTTCTTTTTTTTGCTGTATAATTTTTTTTTTCCTTTTTCTTAAAAAAAAAAAAAAACCAACAAAAAACCAAAACAAAACAACCAAAACAAATCTGTATTGAAAGGATTCTATAAGCCAAAGTGCATTTTCTGTTCTTTGTCCATATACACATTGCACCGTACATAAATAATTACATTGTAAAAATGACTCCATAATTACAAGTATAATATATATTTTCATATAATATATAAAACTTTATATTAAATCTAGGTAGATGATATTTGGGATAGAGTTTGTGTCTCTGGGTTGGGGGTTGGTTGGTAATTTTTTTTTTTTTTTCCCTCCTCTCCTTTTTGTCTTTTAGTTTCTTTTGTTTTGTTTTGTTGTTTTTATGCTGTCAGAGGCTTGAGCGTTATCGATTGTTGCTGAGGAGGATCTCCAGCCAGCACGGGCAGGAGGTGATGAACTGTCTGGAGTAACACGGCCCCCAGCCCTTGGCGAAGCTGATGCGGACGCTGTTGGGGTCGTAGGGCCCGTCGGTGTAATCCAGATCGGCCGTGTGCTGCAAGAGGCAGGACTTCTCATAGTCAAACACCTTGATGGAGTAGCCTGGCATCACCTTGCGCACTATCAGAGTCCTACAGTTGGGGATGTCCAGTGTCGGGGAGTTGACGAAGATGGGGTGCTCGCTGCGGTTGTAGGCCCAGACGCCGTCCGGCTCTTTGCTCAGTAAAATCCCGTAGCCGATTTTACTCCGAGTCCTTCTCACAGTCTCGCTCCTGTTCTCCAGGTTTAGCTGTCCGAGGCAGAAGCCGTTTCCTTGAGGTAGGTCATAGAAGATACTGACAGACTGTTCGTACACTGTGTAGAGGCGGCCGACGCGCGTCCGGTGCTCCCAGTAGGCCACGTTGCACCAATGGCTCCTCTTCACGGCATCGGGTGACGTGCTGGCGTCTGCGGGGAAAGTGGAAGAGGAATCAGGGTGTGCTGTGACCACCGGGGAAAGGGTGGGTATGGAGGGTAGGCAATTGGCTCTTTCCACCCAGTGGCTTTGCTCACATGGGAACTAAGCCAGTGCTCCACCCAAAGCCCATCTCCAAACCAAAGCCCGTCTCCAACCCAATGCTCATGCTCACTTAAAGCTAATGATCAGAACTCATGCCAAACGCAAAGCCCACCTTCAACTCAAAGCTTGCCTCTAACCTAAAGCTTGTGTTCAACCCAAAGCCCATCTCCAACCCAAAACTTGTGTTCAGTGCAAAGCTTGTCTACAACAGAACTCATCTTCAACCAGGATCAAATGCCACCAAGAAAAAAGGCTCAAGCAAAAGCTGGTGACCCAATGGGCCACTCCCAAGCTCCCAAGGAGCTCAGCACCATTCCCTTCTCTAATTTCATGCTCAATCCTGTGTCCAGCAGCCAAGACCCTACGCAGTTAAGATGTACATTTCTACCACCAAGAGCTGGCATGGATACTGTACCACTGCAACTCAGCCACCCCTGTGCTTGGTGGGCCCCCAGGTTCCTCCAGCATTGGTGGTGTTGGTGTACCCTCATTTTCAAAGGCCAACTTGTGTCCATGAAGCGCTTGGATGACTAACCCAACAGTTGTCTCTGCTATGTAATACTCTTTGACAGCGATGCTGATGTTCCCACAGGGAACATGAAATCTGAAGCTGCTATGAGCTGTACATGTCCTCCTATGAAGCCATCAGAACACTACGAAATGTCTCTTCTTTCTAGGAATTATATTCGATGAAGATGGGAAAGATACAGACTGCCAGACAACCGTGGAATTTATGATGCCTCCAGAACGAAGATGGAAACTCTCAGTTCTTAAAGCGCCCCAAAGACGGCAAATTAACCTCTCCCTGAACATAGTTCCACCAGTTAGCAGAAAGCCAACCCTGGGATTTTAAGCAAGGAGCTCTGCTCCGTGCCTGGCATTAAGCTCCCTGACAATCTATCACACGCCCGTGGCCTGCTGACCCCTCTGCCTTGGTGCCATCACGTCCGATTAGCTCGCACGCGGGGTGATGCCATTATTTTGCTTCACAGACCCCATTGACACACCGGATTTCGAGCGCGGCCCTGCAGCCCCCGTTCCTTTTCAGGCTCAAATTACCCTGGAGGGGAAGGGGCTCTCCTCCCCATTAACGATCTTTGAGCTCAGCGGCTTTGTTAGAGTTTAACTTGAGTTGGAACCATACAAATTTGAGGGGAGGGAGGTGGGGGAAGGGGGGTTACTGAGCAAGTGAGGAGGCAGCAGGGCTGGTGTGCTAGTTTGGTGTGCTTCGAACTAGCACAGCTGGTGAGATGCCTTGTGTCATGGGTGATGCTCACCATCTTGTACCCTTCACTCATCACTGGCCCAAAGCACATTGCAGGTCTCAAGTACCTGCCGTATGAAGAAAGGCTGAGAGAAGTGGATTTGTTCAGCCTTGAGAAAGCTTGGCTGAGATCTTATCACCATGTACATGAGGGGTGGCTACCAGGACAATGGAGACTCCCTTTTTAGAAGGCGTCCTATGGAAAAGACAAGGGACAATGGGTACAAGTTGCTGCTGAGAAGACTCCCACTGGACTCCAGAAGAAAATGTTTCCCTGTGAGAACAGTTAGACATTGGAGTCACAGTATCATCTCCCAAGGGGAGCAGTGGATTTCCCTACACTGGACGGTTTCAAGACTTAGCCTGACAGGGTGCTGGGCAAGCTCACTTCAAACACACTATCACCTAGAAAGGTTAGATCAGATGATCCTCGGGGTCCCCTCCAACCTGGCATTCTGTGACTGTGAAAATCCCAGATTGGCCTCCTTCTCCCACCTCGTCTGTTTAAATAATTTGTAGGACCCACTGCCCCCTTACAGTTTGATACACATCCAGAACCGAGAAGGAAACCCTACAGCAACCAGATGCTTTGACCCCATTAAGAAAACAAACAGAGCAGCGATGCCCTGAGACTCCTGAAGGCATGTGAGACACCTTGCTGAACACAGCTGGGCCACATGCACCCATCAAGTTCAGAGTTAGTGGCTTTGTACAGCAAGGAAATGGGTGAAGACCTTTGTCAGAGCAATGGCCACATGCTGGAGATGGGCAAGTCAAACTTGGTCCTTTGAGGAGTAGGTCTTGTACCACAGTGCAGTGTGACACTCCACTACATCCCAATGGCACTCTGTGTCTCTGTGCTTCTGAGAGAAGACCACTGGGAGTCACAGTGATAAGATCACCCTAATACTGCACTCTGGTAGTGACAACAAATCAGCAAAACCAAAGGCTTCTCCACATCCTTACTCTGGCCAATGACCATCCTCCATCAAGCTGTTGGAGTCAATGATCTCAAAGGTCTGTTCCAATCTCAGCAGCTCTATAACTGTGTGATTTGCATCACCAGGAGTTGAATGAAGAGTTCAACTTGCTTCAAAATGGTAATGACCTCACTGGCAAGTGCACAATGGCATGTTGTACCCAAGCACATCATTAATACTGAAGACTGGGCTCTTCCTGAAGTACCTCATGGTGCCTTCAAAAGCACTAGCCATGCAAATAAAGTTTTAGGGAAGCAAGGGAAGACTCAAACATAATTCTGGGTTAGAATCTTGCCCCATCTGCCCGGTTCCCATGTAATGCACTAAGATGTCCACCAACAATGGAAACTTTGATGAAATTGGTCAGAAAAAGTCTCAGAACCTCTCTGCAGTATTTCTGCATCAGTTGTGAAAATGATGCTAACCCAGTCTGACCCAAAGAGTTTTACCTAACTGAACCTCACTGAAGCAAGATCATCCTTAGCTACATCTCGACAAGCCCCGGAAATCAAGAGCTTGGTACAGACTAAAATCTTTTGACCTTTTCTGGTAACACCTCCTGGTCTACCACCATGCAGACAGTACACATGCAGCATGATGAATAGTTTCAGACTCCAAGAGGTGAAACAAAATGTAGCTCATAAAGGACACAGCAGCAGAAAGAAGAGGTACCAAGCAAATCAGCTTCATCTCTTTCCACAGTGCCCAGTTTCCACAGTTATCTTTCCCGTGGGACATCATGCAGCTGAGATACCCCAATGCCTTTCCAAAACTCTTCTCCAGCTCTCAGGCTTGCTGTTGTCCCACTCAAGTGACACTGGGAGGTTACAGGCAAGCTTAGAGCTTTTCATCTGCCGAGCCCAGGGGCTGGTAGCAATTACCAAGCTCTGCATCTGTTTAACCTCCCAACCTACACAAAGCCCTGCATGCCCATTAGCTAAGTTGGTTTTGTTATTACATTTTGTAGAAACTACCACTCGGCCCCCAAATTTCCCTTACACACTAAGAAGGGGATAACTTCAAACCTCAGGTCTCTCCATCGGCTGAATTAATTGGAGGAGCAGCCAGCAATAAACATTTAAATAGGTGTTTCCCAGGGTTTACTGCAAGTTAACATACCTAGTGCTGAAAAGCAAAGCAGGAGGAAAACAGTATCTGTTCTACCAGAACACCTGTGTTAAGAGCAGAACACTGTTACAGGATGAGAGGGAAAGGATCTAAGTTTAAAGAGGGCAGATCAGACTGGGTATTGAAAAAAAATTCTTTCCACAGAGGGTGGTGAGACACTGGAGCAAGATGCCCTGGGAGGCTGTGGATGCCCCCTCCTCCCTAGAGGTGGTTCAGGGTCAGGCTGGACAAGGCCTCGAGCAGCCTGATCTAGAGGGAGGTGTCCCTGCCCATGGCAGGGGGGTTGGAACTACATGACCTTTACAGTCTCTTTGAACCTAAACCATTCCATGATCTCACTGTAGGTGCCACCATCCTTGCTTTCCAAGAACTGGCAAGTGCTTTGGCAAAACCACCATGCTGAACACAGAAGAAGGGTTATTTACACCTCCTGCTTGCATGCATCTGAAAAAGCATCATTAAAAGCACCTCCATGCAACTTATGGCATGAGCTTCAATTAACCATCTCGAGGGGTGAAACTTCCCTTTCCATCACCATCAGTTCCTGCCTGGCAGTGACAGCTCTGCTAGCTCAAAGCACTCCTGGAGTTATCCTTCACGTGGACACGCGGTTTAGGTAACTTCACATCAAGGAGCTAAAAGCTTCCTTCCCATTCCTCTTCTCCTGGCCAGGGGTGGAAAAAAAGGCTTTCAAAGATATGCACCAGTGGCCGAATCAACCTGCCAGTGGCCCAAAAGCCAATCAAACACCCTAAAAGGAGACATGTAAAAGGCCGGTCCCTCTTCTCCCCCAGCCCCATCCCTCGCTGTCCTTGCCGGCTGGCTCACTCCCCATGCCACAGTGGGTTCCTTTCCCTTCTTTTATCTCCCAGCGCACTCAAGCAAACCCTGCCGAGATGAACTCATCGTGCAGCCCTGACATAAAGCAAGAGCTTCAGCAAGGCACTCTGACAGGGGGGCCTGGGCTGTATCTTATCCCCTGCCAAGGATTAGTTTCGCCTCCAGCTATTAGCCACTACCACTGGCAGAGAGCAGGGGCGGCCGGCAGGGAATGATCTCCTCTGCCTTTTAAACACACACTCCGGTTTTCTCTCTCTCTTTTTTTTTTCACACTGCCCTTTTATGCACAGACAAGAAAATCTGGGTTTTTTTTAATCTTTTTTTTCCTCTTTCTGCTGGAACAGAAGCAGGATTGTTAGCTTTCTCTTGGAAGAAAGGAAAATGTTTTGGCCCTGCAGTGCCTCCCTCGATGGTAAGGAGGCATTTTTAACCACACCATTGTAGGCAGCTACAACTTCCAACAGCTACATTTAGGCTGGCGTCAGGGCTATCTCCTCCATCAAAGCCACCTTGATCAGATGGTCAGGCTGAAACTCTGGCTCTTGTTTACTCCTTCCTCGGAGTCACCATTTCCGATGGCTTACAGCAGACACAGCCAAAAGGAAATTCAAACAATTTAAGATTAAAAAGAAAAACCAAAAAGATAGACATTAAAACACAGAACGAAATGCTGAACTTCACAGGGGAAAAAAGAAAAATCCAAACAGAAACCCTGCTGCACAGCTCAGGCAAAAGGAATCCGGGTAGAGGAATAAATGCAAAGAGCAAATACTATGAAGCCTCGTGGTGTTAGAAGCAGGGCTGCTTTTGCTCCCTGCAGAGGGTGGAGGTAAAGAAAATAACCTGAGGTTTTGGGGTTATTTGTGATTGGACGGCGTTTTTAGCCAGTGAAGTTCAAAGCAGTGCATTCAAAGAGAAAAGAAAGATGCTTTTTTCCCCAAACAAAAGGCTGCACACTCCTACTGCTTGATGTTGCACTTAAAAGCAGGATGGAAAACACTGGCAGATCACAAAACGCATGAAGTATCTCTGATTCATGCTTCAGCTCTTCTGAGGCCACCAAAATCTTTTCTCAGTAGGTCAAATCACCTCCATGACACGCAGCTGCAAGCCAGATCTTGCTACAGAAGGAAAGAAGGGCGAGATAAGAGATGAAGCAGGATATTCAGCAGTGTCTCCACGACTCAGCTCACCCTCCATTTTTACATCCGACTCTCCTGTACTCCTGCATCACAGGCAGCCTAAGGCTCCTCTGGCCATGGAGCTCTGATACAACCCTTCTCAACATCGTCCCAGTTCTATTCCACTTCAGACGCTATTATGGATATGTGCTGAGTATTCTTCTCTCCTCTCTGCTCTACATAGCTGCTATCACCTAACAGACAGGAGCATGGAAGTAGGATGGTTATAGCCTATGAACGAGGTCCATCTCTGGAGCCTTGAGCACAGGAGAGACATGAACCTGTTGGACTGGAGCCAGAAAAGGCCACAGCAATGACAGGTGGGCTGGAAGCCCTCTGCTGTGAGGCCAGGTGGAGACAGGACTGTCCAGCCTGGAGGAGGCTTCAGGAGACCTTCTTGGGGTGGTGAGATCCTGGCCCAGGTTGCCCAGAGAGGTGGTAGATGCCCCATCCCTGGAACCACTGCAGGTCAGGTTGGCTGGGTCTTGAGCAATCTGCCCTAGTTGCAGATGCCCCCTGCTGACTGCAGGGATGTTGGGCTGAATGACCTTTAAAGGTCCCTTCCAATCCAAACCATTCTATGATGGACTCAGAAAGCCTGGCACAGAGAACACAGACTTTTCCACAACATCTTTTAACAGTTCACTGGAGAGCCCTAGGTTAAAATAATCACCCATTGATAACCTTAGAAACAGGCTACAGGGTAAGGAAGGGCTTAAAACTTTCCACAGCAGAAATGGAATTTTTATGGCTTTAAATAAAAAAAATAAATTAACTGTCAATCTGCCCCAGCAGAGCTCACAAGCATTTTCTTTAAGCCAATATATTTAAAATACCACTGCCTTACCACTTTCAGTTGGAATGCCTTGCTGTGGCCGCCTGAGCTGCAACCAGCACCACGGCAGATGCCATCATCTACTCCTGCCATGAGATCCTGCCCATTTCAGTGGGGAGAAGCTCAGCGTTGTCCTCTGGGGACACACAACCACAGAATGGCCACCATCTGTCTGTCCACCCTCACTGCGAGCAATGGGGTGGGACTTTGAAGCCATCTCCCAGTCCTCGGAGGAGCTGCAGCTGTCGGTAAGCCATGTCTTGGCCAGCAGCCACTTTGTCAGCCCATGAGAAGGCTCCAGCACTGGTTTCGTTAAATTTAAGGCAACAATCGCAATCCCACCAGCAAATGAACATGGGAGGCTGGGTAAGACCTGAGCTGCCATTCTGCAGTAACTCCAGGGACACTGGAGCAGTGGTGGCAGCAGAAGGTTCCCCATTCTAACGCCAGGGAAAGATCTGATGAGGACTCCTTTTCTGTTTAATTCTGTTTAATCTCCTTTTCTAACTATTTCTTGGCTTCACTGATGAAGCAAGAAGCTGTATGTTACAGCAGGACTAGGATTTTGTGCAAGATGACACTTGGCTACAAGCAGGAGGCTGCCAACTCCTAAGTTTCCTCCTGGACCTCTTCCTTAACACACAGAATCAGCTAAGGAGTCTTTAATGTCCCTGTTTTTACCCAGAGAAACCCTCTCCCTTGCTCACAGAAGCCCTGAAAAGCTGTCACCAGCTCCCCAGCCGATGCCCAAGGTCAGCTTCAAGGACAGCAGTCTAGACCTTCCCCATGCTGCAGAGTATTGGACTCTCTCTCAGACTTCTGTTTTTGCCCTGCTGAGAGAGGACAGAAAGGCTGAGCCCAGCTCACACCTCAATTACAAGAGTGTGATTTCATATTATGATTAATCTGGTGTCACTGCTCTTGTGTTAGGGTCCCAACTCCTCCAACCCCAGCACAGCTCCTGGCACATTCCTCACAGTGGATGTAGCTTTCATGCAGCTCTGGGGACTAGTTCAGTTCACTCACCCAGAAAAAAACACCACCAGACCAAAACGAGCCACCACGTACACTACGGAGGAGGCATCGTCCTCCTCCTTCAGTCTTTACCTTGCAGGAGAGCTCTGGTGCTCCCCAGCCTCCTCTGTGAGCCGATTTAATTTGTTAACCCAGTAGATGATTAACTTAGAAGAACACTTGAGCTGGGCTAATTAATTAAATTAGTTGAAAAAGAGGGTCTGACGGGTAACAGAGCTGGTGGAAGAGACGCGTGGAGAGGTCTGGGGGGGAAAGGGGGACATTTCCATGGCAGCCCAAGAAAACAAAAGCAACACAGGACAGGAGCCAATGCCAAGAATTAAGATGAAAACAATTTTCTCTGCATAAAAAGAAACCACTCTGCAAAATCACCAGCTCATGTTCACTTATTTTTTTTCACATCCTTCAAAGAAAAACACAGCCTGTGTTTAGTCCTGCCCGGAAATTTCGAAGTCATCATCACTTAGTTTATTTTCAAGCTACATTCAAGGAGTTTGCTTCTAATGCACCTTCTCTGGCCATTAAATATGCAGCCCAGAACATGATTTTATGGCATTTTAGTAGTTTTTTTTTCCCCCCTTTTTTTTTCCCCCTCCCATCTCCCCTGCATGGTTTACAAAGGCCTTTTCAGCTGAGGGTGAAAAGTCCTAGAAAGAAAAAAAAACAACCTGGAAAAGCCCAACTCAGGTATTTTTTACTGACAGTTTTATGTGTTACTCCTAAAGCCAATGTTTTCAGAGATTTAGGTGAGTTTTGGGCTGGTTTTGAGCAGAACAGCCTACATGCAGTCTCAGCCTCCTTTGCTCACAGCTTTCACAGGCACATTCATCACTTTCAAGTTGCAGGGCTGTGCCTTTGTAGCTGGTGTGTAAAAGTTAACACAACAATGTAAGTACATCTTCAAAAGGAGCCCAAAACATAATCACCTATGTTGAGTTGCCAGTTATGAAAGCACCAGACCCATCATCAACCAGAATTTGGGTGAGACTTCTCCACTCTTGGAAACCAGCCCTGGGTAACTTCAGGCTGGGTAAAATTAAGGGGTCATGCCTGGTGTCTCCACCAGTAGCATCCCTACACTGTGCTCAACCAGCTGAAAAAGTGAAAAGCTGGTGAATAACATGGGGGATAAAGTAGGAGGAAGGCCACAGAACCACAGAATTGTTCTGGTTGTAAAAGGCCTCTAAGATCATCAAGTACAACCATCAATCTAACATCACCATGGCCATTAAACCATGTCCTGAAGTGCCATGTCTGCATATTTCTTGAACACCTTCAAGGTCTCCACCCTCTGATTTTCTGTAAAATCAGGGGGCTGAACATCTTCCAAGCAGTGTCTAGTTGGGGTTGACATTTTACTCTGTCAGATGGAAAATATTTGGAGGGGAGAAGGTTTACAGAATCACAGACTGGTAGGGGTTAGAAGCGAACTCTGGAGATGATCTGAGTCCAAGCACTTAGCCAAAGCAGAATCACCTAGAACAGAACACACAGGAATGCATCCAGGCAGGTTTGGAATCTCTCCAGAGAATAAAACTCCACCACCTCTCTGGGCAGCCTGCTCCAGGGCTCCAGCACCTTCACACTGAAGAAATTTGTTGCAGTGGAACTTCTGTGTTTCAGCTGGTCTCTGCTGCCCCTTGTCCTACCTTTTCACCAGTGAAAAGAGACTGACCTCATCTTCTCGATGCCCACATTTAAGGTATTTTTAACCACTGATCAGATCTTCCCTCAGCTTTTTCATCTCCAGTTCATTCCCTCAGTGCCTTCCACAGGGCAGAACAGCAGAGTGGGGGATGCTGGGACCAAAAAACAGAGCAAAAACCCCTTTGCATCCTTTCTAGGTGGAGAACTTGCACATTCCCAGCTCCTTCAAACAACCACGCACGCAATCCCTGCTCGTTTTCCCAAGAGCCTGAAAAACATTGAGAATCCAGGAGAAACCACCCCATCAATCACCCAGTGGCAGGTTTCCCTTTTAGCCTCTGCATCGTCCAACACTCCCTTCCCTGCGCTGCTCCCGCCTGGCCCTGCTCCAGCCCTGGCTATTAATTAATCCAGGGGCCGCCGGCTGCGATCCCGGTGATGCCAACCACATCCGACTCGGGCTGGGCTGGTGGGCAGGAGCTGAGCTGCTCAAATCCTGTGGGACCTCCTGAGATCTCTTCTGCTTTTCCAAGCTGCTTTGGGTTTGCGGAGTAATTTTAGGTGCCCTTAAGAATCCTGAGTGCTGCCCTCAGGGAGTGGGATGATCTGCTGCAGGACCAGCGCTGCGGCAAACGGGAGCACCCCGTGGCGGAGCGGAGGCTCTGCAAAGCGGGGTAGAGACATAATCACCGTTTTTGCTCACAGAGAAGTTTCGGCTGAGAGCTTCAAAGCATTTTAAAAGCAGAAACTAATTAGTAGGTCCCTCTGAAGAGAAACAGGAATAACACCTCTTTCCACCTCCATCATGCCTCTCAGGCAGAGCACGATGAGTGCTGGATTCAGCTCCTGGCTGAGCCTGGGAATCATCCTACCAGGGGGTGACAGCCCAGAGGCTTGGGCTGTAACTGGTTCACGGTAGCTTTAAATGAAAGGGCTTCTGCCAAGGTGGAGAAGGGACTGAGGTGATGGTGATGTTTTAGAAAGCCAGATGCTGGGCTGGTGGCAGCATCACTGAGGTGGCTGCAGAGATGCCCATAAAGCCATCTGTGCCTGGGTGGCAAAAAAGAACAGCATCTTGACTGAGTATTGGCACCAGCGTCACCAGCAGGACTGGGACAGTGATTGTCTCCTGTACTCAGCACTGGTGAGGACACACCTCAAATTCTGGGTTCAGTTTTGGGGCACTCACTACTACAAGAGGGATTTTGAGGTGTTGGAGCATGTCCAGAGAAAGGCAACAAAGCTTGTGAAGGGTCTAAAGAAGAGGTCTGCTGAGGTGTAGCTGAGGAAACTGGGGTAGTTCAGCCTGGAGAAGAGGCTCTGGGAAGACCTGGCACTCTTCAACTCCCTGAGAGGAGGCTGGAGCCAGATGGAGGTTGGTTCTCCCATGGAACAAGTGATAGGACAAGGGGAACCGTCCTCAAGCTGCACCAGAGGAGGTTCAAGTTGGACATGAGGAACAATTCAAGCTCCCCCATTCCCTGCTGCCACGCTTGCTAAAAGCATCAGAGCAGCATAGGCATATGCTTAGGCAGCAGGATCACTGACCAGCACAGGATGCCTTACCCTCCAGAGAAAAGCAGCAGACCGAAAAAAGGGGTCCTTTTCTCCTCTGGTTGTTAGATAATTTGAGGGCACTGGGGTCCTCTGAACAAAGAAGTCCCAGGCTGGTGATGCAAAACCCACTCCCCAGAACGCTAGCCAAGCTGGAAGCTCTGGGCTTCAGAGCTTGCAGAAGATAAGGAAAACAAAGAAGAGCTGTGGCTGTGGTGGCTTTGCCACGCTCTTCTATTTGAACAAGGCAGAAAATGAGTGGAGACACTTCCCTGGGAGGCAGATGAAAGCAATACCAGATAAAAACATCACTGTCAGATAGCTTTTGAGAGCTGCGATTGCACTCCAGCCTCAGTTCCCCCTGGAGCAAGCCTGAAGCCATCCTCACCCTGCTATCACAGCTCCATGGGATTTAGTCCTGAGATGGAGCTGTGGGGACTCAGAGCAGAAGCAGATGATGGTGTGAAGCAGTGAGCAGGCTGAAAAATCCCAAGGCCACCCTGATTCCTCTGCAGCCAGGACGCCACGTAGCTGCAAAGCAGCATCCCGGAGAATGAAGCGCTGGAGGCAGATGTCTGCTGGCTCCATGCCAATACCACTGCAAATATCAAGTGCTGTGAAAGCTTTAGGAAACTATCACCGACCTAGAAAACAAGCTGTGATGGAGGAGTGCCGGGCTGGGGAGCCTCCCTAGGGGCCATGAGCAGGACTCCATCAAGTGTTTTTCTCCATATGGGCTGCAAACGAGCCACTATGCTCCTCCCTGGATGGCTGGGTGCAGAGTTTGGCCCTGGGAAGATCTAAAACACCAGCCTGGCACCTCTGGGAGAAAACAAATCTTGGACTTTCATTCACAGAATCATTAACATTGGAAAAGAGCTTTAAGATCATTGAGCACAACCATAATGCAACTACCCTGACTACTAAACTACGTCGTGAAGCACCACATCTACACACTTAAAACACCTTCAGGGACCGTGACTCTACCACCTCACTGGCCAGCCTGTTCCAATGCCTGACTGCTCCATCAGGAAAGAAATTGTTCCTAATAGCCAATCCAAACCTCCTCTGGCACAACTCTCCTCTCATCCTATTCAAACCCTGCTGGTACCTGGACTGGCTTTGGCTTCCCCAACCCAATCCATCCTCTGCTCTCAAGGACTCAGGCTGATAAACTTCGCTGCACAATTCTACCCCAGCATCCTTAAAAGAGGCCTTTTTTTTCCAGCATGGTGCCCTCACACACATGGGAAGCTTACAGAGGCTGACAGTGAAATGGCAAGTCAGGCTTTGCTCTTGCTGGCCAAAGCCCAAGATCCTTCCCCCGGCAAAGCTCTCCCTGAGCCTCTCTGTCTGAGCAATCCGGGGAGCCACGGCTCCATGGCTGCCACCACACGTCACGCCGTTGCAGTTGCTTCAGATCCTTGCTCGTGGTGGATTTGCCCAAGTTTTAGAGGGAATTAAAGGATTTTGGGCGCCAGCGTGGCCTTTGTGAGGGAACAATCTCTCTAGTGTGCAAGCCAATTTGGTCATGCTGAAAGGATAAACCTTTATGGGGAGGTCTTGGGACTCTTATCTGTTGGAGAGGAATGAAAAGCTATGGGGATAGAGTCTGTAAGTAGTGTGAGTGGCCATGGGAAGAACCCAGAGGAAAGTGGCCAGCACCAGGGATCTCAGGGCTGGAAGAGAGCATGGGGACGGCTCCTGCCCTCCTGCTCATGCATGTCTGCAGGGCTGCAGCCAGGCCAGGAGGAACGTGCAGAGGGATGCGTGCATGCATGTGCACCCACCACATTTTCCAATAGCTAGTTCATCTATTTATGTGTAAACATCTTCTGGGTCTAGTCCAGCCCATACTCCAAGCAAGCAGCTTGCTCCACTTGTGGCCAGCATCCATGGCTTCTTACTCCCACTGAAAGCAAAGACTAAACAATGACTTAAGCACCTCAGGACTTAAGCCCTCTAGTTGGTTCCTCACATCCACCACTGAAACAGCAATAATGCCACGCTGGCAGTTCCTTCTTTGCAGGAGGACCTACCCCACCACGAACATAGCAGAAAATAACCCTTGTGCCATCTGTGTGCCATGGAGGATGCTCCAGGAGGGGCCTCCTGGCCCTTTTTCTGCAAAATCCACAAATCAGCAAGCCAGGGTACCAGATGTGGCACGGAACATGCGTTTCTGCTGACCTGGGATAGGATCATCCCCAGCGACCAAACATACTTCAGGACACTGTTTAAAGGCCATGGTGGTCTTAGGTTGACGTTTGGAGTTGATGACCTTGGGAGTCTATTCCAACCAAAGCAATGTTATGATTCTATGCCACAAACCTATTAAAGTGTGGATAAACAGCAAGAAAACTTGTGCAAGGGATAAGAAGGTGATGTGGGACAAAAACCCAACGTGTCTGTGTGAAATCCACATCTGCAAGCATCGCTGCAGCAATATGTGGCCTCTGAAAGTCCCTGAAAGCATCTTCACAGTCATCTCCCAGATGACAAAACTCCTAACCCTGTACTTGCTCATGAAGGCTGGAGGTGACTCATGCTAATTACCCTCCCTGGCCAAGGAGGAGCTGTTTTCATTTCTCAAAACCACAGTTTCTTTTTAAAAATTGAAGGGGAGAGGGGAGAAATAGGAAAACACCAAAATACACACAGAATTCCATGAGATACATCCTGTTCTGCAGCACTAATAAGAATCTCTGACACCCTGATACTCCAGCCTCACTTGGGATGATCAAAGAGAAAAATATTAATGAGTTATTATACATAACATTAGATATTTTATACATATAGCACAGCCAGAGACACTGCCAGCATTAGAATCACAGAATGCCAGGTTGGAAGGGATGCCAAGGACTGTCTGCTTCACGTCTGATTTCCAGCAATGTTCCTTCAGGATAATCCAGAGAAAATCCCTAAGTGGACGAGAGTCTTCCTTCAGATTTGAGACCCTTCCACCCTTCTTGGACAAGCTCTCATCTTTCTTAGGAGGGCAGATGAAATCTAAAGCTGAAAATAACCCTTTCAGTACTGGTTGACATAGGGTTTGTGGTTGCAACTCCTCCATGAGGTGTTTCAGGGGAGGGAAATGCACAAGCTGCAGTCATAAACTCTGCAAGTTAAGTGCCAAAGTAAATGACCTTCCCATCAAGAGGAAAATGGGAAGGAGAGCAGGTCGGGCTCTTTGTAAATCAAGGACAGGGAGATTAACGGAGCATGTGAACGCTTCGTTATGGCTAACGAGTTCAAGATTGCATACCCTCGGTGCAGCCCAGTTCTGAGAGAGAAACACCAAATTCTTCTCCTTCCCTCAAGGGAAATCCATTAAAAAATAAAGGCATATTAGGGGAAATAGGCCTGGTATTGTACATTAAAAAGGCAGCCTGTCAGCAGCCTAAAGCAGACTCATTTCTCTTCCCCAATCTATATATAACACACATAAAAAATATCCACATGGATGCAAAGAACCTCCCTGCACAAACTCCAGAGAACAACTCAGTGTAAAATCAGGGCCAGCTATTTTGCAGAAACATGCTCAAAGCAGCAATCCAGCTCCCACTTTGGACAACTTCTACTCAGTATTTTCACCATTTCTGCCTTTTTCTGATGTGGAAGCTTCACAGTTGCACGGTAAGAGCAAACCAACACCATTTACACTACCAACCCTGTCGAGTCCCTGCTCTAGAATCCTTAAACTGTTAAAAATAGGAAAGAAACTGCACTGTTCACATATTTTACAAAGCTGGGTTAAATCAACATCTGCAAAAAATATCCCTGTTAAACGAAATAGCAGGATTTCATTAAGTAAATTGCAAGTTGGCAAAAATTCTGAAAGAAAGGGAAAAAGCCACAGCCAGCCCCGTAATTTAAACCTTATTTTAACTGTGACAGCATGGCTGTGAGAGGCTGCATTTCCCCACCAAAAAACAACGTTTAAAAACCCAGTACCTGTCCCCTTCGTGTCTCACCTCAGCACACCACAATGTATGTAGTCACTTGGCTAATGAGCTCTTCCTCAGGGAGATGAAGAGGGTGCAGGACCTGTTCCTGACCTCACATCCTCCTCTTGAACCCATCAAACTTCAAAATCTAGAATTTTCCACCCTGGGAGCATGCAGATGCTTGGATGGTGGTGAGAGGCGATGGGGGACAATGTCTGTGGAGCCCTTGCAGCCGAGTGGGCTTGGGTATGCTCCTGTGGGTCTCCAAGACAGTGCTGAGCAGGCCCTTTGCCTGGAAGCTGAGCAGCTGAAAACTGGGATTAGATGGCTGTGGGTCTGAGAAACAGCTCGGTCTGTGTGACACTTTGTCACTTTCTACATTTTAAACACACCCTGTTCCTCTGCAGGACACCAGGAGCCAGCCAGGGGCCAGCATCTGGGGAAGGGTGGTGGCACCTACCACATCCTGTGTGGGCACTCTGGTCCTCATGGGTACTCATGGGGTCTGGATGCTGTGAGGAAAATTCTGTGGCAGTAATTGGGCTCATACAATGATTTGAGTGGGAAGGGACCTTTCAAGGTCACCTAGTCCAATGCCCCTGTCACCACCTTTCTTCTTGGCCCCTTTAAGTTCTGCAAGGCCACCAGAAGGTCTCCCTGGAGCCTTCTCTTCTCCAGGCTGAAAAAACCCAACTCTCTCAGCCTGGCCTCACAACAGAGGGGTTCCAGCCCTTGAAGATATCTCGAGGGGCCCCTGAAGGGACAGAATGTATGGCCACTACTGAGCAGGATGGTTCCTTTGGAATTGGTTTTGTTTCAGGGTGGTCGTTGGCACCAAGTGCACAAACTCAGGGTGCAACACCAGCCCCACTGCTTCAGGGCTAAGCAGCATCTCCTGGTGGGTCAGGGAGCAGGCCAGGGCATTGCCTGCCCTTCCAGCCAGTTCTTCAAACCTGCCGAGCGCCTTTCCTGCCTGGGGTGACTCAGGAGGGCTGGGCTGGGGACACTGGGCTCTTCCCACAGCGCCTGCCAAAAGCCTCTGCAGGACATTCCGCAGGGAATGGAGACAGACACTGCCCTGCTTGGTGGGCTTCTGCTATGGGGACATCCCAATGGGCACCATCCTCAATGGCTACTGCCTCCAGGGTAACACCCAGCACTTAGGGTCTAAGTATTATCTCCAGAATTAGTTTTCCACTCAAAAGCTCTGCTGCCCCAGTGAAATCACCTGGAAGCAGCACTCTGGGATGAGCAGAATCTCTTGTCTGGCACAGACTGAACCTTTTTCCCATGAAAATAATTGCAAAATCTCAACCCAAAACCCAAACCAAACCATTCCAATATGCAAACTGAGGAGCTGAAGAGGAGACCTTTAACAAAAAGAGCAATTATTTGCTCACAGTGTTTTGGCTTTGCTATTTTTCCTGGCACTTACGACACCGGAGTTATTTTGAAGGGCTGTTTGCTTCGAGAGGAGCCGAGAAAACAGCGATCCAGTTTCCTTTCTCATCTAAACATCCGTTTGCCGTGCAAGCGGGAGGAACAAAAAACCAACACAAAAACCCTCCCTGCATCTCAGGAAGCACAAGGAAAGGGGTGGTGGGTGCCAGTGTGGAGGAGAGCTGGGAGCACCCACCCTTCTGCTCCCCACCTTTGATTGTCACCTGTACCTGAGCACACTGGTGAGGCACCACCTCAAATACCGGGCTCCCTACAAAAAGGACATGGAGGTGCTGGAGCATGTCCAGAGAAGGGCAACAAAACTGCTGCAGAGTCTAGAACACAGTTCTTCTGAGCAGGGGCTGAGGGAACTGGAGTGGTTCAGCCTGGAGAAAAAAAGAGGCTGAGAGCAGACCTTCTGGCTCTCTACGACTCCCTGAAAGGAGGTTGAAGCCAGGTGAGGGCCAGTCTCTTCTCCCAAGGAACAAGTGATAGGACAAGAGGAAACAGCCTCAAGTTGCAGCAGAAGAGGTTTACTCTGGACTTGAGGAACAACTTCTTCATGGAAAAGGCTGCAAAGGCCTGTCCCAGGCTTTCCAGGGCAATGGTGGAGTCCCCATCCCTGCAGGGCTTTCAAAGCCATGGAGATATGGTGCTGATGGACAGAGTTTAGTGGTGACCTGGCAGTACTGGGTTAGGAGCTGGACTCGATCTTAAGGGTCATTTCCAACTCAAATGATTCTATGGTTCCTTTACTATCCAAGGGACACCCGTTCTACACCATCCCAAGAAAAAAAGGAACAGCAACCACAAGGGATCTGGCCCAGAACTCCGAGCCAAACCCTCACCTCTTCCTCAATACCTCCATGAAGGCAAAAGGCCGCCCAGCCCAATGACACCAGCAGCTGCCTTCTCCTACAGCAGGTGCCATGTGTCTAAGGAACAGGCAGTCTCACAGCCTCCTGACACTTGAAGCAAGAAATAAAAGCTGCAGGAGCAGCTGAACCCCCAAAATCCAAGGCTGCTGTCCTAGTTTTGAGCCATAAGCTGCCCAGGGCAAAAGGACAGCCATCAATCAAACCCTGTATGAAGACAAGATCTTGCACATACCATTGCTGCGCCTCCAGCAAGGTGCCTCCTGTCAGGGCTCAGTGGCTGTGGGCACTGCACTTCCCTGTGTTTGGGGACACATGTGGCACCCCAGGACCTGTGCTGTTCTCATCAGCACCTCCTCCCAGCCATGCCTTCCACCCGTCGGTGAGGGAAGGGCCAGCTTGCCGTCATGTTCCTAAATTTCCTGGCTTTTGAGGATACAAGCCAGGTCATTAACATTATTTATAGGTTCCTGTGTATGAGTTTCCATTTGTTTGCCTGCTCAAAAACAGTTAGGTGAAAAAAATAAAAGAAGAGATTTCTGGAGGTCAGACAGTTAAAAAAAACTCCATGTCCATGGTCTGATGGACCTAAAGGAACAGCAGCTCCTTTAGAGACATAACTGTTTCCTTAAATGCTTATTGTGTAAATATTTAAGCTACTTTATAAATTTTTTTACAATGTCCTTAGGAAGCATAAATCTCCCCATCCCATCCCAGCAGGCATCGCCACAGCACACGCTCAGAGGCTTCTAAGAACACAAACAGGGACATTTCCAATGCTAATGCTGGACTCAAGGGGCCCCGAGGTCACAATCCTGCAGCAATCATCACCGAGCTGATCCCCTTCACTCACCCCAAAACAGAGACTGGTTTTGTGCCACAGTAAGTTAGTGCAAGAAGGGTAACTCCAGTGTCACTGGTTTAGAAAAGATCCATTTCCAATTGCTGTGCAGTGGTCGGAATTATGGATAAAAGTCCTCATATTCCTCTCTTTGAAATGCAGATTTGGTGTCATACAGACACAAATGATCTAAGTCCAAAATCATCCACTAATATGCATCTATCTCAAGAATTAAATATTTTTTGGCATGACATGGGGTAGGTTCAAAACAAAGCCCAGTTCACCCCAGCCCACTTCTGCCCTCCTCTCTGGTGCAGATGAGCACAACCAAACTAGCACCAACCACCCTACTACAGCAGCTCTCATGGGTGCTATATGTAGAGAAAACAGAACAGTAGGGGGTCAGAAGGGACCTCTTCAGGTGCTTGAATCGAACCTCCTGCCAAAGCAGGACCACCTGGGGCAGGCCACACAAAAATGCATCCAGACAGTCTCCAGAGAAAGACTTCACCACCTCTCTGGACACCCTGGTCTAAAGGCTCTGTCACCCTCACATCAAAGAAGCTTTTCATCATGCTGAGGTGGCCCCTCCTGGGTTCCAGTTTGCATCCATTGCCCCTTGCACTGAAGAGAGACTGCCCCTTCTTCTTGACACTCACCCTTCAGATACCTGTGAAGATTATTAAGACCCCCTCTCAGTGCTCCCCGAGACGTGCTTCTCAGAGGCGAACACTGCCTTGCATCAGGGGAGAGACGTTGTGCTGACTGACACGTCTGCGCTCAGGGTGGTTTCCACATTGGAAAACCGTCTGGCTTTACGAGGTTTGCTTGGAGATGGTGTTTCCCAGCTCCAGCTTTTCAAAGTGCACACAGATCTTCTTCTCTAAAGCAGGAAATAACATCTACCCGTTTTCTCTTTCCTTGGAACGCTTTCTTTGATTTAGGTGTGTTTGAGGCAAGAACAGCAACAAATCAGAAAGGGGAACTGGAAGTTTACTCCCTCTGCAGAGCACAGCTCTCTGTTGTATATGATGAAGTGCATAGAAAGTCCTGAAAAAACTTGGATGGGAGTTCAAACGGCAATGCTGTAAAGATGAAAGCGTGCTCCTCGATTAAATGTTTAAATAAAGTTCTCTCATACTAAATCATTTAAACATTTTCACATTCCTGGCATTTCTAGAAGTGCTGCTCACTTCTATTTATTGTCATAACCCAGTGCCCTCAGCGAGCAACCACGGCTATTTGAGGCAACCTGCTTTCTGCAGGGAAAGCTCTTGCAGGACAGTAAAACTTCATGATGAGCAGAGTAGCCTTGACTCTTAATTTTCCAACCCTCACTTATTCTCCAACCACCATCATACTTTCCTCTTTTTCTTACAAATAAATTCTTCCACACTGCAAATGGGGACAGCCACAGTCCTGCTCTAAATATTGACTAGAAAGTCAAAGTAACTCAACTGACTTCACTGTGGCTGTATTTAGACAGGTGTAAGCCAGGACAGAAACTGGCCTGAGTGTTCAAATTGTCTTTTTTAGAAGCACTTAGGCTGTTCCTGTCTGCTGTCAATGATGAGGTCAGCCTCACAGATCCAAACAGGGACTGCAGTGCTGCCACCAGCACCATGAGACAGCCCCAAAAGCTTACAATTTGCGTGTGTTCCTTCTTTTAATGCTACAGCTGCGGCTACTGGAAGGGTCTGCCCACAGACAGTTTGGCCACTCCCTGCTTCCCAGCGAGTGTCTCACCTAGGTAATTTCAATGTTTGAAGACAACAGCAATGGCTGAGAGACCAGCGCCCTGCTGCCACCCTGCTGGGAGATGCTGGGAAAGCTTTAAAGCCATTATGGAGCCATGCTCAGGCCGTGCTGACCTGGGATGCTTCATTCACTGAGGTGCTCGTCTCAAGTCCTTGAGTTTGTGGAGAAAGTAGAACTTCTACAACCATGAAGCACAACACTCAAGCACTGCGATGCAATGAAGCTCTAATCTGCCCTCTCCCAGCCTATACTACGAAGCCTGAAGGAATGAGAAGCTATAGAGAGACCCAAAATAAATGAGGATGAACTTGCAGTGAGGCAATTCAGAGCAGAAACACCAGGAAGGCTTTTGTGGCAGGACAAGAGAGCAGCTGCAGAGCAATGGAAATCTGAGTTTCTTACAAGACTTCTTGATAAACACAGTGTGGTTTCCAAAGACAGAAGGTAACGGGGCTAAGTCACCCAGCATGCTGTTACCAACCCTCATGTTCTTACTTCCTTGTAAATCCATCATTAAAGTAAAACAACAACAACCTAGACCCAAGGGGACATTAGTCTTCACGACTCCCACGTCCCGCTCAAGGCTCGGGGTGCCCTGATGGTTTCATCCCCGCTGTACTCCACTGAACCTCTCCCCACGAGCTCACAGCACTGTTTAGTTAGCGCATCCCAGTATAAAACTCCCTGTTTATTTTGGCACCAGCCGTTTAGAAGGCCCTAAAACCCAAATAAAGTCCATTCCCCTTTCTGTGTATCTCCAGCTATTGACACTGCTCATGACCAATTTGCAAAACCAAACAAACGTGCGTTGTGTAATGGGGCTGGAAAAACAATCAGGAAGGGGCTGGAGATCTGCTCACAGGTTCCCGCGGGGAGGGCTGGAAGGGGCGGCAGCCCAGGAAAGGATTACAAGAAATTAAACTTTTACTCTGATAACAACAGGAGCTATTTTCTGCCCATGACATCATGCTCCCGACCGCTATTAAACAATGGAGATAGCCCAGCGCTGGTTGAAGTCGTGGAGAACTCTGCTGCTTGTTTCAGTGGCCAGTGTGGTTCGTTTCCTTCTTTAAGAAATAGAGATATTCAGGGGGTTTTTTTGCCTTTCACATGCCTCATGACCACCCAAATCCTCTCAGATGACAAGAGGACAAATTGAGACGACCCAGACCCACGTGAGCAAACCTAGACCATCATGGCTGCACTCCCCAGCAGCAATCATAGAAATGCTTTGGTTGGAAAAGTCCAGTCCAGCCATCAACCTAAGACCGCCATGGCCACTAAACCATGTCCCAGAGTGCTATGCCCACACAGTTTTTGAACACCTCCAGGGAGGGATGGTGACTCTACCACCTCCCTGGGCAGCCTGTTCCAATGCCTGACCACTCTTTGAGGAAAGAAAGTTTCCTAATACCCAAGCTAAACCTTCCCTGGCACAGCTTCAAGTGTTTCCTCTTGTTCTATCACTTGATAATAGGGAGAAGAGACCAACTTCCACCTGATTACAAGCTCCTTTAAGGCAAATGACGAGAAAGAAATACTTTGGGGGGCATAACTTATCCAACTTCTAGACTTCTCTCATACAAAGAAGAGCTGTGCCCCTCAAGTGGCTCTTTCTCCTTGCTGACTGCAGTTTAAGTATCTAAAAGAACAGCTCAGACATGGACATCTGTATTAATCTAAGGTGAAGTGTTGAAGACTGCTGCTACCCAGACAACATTAAAATGGCCCCCAAATATTCTCAGCTCTTAAATCACATCCAAAAGCAACACCTCACTAAAAGAATGCAAATCTTAGGGGTAATGTGTCACCCTCCTACATTACCCTGCCTACGAGATCGAGCTGGCAACAGACTATGAATATAAATACACTGTGGATCCTTCTACCTCTATACACAAAATTGAAGTGTAATGGGTAGCATTTAGCTACACCTACGTAACTGAAGGATGTTTTCTGTATTTTCCAGTGTTGCTAAAAGCAAAGCACATCCCTATGCCTTAAAGAAGGTAAATGAGATCTCCCTGATAGTCTTTTACAGCTACAAACTGCATGGTCCAGCTTGGCAAAAAACAGAGGCTGACATAGAGATTAAATGGACAATTAGGAGGAACATGGAGCTGAAAAAGCACAGCGCTGGAGATGATAAAGGCAGAACACATCCCCTATCTGAAAATCAATTCTTAGATATCAGAGCTGCCACTAACTTCTCTTGCCGTTTGAAGGACCCACTAAAGGCCAAACCCAGGCTGCTGTTGGAGAGACCCATCCCAGCCATGAAAGGGTCTCTGCACCAGCAGAAAAGGTTTTCTTCTCATGTACACAATGCAAAGGGTACAACACTGAATCTTTTTTAGTCCTGCTGCTAAGAAAGACATCTACAGAAATAAGTCCTGCTCATACCCTCCCTTAGGCACATCTTTGTTCCACTCCACAGCATGGAGATCTTGTAGAAGACAGGGTGAGGAGCGACACAGCCCCAGACACCTTCCCTGGCCTTGGCCAAGCTCACCTGGTTTCAGGTTTCCTTACAAACCACGAAACAAATATGATCCAAATTCTGCTAATGGAGCTGAGCCAAGCTTCTGGTAGGGCTGTGCTTGGGATTGAAACATGGGTTAAAAAACAACCCAGTGTTTCTAACCCAAGCCCAAGATCTCCCATGCAAAACTTGGCACTCCCCACTGCTTTTTATTTAAAATCAAGGCTCAAAACAGCCTGCTACTCTGGGGAAGGGTGGGATTCTCAGAGCCCTGTAAGACATCCAGCTCCCTGCCTGACACAGGACATCTTAGTGGACACATGCTTCAACACCCAGTGCAAAGATGAGGCAATCTCAGCTTTTACTGCAATAGAAACTCCAAAAGGATGGGAGCCCCTTGCTAAGCCCTCACTGCAATCCCAGCCATGCCCAGAGGCCAGGCTCTGCAGCAGTCAGAGGCTGCACACAAATTTAGCTGCAGGCATCATTCTGACTGCTGCAAAGCTGAGTTTAAAAGCAGGATGTTTGGCTGAGCTGCTCTTCCCTCAAATAAACACCCACAACCTTACTCAAAACAGAGAGGCACCGCTCTGGGAGTACTTGAGTTGTCATATTCCCAAAAACCCAGCCCTGAGTTTTCCTCCTTTGCTGCAGGAACTCTGCAGGGCTGGACAGAACCTTGGGAAGGGAGCAACTGAGAGAGCACTCCCAGGGACACACAGGGCATTCCAGTAACACATAGACAAGAGTTTTCTCAGCAGTCCTTTCACAGTGAGCTGCTGATACTAGCCAGAAAAAATCATGTTCCTGAAGCTCTGGAATGTCGAGTTGTTGAGAATTTCTCACTGCATCATCCCTTCCATCACAATCTCCTTCACTGCACTGAAGGAAAATAATTCAAGGTATCAGAGTGACCCAATACTTGAAGTCTGGGAGTTCATTTGCATTCAACATTCACTGTTGCTTTTGCAACACTAATTTGGAGACCACAGAAGTCTCTGGTCTTGCACAACTCCAGAACACTCGCAGCACCAGTGCAAATGCATCACCCCAAAGAGCTCCCGCTTAAGATGGAACAAAGCTGCAGCACTTTGAAAAACCATTTCTGCTTCCTGCATGTTACACACCTTGCAGAGTGCTTCAGCTTCCTCACATGAAACAAGCATTAACTGCAACTCTAAATGAGAAATAAGTAACAAAAGCTCCAAGACAAGCCCATGCTGCTTATTGCAGATGACGGCACTCACTCGGACACTGGAAAAAATGTTCATTCCCTCTGTCAGGGCAGTAATTTGCAGTTCCTTTGCCATCTACAAGGCTCAACTGAAGGCAGCAGAGATCCCTGCCTGGCTGAGTTGTTCAGGATGTTAATCCTGATTTGTGTTCCAGCTACACTCTCCAGTTCTCTAGTTTGTGCTGCCTGCACCATTCTGGGGCACTGAAGGCTGTACCTGAGCAAGCATTTTGGTACATAATGAAGCACAGAGAGGTTGCTTTAGCCAGTTTTGCTTGCTGTTAAATCCTCAGCTTGCTCACCTGCTTTGAAGGCAGCCTTTGAATACCCAAGATGTTCATGGAAAACACAGCTCAAAACTCCAAGTGGATGGTTCCTGAGCTCAACACACCAGAAGCACTCAATCCCAGGGACCTGCAGAAAGCAGCCTGAACAGATAGCTTGAGGAACAAGCAGTTCCATGTCTTAACAACCTTCTAACCAAAGAAAGCTTTTGCTGTGATGGCATCCCAGTACTCCCTCCACACAGGCAGCCAGGAAATGCTCTGACATGGAGTGGCTCAGAAGCCAGCCCAAGATGCCAGGCATAAAGCCACTATGTGTTTCAAAGAGGAGAGTGCCAGGAGAAAAGACATTTTGGATGCTGAGGAAGAGAGGCAGGCAGCAGCGAGGAGCAGGGGCTGAACACGCCCCAGCATCATGCGGTGCCAGCTTCGCCCTCGGCTGGCCCCTCCGCGCAGCTTGCTCCTGCTCCAAGGGGAAGCTCACTTCTCCAGCCAGATGTTTCTCATTGTGTGCCTCTTGCAGCCGGCATGGGGGGAAGAGAGCCTGCAGGGAAGGGGAGAGGGAAAAGGAGGGGCCGGAGTATGGGATTAAAATAATATTGTGTAGAAATCTCAATGAGAGGGAGAAAAGGAGGGGGGAGAGGAACAAATGTTTTCTGCAAGGCAACGATTGAGCGGTGGCAACTGGAGCCATGGCTGATGTGAGATTATCTTCTGGCTCTCAGAACATGCTGGTCTTGGATAGTTTGTCCTCGTTTCAACCCTGATTGATCACATTGCACACATGCAGCCAGGGCAGTCCCTTCCTATCAGAATGAGCGGGCAGCCCAAAAGCATCATAAGGAACGAAGCCTCTGTGTTCACAGAGCCATAGAACTGTTGAGCTTGGAAGAGACCTTTGAGATCATCAAGTCCAACAGCTCACATAGAGCTCCCAACCCCACCACTATCACTACCAAATCATGTTCCTCAAGCACCACATCCACATGTTTTTTAAATCCCTCCAGGCATAGAGACTCCATCACCTTTAGCAGCCTGTTCCAGTGCCTGACAATCTGTTTGCGAAGACATTTTTATCATGCACCACACGCTCTCTGCTCACATCAAGCAGCTCTCTTCACAGCCCAGAACTTTGGGTGACAGCCCTTCCATCAACACCTTCTTTTTTTGTTGCTGCTGCTTATGCATTTTCAAGTGAACAATGTTTGCAGCATGTTAGGGTGCACACGCTCACGTCAAGGCTGGAGGGGAAAGGGCTTCTTACCCCACTGTGAACAGAACCTGTTTGGTGACAGATGAGATCCAAACATGCAAAACACCCCAATGTTAGACAGGCTCTTGAAGGTTTACTTTTGAGGTTACTTCTGGAAAAATTAGATTTTGAGCCAAGAATCTGGAAACTCTGCAAAATTATTTTCACTGTTTACCTTTTTTTTCTATAGCTATGATGCAACTGCATCTCTTGGGTTGCAAAGATCTCGACAGAATTGTGTAGAACCAACTTCTCCTAAATCTCCAGATGCCATGCAAGTCACCTACAGGCTCCTTTCATCTGCTGCCAAAGCAATCAGGAAAGGGGTGGGGAGGGAACCACGTTTAGGGTTCCATCAATCACAGAGATCAAACCCAAGATGACAGCAACCACCCAAAGATCTGACTACAGCAAACACTGCAGCAAAGAAAGCTCCCAGTGACCCCTCCAAACCTCCTGGCACTAAAATGCCCAACTCCTCATCCCAAACACCTCATGGGTCAGGTGGCCAACCTGCCCCAGGTCTGCATGCAAGCCTAAAAACACAGCTCTAGCCCCAATGCATCAACACAAGTGTATGAGGTATCCCTTGTTTCCACGCAGCCAGCACATGGGAAGGCTGATATGCATTGCTGGAGCAGGGCCAGAGGAGGCCATAACAGTGACGGGAGAGCTGGAGGGCCTCTCCTGTGAGGCCAGGCTGAGTCAGGTCTGTTCATCCTGAAAGAAATACAGCTCCAAGGCAACCTTCTGGTGGTCGTTCAGGAGTTAAAAGTGCTGAGAAAAGACACTCAGGCAGACTGTTGATCAGGGGCTGTCAGGACAGGACAAGGGGTGATGTTTTGAACTAAATGGGGAGATTCAGACTAGAGAGAACAAAGAAATTATTGATGCTTAGAGTGGTGAGACACGGAGGTGGTAGGTGCCCCATCCCAGTAACCATTGCAAGTGAGGATGTTCGGGGCTCTGAGCAACCTACTCTAGTTGAAAATATCCCTGCTGACTGCAGGGCAGTTGGACTGAGTGACCTTTACAGATCCCTTCCAACCCAAACCATGCCATGATTCTGTGATCCTCATGTGTGTGTTACAGGACAGGGGAGAGTCTGTACTGCAGCACATGCGAGTCCCTGACTGAGCTCCAGCACCAGTTTCCTATCAGGAATGAGCTCTGGGCATCCAGTTTCCTTGATGGCTCCCAACAGCTACACTCTGCTCTTCCTTCCTGCACGTTTTAAGCCATCAGAGTCATTAGCTGATGCTTCCCCACGACGCAGCAGACCTTCAGAGACAGCAGAGCTCAGCGTATGAAACACCCAGAGCAAGCAGCCTTTGAAGCCAAGCCCTTCAAAGACAGACACGTACCAAATCCACTGAGGTTTTCTTCTCTTTTTTTTTTTTACACAAACAAATTCAGCATGGCAAGAGCAAAACTAATTTGCAAAGATCTTTAATGTTTAAAGTCTCAAATGGCCAACCCTTTCAAGTACAGCTGAATTCAATCCGGCTCTGAGGGTCTACACTGATGATTCAATGTGGAAAAGACCATGGGTATTTCAAAATATGTGGCTGGAATTAACTGGAAATGAAAAAGCTCTTCTAATTTTCTTGTTTCAACACTGAAGAAGCTGCCCAGGGCTCTAAAACCAGTGATGTGAATGACTTTTTTTTTTTTTTAAACATACTTTTGCTGACATTTCCCTTTCATCAAAATAGCTCAACAATGAGGGGAAGAGCAACTCACCAAGCACATAGGATCTTTACCTTACTTTGTGCTCACAAAGGAATTTCCTCACTCTCCTCTGGGCTGGAACCTTCTACAGTCACACGCAAGTGGCTTCAGCTGAGTGACCTGTGGCATCCCAGACACTGGCTCACTCCCTTTTCCCAGGAGATGGCCATAAAGCTTTCAAGGCTGCCTATGAATCAGCTCAGCTAAGAGAAGTCTGGGATCTTCTCTGGACAAGCTATCAACTGGCTCAATGGCAAACAGCTCTGGGTTTTGATGGGGCCACGATGACCCCACCACTGACATGGGCTTGAGAAGTAAAGCACATGGTGTATCAGCAGCTCACTGAGGAACATGACATAGCCTCAGAGCCTTCTTGCCCATCCCTTATCCCACCATCACCAACACCACAAGAACGTTGATAGTTCTGGTCAAACCAGAAGGACAGGGATCTAGTGATGGATTAAGAGCCAGACTGGTCCTGCCCAGTGCTGGGGAACCAAAATCAGAGCAATCTTGTAGCTTGGACCCCTAGGGAGCTTCACATTGGCCTGTAGTTCCCTACTACAAGAGCAGTAGACTACTGGAGCAACAAAATGTCAGAGTCTTGGATCAGTTTCTTATCAAGTGCTGTTGAATCACTCAATACATCTAACATGACCTAACTCTCCTTGTGACATCCCTGAATCAGCATGGCCACCACAACCCAGGATTCCTGCTTGCACTGGGATCTGGAGAGCAGCCTGAATGTGCCATGGACGTAACTCATGCAGTGTCCTCACCTGCACTATGGAAACCCAGCAGAAACCCACCTGAGATGGAGCAGAAAGCCCCCACCTGGGTTTTTCAAACTCTGGAGCTAGCTAGAGCTGTTGGCCTTGCCCGACTCAGGCCCCAACCATAAAACAAGCTCCACAATAGTGTTATTTATTTTTTTTGAGTCACAAATTATTTCCAGCAGCAGGAGGGTGGAAGGATGCAGCGCGCTGGACCCTGCTCGCCGGCACCCAGCCAGTCTCATAAATGGTTGGCAGCCAGCAGAGCAGCAAACCCATTTCTATTGAAATGAGCTTGTTACTACTAATTTTTACTGGCTTCCCGCTTGATTCATAAAGTCTTGGTGGATACTTTTTTCTGTTCAGTTGGGTTTTCTGCAGATCTCAGAAAGCAGTTCCTGAGACACTTGAGGAAAAGCAAGGCCTGGCCTTCTCACGAAAGGCTGCTCCTGCACCCTGCTGCGGGCATCTACATGCCCCTCAAAAACTACAGCATCTTGTTTTCAGGGCTCTCTGAAAATCTTACTAGAAATACTCTCCAGAGTGGGGCAAGACTCAAAACCCCACGGACTGACTTTTACCATTATTAGCCCTGCAGCAGAATGAGCTCAAGACTCCAATGGCAGCAGCAGATCAGGAGGGTTTGGGGCCAAGACATGGAAAGTCCATCTGCCCCCTCTCTCCAGAGCTGAAGGTACCAAGATGTTGCACTAGATAAACCCAAGCAGATCTAATCTTGGAGCCCAAGCTTTTTTAAGCAGTAGTGACTGTTAACTCTGAGACTCAGCTCAGTGGTGCTCACTGCTCTCAACACCTGCATGGACAAAAGCTCCTCATTTCTGATGGTCAAGGGCAACCACGGCAATACATCCTGCAAGCATCAGAAGAGCCGCAATAGTTTTACTCCATCCAAAATCCCAACACAGCCTGTACAAGGCAACACACACCCACAGTGCACTGAGATGGGCCCCTAGACATTAGCTGAGAGCCTGACCTAGAATGGTTCAAGGGATGGGGAATCTACCACCTCACTGACCAATTTGGGAGAGTATTTTACCACCTCCACTGTCAACAACTTCTTCCTTCTATCTAAATCTCCCTCTTTTAGTTTAAACCATCACTCCTTGACCTGTCACAACAGACCCTGCTAAAAAGATTGTCCCCATCTTTCCTATTGCCCCCTTCAAACACCAACAGGTCACAAAGTCAGGTTCTGTCGATGGCTTCTCTGGATATTAAGGATGAGAATAGGAAAACAACCAACCAACCAACCAAATCACCTATTATAACTCATTTTCAGATAGAGCTCAAAGAGTAATGAAGATAACTCATAAGAAGAATTCAGGGCACAACTACTGTGTGTGCTAGAGCTCAGGGGAAGATGTGACAGTGCTGTCCGAGGCATCACTAGGGACCAGTGTCTTCAATTCCAAAGCAAGGGAAAGCATCAAGGGAACTACCAGCCACCACTGTCCGTATTTGTCTTCCCTCTGTGGTGGAAGAAGGGAGGCAGGGATGCTCCCAAGACCCCACATCCCTTCCTTGAGGAGATGAGTCAACCACCTCATTCTTTCAAGTAGACAAACTCTCATTTTGCCAACGGGGCTCTCACAAACAGTCTGTTGTCTGACTGCAGCACCAGGAGCTCACCCTCGAATAGGCCACGCTTTGTAACAGCCAGAAGCAAATAAAAAAGAGGAAAGAAAGGAAACAAAAGTGACATGCTCTGAGCAGCACATCCATTCCTCTAGGACCCTCTGGAGACAGGTGGACCAAATGTACAGACAACACAGCACTATCATCAGCCCCCAGCCAGGCGCCCAAGTGTTGCATCTCCCTGCACATGTCTAGAGGGCTTTTTTCAAACCCTTTACTCAGTGCTTTTTCTTCTTTATTAACTAGACAACAGTGGTTTGCATCACCATGTGTGAAAGCACAAAGCACTGGCATTTTTTTAGAAGTCTTTAACATTCTTTGGCTCTTTGAATGGAAAACTCTTAGCAAATGAGCCCTTAATAAATGGAAAGAGCTGAAAAATAGCCTTTCTGCTGGCACATTTCACTCCTGCTAATGGAATATGTAGATAAAACTGACACATTGTGTCTCAAACCCTTCCGCAGTGCTGCTGCTGCTGCTGTGAGAAATCCTGCCCAGGTATCCCCGGTGTGGTCCTCCTTGCATGAAGAGATGCCCCAGCAGCAGGGTAAACCCTCCAACTCTTCCTCTATTCTCTCTAAACCACAGGCAAACTGAGTAAAAAGGAAACTGATCCTCTTCAGCTGATGAGGAGGAGAAACATGTTTGAACTCATAAAATTCAAATGCAGGCAGAGGAAGGGGAGTGCAGCACCCAGCTCTTCAAAGCCCATGCAGGGAGATGACCAAGCTGCAGTGGGTCCAGCTGAGCATCAGTGCCCAGCTGGGAGAGCAAATGTGACACAAGGACACTTGCAAGAATTGCCGTTTGGGGAGGGAAGGAAGGCTTTGGTCTGAGGTTTGCACTGGGAACAATGGGGAGCAGGATGGGGTGGGCTAGAACTCGAGCCTTGCGAGGCATGGCTGAAGGAACTCAACCAACCACACAGTGCAAGCTGCTTGCCTTGAAATGTCTGAAAAGGGGCTGATGAAAGAGGCGCTCAGCTGGGAAGAGGGCCTGGGTTTTAACTGCGTTTATCTCCTGGTGCTTTCCCATAAGCAAAGCCAGAGATGAGGAACTGAAGCAACACTCAGCTTCTCGCCAAAGGAAAAGCACCTCTGGGAAGGGGGCAGCAGGGCAGCAATGTGCTCCAGAGCTTCAAGGCTGGAGACCGTTTAATCCCTGCTCCAGCCCCAGGAGCTGCAAAGGCCATTACAAGTCAGTGTTTAGCAGCTCTGCAGAGGTCAGCCAAGACAGGCATTTCCATGTGAAATGTTTTTGTTCTTACAGAAAAAAAACAACCCAAGCAAACAGGAATTCCAACAGTTCTCAGCATCCAAAGCCCAGACCCCAGCGCTCTGCAGTGTGTTGTACAATTCCTCATCAACCCCTCTCAGTGCTCAGTTCCCACAGTAATGCTTTTTCCAGGCTGAACACCCAATTTCTAGTGGAATTAACATAGGGAATGGTGTAAAACAGGAGGGAATGAGTGTAGCCTGCTGCTGGGCCAAGCACCATCCAAACCCCACGAGCGCAGTGGGACCCTGATGACCCAGCATCCCTCCTCATCCTCAGCGACCAAACACCTCAATCCCCACAGAGCACAGGGAGGCAGCAGGCTCTGCTCCTCCCTCGCAGAGCTCACAGCACGGCAGGACACGCGGCAGGGCTGGGAATCACGGCAGCCACATGCCTAATCCCCTTCAATCCCAAGCACTTTGGAAGGACAAAGAGCTGAGTCTCCTTTGCCAGTAAATTGAACCTGTGGTTCCAGGGGCTCGAGGCACTTCAAAGCCCGCAGCAGCCTGGCCAGCAGCAGTAAAGGGATGTACTTTTCAGCTGTCGAGCAGCAAAGTCAAATCCATACAAATAAGCAGTGTTCCAGAAAACCAGGTTTAACCATCAGCGGCTCCGAACCACAGGGGATGTTTTTCCTGAAGGGTTTTCCCCACACACACACTCTTCCTCCTCCTTCCCTGTTTGTCTTTGTGTTTTTTTATTTATTTTATTATCCCTTACTCAAAACACGTCCCAGGCTCCCACACCCCCCCAGCCCTTTCAGGCCTAAGCATTCTCCAGAGGTAAAACGCTGAGTTAGGTACTGGAAGGCCAGGAAAGGAGGTGCCTTTGATGAGCAGCAACATCTACAGACTTCAATCGCTTCGGCGAGTGCCACCGATTTAATAAGTTATTTCCGTGGAAAACCTTAGTAACTCGGTTATGAATCAAGCCTATAAACACCTCTTGCTCATCAAAGTGCCACCAAGAAAAAAAAATAATCTCTTACTGTAACTGTGAATACAAACCTCTCTCTACAGGTCCCTATAAGAAGCCAAAATTCCTCCTTCAAAACATTCGTCGTTTTCAAAGGTCACAATAAATACACTGCACCCAGTATTCAGCAGATCTGGATAAAAAGCAAAACACAGGCACAGAGGGGAAAAAAAGCGAAGTTCAAACAAAGAAGTACCCTCGGATACACACTGTTTAAAAGACACAAGCAGAGTGACATCAAAAGAACTTTTTACTACCTAGAAAGCCATTTCCAGCTCCTAATAGGGTGCAAGAATGTAATGGTTTGGCTACAAAGATTAAACTAATTTACTTTAAAGTAACTTGCTTACTTCCTGATGTTTCTTTTTTTTCTTTTCTTTCCCTTTTTTCTTCCTAAAGTGTGATGCTTAGGTGCCTGGAGAAGTGAGGGATGCGATTATTCTGTGATTCCAGGCCAAACATCATAACTACTCAATGAACCACAGACAAAAACATGTTCTATCTGGGTGCTGCACTTACTCCAAGAACTTCTTGGCTGAAAACAGCCTGGTTTGCTGCAAAAAGCCAGCCCAGTTCCAGGTGAGGGAAGAAGAGAAAGAGCAACTCTTTCTCCTTCCCTGCAGAACATACTGAGAAATCCAGTGTATTCCCTTAAAGAGAACTGGTGCTCCCCAAACACTGCTCATAGTATCTCCATTTCAGGTCCTCATCCTGCCTGGCTCCAACATTGAAATATCCTGAGCTGGGGAGCTGTGTCCCTGCACAAAGATCACTTCTAAAGCAGCTTTAACCTCTGCAATAGGCACAGGACCAAATATTGACAAGACCAACTTTCTTCCGTCCCTCGTACAGCAGCCCATCTGTGTACTCCAGACATGATCCTAAGGCTTCAACAGCTAGTTTTGCTCTTCTACCTTCTTCTGGGATTATGTACAGCTATGTCTGTCCACATCTTTGTGGGGGGTTGGAACTAGATGATCCTTGTGGTCCCCTCCAACCCTGACTGACTGATTCTATGCTTATAAGCGCTGTCTGTGTTGGTGGGTTAAAGCAGCAGCATCATAATAATCAAAGAGCAAAGATGTTCTTGGACATGAAGCAATGGATGGTGACAGGGGAGACCAGCTCCATTCACAGCTCTGCAACATCCACCCTGGGAAAAATCACTGACTCCCTGGCTCCTTACAGGGGAAAAACACATGGGAAGACAGGGGTTGACTACTGTTCCACTAGCTTGGATGATGAACACCACTAGCACTGTCTCAACTAAAGATGTCCCTTGGAGTAGGCAGGTCCTTGTGACACAGGAGCCCTAGCTGAACATAGGATGCCATGGGAGCATCCTCCTGCCCTCCCTGCTCAGCACCATCAATGTGCTTGAGAACCTCATTGTTCTCACAAGTCATTTGTGCAGTCAGTAACAAAGGGACACTTCACTTCCCAGTCCAGAAGACATCTTCCCTCCTGGAAGACTATTTTTGGAGGCTGGTGATGCTGTCACTACACGGGATGCAAAGCCTCAGAAGAAACTTCCTTTCTGCCCTGCAGAGCCTTTCAGCACACACCGTCTCTTTCCCAACTCTAGACAATTCCCCAGTGGCCCCTCATCCTTCACAAATTAATTTCTCCTCCTCACTTTATTACCCTGGCTCAGCCCAGAATTAATTCCACAAACAAAAGGCTTCCACTGCAAGCTCATAACCTGTAGGGTATATTTTATGAACAGGTGTCACTTGTTTTAGAAACCCTTCTACAGATGCATGGGCACTGCTGAAACATCATTCTCCTTCCCAAGTCTCACACTCTGCACAGATTGGGTCATCAGCAGCTCTCCTGCTTCTCCAAAGGGGACAGGGTACCACTGGCATGAAGGTGTATTATCACCAACCATCTTCACCTGCAAGCTTCTGAAGACCTCAGCACTACAAATGTTGGGTTTGGTGGCCCAATCTGAGCTGCCCTGCAGGGTTTAAGTGAAGACACAACCACATGCAGGGAATAACTTTGCTAGTTTTGATCTAGGGTGCTCTCTCTTCAATTAATACAGGTGCATTAGCTAAGCATCAATGCTCTGGGCAACACAAAACCATTTCAGGTTTTTTCTTTAGGATCAAGGCCAACCATAAACCCAACACTACTCAGCCACCATTAAACCATGTCACTCAGCATCACAGCTACATTGCTTTTAAATCCCTCCGAAGTTGGGGAATCCACCAGTGTCCTGGGCAGCCTGGGCCAGGTCTTAATGACCCTCAAGGGGAAAGAATTGTTCCTCCTGTCCAACCTAAACCTCCCCTGGGGCAATGTGAGGCCATTTCCTCTTGTTTATCACATACTGCTTGAGAGAAGAGATAACCTCCACCTTGGCTCCATCCTCCCTTCAGAGAGGTGTAGAGTGCCAGAAGGTCTCACCTCAGCCTCCTTTTCTCCAGGCTGAACAACCCCATTTCCCCCAGCCCCTGCTCAGAGGAACTGTGCTCTAGAACCTTCAACAGCTTTGTGGCCCTTCTTTGGGCACACTCCAGAAATTCAACATCTCCAACAGCTGCATATTCACAACTCCAGCAGAGTTCTTTCTGCTGGGTGATGTTGCTAGTGGAGCCATCAACAATAGACTCTGGACAAAAGGTGGAGCCGGAGCCCACCAGGCTGCAGGATCAATGACTCCTTCCCCTTAGGCTCCAAAAAGAAGTAAGTGTTGGAACTCCAGGAGCTGCCACCTGAGTCACCTGCTGTGCTAAGCACAAATGTAATGAGAAAGACCTGCAGCCCTCCTGTAGTAAATCTGCAGGCTCCACTGGATTTATCATCAAGCCAGAAAGACATCTGCTGAGGAATAAAACAGCACACCTGTGCCTCTCTGAAAAGGACAGACACTGAAAGCCCAGGGATGCTGTCTCCAAGAGCTTCCTTATGTTCCCTTTTGGGGATTAATTCTGTATTTCACTCTGTCGTTTCCAAAGCTGCCTTTGATGACCACCCCAGGCAGGACCAGAAGCTGCACATGAACAAACCCAAAGCAAAGGTAGGTCATCGTTCTGAATTTCAACCTTTGGGAAGGATGCTGTTCTCCAAAGCAGATCCTTGTGGCCATCCGTGGCCACGTGGGGAAAACCTTGACACCAAGCAAAGAGTTGTGCACACTGGAAAACAGATGCACTATTTCCCACTGGCAAACTAAAACTACGGAGGAAAAATGTTTAATATAAAAACATCTGACAAAGCACCTCCAGGATGTAGTTTTTTGCATCAAAGAAGTAGCTCTTGGCAACAGGCTCTCTCCTCCAACAAGAAAAGTTTTTAGCCAAACCCTGATTGTTCTAGACTGCATTGGGGTAAGACATGCCAGAGAAAGAATTTAAAGTTAAATATGAAAGGAGGAGGAAACCAAAACCATTACCGGCCCAAACAAACATCTGTCTGTGATTAAACTGGGTGCACAGATATGCTCTGCTTGGGCTTTATTTTTTTGCCTTTTAAATGGATTTATGTTCCTGCAATTAGATGGGAGGAGGAAAGGATGAAAATACTCCATGGTGCTGTTGAGTCAGACAAAAACTGCAGCCCCCAGCACATGGTCCTGCCATCTCAACCCAGCATCTTCACCCAGGGCTGTGGAAAGAGCCCAAGCACTGAGACATACTGAAGCCAGAAGTAATCACAGAATCCTTTGGGTTGGAAAAGATCTCTGAAAATCATCAAATAAAAACCACCCCAGCCACTAAATCATGTCCTCATGTGCCAGGTCCAAACATCCCCCCCAACACCTCCAGGGATGGTGACTCCACCATCTTCCTGGGCAGCCTGTTCCAACACCTGGCCACACTTGCAGGAAAGAAGTCTTTCCAAATACCCAGCCTAAGCCTCCCCAGCGCAATTTCAGGCCATTTCCTCTCACCCTACCACATGCTACCAGGGAAAAGAGACAGACCCCCACCTTCCTCCAACCTGCTTTCACAGTGTCACAGAGAGCAATGAGGTCTTCCCTCAGACTCCTCACACCCAACATTTCACTCCCAGAAGAAACTGCTGCCCTATTAACAAGGAGAGGGGGGAAAATAAATCTTCTTCTCCTCTGCTAACAGGTAATTTCCCCACCCCTGCTCCTATCTGGAGAGGCTGATGTTTGCCCAGTTTCCACACATATCCGCCTTAAATATTTAATGGGCTTTTTCTTCCCCTACTCCTAACACACAGGATCTTCATAAATTTCCTTGTTAGCATAAATCTGTGCAGACTGTTATTCCGGGGGGGGGGGGGGGGGGGGGAAGAGGAAGACAGACCTTCACTTTCTCCATTCAGTGGGTTTTAAAATATGCTTCCTTAAGTTCATCCTAAATATTGCTGGAAGCAGAAAAAACCCTCTGGCTCTCCAGCTCTCCCATTGGAGCTGTGGCACCACTCCAGCAGGGCTGAATCATCAGCCAGGATGGGTAGGCACGCTCTTCCTTTTCAGGGTATGGGGACCCTGCTCCCAGATCCAACACTCCCAGCACCATCAACACTCCACGAGGACTTTCTCCATCTTCCCAAGCCTTGGAATAAAACTCCAAGATCACTAAAATAAACTCCAGAGCATTCAGGCTGTTTCTCCTCTACTAATTCACAGCTATGTTCCACCAACTTCAGAGTAGGTAACAGAGTAAGTCATTAAGCAAACCCCATTGCTTCATGGAACACATCTTCCAGGCTTCAGCACTGCTGCTCGGAGCAGACTCCTGTGTGCTTTCACTTTTGGGAACAGCTTCTCACAGCTCTGGGGTGCGGAGAGGAGATAATCACTGCTCCAGCAAACCATCAACTCATGATTTCTTCTTTCAGATGCATGTTTCCAGCTACAAATGGGTTCACCAGAGCTGAAACTCTTAAGCAATCTGAGCACACGGGAAGTGAATTGATTTCAAGGTCTGAAAAAAGTTAGTAAGTCTAGAAAAAAATCTAAAGCACTTTCCCTGGCCTCCTGAAAAGCCGATGGTGAAACCCCACTACTGTCCCCATTCTGCTCTTCCCATGTTCCCAGCTCTCTTCTCTCTCCAGCAGCATATTTCTGCTCTCTCCTGGGTGCCCTGCTCAGCACCAATCTGCCCTCACTTCTCCTACCTGAATCTGCCCAGTGCATAGCATCCCCTAATTCCAGGTGTCAGCCTGACCAGTCAGATACAGGATGCAGTCCTCTGGCATGCTGTAAAACTAAAGGGAGGCAAGCTGAACACAGACATCCCCACTCAGGAAGGAACCCTTTCCCTCTGGAAAGCCCTGTCAAACTCAGGGCTGTGCCTCACAGACAGCGCTTCACAAAGGCATAAAAGCATAGCATCAGAGAATCACTGAGGTTGGAAGAGACCTTTGAGATGATCGAGTCCAACCATCTACCTAGAGCTCACAATCCCGCTGCTGCTGCTAAACCACTACCACTAAACCGTATTCCTCAGCATCTTTTAAAATCCCTCCAGGGATGGTGATTCCACCACAGCCCTGGGCAGCCTGGTCCAGTGCCTGAGAACCCTTTCTGGGAAGAATTTTTTCCTAATGTCCACCCTTAACCTTCCCTGATACAACTTGAGGCCATTTTGTTTTGTCCTATCACTTGTTCCTTGGGAGAAGAGACCAAGCTCCACCTGGTTCCACTCTCCTTTCAGGAAGCTGTAAGTGAGAATGTCTCCCCTCAGCCTCAAGTCTTTCAGCTGCTCCTCACAACACCTGTGCTCTAGACCCTTCACGACCTTTTTTGCTCTTCTCTGGACCTGCTCCAGCACCTCAATGTCCTTCCTGTAGTGAGTGGCTCAAACATAGGATTCAATGCACAGCCTCACCTGTGCCAAGTAGAAGGGGAATTCCCATACCAACAAAGAGATACCAACACTGGTGTGAGTTCCAATGCAGCAAGGAGTAATAAGCAGACGCATGAGGTAGGCTCTAGTGACAGGTGGCTCAGTTTGAGGAAAAAAGAGCTCTTACCAGAGCTTGGCACTGATTGCTTCAGAAACAGTTGTCGTTAAGGATCTTCAGTAGACAACCAGCCAGTGTGGGACCTCTGCGTTGTGGCTGGAGACCTAGCTGCAAGGCAGCGGTGAGAGATGCACCCACCATGACCTTTCAGCTCCTACAGCTCACTACTCATCCTCAGTTATTATTGCTCCTAAGAAAACCCACGTCCCAACATTTCTGCACTCTCTAGAGGGTGGTAAGTTGCTCCAGACCTGCAGAAGCCATGAGTGATGGTCAAGTCATCACCTAGAGAAGGCTTTCAAGCAGCAGTTCTTCACAATGAGGGTAGTGAAATACTGGAACAGGTTGCCCAGAAAGGTAGTAGATACTCCACCCTTGAAGACATTCAAGGCCCAGCTAAATAGGCTGGATGTTAGGAGGAAGTTCTTCACAGAGAGAGTGATTTGACACCACTCCAGCCCAGGAATGGGCTGCCTGGGGAGGTGGTGGAGTTGCTGTCCCTGGAGGTGTTCAAGAAGAGACTGGATGAGGCACTTAGTGCCATGGTCCAAGTTGATTGGATAGGACCAGGTGACAGGTTGGACTAGATGAGCTTGGAGGTCTCTTCCAATGTGGTCGATTCTATGATTAATGGGACCTTGTGCAATCTGATCTAGTTGGAGATGTCCACACTCATTGAGGGTTCCTTCCAACTCAATCCATTCTCTGACCCTAATTTAATAGTAGCACTAAGGAGAACTCTGGCTGCTACTTACAGGAATTCATGGAGCATTTTTAACCAAAAAAACAAAGTGACAGTGTGCTGCCATGCAAGGGGAGCACCGAGGAATGGGGTTTGTGGTCTTGAAGAGAGGGTACTTCCCAGGGAAGGTGAAGGATACCCCTGTGGACTTTAGGGAAAGGCAAGGAATCTCAAAGCCCATGGTCCCACACTGTGTGCTCCAGCACGTCCCCACTTTACTGAACCAGTTCCTGCAGCAGCAGAGCCCTCTACAAGCCTGGCAAGTCTAACGGGTACAGCAGCTTCTTGGCATGTGGTAGAGGAGCCAAGTCTGAGGAGAAGGGAGAAAAAAATTACTACAAATGTTCCACCAATTATGAGTCATAGGGCTGAGCTTTTGTTTCTGCCTTGCTGGATTTTGTTCTTTCCCTGCTATTTCCCCAGCTCTGACTGGAGCAGTGGTGGGGATGTTGAGCCAAGGCTCTGCTGGTACTGGGGGGACAAACACAAGCTGCAAGCATGGGAACCACCTGGGCTCAAAACACAACTCCCAAAGCAGCAGGTTTGCCTCATTCCCACTCTCCAGCTCAGAAATACTTCTAATGAGGCAAAGATGGAGCCCCCTTTGTACTCCAACGAGCCTGAATGTGAACACTCAGAAGACAAACTTTGGGATCAAACGTCTCCAAGTGCCTTTTCCCACCCGCCCATGTATTCCCAAGCCACTGCGCCTCACTGAGCAATCAAGATCACCTTCGATCCAACTACATGTGCTCCTAAAACCTGCTCTCTAGGGAAATGCTGTGGCTGGACACTGGTCCACAGACAGACAGCTTCATTTTGTTGACCCTAACACCTCCAACCTCAGAAGAGGACTCTGGAGTGTCATCCACCAATCCAGCTTATGATACAGAAGGCTGCATCCACACAACTGCTCACAACTTCTGCTTCCAGTTTGCACTGTTACAACAAATCTTCTAGAGAGCTGCTAGCTCATTGAAGACTTGTTCCTGTTTTTAAGAGCAGCATTATAGCTATGAAAAGGTCTATTTCAAAAAGAGGAAGTTGGGGGTTTTTAAACTTCTACACATGACAGAGATGATCTTCGACTTCATGCTAAAACTTCCTGTTTAGAAGTTCAAGAAAATGAGTACCAGCAGAAGAATGGTTCTCTGTTTCCCAAAATTGAATTTTGTGGGTTTAGTAGGAAAAACCTTTTTGACAATCAAAGCTGAAGCAATAAATAATCATGGCTTGATGCTGGATCCAAAATGTACCGATTTTTTGAGCAGGAGCTCAACACACATTGAGCTCCTTTGGTACACAGAAGAAAAGGCAGGGCAGACCACATGCTTTGTGTATCACTTACACAGCCCTACACCTCCAGCAGATCTATTCAGTCAGTCGAAATGCAGAACAAACTGAAACAGGGCAGAGAGAATACAGCCTAAGTAGTCTCCTTCCTTTTACTTCCCCATGACGACAAGTATGGGTTAACTTCAGCAACGCTCTTATCCTCTTTCAGCAATCATGAGCACTAGGGAAAAATAAATCACAGAGCCCCAGACTCTTATTAAAATTAGTTACACCACTGGAAACTGCGCGGGGGGGAGGAGGTGTCCAATTGCAGTAGGAGCTTGGTCACGTGTTACCCTTATATTGTTCAAGGAAAAGCTAACATCTCCTTTCTATTGCAGAAAACCCACCAGATGTCCCATAAAGGGCTCTGCTGCGAGAGAAGCTAAACCATTACATCCTCAGGAACTCCAGTTTTCCAACTGGGCTGCTACAATTAAGGGCAATTATCAAGTGACAATGAAAGCCATGGGTATGGGGAGCATTACGGATTCATATCCGGCCCCAGGAATTGCAAAGTTGTATTTATTACAGCACAGCCCCATCCAACTCCTGGCTATCGACAGCTATGTCCCCCCTGCTATGGACACTAGGCAGCACCACAAAGGCAAGGCAGGAATGCAGGCTGCCCTCGGCGGGACAACCAGTAAGAAGGAAAAGTCCCCAGAGGAACGCATCACCATGCCGTGACACCGCAGCACCATGCTGTTTAAACAGGCTTTAAAGTGTTGCAGAGCCAGGATGGGCTTCAACACCACAAGGAAGCTGCTGGTCCCACCAAACCAGCAGAGAATAAAAGAAAATCTGTGGCTAATAGACCTCACCAAGAGTCATCTCCAACACCATCAACTTAGAGCATCCCCCAGAGAAAGCAATAAACCAATCAGTATCCAGCAACTCAACTCTGAGGTGCCCGAGTCCTACCCCAACACAAAACCCACCTGAACCACTGAAGAAAGCATTTGGGGCTTCACTGGGTGAAGGTTTGCCTGTATCTGAACTCTGAAACCATAAACCAGGTAGCTTCTTCCACAGAAATGAAACCTGATCCTTTAGATACATCCCCCCTCCTCTCCCTGCACCCAGCCCCTGGTCTAGGACAGGACACCGGGAGGGAAAGGATGTGAAACCATCACTAAGACGCCAGTGCCAAACAAATCAAAGACTCAACTCTGCCTGTTTGCAGGTAAAGCCTCACAGAGTACCATTAAATGAATGAAAGGTTGCAGGGGTGGGGCAGAGCTAAAACCAGGACCTAATTAAGCAAAGCTTTGTTCGGGAGCTTCAATGGCATCGTAGCTGAGAACTCTGCTCACATGAAAGCAGGTTTTTGTACCATAATGTCAGGACCTGCCAGGTAGCACAAGCTGGACAGACTCATCAAGAAGCACCAGAAAGCAGCATCGTTTGAAATTACCTCACTGCCACGAAGGGGTAATGAGTACAGCTCAGTTCCACATCAGAGCACAATTCTACAGCTCAAGCAAGGTCTAGGTGATTTCAAGAGGGTATACAAGTGGCCTCATGGCCACCTCCCTGCTTGTCCCAACACGTTCATTCCACAAACGGCATCGTATCACAACACGCTGAGTGCAGACTAAACAATCAACTCAAGTAACCGCTCCTTTTCACACTGAGAAGATAAACCAAGAGCAGGACCGCAGCTCTCTATCTCCTCCAGCCTTTCCCACCCCAGCCACCAGCTCCCCGGCACGGATGACAGGCGTGGGAAGGTGCAAACATCTGCCAACCTGAGAAGTCTCCGGGTGTGATGTTGGGAGAGTTTGTAGCCTCCGTTTCAGTGTAGGACAACGTGGAATCTGATAGATCTGGAAAAGGGAAAATAAAAAGTTAGAAAGTGCTTTTAGTCCTCCTGCTACAAGTGCTACATGAGCACCGGTGGCTCTTCAGCCTCCCATCATCTGCGAATTCTCCACTGGGCCAGAAAGAAAGGATTAACTTTGTACCTCTACCATGCAAATGCAAAGTCTGAATTGCTCCGACCACAAAAATAACTGCAGTTAAGTTGATCAAACAAGTAGGAACTTGGTGCTTACTGGATAAAGTTACATCAAGCCTCTAAACAACTCATAGTTACTATACTTAATTATCACCATTAAAATTCTTGAAGCTGTTTATTCTTGCTTCCTTCCTTCCTCTTTGCTGAAGCAAAGGAAACTTTGTTTTAACAAGTTAAGAGTCTTTGTTATTCTCCCTTGCTTACACCCCTCTAATTAAGTGCTCAACTGTTTGCTCACAGATTAACTATTATTTTTCCAATCAAACAAGCCAGTGAGGCACATTTCAATCCTGGCTGTTGGTTCAGTAATGTCACGTGTCACTTGCTACCATCTCTCCCGGCAGCACAAGCAGTTTCTGGAGGGAATTAACTCAGAAAAGGGAGCACAGGCAAGCACAACTCTTTTTTTTAACTTCACATCTAAGAAAAATGAAAAAGCAAAAACGGGAGAACTCCATGACCAGCCAATTTTGCTCTGCAGGACACTCCAGTCACTGCAAGGCTGAAGTGATGGAGCTAGTCCCTCCAGCAGGCACTGGGTGCAGGAGCAGCTGCATTGCACCCAGAGCTGGCAGGGCAGGGACTCACCTTTGGCACCGGGCAGCTCCCGCCTTCCCTGTGGGCTGGGTGGGACAGGCAGGCATGGCTGCCCCGCTCCTATCACCCTGGCAAACCCTGCTGGCTCCTCCCTGGCTCGCCGCGGTCACTGCCCTCTGCAAATCAGAGCTAATGACTAAGGGACAAAGGGCGGAATCCCACGCTCTGTTTGTGGCCACAGCTACACCAAGCCCAGCAAGAAACCGAAGATGTTAGCGGGATACCCTCTTGTGTCTTTTGCTTCTTTAATTGAGCAGGAAGTGGGTGCTGAGAAAAGACCATCAGGACGCACTGGTGCTAATTCAAAACATCTCCAAGCCAAGGTGCACCACACAAGATGAGGATCTATGGTTATCCAGCAACCTTCACCTCGTACCCAGCCTCCCCAAGCTGCTTTCACAGAATGATAGAATGGTTTGGGTGGGAAGAGACCTTTAAAGGTCATCTAGTCCAACCCCCCTGCAGTCAGCAGGGGCGTCTGCAACTACAGCAGGTTGCTCAGAGCCCCAAACAACCTGATCTAAAATGGGTCCAGGGCTGAGGTGCTATGACCTCTGGGCAACCTGGGACAGGGTCTCACCACGTTCACAGTAAAAAAACCTTTCTTCTATCTGGTTTAAACCATCTCTTTTAGTTTAAAATTATGACCCCTTCTCCTGTCATGACATACCCAAACTTTCTGATTTGCTTCTAAGTCCTGAAAGGCCATCAGAAGATCTTCCTGGAGCCTCCTCTTCTCCAGGCTAACAACCCCAACTCTCTCATCCTGTTTCCACGGTAGAGACCCTCCAGCCCTCCTAGCATTGCTGTGGCCTCCTCTTCCCCACACACACCAACAGGTCCATGCCTCTCGGGTGGTAAGGACTCCAAAGCTAAACTTCATTTTAAAACACCCTTTGTAATCCACGAGGAAAAGTGAAAGGCCTTTCAGAAACCACACAGCACTGCATTTCAAAGGGTTTACACCTCATTGTAATGACCATGGTGCAGCCATGGCCCTACGGAAACGGCCCCGGGAGCTCCCACTCCCTCTAGGCACCCCGCAGATTACACACACAGACAAAACACGACGTCTGGAAATCCTTCATTAGGCCTTCATTCAAAACAGTGCTTCTTATTATTTAGTTAAATCTGCATGTGTCCACAGGGTCATTTAGGATTAAACTGCCATCAGCGACTTCTGAAAGCCCATCAGCTGACGCCTGCTCAGAAATAATGAGCAGCCACAAAATCCCAACTTGCTGGCTTCTGCCTGACCTGCCACATAGGGACGTGTCTTAGAACCAGTACCAAAACTGCACTCTGAAAAGTTGCCAGGAGATCAAAAGCGAGAAAACACATACCCAGTGGCTTTTGCTCATCATTAGGAGACAGCCGAGAGTAGGGAGGTGGTGGAGACTCTGCAAGAGACAGAACTGTGTATTAGTGCTGTGTGTGGTTTATTAACCAAAGCAGAAACTCTTCCATAGCTACAAACATCCACTGGAAAAAGATTCACTTGGAAGCCACTCAAGATCAGGGTTTTACAAACCTCTGAAGGATGGGGGTTCCACCTTGATCTTTCAAAGTGCTGCAGTTCTGCACTACAGCCCCATCCCACATCCCTGCACCCATGGCAGAAAGCACGCAAGTTGATACATTGTTCCCCAGAGGATTCTTTCACCGTTCGTGATGACAACCATGGCTCAAATAGACTTAATAGAAGCTCTTCACATGCTCCATTAGACTGAAAAGGGTGATGGGTGACCAAAAGGCACTCCTTTCTTAGCACATGAAGCCTGACAACACTGGCCAGGCCAGCTTCAGACAGCAAGCCGTCAAAACTAGCTCTGGTCCATTCCAACCAGCATCCCATGATCCTGCAACAGTGCCCAGCCTTTCCTGCCATGATTTCCATCCAGCAAAGCTCCCAGGCACATGCTGGGCTTTAAGCAGCAGCGCATCAGCAGTCATGCGCTTTAAGTCAAGAAAGCCCTCAGCAGCACTTTGCTGAATCAGGTCATGTAACTGGCTTCTGATGCCCTTCTCAGAGTCAAGACCACGTGAAAGGCTCCCAGAGGTCCTCCATCCACTTTGTACACTGGTTAGAGAATTTTCTGGATTATGGCAGTGATATGGGTCTTGATTTGTAACTTACTAAAACTGAGGGGTGTGCAGCCAGCTGGGCTCTGTCATGGCACCAGCACTGCGCACTGAACTTCAGTGAGAAGCTGCCCTGAGAATCTGTGAAAGGCATAATAACACTGACCCTGGACCACTGACACAGGGGTTTGCTCCTCAGTTCACACCTAGATGGTGTGCAACCCAGCTTAGGTTAGCACATCCAGAACAACTTTAACATTCAGCGTGAGATGATTCTGGGATGACCTATGGTCACTTACTGCTTCTAAGAAAAAGCTCCTCACCTCCCCTGAGCAAGCAGTAAGATGCACTTCTCACAGGGTATGAAGTGGGTGACAAACAGGGATGGTCTCTACAGCGAGCTGTGCAAACACTTGCAGTAATGGGCATCAAGGCCTTTCCCAGGCTCCTGCTGTCATTTCCAGCGCCCAGTTGGAGCGGGTGGGGCGCTGACACAGACACCCACTATCAAAAATGATAAGGAGCCACTTGATAAAAGCTCTGCTCTCTACTACTGCCTGCGCAGGGCTCGTACGAATAAACGGCTGGGAAACAACCACCGCTGCAAGAAAGCCAGCTGGAAACTTTGTCCCTTTCTCAGATAAATTTCCTACAAATTTATAGAGTTAAGTTCCCTACAAAAGCACATCTGCTGCAAGGGAGAGGAAAAAAAAGCTGCTTCCAGCCTCTAGCGATCTTCGAGGGAAGCACGCCCAGCAACGAAGTTTCTTTCAAAGAAGTGATGCAAAACGAGGCAGGATCCCGGATTGCAAAATAAACAAAAAAACTCCAAGCTCCTGCCAAGACAAGGACCGTCAGCAGGAGGTTGTGTCCTCCGGGATCCCTCTGCCCACGGTAACAGAATAAGAAAACCCCGAGGAATGTATGACCTGCATCTCCTCCGCTTCCACGCGGGTATCACGGTCCCTCGTGGCCGGGGCATCCCCAGCATCCCCTCCCGGCCCGGGTCCCAGTGCGACCGGCGGGGCTCTGCGGCTTTAAGCCGGCGGCGATAATTGCCCGGCCCCGCGGCCGCTCCGATAACCGGCGAGCCAGGCTGGCGCCAGCAGGATGCAAACCGCATATTATCGCCCTTTCTGCACCTAAACAGCAGGGGAACCTCCGCAGCAAGGGGGGCGGTGGGGAGGATTAGAAAGGGTTTTTAAAGCACAAGTGGAAATCGCTCCGGGATGAAAAGGAGGTAATGTGCCGGCCTGGGGGACCCCCGGAGGAGGCTCGTCCCGGTACTGTACGGGGTCAAGGCAATCCTGCCCGTTAAGGGGTCAAACAAACAGAGAAAGAGGCCAAACCTCCAATGTCCCAAATCAAAGGGAGAGAAAGGATCCTGACCCTCGCCCCCACCCCCTCTTCACTCCTCACCTGGCCCACAGAGGCGGCTGAAGTGGTAGGGGTTGCAGCACACAGTGGGTCCGTCGGCGACACCGAAGCTCTGGCACTCGCAGAGGGGCTTCAGCTCGGCCGGGTGCTGCAGGTCAGGCCAGCGGAAAAGCTTGCCCAGGAGGAGATGTGGGGGTGCCGCCTGGCCCCCCAGGCGCACCTCGGTGCGGGCCACCAGCACACAGCCGCTGGGCATGCCCCCGCGGGACTCCACCGCCTCCAGCAGGCTGTCCAGCGAGCGCTCCTTCAGCCGCTTCAACAGCGAGTAGGTGACGGCCTTCAATTCCTGCTCCAGCAGCAGCAACCGCGACCGCGCCTCCCGGCCCCGCCGCTCCGGGGAACCGCCGTCAGTCGCGCCGTCGAGGCTGGAGGGATCGAGGAGGACGGCGGCGGGGGAGGGCTGGGGGCCGTCCGCTTCTCGCTCTTTGAAGAGGCAGCAGGTCACCGTCCTCCCGTCGCTCTCCTGAGCTCGCCGCGGGCTCGCCCCTTCGGCTCCCTCCCGCCGCGGCGGGGCGCGGAGCCGGGCCCCGCGTCGTTCCTCCGCCATGGGGTCCCCGCGGGTCGCCGCCTCGCCCGCCGCCTCCCGCAGCAGGCTGCGCGCTACCGCGCGGATCTCCGCCGAAGGGTTTTTCTCCGCGATCTTGAAAGTACCGGTGGCTCCGAGGTCGTGGCCGCTCCTGGCGCTCCCATCTCCGCCGTCTCTGTCCGGTATGACGCGGCTCCTCCAAAGTCGCCGCACCAGCCCTGAGCGTTTGGACCTGAACATACGACAGGCAGGCGGCCGGGGGTCGCGTCGCTCTCCGCCGCCAACCCCCGGCCCCGCTCCTCCGCGGGGCTCCTGGCTCCGCCGCCGCTGCTTTTATCTCATCTCAGACCCGCCGCCTTTGCGGCTTGTCCGCAGCACCGGCGGTTTCTCCGCGGTCCTGCCCAGCGACTCGCCGACGGCCCGCGGCGGGGCCGCACCATGGGGGAGGCGGCGGGGAGGGAGCGCGGCTCGGGCATAGACGGCGCCGCGGGGGCTGCGGGGCCGCTCCCGTGGCGGCGCTGGGGCTCGGGCGCGCCGCGCCGTGCCCTACATCGGCTGCCAACGCGGGGCCAGGCGGGGAGCGGCGAAGGAGCGGGACGGGGAGAGCCCGGGGCAGCGCTCGGCTGCGCCTCTTGCTGGTCCCACCATACAAGGTGGGAGGGCGGCAGGAGCGCCCCGGTGGAGGGCGGGTGCAGCCCTGTGGGGAACCAGCGCTCGGGAGGTATCCGGTTTAAAAAGAAAAAAGTAAAAAATCGGTAAAATGCAAACGGACGAAAAAAGCCCCAAAATGAGCAACACCAATCAAAAACCCGCAAAACCCAGCAGCAGAAGGCAGAGCCAAGGCCGGTGTCAGCACACGTGAGTTGTACGTATCCCAGCGGCGCGGGGGACCGGTGCGGCGGGGGCGCAGAGCACAGAACAACGCGGTTCTGCTGCGGTTCGGCTGGGTCCGATCCGGCTGGGTCCGGTTCTGTCCGGCTCGGTTCGGCACCACTCGACTGTCTCCGGCGGTGTCCCCCCGCGCTCCCCTGCGCGCGGCTGGCTCGCGCCCGGCCCTCCGCTGGCTTTTGTGTGGCCGGGGGGCGCGCGCGCAGGGGCCCCCTCGCGAGCGGCGGCGCGATTGGCTGGCGCCCATCATGTGCCAGTCTAGACACTTTGGCGGCTCCAGCGGCACCGGGCCTTGCGCAAACACCGGCTCCGCTTTCCCAACTCTTAAAGGGCCACGCACGCCGCCAGCGCCCCCGCCCCCTTCCCACCACAGCTCCTCGCCGCTATCCCGCCTCGCCTTCCCACCGCTTTATCCCTCCTCACGCCCTGCTTGCAGTCGCCTGATAGTCAAAGGGAGAGGAGGGTACGGCGACCTGCACCGCAGTTAAAGGGGAGTTTTGCCCGCCTGGGGGAAAGTAGGTCATGGCGGCGGAAGGGTTAAGGTCGCTTTCCCCCCACCGGAGCCGCCGCGGCGGGACACACCCCCGCGATGTATCAACTTGTCCGCCGTGGCAAAAGTTCAGGCCCGGAGCGAGTCCATTGGCTCGTCTCCGCGTGACGCGTCCCAGCGCCGCAGCTGATTGGCTAGCGATCCTCAGCGGTACCGCCCACTGCCCCCCTCCCCGCCCCAGCGCGGCGTGCCCGTGAATGAAAGACATTCCGCGGGCGCAGCCGGCCGCGCCGCCTCGGGTCCCTGTGCTCACTGCCGCCGCCGCCGCGGGGGTTCGGGGCGGCTAGGAGCGGCGTGCTACGGCTGCGGACCCGCGGGCGGTCGCCGGCAGCGGAGCCCCGTGGAAGAAGGGGTAGGTGAGAACGGTGGAAGAAGCGTGGCGGTGGGGAGCTGCGGGTGGGAGTGCACCCCCGAGAAGTTAAACATTAAATTAGACCGCCTAAAATGCGGCGTTTTTAGAGTCGTGGGCAGCGACTTGGTGTGAATTGCAGGAACCTGCCGCCGAGTTGAAGGAGCTTTGAAGGATCAGCCCAAGAACCGACTGAAGAACTTCAGTTGGACTCGATGATCTTGAAGGTCACTTACAACTTAAGTGATTCTCTGATTTACTAATGAGCAACTCCCAATATTGGCCATTTATTTCTCAAGACTTGAAAGAAAAAAAAAACCCAACCAAATACAACAATAAAATTATTTCAGCCAACGCTGTAGACAACTTGAAAGCTCCACGGTTTTCTCTTGGTGTCTTTGGGCAGCTGTTGCCATCCCTGTTTCCCCAAACCTACACTAGCACGCCCAGAACGTCATTTAAATACACTTGGCTAAATTAGCACCGTATTTTTAATGGCAATCTGGAGTAGTGTGCAAAAGGGATTCCAAGCTACTACATACAAAGTCAAGACCTCTCAGGTTTGCACTAGCAGGACTAAACGTGTATGTGGTGCTGAGGGACATGGTTTAGTGATGGACTTGGCAATGTTAGGTGAATGGTTGGCTTTTCCTGCCAAAGTGATCCTATGATTCCACAATCCTTGACTTTGGGGTTACTTTTGTCCCTGCTGACTTGGTCCTGGTAGGACCAGGGACAAAGTTCTTTCTCCCTTGCCCTTTTTGGGTGTTTTTTTTTTTTATACATGTGCATTGCTTTGTTAAAAATGCAATGTCAAAAATATCATGTGTCCTGGAAGGCACCTGCTGCCTCTGCCATTGGCATGCCTGGCTGTTATGATCTCTGCAGTGCTGTCCACCTTAGATCTACTTCTTCCTTACCTAGAGACCAAACTGGAAGCAAAACAGGTGATGCTGGTTGCGTGTTGGAACAGACTGCCCAGGAAGGGGATAGAGTCACCATCTCTGGAGGTGTTCAAGAAACGTGTAGACATGGCACTTTAGGACATTGTTTAATGGCTAGAGTGGTGGGTTGACTGTTGGACTTGATGATCTTAGAGGTCTTTTCCAACCAAAACAATTCCATTATTCTGTGATTTTTTGCTACTTGGGTACAGACTCAACTTGTGTGGAAACAACATTCTGTGACGGCCCTGCTGAAGCCCAGCAGCATTTCATGCCTGGGTCACAGTTTGAAGCTCTGTGCAAGTCAGCCAGCATCCTACTGGGGTTGGAAGATGCTCTCTAGCTTTTTTCCCCCTTTTCTAGTTAAAAAGCATGGAGGGGCTGCAAAAATCATTCATTTTTCAGAAGCAGAAATCAGGGTTTCCTGGATCTTTGAGCCATGCAGAATCCCTACCTATCCCCAGGCTGCTCCAGAGGGGTTCTAATATTCATCTAAAATCCACATGGATCACCTTGTCTTGCTTGACCCCACAATTTACCTCTCTAAATGCAGCTGATGCTTTTTCATCCAGTCTGCTATTTGCAAACTGCCATCACAATTATATCACCGATGTGCAATTACCAGCATTTAAATATAAATAAATCTTAAACACAGCACTGCTGGGACTAAGGACAGGTTATTATTTCAGCAAGCAACGTCTGACTGCGTACCCCCACGCTATATAATCACAGCGTGTGCAATACGGCAGAAGAACAATGGAGCTTTCATGGGACCATCTCTGCGGGCACAGGTATGTGATGGAGAGGTCCCAGTTTCACCCACAGTGCCATCCATTTCAGCTCCTGCAACAAGAGGACATTGTTCCATGCTGTAACGTGGGCAAGAAAAACAGAGCCCTCAATTGTACTTGTCATAATGCACGTATAATTTATAGTAATGTTGGCTATTAAAGGATTTCTAGTAATTAACAGCAATGTGCTCTTTCTCTGCCCTTTCCCCACCTCCCTCCTTTATTTTTAATTTTTTTCCCTGCCTGTCATTAAAGCAAACATTCCTGGGAGATGCTCTGGAAAGCATTCTATAGGTCTTGGCACAAAGGTTTTGAAAGCCTGCCAGGCTTATCTGACATGGATCTCTCAGGTACTTTATAAAGCCAAATCCTCTTGGGCCCAAGCAGAACCGTGGGTGGCCGGGAGGGCACCAGCACTGACCTCCTCCCAAAGCCCAACTGCAGTTGGGGTGGTGGGGAGAGAGGCCAGAGCTACCAGCATGGTTGCTACAACCACCTGAATGGAGGCTGGAGTGAGGTGGGGGTGGGTCTCTTCTCCATAGTAACAAGTTGTTTGGGCTTGCTGATTTTAGGGGTCTTTCCCAGCCATGGTGATTCTGCAGTTCTGTGAAGGCATCTGCAGAGCCCAGACCTGCAGGCATGGATTACTGTGCTCCAGATTTTCAGTCAGGAAAAATAATCTCCTGATTTTCTGCTCTTTTTTTAGTCTCTAGTATTTTATATGTTTCTGGGTAAGGAGGAGGATGCAGAGGTTAAAACACAGAATAATTGCCACATAAAATGTTTTAAACAGTTGGATGGTTTAGGATGGTGGAGGTTGAGAGGGACCTCTGGGAATCATCCAGTCCAATTCTCCTCCTAAAGCAGGGGCACCTACAGCAGCATGGCCAGGCAGGTTTGGAATCTCTCCAGAGAAGCAAACTCCACAACGTCTTTGGGCAGCCTGTTCCAGGGTTCCAGCATCCTCACGACAAAGAAGGTTCTCTTTCTGTTCAGGTAGAAGCTCCTGGGTCCCTGTTGCCCCTTGTCCTGTCACTGGGCTCCACTGACAAGAGTCTGGCCACATCCTCTTGCCCCCCAGCCTTTATCTCTTGCATAATGTTGATCAGATCCCCTCAGGCTGCTCTTCTCCAGGCTCAACAGCCCCAGGTCCCTCAGCCTTTCCTCCTCAGCATCTTTGTAGCCTCCACTGGAGCCCCCTGTCTCTCTTGAACTGTGAAGCCCAGAATTGTGCACAACACTCCAGATGTAGCCTCAATAGGGCAGAGTAGAGGAGAAGAACCTTCCTTGACCTGCTGGTCACAATCTTCTACATGAACCCCAGGAGGCCATTTGCCATCTTGGCCACAAGGACGCATTGCTCCTGGGGAACATGTTGCCAACTCCTTGGGGTCCTGCAATAATTTGTAGATTACTTTAATGCCTCAAACAATAGGGCTGAGATGAGGACTTCACTGACTTGCTGCTGAGGGTGTGTGAAGGCTGTGGGACACATCCCTCCCTCATTTCAACCCCAGCAATGGGAGCACAAATCATATGAGCCCAGCCAGAGAAACCACCACAAAACTGCTGCGCCAGAGCAAGGAGCTCTGCCAAGAAATGAAAAAGCCTCATAAAATCAGGCTGGCTTTGCTGGAAGCTGATTTTTGAAAGGAACCAGAGGGGGAAAAAAAGAAGTTCTGACAACATCAGAATGTCCCATTTCCTTTGTTTTAATGACAGGGCTGTGATTTTCCAGTTCAGACTGACTTTTCAATTTACTCTTGCAAATGTTATCCTCTGATAGCACTTTGGATCATCTTCAAAATGGGAAAAAAAGGGAAAAGGTAAAATATGACATTTTGATAAATCTAGAGTGAAAAAAATAAAAGCTTGAAGAATTTTCCTTCATGGAGAATTTCTCAGTTGCTGGATTCCCTCCTTCTAGACCTTGGCATCTCAAATCCCTTTGTGCAGAAGGTGTGATCTTACCCCTATCACCTTGGTGTGTGTGTACCCCCGCAGAGTCCATCCCAGCTCCTCCAGACTTGGGTGGTGGCCAGCTTTGCCCATAGCTCCTGGGCCCTGTGTGAGGCTGTGTGTCAGGGGAATGCAGGGGTTGTTTCTCAGCACTGTATGCTGAGTTAATAAGACCTGGGGTTTGACACCTTCCTGTTTTCTGGTTGGCCATAGATGCAGCTTGCATGTGGCTCTGAGACAGCCTGAGTATAGCTCATGTCCCACCAACCTCACACCCTGGAAGTGGGTTTGCATGCCCCACCACAGCAGGGCTTGGACATGGAGCCTGAATGCATCACACCCAGATCCTGACTCACTAGAGGCAGCCCCAATGTGTGTGACAACATGCTGTGGCCACCACTGGTGTGGGCAGACAGGCTGCTGGCAGGGATGGCAGGCACCCATAGGACCTTTGTCTGCATCCCCATAGGAAGCAGAGCAGCCACACGTCTGGTGAAGAGGGACACTGTTGCATGACCCTCCTCCCTGCCAGGAGATGCCCAAGACATTTATGTCCCTGCACAGCAATACAGTCAGCAACATCTGCATTGGGATTTTGCCTCCACCATGGCAAGAAAGTTTTCCCATCCAGTGCCTTCATCTGAATCCACAGTGGAGCTGATGATACCATGGCAGGTGCTGCATCTGCTGCCCGTGTCCAGCCTGTCCCACAGGGCTCCAGGGGGTGATCTGAGTCCATGCAGCCAAACTGCTTAGTGATGAGTTGAAATGAAACACCCTTCAAAATTGATCAGAATCAGGAAGAGGATGGAGGGAAAAGGGACAAAATCTGATAGAAATTCACCAAATATTGCATTTCACCAGACCTGAAATTAAAGTTAATGGGTTAATGGAAACTGCACAAGGCAAGAGCTGCTGAGTTTCCAGACTTTTCAAGGCCCTTCCCACGAGTATCTGCTGTGGGTGGGGACAAGCTGACTCACAGTTTCCAGGGCTGTAGTAACATTTCAACACCCCGGCGCTGCAGCCTTGGGGACTGATGGCAAAGAGCACATTCCCAGCAGAGTGGTTGAGAAGCTTTTCTGACAACATGTTTTCTTGTGTCAGAAAATGTCAGTTTGGCAAAACCAAAACTTTTTGTTGTTGCATTCTTTTTTTTTTTTCTTTCTTTTTAGTAGCAAACTACGACTTTCCATGAAGTGCTGCTTGGAAAGGATGCCTGGGCTCAAGCCTGGATTTCTAGTCAAACCTGCAGAGGTAAAACCATCTCCCAGCAGGTCTTTGTTAGTGGGTGATGCCACTCATCCCTGTGGTCACTTCTCCAGGAGAGGCCCCTTGCTAGGGAGCAGGGATATAGACTCTCACATTGCAGGAGATGACCCAGCTCTATGGGCTTTAAATTTCTTCTGGATGGAGCTGGACCAATTTGTGTAAATAATTCAAGGAGAAAGAGTTAAACTTTAACCCTGGAAATGACAGCACCCTTCTGAGACATGAGGTATTATTTTCAGTTCCCTGGCATGGAGCAGAAGGAGCAGGGACTGAGCCACAAGTCAGACCAGTACCGTGAGTACAAGATCATCCCATGATGCTGCTTTCATTCCCTAGGAAAGCAAACTCAGCCATCCCAGCAAAGTCCTGCTGCAATCCAGGGAAAGCACTGGCATCTCAGGTTCTGTAAGACAGAACATCTGCCTTCATCCAAGCCCAGTTCCAGGCTCCACAGCATAGAAAGGTGGTGTTTCCCCTCAAGAAAAGCTGTGTTTCCATCTCAAGCTGCCTTGCTCCCCAAACACAGCCAGAGAGACTTTGTTTGGTCCCACTGCCATGTGGAGTCATTTCACCCAGGGACAAATACTCACACACTTGATCCATCTGGAATAAAGAGCAGCTAGGACCATGTAGTTGCTGTGAAGTTTTGTTATTATACATCCCAGGCAGGTTAAAGTGAAATGAGAAGTTTTGGGGAGTATTGCAGAAAGTGCATCTCACTCACAGTGAGAAGCTGGCTGGGCTGGACCAGTGGTGGCTACACAGCCTGAAGTAATTCTCTGCCAGCCTTAATGAGGGCAAAGGATGCTGAAGCAGAGAGAGCTGCAGGGTGTAGCTTCCCACGGGATCCTGGACCAGTAGCATGTATCCCAGCAATGAACACAGACTTCTTACACCATCCAAGCCACTTGCACCTGCTGATCTGAAAGGAGAGAACAAGCCAAAGGGACACCTTGGCTCTTGGGTCAGTTGTAGGGCACATGGGGAGACATGAAGGAGGGGCAGCAACATCTCCTGTCTTTCCCAATGGTGGTGAAAAGCCCTTCCCAGAAGACCACTTATCTCTACACAGTCTCTAACACCTTTAAAACCCTTCAGCAGAGCATAGCTAGCTGCACACTGAAATGAAGAAGAGCTTCATGAAGTGGGCCAAGACTTCCTTTCACAGGCATGGTGGGGAGATGGGTGAGGGCATGCTGCTGTAGCCTATACAGCTTTCTGCTGCCCAAGACACCTTTCAGAGTCTTTCCTGATGCCTTTTATGTGATTTTCTATGTCTTTTTGACTGGTGATCTGAAAAAATGAGACATGTGAATGGAGAGGATGAAAACATTGACTCCTGAGCCTTAATCTAGAGCTCTACCTAGGAGGATGTTCTGTCTTGTGCTCAATTATGAGCAACCTCCCTCCAATGGGTCCTGCAGCAGTATGAACACTGTCACTGGGTACCAGGACTCACACAAGGAGAGGAGGTACCAGTGCAAAATGGAGAAGTGGATGGGGAGGAGAAGTTACACGCAGCCAGTCCAAGGATGGTGCAGCCTCTGAGACCCAAGTGGGAGAGAGATGCATTTGGCAAGTCTAAGCCATCTGTCTCCACACAGAGCAGTTTGAGGATTTCTAGGCCCACAGAAATCCATAACATCTACTTCTGCCTCCTTCTTCTCTTTTCCAGGGGCAGCCACTAAAATCCTGCTGTGCTGCTCCACCAGATACTTCTCAAACCCACACCACCCATAACAAACATGCACGAGTTTGTCATTTTTATCAGCATTTATTCAGCAGCCTGTGGAGACAGTCTGCCTTTCTGGAGCCTTTTCCAGGCTGATAACACCCACTCTGAAACTGCCCTTTGCTTTTTTTTTTTTTTTTTTGCTTGGTTTTGGTGAATTGTCATTTTGGAGCTGGAAAAGGTCTGTCAAGAATAAGCAGCTCAGCCCTGCATGGGGCCACCACACTGATCAAGGAACAAAAGTGCATCATGTGCCAAGCCCAGTGGCCTTAAAATAAACTAACATTTTGGAATGGTTTGGGTGGAAAGGGGTCTTTAAAAGTCATCCAGTCCAACCCCTCAACAGTGAGCAGGGACATCTGCAACTAGACCAGGTTGCTCAGAGCCTCAAATAACCTGACCTGGAATAGTTCCAGGGATTGGGCATCTACCACCTCTCTGGGAAACCTGGGCCAGGGTCTTACCACCCTTGCAGTGATTAATTTCTTCCTCATATCTAACCTAAGCCTCCCTTTTTTCAGTTTGAAACCATTGCTCTTTGTCCTATCACTACATGTCCTATCACTCCATCTTTTCTTCTCAGCCCCTTTAAGCACTGGAAGGTCACAAGAAGGTCTCTTGGAACCTTCTCCAAACTGAACAATGCCATCTCTCTCAACCTGGCCTCACAGCAGAGGGCTTCCAGTCCTCTCAGCATTGCTGTGGCCTCCATGACTCTGCTGTGCTGAGGACTCCAGAGAGGGCCCCAGCACTGCAGTGGGGGGTCTCAGCAAAGCAGAGTACAGGAGCAGAATCACCTTCCTCCACCTGCTGCCTATGCTGCTGGGGATGCAGCCCAGGAGAGATTCATCCTCACAATCTGGAAACTCAAACCTGGAAGTTCCCTGGAAGGACAGGATTAAAGAAAAGACAATTCTGCTTGGAACTGGTCCAGAGCACAGAGGGAGTCTATGTGTATGTCAAAAATGAATATTAACAGAGGTTTGCTGTGTCCAGTGGTGCTCTCCCAGAAGCAGGAGCTAAAACCACGGAGAAGAAGGAAGCATAGGTTGACAAAGACATCAAAGCAGCTCTGAGAAAGGTCAGATATAAATGGCAACCTGTCCATTTATGCAATAGTTTGCTCTTCTATTTACAATGGTATTTTCTGGGAAGAGCTGGTCAGAGCCAACTAGGGCAGGCTTGTAAAAAGATAATTTTTCTCCCTTAGAAAACACAAAGACAGACAGACTGGGCTGCTGGCTTTTCTCCCTTCCCAAGATCTGCTGCCCTGGGCAATTTGTTCTGTTGCAGCAGCTCTCTGCTGAAGTGACTGGCGTCTGGTCCGCTTCAGAGCAGACGCCACTCACTCCAGTAAGAGCTGCTTACCACATCTTGGGTAAATACTTTCTGCAGTGGTGCAGCAGTGTCTTAAAGAGCAGCACTGTTATTCTGTAGGCATCTCCAATAATACCTCTGAGAGAAGCAGCCACAAGACATTAGCAAAAGCTGCTGCCACTGACCAAAACTTCAGAGGAGCAAGAACAGAAATGGGAAGAGAATAGAAATAGAGACTGAGTCATTGGCTGGGGAGGCTGAATGTAGCATGGGCACATACACACATACAAAATAATAACCAAGCAGGCTTCAAAGGCTGGTCCCAGGACATGTCTGTGAGATCAGCATGCACTGGTCTGATGCTTCCTCAAATTTCTTTCAACCTCAAAGTGGGGATATGAAAATCATTAGGGGAAAAAGAGAATATTGTCTTCTCTTTTGAGCCTGCACCGAAAGTAGCCAGAGGCAATCACTGCTGAAGTACCAAAACTGCATCTCTTTTTGTGTTGCAACTGGATGTTGAGCATCTCTGCTGGCAGCTATCTGCAGGATCTCCAGGGCTTGCTCATGCAGAAGTATGTGCAAATAGAAAGCAGGACTAGAGAGGAAAGGAGCTGACCCTGAAGTCATTGGCACTGCTGGGTGTTACTGAAAGCAAATCATCTCAAACAGACACGAGGACACAGAGGTTTGCAGTCTGAGCCAGTAGCAGCACAGCTACTTCTTAGACGCCCAGCACATGAGGCTGGCTCTGCTGAGAAAGGAGACACTGATTGGAAGCTAATTGGTTCTCCAGCAGATCTTCTCCATCCCATTGCCACATCATGGAATGAGAAACCCCCTCTCTGAGCAGGCACCCCTCAGGTCCTACTTTACCTTAAACTATGCTGAGAAGTCATCTTTGTCTGGGAAACTGCTGGCTCAAACATCTCAGGATGTTGTGAGATGATCAGAAGCATCAGCTTCTTCCCTTGGATGCCAGCAGCACATCTGCCTGCTGGGCAACTGTCCCAGCCACCAGCATGGCCACATGTGGGCACAGACCTGTTGTTTTCTACCTGGAGAAAACAACTCCTGAGTCAGGCAGATCTGGAGGTGCAGGTCTCCTCTGCAGACCCTTTATCACCCCTTTGGAGTCATGGCCAGGGTTTTTCAGAGTTCAGCATGGATTTATGGCACTAAAGGCTTGCTCTGGTACTTCAGTGCCAGCCGTCTCTAGCAGCCAAGTCCACAGAGGGTGTAAACTGGTGTCAAGGGTCCTCAAACCAGGACAACTGGCGTAGCTCCTATCACCCTCAGTGGACAGATCTCAGCCAAAATTTGACCATTTATTTACCTTCTCACAGTTCTCACCTGGGACCATGCCCGACTGCCTGCCTGACCCTGTGTGCTGGCTCTTCCCCACCAGACCCAAGTCCAGCCCACACCTGAGCCAACCTGGCACAGGGATGCAAAACTGGCCTGCTCTCTGTAACTGGTGGAAGGCTTCCCATCAAGCTGTCCCAGCATGACTTGGGATGAAAACGAGAGGATGGAGCACTGACTGGAGAAGACACCTGGTGACATTATCTGAAAGAAAACAGATTTGATCTTAGCTCAGTGGTTTTGCACTCTCAGCCTCTTCTTCTTCAGCTAGTGAATGAATAATGATTAACGTGTGGAGATCAGATGTGGTGAACCAACACCAAAAAGGCAACAAGAGAGAGAGAGGAGGAGTGCAGAAGAGCTCAGCTGAGGATTGAGTACCCCCAGCAATTCTTGTCCAACTTTTGTCCCACATGGTACCATCTCTGTCTTCACTGAGCTTCATCCAGCTGTGTGGTAGGGGCCAGCAGCTGGTCAGCTAAAGACAAGAGTCACTTGGGAGGAAAGATGATAAACTGTTGTGACAGGACAAGGCATGATTGGTTTCAACTAAAAGAGGGGGATTCAGACTAGATAGAAGACATTTTTTCACAGTGAGGGTGGTGAGACCTGGCCCAGATTGCCCAGAAAGGTGGTAGATGCCCCACCTCTGGAACCATTCCAGGTGAGGTTGTTTGGGGCTCTGAGCAACCTGCTGTAGGTGCAGATGTCGCCACTGGCTGCAGGACAGTTGGAACAGATGACCTTTAAGATGTTTCTATGATTGTAAAAAATTGTGTTTCATTAAAAAAAACAAATCCCCACAGCCAGGTTAGGATATCATTTTCCAATCTCAGCTGTAAGGCCTGCCAGCACCTCCAGCTGAGGGCTGTTGCTTGCTCATGTCCCCATGTCATCTCACTGTGGTGGTGGCAATCCCAGAATCTATGCATGTTTGGGTTTGGAAGGGACCTCTGGGAATCATCCAGTCCAATTCCCCTGCTAAAGCAGGGGCACCCACAGCAGCTTGCCCAGAATCACAATGGCCAGGCAGGTTTGGAATCTCTCCAGAGAAGCAAACTCCACAGCCTCTCTGGGCAGCCTGTTCCAGGGCTCCAGCATCCTCACGACAAAGAAGTTTCTCTTCCTGTTCAGGTAGAAGCTCCTGGGTCCCAGTTTGTGCCTGTTGCCCCTTGTCCTGTCACTGGGCTCCACTGACAAGAGTCTGGCCACATCCCCTTGCCCCCCAGCCTTTATCTCTTGCTGAACGTTGATCAGATCCCCTCAGGCTGCTCTTCTCCAGGCTCAACAGCCCCAGGTCTCTCAGCCTTTCATCCTCACAGAGATGCTGCAGGCCTGTCGTTACTTTTGTAGCTTTCACTGGACTCTCTCTAGTGAGAGTCCCACCACATCACCAGTGCCTCACACCAACAACCAACATTGTGCTGAGCGTGGGCACACCATTCCTGTATTTCCCATACAAGTGTGAAATGTGCAGGACAAAAGAGTGACATCAACCATCCCAACAGAAGTTATTCATATGGTCATTAGCCCAACAACAAAAGCTTTTCGTGGAGCCATAAAGCAAGGGTGGCATTTTTATTAGTTGAGGTTTCCTCCTGCTTTTCTTTTTTTCCCCCTTTCTTTTTTATGGCCTTATCCACAAATGTTGAGAGCCAGAGGGAATTATTTGTTACTTACATTAAAGCAAGAAGCCATCAGACCACAGGGCAGCAACCACTCCCCATATCATTATTTTCTTCTTTTGGGTTTATATGAACCTTGTTATTTAACCTGAGCTAACGCAGACATCCTAACAATGCACCCAGCACTAAGAAGTGCTAAGCAGCATTATTAATTAGGCTAATTACAGCATTTAAAAGTATACTCTGATTATAGTAAAGAGAACACTTTCCTATTTTTCCACACACCCACACCCTCAGAAAATATCCACAAATGTAGCTTATTAATTCTATTCTTATTGGTCAAACTATTATTACACTTCAAAGGCAGCTAGTCTGGGTCCTAAAAAATTACATCATGCTGGGATGCTGTGGCATGTCCCCAGACTGGTGTCACTGAGTTAGGGTGGGGGCTGGATGTTAGTGTTAGTGAGGACTCAGATGAGGATTTCAGTCCTTGAAGTCTATCAGTACCCAGAGCTGGTGGCCTTTGGGAGAAGCATAAATCTGTGTACTCCTCTTAAGAGTTTGCATCCTCCCTAAAATTGATGTCAGCAGATGCTGGTGGGCTCCAAACAGGCTTAGAGGAAGCAGGATCACCTGAGGAGTGTTTATGGGCAGTAGGTGGAAATCCAAATAAGAATGTTGGCAAGCACCTATGGTGGGTTATAGAACTGCTGCTTGGACAGACTGGAGAGCTGGGCAAAGGGGAACTCAATAAGGTTCAAGAAGAATAAGTGCAGAGCACTGGGCCTGGAGAGGAACAACACTATGCCCCTGTACACATTACAGGTGGACCTGATGGAAAGCAGCTCCTTGGAGAAGGACCTTGGAGTCCTGATGGACAATAAGTTATCCATGGGACAGCAACATGCCCTTATGGCCAAGAATGCTAATGCTATCCTGAGGAGCATTAAGAAGAATGTGTCCAACAGTTCAAGAGAGGTTCTCCTCCCCCTCTTCTCTGCCCTGGTGAGACTGTTCTGGACTGTTGTGTCCAGTTCTGGGCTCCCAGTTCAGGACAGACAGGCAAATACTAGAGAGAGTCCAACAGAAGTTAGGAGGATGGTGAAGGGATTGGAGCATGTCTGATAAGGAAAGGCTGAGAGATCTGGGGCTATTCAGTCTGGAGAAGAGCAGCCTGAGAAGGGATCTCATTAATGTTTATAAATATCTGAATGGTGAGTGTCAAGAAGGGGCCAGGCTCTTTTCAGTGATTCCCTGTGGTAGGACAAGGGGTAACAGATACAGACTAGAACCCAGGAAGTTCCACCTCGACATGGGGGAAAACTTCCTTACTGCGAGGGTGACAGAACACTGGCACAGGCTGCCCAGAGAGGTCATGGAGTCTCTTTCTCTAGAGACTTTCAAGACCCATCTGGATGTGTTCCTGTGTGACCTGCCCTAGGTGATACTGCTTTGGCAAGGGAGTTGGACTTGATGATCTCTGGAGGTCCTTTCCTGTCCCCAGCATTCTCCCATCTCCAACCAAGTGTAGCTGCAGCAGGTGTGCACCCTCCCCATCCATCCTGTCATGGTATGATCATAAACTACCTGCCCTGCCTGCCGGGGGGCCACACCAGGCCCCCCAGCCTTTGATCCCCTCCACCATTCACCCGGTGCACACCATGGGGACTCACCGGTGATGAGAGGAGGAGGATCCCTCTGCCCAGTTGGGCAAACTTGGGGGTCCTGCTTTTCCTGGAGCTCATTATAAAGGGGAGTGTGCAGGGAGGGCAAAGTGGCCACACCTGGGGTGGGAGGAGACTCAACAGCACCCAGGTGCTCTGAGTTTGGGGGAAAAAGGACAAAACACAGTGGGGGGTGGGAAAGGAGCAGATATGGTGGAAAAGGGGAGCTGGGGACAGAGTGGCTGCAGAGCAGCCAGGAAGAAAGGGATCTGGGGCTACTGGTATATAGTAGGCTGAACATGAGCCAGTAGTGTGCCCAGGTAGCCAAGAGACCCAATGGCATTCTGGCCTGCATCAGGAACAGTGTGGCCAGTAGGATGAGGGAGGTTATTCTTCCTCTACTCAGCACTGGTCAGGCCACACCTTGAGTACTGTGTCCAGTTCTGGGCTCCTCAATTCAGGAGAGATGTTGAGGTGCTGGAAGGGTGACGAAGCTGGTGAAAGGCCTGGAATGCAAAGCCTATGAGGAGAGGCTGAGGGAGCTGGGGTTGTTTAGCCTGGAGAAGAGGAGGCTCAGGGGAGACCTCATTGCTGTCTACAACTACTTGAAGGGAAGTTGTAGCCAGGAAGGATTGGTCTCTTCTGCCAGGCGACCAGCAACAGAACAAGGGGACACAGTCTCAGGTTGTGCCGAGGGAAGTGTAGGCTGAATGTTGGGAGGGAGTTCTTCCCAGAGAGAGTGATTGGCATTGGAATGGGCTGCCCAGAGAGGTGGTGGGGTCACCATCCCTGGATGTGTTCAGGAGAAGCCTGGATGAGGCACTTGGTTCCATGGTCTAGTTGACTGGATAGGGCTGGGTGCTAGGTTGGACTGGATGATCTTGGAGGTCTCTTCCAAACTGGTTGATTCTATGATTCTATGCTCTGAGTACAATGCAGGCTCATGGGTGCAAGTTAGACCCACGGATACAATGTGAGGCTCCAGCTCTGTGACAGACACTCGTGTCACAAAGCCTTCCTTGTAACATCCAGTGAAATTATTCACACTGAACCCAGACACACAAATGGCCACATAAACACACAGCCCCACTTTTAATTAAAGATGTGCAGAGATAAAAAGCTTCAGAAAGCAATTATAAACAATTAAAAGTAATACTAGAGGTGTTTGGTTGCCCAGTCTGCATCTGTCCTGAACAGCTGGGAGAAGTTTGCTGTGCTTGACCATAGGGCCAGGACATTTTGCCTTTCCCCCCCCCCCCAGCTCTGCAGATAGGTTGGACACCCATCCAGACATTTCTTTGCTTCAAAGAGTTAAGATTTCACTTGTCAGGCTGTTTTTGTTTCTATTCACATGTCAGTGCCTGTCATTTATTTAGTCAATGGGACATGTCCAAGGGCTGGAGACAGACTGGGTTAGTCATTCTGACCATGGGTCGCCAGCCACTGCAAACTGCCTGAGGTCATTTCCAAAAGCACCACTAACAATGAGAGGGAAGCTGGGCCCGGGAGACCTGCAGGAAACGGCCTGAGATTAAAGACAGAGATAGTCCCCTGCAAAAGTACACTGGAGGAATGTTCCCCATCTTCTGTCAACAGAGTTTCTTCCTCGCTCAAGACTGTCTATTTTAAGTCGGAGCCCGCACCAAAAATGGAAATCCTTGCTCAATGGCTCTCGGTGGATCTTGGGGCTGCAGCAGCACTACGGTTGAGGAAATGAACCCTCCAGCTTGGCCTTTGCTGCCTTCAAACAATTCCTCCTTGCTGCAGCTCCCCGCTGGCTTTGCTGCTTTGCTTGCTTAAAACCCAGCTGGAGCCCACGCTACCGTGCTGGGCAAGCATCATCCCCACCAGTGTCCCACATCATCCCCACGGCACTTCCCAGCTCTGGAGCAGACATCTCAGCCCGTGCAGAAACCGGAGCAGGGCCGTGAGGGCTGCAGCTTACACTCAACCCATGCTTCTTCTGCTTTGAGGAAGGGAATGCAGAAAAGGGTTGAGACACAGCCACTGATACTTAGCGCAGCAGTTTGGGCTGCACTCAAACCCTGTGACTGCAGAGAAAGGGAAATTCCTCTGGCAGCCATCTGGGCATCAAGGCAGGGCTGGAGCACAAGAGCAGTTTTAGGTGCAGAGATGCACATTTTGCTTTCTAAGTGAAACAGCACAGGCTGCTCTTCCTTAAAACACAAGGTACCTCTGGGTGTTTTGGAAAACATTAATAGCAACCACATGATTGGTGCAAGCCCACTTCTTTTCCATCCAGACACAATTCTTTGCAGATAAATACATTCTGTCCAGCTTTTCTGGTGCCTGAACTTGCTGTGTGTGGCTCCCGTGTCTCAGGCAGATGGCAATAAGGGGTTGATAACAATAGTGGTGGCCCAGGAGGAGCCACAGGAGCTGGCTTGCAAACTACTGACAGAAGCTAAATTCTGTCCTCTGTGTTGTACCTGTAGAAGCTTGGAGTAGATGATCTCCAGAGGTTCCTTCCAACTGCTAGCATTCTGTGATTCTGTAATTTGTTGGTGTAGGAAGAATCACTGGTGTCAGGGGTTGAAAGTAAGGCAGAGATGAGAAAAGGAGCTGGCTTGGGAACTAGTGACAGGGGCTAAATCCTGTCCTCTGCATTGTACCCGCCCTAGCAGGGGGTTGGACTGGATGATCTCCAGAGTGATATAAGAAAAATCAAGGAGTTTTGGGGTTCATTTCGCAGGTCAAGAGGTCCCTTTCAATCCCCCACCAGCCTGCTATTCTGCAGTTCTCTGCTGTGGGTGCAGTCACCAGTGACATGAGACAGAAGCTGAAGGTAAGAAGGGGATGGGAAAAGGAGCTGCACAGTGGTTTTGAGCCACTTTGCAGAGATAGGGAAAAGCAGAAAATGCATTTTTTAGAGCACAAACATCCATCACGGACACACAAGAGAGTATCCAAATTCCTTAGTGTTATATTTATGAAGCCATTTGCAGACATGACACAGGCCAGTTCCCGTAGATTTTTCCATGTGTTGTTAGAGATTCAAATTACAGAGCAATTTTCAGCCTTTGAAGACATTGGTCTTGGTACTGCAGAGCCTGGAGGCAGCTCCAGGCAGGGTCTGTCTGCAGGAGATAACGCAGAGCCACCTCCAGCAAGCTTGGGAGTCAGGAACGGGCCAGGAATGACAGAGCCACTGGGGGGGGAATTTACTCTGCTTGCAGATAAGGAAAGCATCCTGCTTTAAGCACGGGGTAAACAACTTTTAATACACAAGCTAGTTATCTGGAGAGTCCCATGGGAGGAAGCGGATCTGGCGTGAGGCTCTGCAAGAACATCTGCTCTGCATGGCACGGTGCAGGGATGGTGACCCAGCCCTGGCGCCCAGGAGGTTTTGGGGAACCTGGTCGCTCATGGCAGTTCACTAGGTTCAACCACCATGCAAAAGGGAAATGAGACAGTTTGGTTTGTCTCTAGGAGAAGAAGTAGGGCTCCTGGTCTGTGGTAGCCTCCTGGTTGCATTTGTAGGACTTGAGCCACCCAAGTTACAAATCACAAAACAGTTGGGCAAAGTCAGAAAGACTCTAAAAGAGACTTGAAAACTCTTTTTCAGCACAAAACTGTCAGCACGAATCATTTTCCCCACTAATGACACAGAAAACCCTACCAAATTAAATTCAGGTGTGGTTTCATTGATAAGACCATGAGAACGCTCCCAAGCTGGAGAAGACAAGTCCTTTCATCTCACTGTGAGGACATCTAGGAGATATAATGAGATCATGGCCACTCCCTGGTGCTCCCTGTGTAGCTGCAGGGCTCACCTCTGACTGCAGAACCCAGGTCTGAAACCTGGATGAGCATCACTCCTGGGCGGCAGCGGGGGCAACACAGGCACAAACTCAGCCCTGAGCCTTATCACAGTAAGGCGACAGAGTCGAAAGAGGCGATGGGGGAGCAGGAAGAGCTGATCTCAAGTTCAGAGCCTGATTTACGGCCGAGGCCTGGGGCAAATCACTTACTGGCTTTGTGGTTTCATTTCCTCATCTCCAGAATCTCTTTCACGGGTGATGTGTGAGGGGGAATTAACATTCAAACGTGGGGGTTGATAAATATTTAAAGATTTGTCTGGAGTTTTATGAATAGTTCTGAATGATCTTTCTGCCCTTGCATAAGGGTCGGTCCTTGGCAGCTCTTTAATCTGAGCTCCTCTCCCTGGAGCTTGCAGGATGCTTCTGCTGCAGGTTTGTGCTTTCCTCGAGTAACAATTAACTGCCTGGGCTAAACGTAAAGGCATGGGAAGAAAGCCTTCTGCTGGCAGGTCTGCAGAACGCTGTGCTGGGTGCCAGCAGGACACAGCAAACAAAACTAGTTCCTCTGCCTAAAATAAACCAAAGCAGCCCCCAGCATCTGCTGAGGAGGCGTTAGCAAGCTCTGAGTGACCCCCACCACTCTAAAATGTTTTCTGTGTGAGTCCGGGGAAGTGGTGGAGTCACCATCCCTGGAGGAACTCAAGAAATGTGTGGTCAGCACTCTGGGAGATGATTTAGTGGGTATGGTGGTGTTGGGTTGACAACTGGAGTTGATGACCTTTTTCCAATTGAAGGAACTCTATGGTTCTATGAAGCACCAGTAAAAAACTCTTATTTTCAGCAGCCTGGCATGGTTTGGAAGTGAAAGAGGGGGTTTGAAACGGCTGTGCGCTGAGAGCAGTGGAAATTCGGTGCGGGTTTGACCCGCGGACCTGGGGCGCTTCGCTCTCTGCCTGTTTATTGTTAAAACTCATTAAAAACATCAGGGGTTTTGCATCTTAAAAGTCTTTCCTAACTTCGTAAAATATGTGAACGCTTAAGAAAGAATCCGTGAGCAACCGTATACAGAGTGACTAACGAGCAGGAATTTGGGGGTGTTCAAAGGGAGCACAAGAAGCTGCCGAGCCTGCGGTGTAATGAGTTAATTTGCCTCCCAGCCAGCCCGGTGCCCAGCGCCAGCTCGCCCTCCCTCAGCCGGCGCGGGTGATGGGTCATGCACCTCTCCACCCAGGCGAGTGATTTTCAACCTAAAGATTCCAAATTAGCCGTCTGAGACGTGCCCCAGCCCAAGGCTGGACACTTCTTTATAAACGTGGGTGCTGATTTCTATCAGAAGAAAATTCAAAGCCTTTCAGAATGAAGCATTTTGACATTTGCGAGTAGAAATCCTCTCCGTTTCTTAAAGGGTTTTTTTTTTTCCTTCTATTTTTAAGGCACTGCAAAGTTTTGAGAAGAAATCCAACCATGCATTCAACCAAACCAACGTTTCTGTTCAAATCCTCAATTCCCAGAAAAAAAATAATAAATCACAAGCCATTTGTTTTATGAACAACTAGAACAAACCTTTCCCCCCCTAAAATTCTTCAACTGCCAATAATCCATTTTTATCCCTGATTTAATGTCGTTGTAAAAAACTTCCTTACTGGAACTGCTGGAACTCGGGGCTGTCATTAAGTGGATACCTTGCACTGTCACTAAAATTCCTACCATTTTGTAACCCTTTTAATTCCCCAAACTTGCCTGAGGCTTCTGCATCCCTGTCCGAGAGATGTTTACAGATTATTCTTCCTCCCTAGGCAGAATGAGCCCAAGAGCAGAACCTGATGAAAGGCACATTGCTGTCTGTCATAAGGGGCATATGGTGAAATATGGCAGTGAGAAAAGCCAGCAGTGCTCAAACTGCTCCAGAATCCCAGTGGAATGAGGCATGTGAAGAATATTTTATACTTAGTCAGAGGAGGGGAAAGGCAGGAGCTGGATAATGTTGGGTTTTTCATGATGAAGAACATTTCTGAGGAGAGTTCCCCACCACAGAAAAAAGCTCCATGCTTTGTTTTTCCAATGAAGGACTGTCTCCAGTGTTTCACCACATCAGGTTGCTTACTGTGGACAGCTAGAGCAAACCCACTTCCTCTCTGTGTCCTTTTCAGCCCACATGGATTTATTAGCCACGATGGGAGGAAGACTTGGAGTCATCATTAAAAAACAATCACAGAATCCCAGCATCATGTGGGTTGTAAAGGACCTCTGGTGATCACCTAGTCCAACCTCCCTGCCAACGCAGGGGCACCCACAGCAGCTCACCCAGGATCACAATGGCAGGTTTGGAATCTTTCCAGAGGAGACTCCACAGTCTCTCTGGGCATCCTGCTCCAGCACCCTCAAAACAAAGAAGGATCTTCTCCTGGTCAGATGGAACCTCCTGGGTTCCAGTTTGTGTTCACTGCCCCATGTCCTGTCACTGGGCACCACTGAGAAGAGTCTGGCCCCACCTGTTCACCTCCCACCCTTTGGCTCTCCATGAGGGCTGAGAAGATCCCCTCCCAGCCCACTTTCCTCCAGGCTCAACAGCCCCAGGGCTTTGAGCCTTTCCTCCTCACAGAGATGTCCCCCTCAGTGTTTTTGTACTCTACATTGGACTCTCTTGAACTGAGGACCCCAGGTGGACCCAGTATTCCAGATGTGGCCTCACTAGGACAGAGTAATCGGGGAGAAGAATCTCCTTTGACCTGCTGGCCAGGCTTGTCTTCAAGCACCCCAGAATATCATTGGCCTTCTTGGCCATGAGGGCACTTTGCTGGCTCAGGTGAACTTGTTCACCAGCACTCCCAGGTCCTTCTCAAAAAAGCTGCTTTCCTGCTGCCTTCCAAAGGCACAAGCACTTGGATCCCATCAATTAACAGAGTGAGCTTCTGCCTGTGAAGTTGTACTCTCTTGTTGAATGCTTGGAGCAGTTACTTGGCCAGAGGCAGACTCATTTTCACTGAGGCAGTCACATCGCACTCCTGAGTGCTCTCCCTGCATCACTCCTGACACAGAGCGTCTCTGTTGGACCACATCACACTCCTCCTGCAATGTCTCCTCTGCTTCATGTGAGAAGGTGGAACAATGCTGCTTTCTAAGCTCCCCTCCAGAACGGAGGAGCTGGACATTGTTTTCTTTTCCTGTTTGGCTTTGCAGGGAATAACTCCCCTCTGTGGAGTCACTTCGGCTCCAGAAACAGACTATTAATAAACTGAACTGCTCTATATTGTCCAAGCCAAATGCTGGCCTTAGAGGGAGAAAAAAACCAGCCTTTTCATCCCTGAGAGCCTTCTGAAGCACATGGGGTGATTATCCACCACTGACCTGCCACCATGTCTGTGGTGGCATAGAGTAGCTGTGTAACACAATGGTCCAGTCTGCTGTCCTGGTGCATGGTTAACAGAGATCTGTATGCACAGCAGATGCTTTCTCTATGTTGGATGCTATCTGTTGGCTTTCATCATCTTGCTTTGAGTCTAAAAATAAATGGTGACCTCAAAGGCGACAAGGGGTGGCCTTGTGGTTAAGGCACAGAGTTAGAAGTCAGGGGCTCTTGGAAGGAGGTTGAAACAGTCCTTTGGTATGGACATTTTCTCTGCTGGCCCCATCAGGTTCTGCAGAACATCAGCTTTAAGTTTTAAAGAGAGAAACACTTCTGTTATTTGGAAGTCTGAGGTGAAATTCAGGCAGCCAACGTGGATGAAAGCAGTTTGCACCCCATGCTGCCCATGGAGCTCCCAAGGAAATAAAAAAGAATGAAGACTGAATCCCAGATCTTGCTCCAAGTGACACCTGAAACCAATGGAGTTGCTCTGTATCTATGCTAAAGAAGCCAAAACCAGAATTTAGCATCAGTTTTGAGATGGGTCAGAAAAGGTTGAACACAGTACACATGCCATGCTGGTATGGACCTCCAAAAGAAGAGAGGAATTTAGCACTTTTCTCTTTAAAAAATCTAGAGCATTTATAGACCAGAATGAAAGAAGAAATGATGCAAGCCAGGTGTCCAACCCTGAGTACTCACACCAGTACCTGACTCCCCTCTCCATCTCTCAAAATAGACCTGACTCCCTAAATCAATAATTTTTACAACAATGCATATCTATCACCCCAAATCCCCAAATATCCGCACGTTTACCTTTCTTCTAGTATCTCCACCATCAAAAGAGCAAAGCAGCTTCATTTTGATGTAATAATTGCCTCTCCTTGGCATTAACTACCCTCCACCCCCTTCTAAGTAAAGACACGGTGGTAGGTCACCTTTATTTTCTTCCCTGTTCTTGCATGAAATCATTGTTTGCCCACAGATCAGGGCTGGTACCTTCACCATGATCATTTGTACTTGCCCTTGGCCTTCAGAACAGAATGTTCATGCACTTCAGCTGGCAGAGTGGGAAAGCGTTCCCTGCGCTCACCGCAGAGCAAGGCTTCGCCTCTGCCACCTGCTTCATGTGACCGATCTGTAGGAACTTGCTTTGGCACCATCAGATTAGTTACTGTTAACATCATTTATCCTGTTCAAGTTTCTTCCCAGTGAGCAATGAACCATACCTAATCCAGGCAGATTAAAGAGAAACACGTTTCATCATCCACCCCTCAGCTTCAACCACTCCATTAAAAGGGGAAAGGCATTCTGGTTTTATGACTTGCTCATGGCTCCAGCAGACTTGGAGCAACAGTTGGTGTCCATGATAGAGACACAGGCTGACATCTCAGTGACATGAAGACGTTTATCTGTGAAAAGGATTTTCACAGTGCTTTTCCTCAAACTACTGCAGATGCTTTGCACCCTGTAACAGCACCCAGCCCTGAGCAACTGCTACTTTCAGCACCTGCTTTCCATGCCCAGCCTCACTACTGCTGCTCCAGCCTCTTCTCAAGCCCTCCTTTAGTCTCTGGGACACGAGGAGAGAAATCTTTAAATGTCTTTATTCAGTATACAGCATTTCTCACGAGGTTCAACAAGACCAAGTGCAAGGTCCTGCAACTGGGTTGGGGCAAGCACAGGCTGAGGGACAGAAGTCTGGAGAGCAGCTCTGTGAAGAGAACTTTGGGATGCTGGGGGTTGAAAAGCTGGACATGAGGTGGCACCGAGCACTCCTAGCCCAGCCTCAGCTTCATAGATGACCTTCACAGATTCCTTTCAACCCAAGCCAGTCTGATTCTATGTTTTAACCTGTTTTTCTAAGAACCCAAAACTTATGTAGCCATTCCTATGTGACATGTTCTCCCCACCATGCACATGTTCTCTCCACCCTGGCAGGGACTTTTAAAGCCCTGGATCAACCAACATCTAGTTCAGCAGCAGCGTGGCTGGATCAGCTGTACTACATGTAGCACTTGATGAACAATGCAGGCAGGAGGACAGCCCCTGAGCACCATTGCTGAGGAATGAACAAATGATGAGCTCAGAAGACGCGACACCAAAATATTTTTAGGCATTGGATCAGGCTGCCCAGAGAGGTGGTGGAGTCATGATCCCTGGAGGTGTTCAAGAAATGTGTGGACATGGCACTTCAGGACATGGTTTAATGACCATGGAGGTATTTGGTTGATGGTTGGACTCAATCTTAGAGATCTTTCCCAGCTGAAAAAGAATTTTCTGGTTCAATGATTCTATGATTCTTGAACCCACTGGCAGGACAGAAATACCACATCAGGAAGAACTTGAATTGGAGTTTGCACTTTCTTTGTTAGCAGAAGTCCAATCACAAGGCAAAACTATGGAAGAAAGCAGAGCTTCACTGGTTTTGCTTTTCCAGGACCAAGTTATTTCATTACCACAGTAAGCAAGGGAAGACTCTTCCTCTAGAGTACTCTTGGAGCAGGGTCTCTTCTGTGCCTGCCTGTGGCACCACCAGCTTATGAGCTCCAGGACCACAATCCTAAACACTTTCAGTGAAGTTCTCACTCTTCTGAGACATGGCTGGCCACAATAACAGAAGAGTGGGCACAGCCTGACTGCACCCTTCAGCATGGAACAGATCAGTGCTGCTCTGTTCTGCCATGACGCAGTATCAACCAAGGGAGACTCAAACCAACCTCCTCACCAAAATAAGCATATTATGCTATCCTCCCCAAACTGCAGGGTTGGTTTAATGGCCTTCCACTTAAGCATTAAGGAGTGAAATGTCTAATCCTGTCTGGTGTGTAAGAAGGTGACTCATCCCCTCAACACTGTGAGCCATCATCTCTTTCCTGACAGCTGCTCCATATAGCAACTACTGCAGTACTCAAAATGGCAGGGTTGGAGTCTGCTGCATGGAAATGACAGATAAATCCTAACTGCAGCTACCACCTAACATAACATGCATATGTACCAATAACAGTATCCTATCTGCCAAGCAACTAGCAGGAGGTAGAGTGGAAGAAAGAGACTAAACCTCCTGAATATAGGTATGTGCTTCATAAGGGAACTTGCTAGGGCTAAGTTTATCAGATCTTGTCCAGTGGTTAGCACAAAGGTCTGCTCTCCCTGAATCAAAAGGCAGTGAGTGATTTCCAGTAAATCAGGGCCAGATTCAAACCCCACAGAAGTTCCTGAGCAGCTCTGAGCTTTCCAGCAGAATGGAAAGGGACAACACGATGGGAGATGGGCAACCCTGCAGCTATCTCCCATCTTCTACTGCTGCACATTGTGATGGTCTTCAAATCAGCTTCTTAAACACTTCTTGTGATACAAGCAGCAAGCAAACAAGAATAAACAACCATGACTATGCACCTATGTATGCATTCAACGGCATCTGTTGTTCATGTAACCACTTGTTTGTGCACATTTATGCAGGTTGCAAGACACGATGTGGGAAATTAATGGGGTGAGCTAGCCCCTGATGGAGTTTCATAAGCAGAACCCAAACTACTGAGTTCTCTCTTGCAGTTTTCCAAGCAAGAGAGCTTCTGCCTTAGCCTTTCAATTGAAAGAGGATAACTGCATTATCAAGGAGAGCTCTCAAGATCTCCCAGGAGATGTCCTGGAGCTATCAGGATCAGGTCCTAAGCATTCATGTTTCACTGAAATAAACAGTGGTCTGCATGTTTAAACCTAGCTACCAAACTTGCTTCCAGAAATGAATGTCCCTGGCTCCAGTGCCTCACCATGGGGCAGGATGTCCATAGCATGTAGGTGGTTGTCATGTCCCATAGGACTGTGGTAAGCATAGCATGTAGGTGGTTGTCATGTCCCATAGGACTGTGGTAAGCATGTGTTACCCTGCTGCTTTCAGCTGTGAAACAGAAAACAGAAATTCTCAAGTTGCTTCTAAGAGCTAGGCTAACCCATGCAGAAATTCAGGCTCCCAGAAGGCAATCAAGAAGTGAAATTCTGTTTAATTTTTCCTTCCTGGGCACTCTTGTGGCTCTCCTCCTCTGGCTGGAGGAGGTGATGCACCAGATACAGAGCTCTGCATTGGATGCTAGAATCATAGAATCAACCAGGTTGGAAGAGACCTCCAAGATCAACCAGTCCAATCTAGCACCCAGTCCTCTCCAGTCAACCAGACCATGACACTACGTGCCTCATCCACGCTTTGCTTAAACACCTCCAGGGATGATGACTGCACCACCTCCCTGGGCAGCCCATTCCAATGCCAATCACTCTCCCTGTAAAGAACTTCCTCCTAACATCCAGCCTAGACCTCCCCCAGCACAACTTCAGACTGTGTCCCCTTGTTCTGTTGCTGGTTGCCTGGCAGAAGAGACCAACCCCCACCTGGCTACAGTCTCCCTTCAGATAGTTGTAGACAGCAATGAGCTCTGCCCTGAGCCTCCTCTTCTCCAGGCTGCACACCCCCAGCTCCCTCAGCCTCTCCTCACAGGGTTGTACTCCAGGCCCCTCACCAGCTTCGTTGCCCTTCTCTGGACATGTTTCAGTGTCTCAGCATCTCTCTTGAATTGAGGAACCCAGAACTGGACACAGTACTCAAGGTGTGGCCTGACCAGTGTTGAGTACAAGGGAAGAATAACCTCCCTTGTCCTACTGGGTGCAATCCATCAGTCCTCCCCAAATGGTGTTTGTTTCTTTTTTATCTTAAGCAATGCATTGCACTTGAGTTGGACGTGCATAAAACCACTCAGAATTGTCTCCAGTTTCACACAGCTTGTTACATTGGCAAGCTCAAAGAAATCAGAAATGAAGTGGATGTGAAATCTCACTATTATCTCGCTGTGGAATGACTGGAGTGGAGTTACTCCATGGAAAATACAATAAAAACAAGTACAAGACAGTCTGAAAAAAGGACATAGGAAGAAGAGCACATAGCCAGAACAAAACAAGCACCACATAAATGCAATGAGCCCAGGCAATGTTGGCTGCAAGTGTTATCCCTGTTTTTCTTCCCCTTGAGTTAAAACTGAGTTTCATGCCTACTATTTGTAACATTCAGCTCTGTATCTTGTCTGAACTTCCAGCTGAGAGGCTGCGCTGCAGCAGGACCTCCCAGCAGATGGATAGGGAACTGCCCTGGGTTCCTGCAGCAAACAGCTGCCAATAAGAGCTTGAGTCCTGGATTTCAGGATTTAAGGGTAAGGATTTTCAGTAGGACGCTCTTTGTGCCAACAGTTTTGACTCTTCGAGGCTCTGCAGACATTTCTATCAGCCTTGGCCATCACTCAAACACTTGCAAACAATGACTAACGTGAGCCCACACATAGCTCTGCTCAAGCACACCACTGTGTTCACCATCCCTCCGCAAGCTGCCTGGCTGTGCTGTACCACGTCTGGCTTTGGGGATGGCCCCCTCTTGATCCAGAGATGATTTGCACCAGAGGCAGACATGCACATGCTTGCTTCAAACCAAAGTAACTCATAGTCTAGACCCAGGACTGGCTGCAAGTGTTGTCCCACTGCTTGATGTGCACGTGGTCAGGTAGCCAGTGTGGAAATCCACCCTGCCATGAAAACATTGTGGGGCATCCAAGCTGAAAAGACCAGAGAGAACATGGGTCACTGTCCACACACTCTGGTCACACCTCAATGGCAGCCCTGACAGTGTATGAGTCACCAGGAAAAGATTAGAGGCAAGTTCCCTTTTGGTTTAATGAATGAATAAGTTCTAAAATCTTTCTAGGGTGTGGAAAAAGATAAGGCTTAAGGAGAAAATGCAGCTGTCCCTGTAGCTTTCAGGTCTACCTAGTGTTTCCAGCACATTCCTAGAAACAGATGGAATTTGATGGGATAACATAAAATCATGGAATTGTTTTGGTTGGACCAGACCTTTAAGATCAAGTCCATCTGTTAGCCCAGCACTGACAGGTCACGGCTAAACCATCTGCATGGCTTTTAAAGCTCTGCAGGGATGGGGACTCCACTGCTGCCCTGATCAGCCTCTTCCAGGGCTTGACAACCCTTTTGGAGAAGAAATCATTCCTCATGTCCAACTTAAACCTCACCTGGTACAACTTGAGGATAGTTCCTTTTGTCCTTTCACAAACATAGGTGCCTTCAAAACATCTTCTGGGCTGTCTAGTGTACCTGGGATCCTAACTGCAATACATTTCACTGTGGAAGGTTTAGAGGTTTTGTGAAGGTCTTCATGTACTGCCTAAGTCCTAAGAGCCACATGGAAAGGCCTTGGGAACAATTATCCACTGGAGCTGTCTGCATGCAGTGGAGCTAATGGTGGAAGAAACTCTGTTGTGCTTACCTGGATCCCTGAAAATCTGAATATACATCTTTGGCACCAAGAGTATCTATATCCACTTGCTCCATCTCACATTTAAAGGGCAGATACAGCTCCCAGGCAGCAGCAGAAAACAGAAGTGGCCACACAGGTTGAGACAGATGTTTTTGCTGCCTTACATCTCCAAAGACTTGAGAGGACAACATGAAACAGCCTCAGGTTGTGTCAGGGGAGGTTTAGGTTGGACATGAGGAACAATTTCTTCCCCAGAAGGATTGTCAAGCCCTGGAACAGGCTACCTAGGGAAATGATGGAGTCACCATACCTGAACGGGACTTAAAAGATGTGCTGATGTGGTGCTGAGGCATGTGGTTCTTTGGTGGACTTTGTAATGCTGAGTTAACAGTTAGACCTGATGATCTTAAGGGTCTTTTCCAACCTAAAGAATTCTGATATTGTCCTATGATTATGTGGATGGGAGAACCATAGAAGAGCTTGTTTTTGGGTCTGCACAATAGGTTTGTGGACCAAACACAACAACACTACCCAAAGTCTCAAGTAAGCAAGAAACTTCTGGCCTCCAACCATATACTGATACACAGAGCAAATGATACACTGGAGCAATCTGGAGACTTCATCATGTGTGTGATGAAGCCACCTTCACTCTGCTCTACAGCAGCTTTTCAGGGCTCATCCCCTTAGTGACTGGAGGCTGCTCACCTGCAAGCGCAAAGCTGGCACCAGTGTGCCAATAGGAACCCTGTCCATGCTCTCTTGGAGCAACCCGACGGAGCCTAAGTGGGTCCTTCATGGCAGTCCTTTTTCTTCTACTTTCACCTCTACCACCAGCACAAGGTTTGAGGTGAGTTATTGCCTGGGGTGTTTAGTGGCTGAGGAATGTGGGGCAGCTCAGAGCCTGGAGCAGCGGCCCCACCCAAGGGAGAAGGTCTTCTGCTTCTCTTGTTCAAGAGAAGGTTAAAGCCTGGGCAGATAACGGTGAGCAGTGCATGGCTGTGACAGGATCCCTTACAGTGAACTTTTGGATGCCTTACAGTATGGAAGGATGTCTTCCCCCCTCCCTGGCTCCTCAAGACGTCTGTGAAAGATGCAGCCAGGAACACTCAAGTTCACCCACTGGGGAAACATTGTGCTACGTGAAGATTGCAGCCTTCTCCCCTTATCTGCGAGGCAGTTGATGAAGGGCCTGGCGTCAGTCTGGCAACTCTGATGGCTCCCATTTAGCACCAGTGAGAGCTGCCTATCAGCAGAATGCTGGGGCAGATAGCAGACAGGACTATCTAATCACATACCTTTTGCATTAGTGCTGCCATATATTCCTTCCATTTACAATCAGGAGACTGGACCGCACTGAATTTTCACAGGAATGAACTGTCAACAACCCCATCCTTCCCAAGGCCTAAAAATGGGTGCTTTATCACACAGGCCAGTAGACTTCTTTTCTTAGACTTCCAGGCAATGGCCGAAGCAGACTTGGAGCCCCCACCAGCGAGACATGAAGGAGACCTTTTTGAGATAACAACAGTTCACTTGGCTCTCTCAAGAATGCCTCATGGCTGTTCCTTTTCAAAGGCAAAGTAAGGAAACTAGCTCAATTAGAGCATATCAAGAAACTTTGTGTCTCCTGGTTTGTTTACCTTTTATCAGTGTTCTTAATATGCTTTCCTGCTTTCCCGAGAGGAGCAGGAGGGCTACCCTTTGTAAGAGCTCGCTAGGAAAAGCAAGTAAGTAAGAGGCAGCTTTTTAAAGCAGCAAATCAGAGTTAATAACAGGAAAGCAACCTCGTGGTTTCACCAGCTTTCTGCTGTTTCATTGCTTCTTGCTGGTTTGGCTGCATGATTAAATTTCATTGCAATCTTGTCTATAGTTCTGTTTGAGAAGCCTTGCCAACTCTCTCAGGTTGTGTTTAAATAGGACTATCAGACCTTTCTTCAGCCAAATGCCCATTAGGACTTGTCCCAAATAAAAAGCCTGGTAAAACATCTTCCCTAAGAACACCTGAAACCGTTTTCCAAAGGCAAGCCCTGACTGCAGCAGACTCAAGCTCACCAGCTCGTGGAGCCTACCTCATGCCATTAATTGCAGGAGGAATTAATGAGGGCCAACTCTCAAAAATGTGCCAAATTAGATTTCACTTCAGACAAGCAGATGTATTGGGGCTGACTGGAGAAGGCTGAATCCTGCCTGACGCTGAAGCCTCCAAGTCTGGTCACAGAGAGAGAATCAGATTTGCAGCCTTCACATGACTCAGCTCTCCAAGCTGGAATGAGATGCTCATATGCCTCCAATCAGAGATATTGGCACGCAATTGCCTTAAGTGCTGCTGAAAAGAAAAGTTTTGCTTGGAAGGTCTGTTGGTTCATCCTACATTCCTATAAATATAAAGGTGTTCCTCCTGCAGCCCTCTCCTTCTGCAGGTGAGTTAGGAATGCTACCACTGCCCTGAACTGTCACAGTTTCCTAATTCCTCTTGTGCTGAGAAAGTAATAACAAAAAAAGGCAGCAATCCTCCACAAAAAGCTGATTTTCATCCAGTGAAAACCCTGGGTAGAATGTTCAGAGGATTTTTAACGTTACAGTGCCTTAGTCCACACCTGCTGCATCCCAGCTCCACACTGAGCTGTTCAAACCTTGAGCTGCGATCTCTGGTTACCTCAGATGTATTTGAAACTTTCCTTATGTATTCATCTCTGAGAGAATTTGGGAGAGGAAGAACACAAAGCTTGGCCAGTGAAATTTTAACTTTAAGCTAGCTCCTTTTGTAACTCTAGGATTTGGCCTACTAAACATCCAATCTCATCCTATCCTTCCAGAAAACTGATTTTATTGATTTCCCACTGGGACATAAAATGCAGGTCTGCTCCCTTTCCCGGGCCCTTTGGCTGGGACACAAATAGCTTTGGAAACACTCTTATCTATGCTTGAATGTCCTTTCACAAAATACATCAGCCTGCAAAAGGCTGTCTTGGTATCACTAAGCCTCTTCCTAAGGAAAATGAGAGCTCAGCCCACAACTGCAGCTTTTCAAGGAGATTTGCTTTTCTCTTAACAACCACATTCCACAGACAGAGAGAGACTCCTGGTTGCAGAAGAAGCATTGTACAACCTGCATTCACCCTGAAAGGAACCTGCCCACACATTTTAGGGAACTCCTAGCAGGTTGCTCTGAGCTTTGGGTCCTAAGTATTGTCACAGCAAGGTGATCATAGCATTGTTTTGGTTGGAAAAGACTTCTAAGATTGTTGAGTCTATCATCAATCTAAGATCACCATGGCCATTAAACCACATTCTGAAGATGCTGCACCCCTTGCACAGCCCTAGCCATGCTCCACAAGGTTAGTTCATCCCCTGCCTGAAGTGCTTGTGTTAGTGAGACAGCTGCTCTGGGATCCCCTGGTTTACACACGCTTGACATTTTTTATAGCTCCTCTTAAACCTGGCAAAGATGCAGCTGAGAAAAACCCAGGCTGGATGCAGAAAGGGCTTGGAAATGTAGGCAAGTTGAAACCTAGCCTCGAACAGCTTGGAGCTGGCAGAGATGTCCTCAGGTTGGAGCCCCCATGCTCTGCAAGTTTCCTGAACCTGACTGCTTTCTCATGTCGGTGGCACTTGGCTCCCGTGGGTTTGGATTTCACAACCAAAGCTTTGACGCCGCTCCTGTTCCCGTGCCAGAAAGTAACAAGCGATCACTAACTCCCAACACATCTGCTGCCCGAGGACATTGAAAGCTGCCTGTGGAAACCATTAGACACATTTCTGAAGGGGGAAAAAAGAGTCTGGCCCTGCCTATCAGTACCAGTGAAACCCCAGCATGCCTTGCTTTTCTTCCAGGCCAGCCAAGCCTGCTCCTCACACCTCTGCAAAGGGGCTCTGGGACCTGGCAGTGATGACTGCCAGCAGATGGTTGTATTTGAGTGACTATCACCTGGCAACATCTAGGGCCAGGCTGGTGCAAGTTGCTGAATTGGGTTTTGGAGCCTGTCTTGGACACTTGTCTCAGCAAACACCAGGATTTCCTCTCCTGGTATCAGAGGAGACAGAGCAGTAGGAGCAAAGCATAAAGACACAGGCAGGGAGAAGCTTGGTGAGGCCCCATCTTTATGTGTTGTCATAACAAAGCCTTCTCCAAAGTAAGGGATAAGCCTATAAGCCTATCCTAGGCTCATCCTTAGGCTTGTCCCTAGTGTGTCCCAGGCTTATCCAGGGCCATCACAATACGAGGGAGATGCCCATGGGGTGAACAAAAGGAGAGGCAGAGTTGGAAGAGACTCCTCCAAACATCTCCTTTGCCCAATCTTGCACTGGGAGCTTTTCACAGCATGAATGCTGCCACTCCAAGGGAACAATCTGATCCTGATGCTTCCCAATCTCCTGCACTGCACAATCTGATCCTGATACTTCCCAAACTCCTGATGCTTTGCCTGATGGCTCCCAACCCCCCTGCACTGTAGAGCATCAGGAGCCTCTTGCAGACCACAGCACACTCTGGCCAGCCCCTAAGGGAGAGCAGTGGGATGGAGAGGTAAGTTTTACCATTGATGACACTTTGCAGATGAACTGCAGGCTCCTTCCCATGGCCTCAAGGTCACTGGTGGCTGCCATTAGGGAACTATGGCTCTGCATCTTGTGAGGATGTATTTCCACCATCCTGCAACCCCACACTGGTGTCTTTGGAGGCTGACACATTGCAAAACAGGAACAAAATGTTTGCAGCACACTATCAGACCTCAGTGGCTTCATCTATCCCCTCAGGACTGGTGTAAATAGTCAAACAAGATAGCAGAGAGCCAAGGCCCACCGCCTCTTGGCCTGAAGCCTGGAGAGCAACCATCACTGTGTTTTTCCATCAGTTCTTGTTTATGAGTTGTCTCTCCCCAGTGCTGGAACTACCTTTGTCCTGACAAAAAGCCCATCTCTAAGTTTTTCTGAGGTTAATCATTCTGGTGATTGCATTTTCTGATGAGAGATGTAGTCAGCTCTCATGAACCATAGGTTTGCTCTGACCCACAGCGTCTGCTGGCACAGCTCTGCACATCCCCAGACCTGCAGCCCTAAATACCTAATGATCCCTTAAAATCTGCAGGATTGCCTTTGCCCTTTAAGAAACAGCAAATTTGGGGATTTTCTTCTTTAATTTAATAATATGGACAAATTTGCTCTGATCACCCACTTGTGCAGGCACCAATTCAGAGAATCACAGAACGGTTTGAATTAGAAGAAACTTTAAAGATCATCTTGTCCCAATCCCCTTGCCACGACCAGGGACACCACCTGCTAGACTGCTCAAAAGCCTCATCCAGCCTGGCCTTAGGCAATTCCAGGGATGAGGCAACTGCAGCTTCTCTGGACAGCCCATTCCAGTGTCTCACCACTCTCACAGTAAAGAACTTCCTAATGTCCAACCTAAATCTACCCCTCCCTAGTTTAAAGCCATAATCCCTTGCTCTACCACCACCTGCCCTTAGAAATATAGTCTCTCTCTGGAAGTTTAATTTCCTTTTGATGCCCTCTTTCTGGAAATCATGCTCAGCATCCTCACCTGATTGCGTTGCAGAAAACAGGAAGGGCTGACCCAACCTTACATGGAAGAGCATAGTTTTGTTCCCTTAACAGAACACATTTTTACAGGGCCTTCTCCTCCTCCTCTGAAGCTGCAGGCTGCTTTTTCCTGGCTGTGTTGTTCATGCACTTTGTTTCCTTATCACACCATATTGCTTTCAGACTAATGAAAATCTGTGCTTTCTCTTGCACAAGCACTTGGCCTTAAAAAGTTTGTCATTGCCAACTCTTACAAATGTATCCTCATCCTTGATGGTTTTGGTAAGGTTTAGCCTTGGGAGACCTGTGAATGTATCAGAATCTCAGCTTTCCTTTTTTTCAGCCTTCAGGAAAGTCACAGAATGTTAAGAGTTGGAACAGACCTTTGGAGATCAAGTCCAACCTCCCTGCCAAAACAGGATCATCTAGAGTAGGCCATGCAGGAATGCATACAGATGGGTCTTGGAAGTCTCCAGAGAAGGAGACTCCACAACTTTTCTGGCAGCCTTTTCCAAGACTCCAACACCTTTACAGTGTAGAATTTTTTTCCCCTCATTTTGAGGTGGAACTTCCTGTGTTTCAACTTGTGTCCTTCACATTTCCAGAGAAAAGCATAAATCCAAGAACCTAAATAATGCAAAAGGCAGAGAAAAAGAACTCCCTTGTTATGGTTTAACAGAAAATGCATTTGCTGGATTTTGAAAGGAATCTTGTGAGTTGGATTGGCAGAGGTTTGGGAACACAGCCCAGGACCCTGCTCCAGCACCTCCTTTGGAAACAGGCTCCAATGCAGCACCCACTCCTCAATGGAGGTTCTCACCCTGGGAAGAAGTTCACTGCAGTCTCCAGACATCACCTTTTCCAGGCTGATTTTCAGCTTGCTACAAAAACTAAGGATGCATTGTATGTATGGGGCTGCCTTTGCCAAGGTAAATAAACTTGCAGATGCCTTTTTTTTTGCTTCCAGGCATTCGCAATCAAATGAACACAAATATTAACGATCACCATGTCAGACCCAAACTTGTGGGAAATAATAAAAGAGAGTGCCACTGTAACCCTGTGTCTTAAATCATGTGTGTAATACACTCCTGTCTATCTGCTGCCTTCCATCCAACAGCACTGCTAATTAATAGATAAGTGATAAGACACAAAGTCATAATGCCAGGAAGCAGAACAATTCGTTTATATGAAATACTGTGGCACTGTTTGCTCTCCCTGCAGTAAGCTGGTAGCAAAGAGTTCATTGCTGATGATGGGAGGGGAGAGGAGAGGACAGTGGTGGGAATTCAAGATCAGTGGTCACTCCATTGCAGACCTGTTGCCACCCAGAGGAAAGGTGCAAGATGCAGGACGCAAGACGCTGGGTGCAGGAGTGCAGGATGCAAGATGCAGAGTGTTCGCAGCATGCAAAGCCCTGGGTGCAGGATGCAGGGTGGTGGGTGCAGGATGCCTGTTCCTCCAACAGCACAACTCCATTCATGTTGGACAGACAAGCATTGTGCTGCAGTGGGGCACATCCCTGGGACCTTCTAATTAAGCAGTGTAGGACTGAAGAGGCTGAGAGGGCCCCCACCTCACTTCAGCCTCTCTCTCCTTTTACACCACAGGCAGGACAAAGCCATGAAATTGAGAACATCAGGGTCTCAGTGCATACAGATTCCAGCCTCTTATTTTCACACAGAAAGCCCCCAGGTCCCTTCCTGCTGCCACAAAATTCTACGGGAGGCAATCTGCTTGCTCAGCTCCTGGAGAGTAATTGTAGGCTAAGAACTTGTGCTGGCATGTAGGTTGGGACCTGAAGTATGTATGGAGGTGCCTCTGGAAATATATCCCTTGGAAAACACCCCTTTAGCCCACAGAAGCACTGTTCCACAACAGGAATTCTTTCAGATCTACATTCATTCAAACCCTAAAGCCACTTTTTGTTGCAATGCCAGGCAATCGAGCAGCAATAAATGAAGGAATTTACACATCAGCCATCTCAGATTCCTCTCCCTCCTTTCCCAAGAGCAGTGCAAGGGGATAGTTAATGATGCTGGTTTATGGTATAAATATTTGGACAGCCTATATTTTGATACCATAAATTTTAACAGTTCTGGCTAGTTTTAAACTCTGTTTTTTCCTGACCAGGCATCTCTGTAAAGTAATAATATCTGAAGTGTTTCTTAAGGAGCATAACCTGTCCCTAAGAAAACATTCCCCTTCCCTAAAATAATACTGCTTTGCCTGACAAAGAAACTCCAAATGTCTGCACTTCCAAAGTGTTCGTGGCTCAAAGCTCTTCTATTCCACCTTTAGGTGATTGCTTATGTGTAGGACCACTTGCTCACACAACATTAGCTACAAAATCTGTGTACCCCTAATGCTCTGCTGCACCTCCAGCAGCAAGAGATTAGCCCAGGGCATGGTTGGTGCTGCCTCATCTCCAGCTTTTCCCCCACCAGCACCTCCAAGTTCTCTACAGGGCTGCTCTCCAGGTCTTTATTCCCCAGCCTGCATTGTCTCTGAACCAGGTGCAGGACCTTGCACTTGGCCTTGCTGAACCTCATGAGGTTGACATGGGCCCACTTCTTACGCTTGTCCAGGCATCTCGTCCCTCAAGCGTGTCAGCTCCACCATACATCTTGGTTACACCAAGTGACAGCATTAACCTGTCTGGCTAAGCCCATGGACCAGTTTGCTTGTTGTGGAATCAATGACAAACTGTCCTTGGATTTCCTGACAACTTCAGGGAGCCAAGATGAGCAGGGTCAGAGGATGTGAGAAATTTTGCAGCCCCTGGACTAGGAATGTGTCTCTGCCTTAAAACTGGCACCTTAACCTGGCTGCTGGCTGCTGAGGCCAGCAGGAAGAGGTTGGCTTTGCCTAGCTCTCAGAGGCAGAAGGGAAAGCCCACAACATAACTGGGCATACCTATAGAGAAGCAAACTTTCACCTTGCCCACTAAAGAAAACACCATCCTGCACATCCACTTGCAAAGCTTTTGGCCTCTCCTCACATACCTTATGAGTTGAGTTTCCAGTAACTGAGAGGAACAGCCCTTGAGACCTCCAGTTTCACAGAAGCTTTCTGTGGTGTGGGACAAGAGGTAGCTTCATCTCTCCAAACGATGACCAGAAGCATGCAGGCAATGACTGGTACCTTCCATTGCCTGTTGGCATGAGTGGGCAGGGACCAAGATGTGCAGACCATAGGAAATCATTCAGCATAGACACAAGGGACAGAGGCTACAAATCCTAGTGGAACCAAGCTTCCTTAGTGCCAATTCTTAACGAGCAACTTGTTTCATTACACCGTTGAAAAGGAACCAGTGTAGAACGACTTTCCAATATCCTTCTTGGATGCCCTTCCACACAAATAGGTCTGTTAATGGGATGAATTTCAAGCACCAAGCCAGATTTTGGGTTATGGAGTGTGCTGGGACACTTTTCCTGCAGTGTAGCTTAAATTCTCTGCAAAGGTACAATTAAATTTCTCAGATTGCACTAAAAACTGCAGCAGCTTAACCTTTTGCAACAATTTTGATGGTCATGTTTTTCCCTTTCCTAGACAAAAAAAAAAAAACCCCAACCAACCAAACTAAAAAGAATATCTACAAACAGCAGGACCTGTGTCAATCTCCAGACGTGGCAGCTGAGGGCTGAGAACCAGATACAGGCAGAAGAATGTTGCTGGGAGAAGGATCTGGCTGTATCTGCTTCCCAACTTTCCCATGCACAGAAATGAAATGTGGACCCCGGCACCTCGGTGTCTGGCTCCAGCTCTAAAGTGGTTTCCACTAGTTATAGAACATGCTGACAGCCTCTTCAGATAAGTAGGGCAAGGCAAGGGCACTCGGGCGCTTGGCAGCCAGAGCTTCAGGCATCCTGCTTGCGTGGCTTCAGGAGCAGCCTCTGAACCCCAGTTTTAGTGTCTAGGAACAATTCTTCTACTGAAGGCACCTGACCCACAAATCTCTTTGGTAATTTAATGCTCAATAAAGCCTCCAATCAATAGTGCAGGACACTTGGAAGCCCTCAAAGCCATTACTGTAAAAAGAATGGGACACTGTTGGATGTGAACTGGCTTCCATGTCTGCTCCCAAATGTAAAAAGATGTCATGTTGTCCACCCACCTTCACTTTTAACATCACTGTGATGCCCAAATCCTTTCCTCACATTAAATAGTGTGCAATGCCCAAACCTTTAATGGCATTCGTGGGATTTCTGTCCTTTTGTTCCCTTAAGGACACAATTTCAACAGGATCTGGAGCTCTCACATGATGATTTTCTTTCTTTTTCAGATGAGTTCAAATCATTCCAATTAATTCATGTTAAGTTTATTTAAACACGCAATTAACCATACTCTTTCAGAGAGGTGGAGGAGGCAGAGATTTGCAGATAGCTCCAATTTGGAGACAGATGCAATTTTGTCTCTGCAGAAACTTGCACAACTGACCACTAGCAAAATGGTTGGTGGTGTCAGGGTGATTATTCCTGTGTTTCCAGGGCTCTCTTAGGCTGTTACAGCACTTCCATTTCACAACCAACGCGTTGCTTTTGAGAGGGCAGAAATTGCTTTACAGCACCATAAAGCTCTGCTTGAGATAATAGGTTGTTTTTATCAAGGAAACTCTCTTCCCCCTATTAAGATATTTGAGGGAAGCAGGCAGGAGCCTGGAATTGCTCTGCCATTCCTACCACAAGATCCTTTGATATCTTTAATGGTGTGACCAATATTTGAGTGGCCAAGTGACACAATGACACTTTTGAGTGAGAAATAAGCGGAAAGGGACCCAGGGCCACAAAAAAGGTTCTACTTGTGTGAGTTTGGGGCAGGAATCGCAGAATGATAGAACCATTAAGGTTGGAAAAGACCTCTAAGATCACTGTATCCCGTCCTGGGGCCCCCATCACAATAAGGACATGGAACTGTCCCAGGAAGTCCCAAAGAATGATCAGAGGCCTGAAGCACCTCCCCTATGGGGACAGGCTGAGAGAATTCAGCATGTTCAGCCTGGAGAAGAGAAGTCTCTAGGGAGATCTTAGAGCAGCCTTCCAGTACCAGGCCTACAAGAAAGCTGGAGGGGGACTTTTTATGAAGGCTTGAGTGACAGGGCAAGGTGGAAGGATTGAAGCTGGAAGCAAAGAGATTTACACTGGATATTGGGAAGAAATTTTTTGCAGATGGTGAGACACTGCAACAGGTTGCCTAGGGAAGTTGTGGACGTCCTCTCCCTGGAAGTGTTCAAGGCCAGGTTGGATGTGGTCTTGAGCAGCCTGGTGTAGTGTGAGCTGTCCCTGCCCATGGTGGGGGGCGTTGGAACTAGATGATCTCTAAGGTCCCTTCAACTCAAACCATTCCATGATCCTATGATCAAGTCCAACCATCAACCCAACACTACCATGACCACTAAAGCCACATTTACATGTATTTTGAACATCTGCAGGGATGATGACTCCACTTCCTCCTTGGGCAGCCTGTTCCAATGCCTGACCACTGCTTTTGAGCTTTTTGAGCTGCTTTTTGGGATGCTTTCCCCTGCCTCTCAGGACATGCTCGTGCCATGTCGCTTAGCCAGGACTCTCTCTTGAACAAACACTGCCGGAACACGTCCAGAAAGCTGGGGGAGAAGCTGTCACAGGGTATTACTTCCATCCTTGTAATGTTGCTGAAACAGAAGTAGAGGCCCTTTCACACACACAAATTACACTGTAGTGTAAACATAGCTCGGAGGAGCCCACTCGAATTTCAAAGCTGCACAGCGCAGTCGCTCAGCCTCACACAGGATTCTGCTCCCTCACACACACACTGCTTTTTTTTTACTTAATGGCAATGAAGGAAAAAAAAAGCAGCTTCTTCCTAACAATAAAGCAGAGTGGATAAGTGCTGCTCTGCCTCTTCTCCCACTAATCTCTCCCTAATCAGATGGACAGCATGAAACTGAGGTGGAAAACAGAGCATAGGGCAACATCATCCCCTACCAAAAACTTGCCTTCTGAGCAGACCAAGAGGTTTGCTGACTGCCAGTGTCAGCCATGGTGTGTTCAGAGGCTCCAGCCAGCCCCAGACCTCTGTGCTGATGCCAACTGCATGCAGACACCAAGGTCAGAATGATGGCAAGTCGTCTGGCCTGGCCTCCAGCTCTTGTGAATGAAGGTCAGGCCATAATCATGTAGAACTGCTTAGTGGAAGCTGTGGTGTTAATTTGCCCTGAGTTCAGAAGTGATCCACTACTCAGCTGCCTCTTACCCAGCTCCAGAAACATTCATAGAATTGTTTCAGTTGGAAAAGACCTCTAAGACCATTGAGTCCAAGTGTCAACCTGTCACCACCATGGCCATTAAACCATGTCCAGAGTGCCATAGCCACAGGTTTCTTGAACACCTGCAGGACAGTGACTCCACCACCTCCCTGGGCAGCCTGTTCCAATGCCTGACCACTATTTTGGGAAAAAGATTTCTCATAATCTCCAAACTATACCTCCTCTGGCACAATTTCTGCCCATTTCTCCTCACTCTGTCACTTGATACTAGGAAAAGAGACCAACCGCTACCTCACTCCAACCTCCTTTCAGGGAGCTGTAGAGAGCAATGAGGTCTCCCCCTCGGTTGGCTGTAATTGCTCCAAGACTTTTCTGCTCTGAACTCACTTTTCATTTGATTATTCATTTCCCCAAATCCTGCCTCCTGCTTACAGCAGGGGGAAGGAGCAGGCCCCAAAGTGCCAGGACCTCCCTGAACTCTCCAACTCTGAATCTCCATGATATCCTAGAGCAGGCAATGGAGGGCTGGCATGACAGAGGGTTTATTGCTGAAGCAGAATCCCACATCAGTCAAAGCTCTCTCAGAAGTTCATTGCATTTCACAGCTGCCATAATTCACAGCAGGACCCTCAGGGTTGGAAAGCCTCTCTGTTTTTTTTTGACATTGGTGTGTAAAAGCTTTGTACATTGCTATGGAGGGTTTCCCTCTGTTCAATTTGTCCTCTGCTTGAGTTGAGCCTCCCCAGATCTCCATGGTGCGAGACAGAGAGGTGGTAATAAGAGAAAAGCAGAGGGATGAATCCCAGCCAGTGCAGCAGCACAGTGTGCTCCCTGGTTGTGTAAAGAACGCAGTGTTCATGGGGAAGTGGTTGAACTGGTTTCTTTCCCTGAAAAAGGCCCTAGGAAGAGCTGGAAACATTTTTGCTGAGTGAAATGTCAACAATGCAGGACTCTCCCCCTCGTCTCCTTCAGCAGAGACCCAAAGCAAAGCCATGGAGAGGCATGTAAGGCATAACTCAAAGCAGGCTATTTAAATCTCAATTCAGAGTTACACTCATATCAAGGAAACTTAATTATCTGTATTTTAACATCTTATCTGCAATATGATTTCTCCAAACAAACAGCAGTCTGGAAACAGCCAGTAGATAATCCATCCAATCTCTGCTATCTCAGTGGGGAAAGTCAGTGCCTGGGGCAGCGGAAAGAGATGGGGTGGAGCCAGGAGAGTCGATTCCCAAAGGGACCTGCTGGATGCTTGCCTTGGAGTGGGGTATCATCTTCTGACGAGCCCCAGGGCTGGCAGGGCTGAAGGAACTGCTGGGGCTGGCCAGCATGGAAGAGGACTGGTTGCATGGGCAGAGAACAAGGCATGAGGACCTCTGCTAGCTTAGCAAGAGCCACTATAGAATCATAGAATGATTTAGATTGGAAGGGACCTCAAGGATCATCCAGTTCCAATCCACTGCCATAGGCAGGGACACCTCCCACTAGAACAGGTTGCTCAAGACCTCATCCAACCTGGCCTTGAACACCTCCAGGGAGCGAGCATCTGTAGGTTGCTGCGTGAAGCAGTGATCACTCCAAGAGGCTCTACAGGGCTCAACTTCAAACCCATTAGCACTGGATGCTGCTGGAAGCAGTCAGCTGAGCACAGGCACAGTGCTCCTGTGTGTGCTGCCAGTATGAGAACACACCTGAATTCATGCAGGAGAGATCACATGTGAGTAAACACCTGTATGCATGTGGAGCATTTGGGAAAAAGCACTGGGATTTCAGCATTCCTTTGAGGGTGAGTGTGTGTTCATAGAATCACAGAATGCTTTGAGTTGGAGCAGACCTTGAAGATCATCTAGTTCCAAAGTCCCTGTCATGAGCAGGGACACCTTCCACTAGACCAGGTTGCTCAAGGCCCTGTCCAACCTGGCCTTGAACACTTCCAGGGAAGAGGCATTTTTCTAGCTTTTAAGTTTCCCAGCCAGGAGTTGGGCAACGAATTCCCATTCTAATAGCTCAGCAAGCATGAGAACTGGATCCTGAGTCTAGCATCTCCAGTCCTTGGACACTGTTGGGTTCTTTGACACTCATGTAAGGTCAACAAATTCTCTGCAAGGAGCCTGCAAGAAGTTTGGGGACTGGTGAATTGTTCTCTACCCTGTATTTCTCACTAGTTACAGCTCAAACTAAATCATCTTCCTGCAAACACGTAAGAAGTGCTGACCTAATTCTGGCTCCAAGGTCTGGTCCTACTACAACCGTGGCAAAACTCCTTGTGATGACAACAGTACTAATGACTATTTCTGATAATAATTCAATGTCAAGGAGAACTTTTCATCTGAGATGATACTGTAAGCATGAGCTAATGGTTTGCAGATAGAGGAAACAAAGTGTGTGCAAGTTCACCTGTGTCTAACAGCTCCTATTTTCACACTTCCAAAGGGATCCAGAAAAGGATAGTCCTGTAGAGCGTGGATAAGAGATACAGTCCCTGGTACAATTTCAGAGTCAGCTCTTTCTTGAATAAAATCTCTGTTAGAGAGCAAACTTCTAAGATTTAATGTGATGTCTAAGCTGTGGCAAAGCTTTCACTGATACAAACTGCTCCCAGTCCTGTCCCTAAGAGCCTGTAACTGAGGGTGAACAAGTTCCACCAGAGGTAGAAGTAGCCCTTTGCTCTGTGCTCGTTCAGCGACATCCTCATCCAAATCCTCACCCCAAATCCTTGTGTACCCACAGGCTGCTAATCCACAAAACCTTCAGGAGGAATTTTCACAAATGTAGGTCACCTCATACTTATATGTATTTATTCAGTTGTTTTCTAACTGGAAAATGCAAATCAATGAATGGGAAATTACTTCTGTTGACCTCATCCCCAACACTACTCTAGCAGAGAAGTGGAATCAGGACCCACCCAGGGAATTTCTCTGAGATCTCTCCAAACCAAGACATCTCCTAAAAACAGATGCAGAGACTGTGCTTTTAGCCTGAGGTGCACTGCATTTTAGTGGTGTCAGAGGGAAGGTGGTGTTTTTATCCAGCAACCTCTTGATCTTAAAAGATCGTTTCTCAAGAGCCACTACTTCCTCTCTCACTTTGCAGGTTCCTTCTTCTGTCTGTTTTTGCAGTCTCTGTCATTGTGTTCACCAAACAGGGTAAGGAACTGGAAAGGTTGCTGGAAAGATGTGATGGCTTCCTGTGCAAGTCATCTTGGTGGAGACACCATAGAATCATAGAGTTGCTTCAGTTGAAACACATCAAATACAACCTTCAAACTAACACCACCATGGCCATTAAACCATGTCCCCAAGTGCCATGTTCACATGTTTCTTGAACGTCTTCAGGGACTCTGTCACCTCCCTGGACAACTTATTCCAGTGCCTGAGAGTGGCAGGATCTCTCCTGAAAAGTGCTCTCAGTAATTGCATTCTGGAGAGCGAGAGTCAAAAGCAAGAAGCAAACCACTCACTGGCTCTGGCTCTTGGCAGCTGCTTCACCCAGCAGATAATACTGAAACTCTGGCAACCTCTTCTTAGAGTCTTGCAGCAGCTGTGCAACATGTGCTGCATGTTTGTACTGTGTCATAGAATCATAAGCCTTGTTTGGGGTGGAAAAGACCTTCAAAGCTCATCTAGTCCAACCCCACTAGAGCAGGTGGATCAGAGCCCCAAATAACCTGACCTGCAATGGATCCAGGGCTGGGGCATCTACTCTGGGAAACCTGGGACAGGATGTCACCAGCATTAGTATAAAAAATGTCATTCTTCTCTCCACTCTAAATCTCCCTCTTTTAGTTCAAACCATCAACTCTTGTCCTGTCACACCAGGAAGAGAAGGACTAGAGCAGAGGCTGCTCCAGACCAGCAGATTGAATCTTTCCACCAGGGACAATGTAAGGTGTGCTGGGATAATGCACAAGGAGAAATCCAAGCACAGTTCCCTGGCACAGGGTCTAACTCACCACAGAATTGATTAGAAAGAGTGGAAAGTCAAACACTGCAAAATCACAGAATCCCAGCATGGTGGGGGCTGGAAGGGACCTCTGGAGAGCATCCAGTCTAATCCCCTTGCTAAAGCAGGATCACCCATGGCAGCTTGCCCAGGATCACAATGACCAGGTAGGTTTAGAACCTCTCTGGAGAAGGAGACTCCACAGCTTCTCTGGACAGCCTGCTCCAGTGCCTGTGGGTGCCAAATCCTTTAGTGATGGGTGAAGGACACCAAGCACCATGCCCACCTTTTCACCATTTAAGCTGTGCTGTCCTTTGTTATCAGCCATTGCTTGTTCAGCTACTACCCATCCTTGACTGAGGTAATGGCGTCACCAAACAGAATGCACTTTGAACTTGATCTTCTGCTAGCTTTGTCCTGCCAGAAGGTCTTTGGGCTTCCTCCTGCATTCTGTGCAGCTCAGCAAGGAATGGATGAAGCCAGGTGAGGAATGAGCCCTCCTGAACTTGGCTGGAAATCCTTCCCAGCTTGGTGGCTCTGGGAATCAGGAGATCAGGGCTTTTTAGCAGTGAAGGGCTCAGTTCTGTTGATGGTTCCAGGTATTCCCTGCCCACATGAGCCTTTGGTGGGACTGCTGCACCACATACATTGCTCGGCTTTGCTCTACCTGTGGGATGGCAGGTTGCCACGGTCAGAAGTTCCTCCTCACTGAACTGCTCCTCACATCTCCAACGAAAACACTCTTCTTATGTGCTAAACCCAGCATCTCATTCCAAATGTAACAAATTAAAGTGTATGAAAGTTTGAAAATACCTTAAATGCTAGGATAAGCAAAACTATAAAAAGCTTAACACCACAAATCAGGGACTATACTGGAACAGGAGACTTAAAGAGAACCTAAAAAAACTGGAATTGTCTGGATGAGGGGATCATGATTCCTTCGGGTCATTACTCCCTGGCTTTAATTCATGATCTGGGAACATGCACAAGTAGCTTCTGGATTTGTGCTGTTGTCTAGGAGGCTGAGTTTGGGTTTTAGTGGGGATTTTGTTTTGTTTGTTTCTTCAAGTTCTGTCTTCCCAGAATGTAATTTAAAATAGTCCCTGCCACGAGAACGTTCTTCAGACCTTTCAAAGAAGTCCCTTAGAGTGAATTCAGGTTATTTGCTTCTTTGCTGCTCACCCAAAGGGCTTTTCTTCCATTTTTCTTGGTGTTTGCTCAGACCTGTTGCCAAAATGATCTGCAGAGTGTGCCACTAAAAACGCAGACTTCTGAATTGTATGCTGCAGTTTGCACAGTAATTCATGTTTGGGTGGAAAGCAGATTTTCCCATGCAGAGAGGGACAAAAGAACATCCTTACAAAATACTGAGTGTATTTGTGTGCGTGTGAGAGAGGCTCAAAACTGCTTCCTTAGCATTCCTGCTGGTACTCATAGCAGAGGGATCCAAACCACGATCACTCGTCTCGCTGCTCAGCCTAGATTACTTGGGAAGAACCTCCACAAAGCAAAGCTGCTTCTACTTTGTCTCATTTGCAGATTGTGGATTTTTCAATTCTTTCAGCCTATCTTGTAATTTGGTTGTACTGCTCCTGACAAAACAGCCCAGATTTGTCACAGCCTTCATGCTTTCGAACTAGAGCGTGGCAGATTTAGGTTGGACATAAGGAGGAAGTTCTTCACAATGAGAGTGGTCAAATACTGGAACAGGCTGCTCAGAGAGGTGGCAGAGGACCCATCCCTAGAGGCATTCAGTTGCCCTGAGCAACCTGAGCTGGTTGGAGATGTCCCTGCTGACTGCAGGTGGGTTGGACAACCTTTGAGGGTCTCTTCCAACTGGAAGTATTTTGTGACAAATATCAAAATGACATAAAAGCTGCCCTGTGACTACCCCTGACAGCCATGCAGCTCTACAAAACCTGAGAGCACAACCACTTTGCTTCCCACAGTTGATACTGCAGATTCTGAGCAACTCTCTGAATTCAACCTCTTTATGCTCAAAAATAAATTGACTGAATATCTCCTATTTGAAACCTTATTCCATACCAAACCAAGAATGATGTCTGAAGCAAGTCATAAGCAGATTATTAAAAAATTAAGGTTTAGCAACTGAGAAAATGCTGAAGGTGCTCATCCTTTCCCTCTGCATGATCCATGCAGACACCATATGCAACAAAGTCCTTCCCATGCTGGCCTGCTTTGAACACTCACAGGGCCATAATCACACCAGCTTCTCCTGAGTCCTTTTCTATATTCTATGCTGAAGAGCAGGCTAGAAACCCAGCTACCAGTTTCTGATCAGTTTCTGCAGGCTGCAGTCCCCAAGCACTGATGGAAGGAGGACTTGGTGAGTCCCCTTCTCACACCAAATTTACTGAGTTGTTCTGGAGATATGTGTGACACCAACCCAGAAGCTCAATCCAGACCTTCCTGTGGGCCTTTCAGTACTTAGAGGGACTGAGAAGAAAGGTGGGGACAGACATTTTAGCAGAGTGTGTTGTGACAAGACAAAGCATGATGGTTTAAAGGGAGATTGAATCTAGAGAGAAAGAAGAAATGTTTTATGCTGAGGGTGTCCCAGGCTGCCCAGAGAAGTGGGAGGTGTCCTATCCCTTGATAGGGTTGTCTGGGGTTCTGAGCAACCTGCTCTAGTTGCACCTATCTCTGCTGTCTGCAGGAGGGTCATCTAGTCCAACCTGCAGTAAGCAGGAACACGATTACCTAGAACAGGTTGCTCAGAGCCTCATTCTACCTAAACTTGAATGAGCCTTCTCTTCTCCACGCTGAACAACCCCAACTCTCTCAGCCTTTCTATATGACCATTTTTGTGGCCTCCTCTGGACCCTATCTAGCATTAATTTTTCAACACTCTTTTTTTTGGGTCACTGTGTTTAATGTTATGAGATCCTTTTGCAAAGAGGGATCCCATAACATACATTTGCATCAATTTTACCAGGCAAAATGAAGTTAATGGCACAGAAAAATCATGGAATCATAGAAAATATCCAGACAGATCTGCAAGTGAGAGAAGTGAAACAAGAACTGCTTGGGGAATGCGTCAGAAGGAGGCAGAGGCACCAAATGCCGATGTCCTCAAATGCCTTCATTAGCTATCATTTGGCGATTGGTGCTGGGAACATAAAAGCAGAACAATTGGGGAAGCAAAAAAGAAAAGGAAAGGAAGGAAAAAAAAAAAGAAAAAAAAAAAAAAGAAAGAAAGAAACCCAAAGGGAAAATCAGAAGTAGGAATTTTAAACAGGAAAAGCATGGCGTCAGGATGGGCGGAAGATAACAGAGTGCTCTGCTGAACACACAAACAAACAAAAAATAACAGACAAACTGGCAAAACATTCCTCTGGCTGACTTAACCACTGCTCTGCTACAGCCACAGGTCTCCAACCAATGCTGGTGTTTTGTCACTGCTCCAGCATCCTTTCCTACAGATAAATCTGAGTGGAAAGAATCTCTCTGCTGTTCTAGGGAGTTGGTAACAAAAGAGCAATGAGAGAAAAACGTCAGGAGTGCCATGAGTAATAGTTCCCTTCTCCTTAAGCGAGGATAACACCCCTGACCTCTCTGTGAAGTACTTTCAAACTTATTACTAAGAAGTTCTAGATAAGGGGTCGGGCATATCACTGTTTCTGCTGACAGAGCAAGGTTTTCCCTTTCAAATCACATCCAAAACGTGATGCAAACAAATGAGATGACTGATTCCACCCAGGCTCAGTGCTACAGGAAGGCAAAATGCCACAGCTCCGAGGACCAGCAGTGCTCCCTCCCCTTCCAGCCCAGCTGCAGGGGCCAGAAAAGTCAAATCCCAGGAAGGAGAACATGCCACAGACATGGACCTGCTCCTCCCGTGATCCATGCCATGCTGCTCTACCAGCAGCGTCTGGAGGTGTTGAGCTGTGCTTGGGCTTGAACTGCTTTTGCTGAGGTGGCTCTCACAGCTGTATTAATGGTTGGACTAAACAATCTTGAAGGTATCTTCCAACCAAAAGGATTCTATGATTCCATTCTGTGATTCTATATCACTGCGGTGGACCTAGCAAGCGTGGGGTCCACCTGCCTTATGGCTCCTTCTCCATCATCCCAGCACGTTAAAGCAGCACAGCCCAGCAGTGGCACTCACAATCTTTTGGAGAAGTAACTGAGAGAAGCCAAGAAAAGATCTAATGGCAATGCCTGCTCACATAAATGAAGTCTGGGTTACTTTAAAAGACTAAAGTAATTTGGAGACCTCAACAAATCACCCTGAAGATATGAATAGCAACCTTCGGATCACAGCCCTACTGACAGCCATCAAGCAGAGATGAGGACAGAGTCCATGATCTCCAGGGGAATGTGGAGTTTATTCCAGTTACTCTAATTGTTCTTACCACTCTTTCCCAAAGAGCATTGCATTCTCAGGAGATGAAGAGCATGGCTGTTTATACCACATGAGATAACTAAACAGTGCTGGGGAATTATCTTATCTTCCCATCAGGATTCAAATGCAGAGGGTTCCTTTGTAAAGCCCAAACCAGCCCCCTGGAAGTTTTCCCAAACATTGTTTTACACATTATTTTATCCAAGGAAGTTAAAGTTCTCTCTTCAAAGAATGGGAAATGTATCACTTTTTTTCTCTTCTCTCTGTGAGAAATCATCCCAAGTGGAGAAATCAGTGGACAGAGGTCCTTCTCTTGCATACTGGGGGCTTGGAGAGCTGCCATCGATTGCTCAGGCTGATGGCAATTAAACCAAAGCCAAAGGTTCGGTTTGAAAGCCTCACATTTCAGCTGTCACACTCCAGAACCCCATTAGCCATGCACAGCAGCTCCTGTCTTGTGTCCAAAGAGATCCCACACCACCAGAGCAGGTTGCCATGTCATGCACCAGGATTGGCAGTGGCAGTCAACCTCTTCTTGGTGCGGCAAAGGCTTAGCTGGTGGTTTCTGAGCAAAGGTCTCCTTGGAAACCTCTGTTCTGAAGCCCTTTGACTGAGTATTAAGAATAAGTAGTCCTCTCCCCATATAGAGCACCTTAAAACACCAGCTCATCAAGTCTCTTCTGTGTCCTGTATTGTCCTTATCTCTATATTGTAGCTGGAGATGCCATCCCCTGCCCACCAGCATACAAAACACTGCCTGAGAATGGGGAACCAGTGGGAGAACCCAACCTGTCTCCAACCAAACCATCACCAGTGAACACCATGGGCAAAACTAGGATATGATGGCTCCTTATGGTTCTCCTTTTGTTTCGGAAGAAAACAATACCAGGAAAATTACCACTACCACCACAAAAATGACCACTACCATGAACTTCCCAGGTGTTTTGAGGGGGGACATTTGCTAGAGTGGCAGTAATTCAGCTCCACTCACCCCACTGATTTTCCACAGGCTGCCATAATGCACTTTAGAAAACATTTTTTCCTTGATGTCTCTCAGAAGGGCTGAGAAATGGAGAGGAGAGGAGAGGAGAGGAGAGGAGAGGAGAGGAGAGGAGAGGAGAGGAGAGGAGAGGAGAGGAGAGGAGAGGAGAGGAGAGGAGAGGAGAGGAGAGGAGAGGAGAGGAGAGGAGAGGAGAGGAAAGGAAAGGAAAGGAAAGGAAAGGAAAGGAAAGGAAAGGAAAGGAAAGGAAAGGAAAGGAAAGGAAAGGAAAGGAAAGAGAATAACTAATGCTGCAGAAACAGGAAAAGCCATTATATACAGCAATAAAAAGACTGTTTCCCCCCCAAGTTCAAAACATGACCATATTATCTTAGTAACCAGCCCAGCAAAGCAGATTTTACCACAGGAATTGTATAACCATTCCTAAAGAAATGGGAAGGGGAAAACATTTATTCCTTTCTATATTTTATGACGTGAGAGCTGATATGATTTGCTGCCGTCGGGGCTGCACATAGAGAGCCAGAGTGGGTTTCACCCACATTGTTTTTGCCTTTTGCTGCTGATCTGCTGCAGGGCAAGGTAGTTTCCTACTGCTGGTGTTTGAAGGGCCTCAAACCATAATAGTCTCTCTGTAACATTCTCAAACGTTGACATGTTTGGTGCCTGTTTTGTCAAGCAAACCATTGCAATCTCCTTCAGAGTTGTCTAGGGTGCACTAAAATAGTTAGTTGTTCTTGCCCCTCTACTCAGGACTTTCTGCCTGGTTTAATAAAAAGCCCTTCAGAAGAAAAAAAAAAAAAAAAAAAAAAATATATATATATATATATATATATATATATATACATACATTTTTAAAAAAAGGGCTCACAGAAAAGTCTTTCTGGCTGTATAAAGAGAGCACTCAGATCCAATAGCTTGGCAATGCTCTGTGGTGCTCACATTCCATCACCTGGGACACGAGAAGGGTTAAATGAGATTTACAACCCAGGAGAGTAATTACCCCGTGCTGCAATTTAATGGTAATTCCAGAAAGAGCATCTCTCAACAAGACAGACATGTTGGGAGAGCCACTGGCAGGAAGCTCTTCAGGCAAAACATTATATACGCTGTTAATTAGGGTCATTGACTCCTCTGTGGAATGATCCTTATCAAGGATGTTGAGGCAGAGTCAGCATTCTGCCACCCTGCCTGGATGAAGAGCACAGGAGAGGACTGGAGAAGCTGACACCACCACCACAGCTGCCACACTGTGCAGCAGGATGATGAGTGGTGGCCAATCTGTTCTTAGTGTGGCAAAGGCTTGGCCGATGGCCCGCAGAGGGACTGGGCAACATGGGATGGACAACCCTGTCCTCTTCAACTTGGTAAAACAGTTTTGCATAGAATCATAGGATGGTTTGAGTCGGAAGGCACCTTAAAGATCATCTATTTCCAACTCCCCGGCCTCAGCCAGGGACACCTCTCACCAGACCAGGTTGCACAAAGCTTCATCCAGCCTGGTCTTAAACACTTCCATGGATGAGGCATCCACAACTTCTCTGGACAAAGTGTCCCAGTGTTCCACCACCCTCATAGTAAAGAACTTCTTTGAATGTCCAGTGTAAATCTACCCTGCCCTACTTTCAAACCACTGCCCCTTGTCCTGTCACCACATGTGTTACGCTCTTTATTGAAGGAGAAAGGCACTGAAAAGATGTTTGACCAACTCAGGCTTTGCTTGAACTGTGAAAGCTGTTTGTTTGCTTTTTGCTCTACCTGGGCAGTGAAAACAGCTTTGCTTTCTGCCTGTCAAATCCTAGCAGGCTGCCGAAATGCTTGAGTAACAAACATGGCAGGAGGAGCTTTTAGTCTAAACAAGAAGCCGTTTTCATCGTGTTTTAGCCCTTTATTTCCCTGCAAGATTTCTGTTCATGTAGGGCTTAATAAAACATCACTGCACAGCTTAAATTTGGGGCCCACGGTACCTGCCAGTTCTCCTCTCCCTAATTGCTGGGGCTGGCCTGTGGAACGCTCAACATCTGAATAATGAATGACTTATCTTTGCTGTTAAGGCAGAAATGTCTTAGGCATTGCTAGCTCCAGCCTGGGATTCTTTGACTGCCTTCCAGCTGTAAACATTCAACAGGAAGAGGTTAATTTTTTGATTCAGCTAATATAAATACTGAAAGGTTCCTTACTTCACTGTCCCACATCACTGCAACATACATTCTGTAATTAGAACCATATTTTTGTGATTTCAAGGTATATTTTGCCAAACCAACAAAAAAGCATCAAACTCAAAACACTGAAGCCAAAAATACCCACTGTATAATTTATGCCAAATCAACAAAAGTCTTCTTTTGTCCTTCCCAAACCACACTAAAGAACAGCCTGTTAAGAAGCCCAAATGTTCCCAAAAAACCCTCTATTATATAGAAAACAAGATAGGAAAGAATACCCAACCCAGCTGATCCCAGTGCTCCCAGCACTGGAAGATGGAAGGTAGTGTCTTTGGCCCTGCCAGGAATTGTATCTCTCTTTTTTGGGTTTACATCCCCCCCCAACTTCTCCCTTTCATTTTCATTTTCCTGAAGCCTAAGGAGCATCTGGAATGTGTAGGCACCAATCCATGTGTTTGCAGTAAACTTTGCAAGTGGAACCAATGAGGAGCACATGGGCAGGTATCCTGGGAATCCAACCTGGCTGTCAAGGACTAATACATGAGGTACTAAAAACTATCAGACACAGCTGAATTATCAATAATGTCGGGAAGGGAAGGGATGAAATAGTAAAAAAGTGGAAGAAAGGAAATCGGAAGGAATTTGGTAGGAAGGAAGTAATTTGGAAGGAATTTGGATGGAAGGAAGGATTTAAGAAGAAAGGAAGAAGAGAGAGAAAAAGAAGGAAAGAGAGAAAGAAAGAGAGAAAGAAAGAGAGAAAGAAAGAAAGAAAGAAAGAAAGAAAGAAAGAAAGAAAGAAAGAAAGAAAGAAAGAAAGAAAGAAAGAAAGAAAGAAAGAAAGAAAGAAAGAGAGAAAGAGAGAGAGAGAAAGAAAGAGAGAAAGAAAGAAAGAGAAAAAGAGAAAGGAAGAAAGAAAGGAAGAAAGGAAGAAAGAAAGAAAGGAAGGAAGAGAGAGAGAAAGAGAGAGAGAGAGAGAGAAAGAGAAAAAGAGAAAGAGACAGGAAGAGAGAAAGAAAGAAAGAAAGAAAGAAAGAAAGAAAGAAAGAAAGAAAGAAAGAAAGAAAGAAAGAAAGAAAGAAAGAAAGAAAGAAAGAGAAAGAAAGAGAAAAAGAGAGGAAGAAAAAAGAGACATAGAAAGAAAGAGAGAAAGAGAGAAGCATTTTGGTGGTAATTAACCTTTGCTTTTCCCAACTTGGAGAAAAATGTTAATTAGAAGTTGAAGCATTTGGTTTTGATTCAGCCCAATGCACAAATGGTTTCTTTCCACACGACATATTTTCATAGTCTACAGAGCAGCCTGCAAGGAGGAAGCCATTACAGGCAGTGATTACAGCTTTCACATGCACTTATTATACTTTTGGAAGTAGTGGCAGAACGGATTCACTTCCACTTCTCCCTGCACATTAGGGTGGATCCACGTGCGATTAATTAGACAGCCTTGGTACAGACAATTATCAAGCATTTGGGTTTCAGGCAGGGAAATTCAGTAGTCTTCATATTCAGCACTGATATTAGAAACGGCACTTTGCCAGTACACAGGGCTCTGAGTGGAATTTACTTCAGACCATCTGCTGCATCTTCAACTGCACCATGACTGAATATTGCTTGGATGAACGTGGGACAATAACGCTCAACTTGGCACAAGCAGAGACCAAATGATTGATTGCCATGGTAACCAGTAATGCAAAGGGTCCCTTAAATAATAATTTGTTATTTATAGACACCTCGAGGATGCTCCAGTGCTACTTTAAACTGGCCAAAAACTGTACAGCCTTTGCCTTTTGGAATGCAAACCTTGTGTTTGCACACTTGGTTTACTGATGCCTGCTAATTGTTGAAACTCACTCTGGAGGCATTGAACACAAATGTCTGAGCTTTCAGCAGATCATCAAGGGGCCACAGAATCAGAGAATTGTTTTGGTTGGAAAAGACCTCTAAGATCATTGAGTCCAATCAACAACCTCATACCACCATGGCCATTAAATTACATCCCAAAGTGTCATGGTGTCATGTCCACACGTTTTCCAAACACCTCCAAGAGACAGTGACTCCATCACCTCCCTGGGCAGCCTGTTCCAATGCCTGACCACTCCCGCAGGAAAGCAATTGTTCATAATACCCAATCTAAACCACTCCCAGCACAATTTCAGGCCATTTCCTCTCATCCTGTCATCTAATACTAGAGTGAAGAGACCAACCCGCCCACGCTGATCCTCCAGCAGCATTGCCAAATCCCACCACCCCCATGGCAAAGTGGAGAGTGCAGGTAAGATATGCAATCTGGTGAACAGGGCTCTGGAATGGGGGGCTCTGGGGGGCCTCACAGAGTGTAGCTCTTACTGAAGAATGCAGAAATTGTATTATTTGGAGAATTGGGCAAAGAAGGTGTGAGGAAGAGCTCTGTCTCTAACTGCATCTAATGTGTGAGGTTCTGCATCTAAAGATGGATAGGCGTAAAATACTCCACCAGGAACAACAGATTCAGTGCTATCAGCTGACATTTTAGGACCACTGGAAACACTGACCAGTTTGCACAAAGAGTTTGGATGTCCTCTCACTGGAAGTGTTCAACTGGGCTTTGAGCAACCTCATCTAGTTGCAGATGTCCCTGCTTACTTCAGGGGAGTTGGATTTAGCTGAACCTCAGCATCCTTTCTGACTCAAACTGTCCTATGATTCCGTAACTTTAAGGTCCTTTCCAGCCTTCCTATGACCAAGTAAAAAAGCCACGAGGATTCTGGAAGCAGTGGGTGGGTTATCCATTACAAAGGGTCTTCAATCACCTCCAAAGAAGGAGTTTATTTCCACTAGCACTTTTGCTATTGAAACTTCTTAGGATGGAGCTTTGTGAGCAATAGCATTGTAAGAGCCATGGTAGCATCTGAGGTACAAGCAGCTGGGGCTTGTTAAACTACCAACCCTCTTGGGCTTGGCTTGGTTTGGCAAGGTGGACCACCTGTTGCCTCCAGAGGTTAATGTAAAAAGAGAAGACTTCTTGAACAGGTTCAGAGCTCCTTAGGATCCAGGACTGTATTTTAAAGAGGCAAGAGGTGGGATCTGAACTTGGAAACAGTGTCCACGAGGCAACAAATGGGGGCAAGAAGAGAGGCTTAGCATCTTTCTAGCCATTTTGGTGACATTTTCTACTTCATTTCCTGCTGGCTACTGTCAGAGAGAGGGTCCAGGACTAGCTGGGCCACATCCCAGATCCTGTCTGTGTTCCTAAATACTTAGCTTATCTCTCTGTGTCATGGAGCTGTGATTACATAACTTGAGAGGCTAAAAATATTGCCAAAAAGCTTTAACAACAGAGAGTCAGTTTTATTTTTTTAACTACATCAATGGCTGGAACTGAGTGGGCAGATTGGTGTCAGGCAGGGGCTAGGTGGTTACAGCAGATCTAGATGAAGCCCCATTCCTGCCTGACACGGGTCCTTTATGCCAGGGTGCCTCACACCCACATGCTGAAGTCCTGACAGAGGTGGTGGGGGTAGAAGAACCAGAGCCATCAGAGCAAACTTCTTTTGGCCACCATTTATCAAAAGTGGATCTCTTTAGGACAGCCATGCATTGGTTTTGCTCACAAGCATGGCTTTGGTCAGCAAATTTGATTGGAAAGTCAGAAGAATTTAGGGACATGTTTTCATAGCTGCAAGCCCTTTGCACAGCCAAGTGGAGGCAACTTCAGGGATTGCAAGGGGGACTGAGCAGCTACGTGCCCCAGCATCCATCCCCATGACTAATGGGCTGTGGGTGAGCACTGAGCAGCTTGTCAAAAACACAGCCCCTCTCTGACCCCAAGACAACCTCCATCCATGGCCTCTCACTGTCAGTGCTTTCAGTAGCAAGATGGGAGGGTCAGGCACACTGTACTTGGCAGCGCAGGTGGGGACAGATGGGACAGAACCTCAGTGGCATAGAGAGACAAGCTGGGGACAACACATGGGAGGTGACCAACACACATCTGTAAATGGCATGGGGCAAGGAGACCAGCTGAAAACCCTGAGCTGTTCACCAAGCTGGCAGGGCATGGAAAAGAAAGGTTCCTCTCACAAAACTCACCATAAACCCAGGAGCCTATTCAGAGCTGAAACATACATTTGAGCTCTAGCAGTACAGAACTGCTGAACTACACCAGGAGTGACCTTTGGTGTTACCTCCAGTACTATTTAGACTGGCTGAGCCTCCCTGGCCCAGCAGCAATCACACAGTCTCCATCTGCCCACTCCAGCTCAGAGTTATAGCGTGTGCTGCCGATGCAGTCTCTTGGGTTTGTTTTTTTTCTTGCAATCTTGACTTCATCCCAGCAAGGGCTCCTGTCTCTAACTAGCCGCTGTCAAAACAACTCAGTGAGGAGATAAGGGAGAGAAGACTTTGAAGAGGCTCCTTCCTGCAAGCTGCTTGCTATCTCCCCAAGACATTTGTCAGCATCCCCTAGGAAGGGCAGCAGACGTGGGGAAGCTAGGAATCATTCCCCCTCTTAAGCCTCCAGTCACAGCACAACACAGTATTTAAAATGGCTCGTGAATCCCAGATAAAAAGCAAATGACTAGAGTCGAGAAGAAATCTCTGGTTTCTATCACCATATGTGGCCATTTCCCACCAGGACAGATATTCATTCATGGAAGGACAAATATTTCTACCCTCTTTTTCCCAGCTTTCTTGCCTCTCTGTTCTTCACAGCCACCTTTCTCCTGATTTAAATTAGGCTTGAGGCTTTGGAGCATGCCCAAATCCACCCCCAAGAGAAAATAAGATTAGAAATGGGATGTGATTCATTTGGTAGTTTCCCCTTTCTTGTATTTTCCTTTGAGTGAGGAATCATCAGACCAAAGTAATGTTCCTCACCAGAGGACACCATCCAGGATTGTTCTGCTTTCCAGTGCTGGTGCAGTCAGTCACTCATCTGCCTCGGTGGCACAGCATTGGCTGAGGCTTCCCCATCCAGCAGCTCCCTTTATCTGATCAGTGAACCATGCCCAAACTGAACCACTTTCTGCCATCAGGGAGAAGTTCTGCCTTTGCCTGGATGAGGTGGGTCATTTCCATGCCCTTTGTTTCAAGTACCAATCAGTAACTCAGAGCTTGTGGTACATCAGGCCTGCGGCAGTCACCCAGTGGTGCTGAGCCTCTCCAGCCTGAGCCCATAACCATGCTGAACACATTGCTCTTTTTGACCCCTCACTCTGTGATTATTTGATGGGCTTTAGCTGCAAAGCCTTTTATATTTGCTCCAAGACAAAGGTAGCAACAGTGCAGCCAGGTTTCCCTTTGGAAATCCAGCATCTTCTCCTAGGACTCAACGGTTGGACTCAGTGATCTTAGAGTACTTGTACAACTGAAACGATTAGACATTAGGAAGCAGTTCTTTACTATGCGGGTGGCAACACACTGAAACGGGTTGCTCAGGGAAGTCGTGGGCACCTCATCCCTGAAGTGTTTTAAGATCGGGCTGGATGAGGTGTTCTGGCCCATGGCAGGGGGGTTGGAACTAGATGACCTTTAAGGTCTCCTCCACTGAAGACATTCTGTGATCCTGTGATTCTATGACTCCATCCTAAGAAGGTATCTTTGAACCACTGAGCATCTCCCATGGGCAGAAGCAAACATTGCTCTCCATCCCATTCTGCACCTCCCTGAGGAAACCAGCACCTGGCACCGCTCTCAAGATTTCCAGCACTGAGCGAGCCCCAGACACACTTTCTCAGGGGCTTGCTGAGCAGAATCATGTCACAACCTTTGCAGAAGCCTGACTGGAAACTCAGCAGCTCACTGCCCAAAGCAGCCCTGGGGTGGATAATGGTGGGATGTGGGGAGACGCCAGGCATGGGGAACAGGATGGAGGGGTCACAGCACCTGAGCCCCAGCCTGGCTCCACAGCCGAGCGCCAGCGTTTCCTGCAGCAGAGCTTCTAAGGGAGCCGAGAGCCGACAGAGCCACTGCTGTTTTCTTATTTTAAAATGGGAAAACAAAACAGAGGAGTAAAAGGCATTAAAAAAAACCCTGAAGTCTGCAAAGCAAAAAAGGCTACAGCCCTGAGCAACTTTCTCTGGCTGCAGCCCATTGTTAAGCGGGGGCCTGCTGTCCCTTTCCCATGCCAGCCAGAGATTTGCCTGGTGCCGGCCAGTTCTTTATCCCACTGCGCAATTAATACAGCTTCCCTCAGATAAACAGGAGCTTGTTTAACTATGTCTCTTGATAGGTCCCAGTAAGGCTTGATAACATGGATGGTCGGATGTTGTCAGGACGAAGGAGTCAGACATGCTGGCAACAACCTTTTCCCTTTCAAAGCACACATGTTTAGAAAAGAAAGGGCTGGGGCTGCTCACGGCAAAGGGTGACTGAAATCTCCCAGCAGCAGCAAAGGGGAGGCAGAGGCAGGGGCTGGGAGCTGTACCCAGCCAGACAGCATTACCAGCTCCCCGAGGTTGAAGATCATCATTCCCAAGCCATGGGGTGTGTTAAAAACCCTGAGTTAAACTGCTTGTACTATGATTTCTACTATCACTAAGAGCAGCAGCAGAATAAAAAAATAAAAACAAGAGCTGTTTCTTATGTCTCTTCTGTTTTTAACCCCCCAGCACGTGTTTATGTCAGCTGCCCAAAGGTCTCCACCGAGCACAAGCCCCAGATTCTTAATTTAGTAACTTTTTAACTTTATCTTGAAGTCCCTTTGATTTGATTGTGCAAGAATCTCAGCACTCATTAAAAATAAACTAATTATCTTTGGCCAGACTTGGGATCAGGACAGCGACAGTGCCACAGGAGTAGCAAAACTCCCATGGAAAGGATTCGTTTATGTGCTGGGACTGCACCCACATTCCTGGCTACTCGAGTGCCTGGCCTTTAGGACACATCCTGCTCCTCTCTTTCCCCCAAGAGATGGATCTGGGGATGGTGAAAGTCTACTCCACACAATACTTGTCCCCATGCAAAAGGATGGCATGAAGGGACCTTGCCAGGGTTTTAAATGCAAACTTTCAGGAAAATAAAGAGGGATTTGAGGGCACCCCAGTGCTGCTGCTGTGGGGTCTCTCCACCCACCCACTCCCCTGATTCATGGCTGAGGCTGGGTTATCTCCACTGCTCTAAGGTCATTCTGCTCACCCATATCTTCCAGCTCCTCTCCTCCCCTGCTGAAGATATCCCCTCCTTTCCCATCTCTCTCCTAGAAACCACTCTATTCTATCCATATTCCCTCTTTCCTTCCTTCCTGTCTGGCTGCAGACACTGTTCCCCTTCCCCAGGGTACCAGTCCTTTATCTGTGGGGCAGGAAATGAGGGGAGAACGGCCTTCATGCTACAATGATCGATGCTCTCTTCCTCCCCACCCTGTCCTGGACAGCCTCCCTTGCTGGTCCATCAACCTCCCACCTCTCCCAGTCATGCTGGGACATGCTTTGAAGAGGGCAGCACCCAGTGTGGCAGTTCCTTGTCTCTGCCATGAAGATGGCACCCATGGGTCGCTGGTGGGACCCCTGGGAACACGAGTTGTCACCCCAGGTGTGGTCACCTTCCTGGCCTGGAGGTAGTAGACTCATCTGACCATGCTCAGCAGGAGTAAAACTGCACCATGGTTCAACTGAGGTCTTCAGCATAATGTGAACGAGCTGCAGGCATCTGCCGAACAAGAGCGCAGCGTGAAAACCTCCCAAACCGCCATCACAGACCCCAATTACAGGGGTAGGGCTTGCTTCAGAGCTATCCTGAGGCAAACCTGAGCAGCTTTATTAAAATAATAACGCCCCAGTGTCTCCAGTAGCCAAGTACAGGGCAGCAAGATCAGATAAAAGGTGAGAAGATCTGTCCAGCTACCAGGGCGTGTGCGAAGCCAAACGATGTCTCAGAGCCCTCCCTATGAAAAGATCAGCCCATGGCACCAAGAATTAATCTTGTGAGAAGTTTCTTTCCACTGTGGTCACAAACACACTGCTGGCACCTCTCCTCTGAGTTTTGTTCTGTATTATTTCAAAATCTCCATTTAACAGTCAGATGAAGCAGGTTCACACTTGCAGTCTGCAAACAACATGGTCAGCAGTGAAAGTGGTGGAATTTAGTCCTTTCTGAATGAAAGCACCAAGTGACGTCTGTGGGTTGGCGAGAACAATGATGGCACAGTGCTGTTGGCAGCCAGCAGCTGCAGGAATTCTGGCTCAGGGTGATCACTTCTCATTTATTTAAAAGGATATTGATCTTTCTGAAGAGGTTAGGAGCAGAGAGAGGGAAAGGAAATGTCGGCTGGACTTCACAATAGAATCATGGAATCAGACAATTGTTTTGGTTAGAAGAGACTTCTAAGATCATTGAATCTAACCATCAACCTAACACTGCCATGGCCATTAAACCACATCCCAAAGTGTCATGTTCACATGTTTCTTGAACACCTCTAGCGACAGTGACTCCATCCCCTCCTTGGACAGCCTGTTCCAATGTCTGCCCACTGTTTCTGGAACAAAATTCCTACTCTACAACATAAACCTCCCTTTGCAGAATCTCAGGCCACTGCTTCTCATCCTATCACCTGATTCTAGAAATGATATTGACCCCCAACTCACTCCAACCTCCTTTCAGGGAATTGTACAGAGCAAAGAGGTCTCCCCTCAGCCTTTTCTTCAACAGAGTAAATGATCTCCATTCCCTCAGCTGCTCCTCACCAGACCTGTTCTCCACTCTTCACCAGTTTTGCTGCCCTTATCTGGACAACACTCCAGCACCTCAATATCCTTCCTGTAGTGAGATGCTCAAAACTTGACCTTAGAAGTCTTTTCCAGCCATGGTGATTTTATGATTCTGTGAAGGCATCTGCAGAGCCCAGACCTGCAGGCATGGGTCAACACAATCCCAAGCACAACTCCAGGCTGGGTGGCAAATGGTTGGAGAGCAGCCCTGAGGAAAAGGACCTGGGGGTCTGGGTTGATGAAATGCTCAACATGAGCCAACAGTGTGCACGTGCAGCCCAGACAGCAGCCATGTCCTGGGCTGCAGCAAGAGCAGTGTGGCCAGCAGGGCAAAGGAGGGGATTCTCTCCCTTTACTCTGCTCTTGCCAGACCCCACCTGGAGTACTGTGTGCAGTTCTGGAGCCTCCAGAAAAGAAGGACATGGAAGTGTTAGAGCAAGTCCAGAGGAGGGCCACGAAGATGATCAGAGGGCTGGAGCACTTCTATGAGAAGAGGCTACAAGAGTTGGGGGTCTTGAAGAGAAGGCTTCAAGGAGACCTTATAGTGGTCTTCCAGTATCTGAAGGGGACCTACAGGAAAGCTGGGGAGAGACTATTTACAAGGTCTTATAATGACAGGACAAGGGGTAATGGGTTTAAACTGGAAGAGGGGAGATTAAAACTAGATGTTAGTTCTTTACAGTGAGGGTGGTGAGACACTGGCACAGATTGCCCAGGGAGATTCTGGATGCTGCCTCCTTGGGGATGTTTAAGGCCAGGTCGGATGAGGCCTTGAGTGATCTGTTCTATTGAGAGGTGTCCCTGCCTATGGCAGGGGATTGGAACTGAATGATCTTTGAGGTCCCTTCCAACCTAAACCATTCTATGATTCTATGATGACTGTGTTCCAGGTTTTCAGTCAGGAAAAGCACTCTGCTGATTTTCTGCCTTAAAAAAAAATCTCCAGTATTTTACATGTTACTGATCAAGAAGAAGGATGCAGAGGTTAAAACACCAAATTAATAACTGCAATTTCTGTGGTGTTTTAACAGTTAGATATTTCATTCTTTTTTTAGACTGGTAGGAGTTGGAAGGGACCTCTGGAGATCATCCAATCAAACCCCCTGCTTAAAGCAGGGTCACCCACAGTACCTTACTGGGATTGCAAGGTCCAGGTGAGTTTGGAATCTCTCCAGAGAAGGAGACTCCACAACCTCTTTGGGCAGCCTGGTCCAGGGCTCTGGCACCCTCACAGCAAAATTCTTCCCCATGTACAGGTTCAACCTCCTGGCCTGTTGTCCCTTATCTTGTTGCTGGGCACCACTACACCATCTTCTCATGCACCAGGGACAAGTTCACCTCTCCCTACAAGAGCGGTGCCGCAGTTGTACAGTTGTTTCTCCCTGTCACAGTCCAAAGAGCTAAACATATTTTCCTAAGGCCCTAAACTAAACTACTCCTTAAATATCTTCTCTTGGTGGACTGAAGCTGGGTCAATGGAGAGACTAGTAAGAGGCATTGTGCTCCTCTAATCGAATGTATTTACTAGGAAGTCATTAGGAGGGAGGCAGGGAAGAGGGGCTGGGGACGCTGAGAGAGTCCTTTCATTGATCAGATTATTTTTAGCAAACAAATTCCCCTTAATGCGTTTATGGTTTGGGTGAGAAGAGCAGCTGGTGCCAATGTTTACAACTCTGAGTCACGTCACAAAATCTCAAGGTAGTGGAAAGCCTTATGAGCCTTGGACAATTGTCCCACTGAGCAAAGTTTGCTGTGTTGTCAACCTTAGCTCTAAGGAACCAAACCTTCCAGTCAACAGCACCAGGCATTCAGCCCTTGGGTGGACATTGGTGACTATCCACTGGACTAGCTGGAGCTACACATCTCTGCAAAACACTCATCACAAGCAAAGAGGACACATAAAGGGGGAAGGCAACACTTGAACAGCTGATGTGTTACCAGAAAGAAACGCATGTGTTTCTGACAACATCAACTGCCTTTTCACATCACAGAGCTCAGTTTTCACCCTGGTCACCCCATGTTGTTTTCTGAAGAGGCTTTTGTGTCTTCCAGCAACACTAATCCCAAAATCTACTTGCACTGTGTGGTTATGGTCTGGGGACACAGCAGCCTCCTTCCTGTGCCCTTGGAAGCAGGACAGAAAAAGAGTAGGATCTCTTGCAGTGGTGTTTTACTCACAGAGTGTTGGAAGCTGGCACATCCCTGCCCCGCAGAGGAGCAGAGAGGAACAAGCAGGCACAAGCTACATGGTCATCTAATGGCTTCTTCCCAGCTCACATCTTAGCCAAGTCCACAGGACCCTGACCTGCTCCAAACTCCATTTCCATCAAGGATCATGCTCCAGAAGCACAGGCTAGCCTAGTCTGGAGGAAAAGAAGCACAATTTTGGCCTACTCTTGTGTTTGTTTTTCTCCTAGTGAGCTTCTCCATCCAGCTCTCCATTCACAAAGCAGCCAGTAATCAACATTCGAGCAGGAGAAATGGAAGCAGCAGTTCTAAAAGGAATAAAATCAGCCTTGCAAAGCTTTTGTTGGCTTTGAGTTTTTTCAGCACGTGGCTTTGGCCAAACTTGCACATGACTTGCAAGGCACTTGGCCCTGCTGGCCTTTGGTTTAGAAAGGGGTGTGTGTATGTCAGATTTCTGCACGTCTTCTGAGGGCACCATTCCACTCACTAATGTGGGATGGTCACACCCAGGCAGCTTGTGGGATTAGGTCAACGGATACTCATTTCTTAATTGTTAAGAAAGGCAGCCCTCAGGGAGAAGTATTCAAGAAGTATGCAGGATTAACAGAGAAATCAAGGAGAACAATTCAAGAGAGGCCAGTCATGCCTTAATAAACCAAAAACCTTACAAAATAGGCAAAGGCAGACCAAAAGGGTGCTGGTCATTACAGCCTGTCTCCCTGCAATGGCACAGGGTGAGGCACTTTCAGTGAGGTTGTGTGTTTTTGGGCAAGTTGAGGATCTGAGTCATTGCTTTCCAAATCCTTCTGGTCACTGCAGCCTATCAGGGCAAGTAACATCACTGAATGGACCCAAATGTCTTTATAATCAACATCTGGCTCCAATAAGAAGCCCGATGGTCATGCTTTAACAATGTTTGTTCCAAACTAAATCTTTAACTAAACATTTTCTGAAAAGGGGTTTTGATAGCAGAGCTGCAATAGCTTGTGTTTGTTTTTCCTAGAGATCCCAGTTCTCTGGGCTTTAACTCTTCCTCACACATTCTTTTGGGGCTGAAATTTGGTAAAGCAGAAGAGTTTTCTACCATTACAACCTAATGAAGATACCACTGTGCTGATTTTTAAGCTGCAAATTCAAAACTGGCAGAGCAAAAAAGTAGATGTTTGCAGCTGTCATATTTGGGTACTCCTCCCTCTGTGTCCAAAACAGGCAGGACAAAGAAAGCTACAGGAAGAAGAATAAGGATAGACAATAAGATAATTTCCAGAAGCATTAGAAGGGTCAGGCAGAATTTCCATTTTGGGACTCATGCCTTAGAATCACAGAATAATAGACTGGTTTGGGTGGGAAGGGACTTTTAAAGCTCCCCTTGTCTAGCACCCCTGCAGTCAGCAGGGACATTGCTACAGGAGCAGGTTTCTCAAAGGCCCAACCAACCTGACCTGGAATGATTCCAAGGTTGGGGCAGACCTCTGCCATACAATGATTCTGCCCTGTGACAAGGATGGATGAGTGGACTTTTCAAGGTCCTTTTAGGCTGGTTACTCTGTAGTGCTGCCCTGAGGACAGCAGCAGAGCCCCATCAGCTGCCCGCCAGCCATCGCCCCGCACCAATCAGCTGGAGGTGTCATTAGCAAAGGGCAGTCACCGGCCTGCTGGAGACTACAGACCTCTGCAGGAGACACCCAGGCTCCTTCCCCCATACGGCTACACGCCGCAGTCAAGACCAGACTCGCCCGTCATCCAGGTTGTAAACTCGGCGCAGGAGGCCAAGTTCTCAGTCTAGACGAGCCCGGCAGTCCGGTGAGCAGCGTGCTGCGGCTGCGGGCAAGGCAGCTCCAGCCTGTCGCAGCCAGGAGCCGGCTGCAAAGCACGTGGGTCGCAGGCTCAGCAGGCGGCAGCCTCCTCCTGACCCCCCTCTGAGCTCAGAGGGTTTGTGGCTGTCACACGGGGTGCAATTTGCTCAGTTCCCACCCCTGGGAGGAGGGAAGCGTGCAGGTACACGCAGGAGCAGCAGGCTCTGTGTCTGGCCCCGGCTGTGACTCAGCTGGCTCGGCGATCCTGTCCTGCTGCTGCTGTCTGCATCATGGGGATGCAAAGCCTTCTCTTGCTTCCTAAATCACTGCCGAATAGATTTAACCTATAAAAGAATAACTAATTCTAAAGCAGCTGGGCAGTGCTGCCTTTGCCTGCATCTGCTGTCACCAAAACATACGGAAACAAACCCCCGGTGCGCAGCAGCGGGAGCTGGGTCGGAGCCTGGCGGCCGCGTGGCCTCCCCACCCTGTGTCCTGCTTCAGCATCCTGCTTGGGGATGCTAAGGCTGGTAGCATTTGGGTATCCTTCCCTCCTGGCACTGATTTAGGCATCACAGCTGACCCAAGGGAGGAAGAGGCAGAATTTGTCTTTATTTCCTAAATTTAGCCAAATAAAAAGTTACAAAAGCTCCCTAATACTCTTCTACTTGTACTCTCTTCTTTCCTGCTACTAAATGCAACCCCAAGACTAAAACTGAGTTTAACATCTCCTGTGTTTTAGTTTTACACCTTGCCCTCTCTGCAAGGTGATCCTGGGTGAGACCCTGGACACCCAGCTACCCATGCATTTACCCACCACTAGGTAACACCACATGGACCACCCAGCCCTGCAAACCTTGATTTGCAGTTTTGCTTTGTGACTGTCCCTTTCCCATTCAAGAGACATTTCCTGGCTTTGCCTGCAGAAAGGAAGGACACTTTGGAAAGCACAGATGTGGAGTCTGATTCCCATTTAGGACAGAGGGCCCCTTTCCCCTGTTCCAGCACTGCATAAAGGCTTAAATGCAAATGGGAACCAGGCCCTTGGAGGTCTCACTTTGAACAGGTTATATTCTTACCACTTTAAACAAACTTTTAGGAGAGTGGGGCAACTGAGTTTTAACCACTCCAGTATGGCAGGGGCTGATGGTTTAGGCCTGATCTTTTTCTTGTTCCAGCCTTTCCGACATCCTGGGCATGGTGGGAGAAGAGCTGGAGGGGAAGGGTCAGGCAGCCAACTGCAGCAAAACAGAAACACACACCACACACACCCCCCCTTTTTTTTAATTATTGGGTAAATATAAAGATACTGTACATGAACAAAAATGAAGCAAGTTCCACAGAGGATTTTAAACCTTCCAAAAATATTCCCTCAGCCCTTGCCAAAGGTAATACAGCCAGACTTTCCATGGAAAGCATCATTGTGCATGGTGGGGTTCAAGGAGGTCGCTCTACTTGAAGTGCACAAACAGCCAGCGCCCTGTCCTGTCCCTCCTCTCCACACATAGAAACAAGTGGCCTTTTTTTTTTTCCAGGGGAAAAAAAAAGAAAGAAAGAAAGAAAGAAAGAAAGAAAGAAAGAAAGAAAGAAAGAAAGAAAGAAAGAAAGAAAGAAAGAAAGAAAGAAAGAAAGAAAGAAAGAAAGAAAGAAAGAAAGAAAGAAAGAAAGAAAGAAAGAAAGAAAGAAAGAAAGAAAGAAAGAAAGAAAGAAAGAAAGAAAGAAAGAAAGAAAGAAAGAAAGAAAACAACTTTCTTCCCTCAAAGGTCGTAAAGAATTCACCCTCACTGGCAAGTTACAGCTTGTATTTACAAGAAGCCTGATTAAGAGGACTTGGATGTTTATAGAAAACCTGGACATCAACAGGTTTGCTCTGGGGGTTCTGTATTTTTGGAGGGTTTTCCAAGCCACTCTTTCTTCCCCATCCCCAAACCACCGGCTGTAACAGATCCTGCAGTAAGGAGGTGGGAAACTCACTGATGAGAAGTTACTGCTAGCATTGCTACACCCTTCTTGGAGGGCTAGAAAAGAACCTTCTTCTCTAAAGTAGCTGCTTTCCACCTAATTATCCCCAAAGCTTTGACTTGTAAACACCTGACCTAATTCTTTCCATGGGCAGCTTTTAATAACAGAAATTCTTCAAAAGTGTCTTTATGATGCATCACACAGTGTTAGCTTGTAAATAAGCTGTGAGCCAAGCCAACCTTTTACAGTGCACCAGGAGAAAGACACTTAGTCACCAAATACTCAGCATTAGTCAGGCTGGCAGAGCTCGAGCTGCATCTCAAATCCACCTCTGAGCTGCTACTGAGGAAGGAAGGTCCTAAGAGCTTGTTCTAGGAACAATACCATATATACGGTGCAAGTTTGTCATCTGCAAGTTTGCAGATGACACCAAGCTGTGTGGCAGTCGACTTGCTAAAGGGCAGGGATGCCATCCAGAGGGACCTAGACAGGCTGTAGAGGTGGGCCCAGGCCAACCTCATGACATTCAACAAGGCCAAGTGTAAGGTCCTGCACCTGGATTGGTGTAGTCCCAAGCACAACTCCAGGCTGGGTGGCAAATGGCTGGAGAGCAGCCCTAAGGAAAAGGACCTGGGGGTCTGGGTTGATGAAAAGCTCAGCATGAGCCCAGACAGCAGCCATGTCCTGGGCTGCAGCAAGAGCAGTATGGCCAGCAGAGCAAAAGAGAGGATTCTCTCCCTTTACACTGCTCTTGTCAGACCCCACCTGGAGTACTGTGTGCAGTTCTGGAGCCCCAACACAAGAAGGACATGGAACTGTTAGAGCGAGTCCAGAGGAGGGCCACGCAGATGATCAGAGGGCTGGAGCAGCTCTGCTATGAGAAGAGGCTACAAGAGTTGGAGGTCTTTAGCCTGGAGAAGAGAAGGCTTCAAGGAGACTTTATAGTGGCCTTCCAGTATCTGAAGGGAACCTACAGGAAGGCTGGAGAGGGACTATTGACAAGGTCTCGTAATGACAGGACAAAGAGTAATAGGTTTAAACTTGAAGAGGGGAGATTTAAACTAGATGTTAGTTCTTTACAGTGAGGGTGGTGAGACACTGGCACAGGTTGCCCAGGGAGGTTGTGGATGCTGTCTCCTTGGGGGTGTTCAAGGCCAGGTTGGATGAGGCCTTGAGTGATCTGTTCTATTGAGAGGTGTCCCTGCCTATGGCAGGGGATTGGAACTGAATGATCTTTGAGGTCCCTTCCAACCGAAACCATTCTTGCTACAAATGTGTATTAATGAAGATGCAAAATTTATTCAGGACTTAGGTAGGTTGAAGGGGTAAAAAGACAATGAAGGATGCTTGGTCTTCCTCTGCTCAGCACCACTGGTACAACATGGTACCAGTGACAATTATACTGGACACTGGGCACATCACAGCCATCCCAATGTCCTTGTGTAGACCCCATGTGAAGGTAACTGTGACAAACCCCAGAAGCCTTTCCAAGAGGTTAGGAGTTTTCTCTGCAGCAACTCTACAAGCCAAGGGAAGAGCTGGAAGTGGAACCCCAACCTCCTCACTTCCTCATCCCATACTCCATCTCTTCTTTTGGCACTCCAGTTCACAGCTGATTTTGCAAATCTTCCCTATTTGCATTTTGGATTTGTATATATTTGTGTAGGGCCATGCCCAAACCTGAAGTTGTTTCAGTAGCATACACACACCCCTGAATTAGTGAATAAACCATATTTGGTGTCTGGGTTGAGCCTTGGTCCATCAAGGCCCATTGTGACCCAGCAGAGAGGCACAGCTCTGGGAAGACCTCTCCTGGACTACTGTGTGCAGCTCTGAAGCCCCGCAATACAAGAAGGACACGAACATGTTAGAGTAGGTCCAGAGAAGGCCACAACAATTGTGCAAGGGATGAAAATCCTCTGCTGTATGGCCAGCCTGAGAGAGTTGGGCTTGTTCAGCCTGGAGAAGAGAAAGCTCCAGGGATACCCTCTGGTGGCCTTTCAGGACATAAAGGGGCAAGAAAGATGGGACCAGACTTTTTATCAGGATCTGTTGTGACAGGACAAGGGGTGATGGTTTAAACTAAAAGAGAGAGATCCAGATTGGAGAGAAGGAAGAAATGTTTTACCCTAAGAGTGGTGAGATGCCCCATTCCTGGAACCATTCCAGGTCAGGTTGTTTTTGGGGCCCTGAGCAACCTGCTCTAGTTGCAATGTCCCTGTTCCTGGTTGAGAGGTCGGAGTACATAGCCTTTAACAGGTCCCTTCCACCCAAACCAGCCTACAAGTCTATAAGAGCAAGGGGCAGAGAAGGGATGTAGGCAGTGCAGCCAGCTGCTGCTGGCCTTCAGCAAGAGAGATCCAAGCTCCTGGCTGGAGGGAGGGAGTTAAGAAGCAGCCTGGAGAAAGAGTTGCCGAAAGCATTGCAACAGGATAGAAACTCCGCAGGCCTTTGATCTCAGAGCTGTTCCTGAACTGTCACTTTAATGATGTGTCAAAGACTAAAAAGAGTTGGGATTAAGAATACTGGAGCCTGGGGAGAAGGAGAAGGCCATTTTAAGCCCTCTGGGTCTTCACCGAGTTTCTGGAAGCCCTTAGATCCTTACTTGGTGCTGTGCACCAACATATAGCCGAGAAGCAGGTCAGATCTGCAGAGTCCTGCGCCGCAGTCTGCGGTACAGAAGGCCTCGGTGCTCCCTGCACGGGCAGATCCCTGCCTGCCCCCAACGTGCAAGCGCACGCTCGGCCCCGGCAAGCTCTTCTGCACAAAAGGCTGAAGTGAGTTGTTTCCCCGAGTTTCTCTGTGGGATGCTCTCCCTCTTTTATCCAAAAAGCTGAGGTGGGGAACGGGGTGGTGGCTGTGAAATAGGCAGGTCTTCCTTAAGGCAGCCTCAAGTGCAGAAAAGGCCGGAGGGTCTGATCAGTCGGCGACTGGCAGGAGGACATTTGGGCTCTCTGCAACTGCATATATTTCATTAATATCCCAGCCAGCTTTAATGGCATTACCATCAGGTTAATCTACTTTAGATTAATGAACCCTAGTTTCAGCCAGGCAAGCTAATTAAGATGATTTTCTTTGAACTTGTTCTAATGAATGTATTAATATCATTCAGGGCTTCTTTTGGAGCTACAAGCATGGCCATGTTATTCCTGAGAAGAGGCCAAACATTTTTTATTAGGGAATCATGTGCTGTGCAGAGTCTGAGACTGCCTTGCCTTTGTTTTCCCTGTGCTGCACCTTTGCTCTGTCTGCAGAGAAAGCAAAGCTCTTTGGTTTGCAGATTTTGCTGTGGTTCCACAATTCAGTAAGAGTTCAATAGTGCTCTTAACATGCACAGCATTAGACTTTAAAAATAACTTCACTCTTGACTAACTCTGGTCCTTAAAACAAAGGCATTTAAATGTCTTTAAATGCTTTAAATTTAATTTGCTTCTCTGCCTTCATTCCAATGGCAAAACGGCAAAGCCATAGCTTTGTGTGAATGATGCTAACATTGGTATCACCATTAAAAGAACTTTAGGATTCCCTGGTTCTTTTCAGTTCAAAAATATCTCTGAGATCATGAACTCTAACTATCAAATACCACCATGACTGTCAAACCATGTCCTGAAGTGCCCTGTCCACATTTTCTTTAACATCTCTGGAGATGGTGACTCCACCACCCCCCTGAGCAGCCTATTCCAATACCTAAGCACTCTTTCAGTAAAGACAGTTTTTTTCTGACATCCAGTCTAAACCTCCCTGGTGCAACCTGAGGCCATATCCTCTCCTTCTATCACTTGATACTAGAGAGAACAGACTGACCTGCACCTGGCTCCAACCTCCTTTCAGGAAGTTGTAGAGAGTAATGAGATCTCTCAGCCTCCTCTTCTCCAGACTAAACAATCCCAGTTCCCTCAGCCACTCCTCTTAAGATTTGTTCTCCGGGCCCTTCACCAGCTTTGCTGCCCTTGGTTCCTGAATGCCACTCACACATCTGATGGCAAGACACAATTTGAGGCAGAAGCATTGGGTGCAGTACCTAGGGTAAAATAATGGCACACTCCCTGTAAAAAGCTACACCCAGCTCCAACCAAATCACAGGAGAAAAGAACACAAGACTGTGTGCCTCTGTGAAGCCCTGACCATAAGACTGGCTTACTTCAGCCTATGTTGCTTGATGTGGTCTTCTCCCAGCTATATCAAACCTCAGACGCTTATGTGCAAACTCCCCAGTACACAGTCTACAAAACTTGTCCTATAGAGTGAGCACTACTGGAGTAGTAGGGCAGCAAGGCAGGGAAGGAAAACAGTGGGCTCATTGGTGCCCATCCCGAACTGATGCCAGCAAGATGGGTTGGCTCGCATCATAGTGCATGGCTAGGAAGGCAGCAGAGATGGGAAGAACCTCCAGGGCAGAAGCTGTGCAGAGCTTGGAGCAGAGAGAAGACGGTAAGGAGCCACATCTGAGGCGCAGATAGTTGGGCTGGGTTGGCAGGCATCTGGTCCCCAACCATCAAGGGCACAGCCCAAGTGCAATTAGACTTTCTAGAGTGGTAATGAACCACAGAGACACAGAATGGCTGCTACTTCTTTTCTAGATGTTTCGTTGGCAAATTCCTATGTGGGTAGGGCTGCAAGGCCAGGTTAAAGGCCAGAGTTCAAAGGATGGAGAAATAACTTCCAACTTGGCTTCTCTACAAGCTGCCTTGCACCCAGGTCTCTTTCAGACACTGCTATGGGAATCTTCCTGAGCTATCATTTTGAGCAGACATTAAAACTGCACAGGGATAAATGCTGTGGGTTTGCTAAAGCTCTTGTGCACTGTCTTCTTGACAGCCACTGTCCTACCCAGCGTCCCTGGGGAAGCTACTGAGGAGACAATCTTCTAAATGACACCTTTCTCCAACCTCAGAGACACCCAGCTTTGTCGCTCTCAGCCTCCCGCCATTCCAGCCCAAGGCTTGGGAGCAGCTCCCAAACCCCAGTCCCTGGACGTGTACAACATGGGGCTGGCTTAAATAAGCTCTTTAATGAGTTGTTACTCAGATGAATGAGAAAACCACAGCTCCCGTCTCTCAGAGTCACAATCCCTCATCATAAACATAACAAGCAGCCTGGAAACAGCTCTGTATAAACATTATTGCCACACAGGTATCATTCAAAAATGGGTACTATGAGCATTCATTATTTTTTCTCTCCTCTAAATAAGCAGCCTGCAATCAGTGTGCCAGGCCAAGGTGGAGTTTATTTATAACTGCACATTTCTGATGAATCACAGGAGGAAATGCACACAGACTGGAGACAAAAGTCTGCAGCCGCTAAACCAAATAGGAAATGCTCTTTACATCTGCCTCTTCAGTTGGCATCCACTTCCCCTCACAGCCTCTCTTCTACTGGGTAGGCCTGTTTATTTTGGGGCTCCTTTTGTTTGCAAAGCCAAACAGAGCTTCTGATTTTTTTTTATATTTATCTGTTTTGTTGTTTGTGGTTTTTTTTTTTTAACTTTGTAAACAGCACTTCTCACTTATCCAGCCCCAAATTAATAACAGTGGAACTGGGATCACCTTCCTGTGTAGAGCTGTTTACCCTCTTCAGAGAAAACAAGCCAATGGAGTGGAAATGGGGTGGAAAAACAGCCTCAATAGAAGGATATAAAGGACAATGGTGGAGCAACCTTATAAGAGAATTCCTGTCTATTTTACATTACATTTATTTTAAATATCATAAAAGCATAGAATGGGTTGGGTTGAAAGGAAACTTAAAGAGCAACATAAAGGTGTCTAGCACTGAGTACTGTGTTCAGTTTTGGGCCTCTCACTACAAGAAGGACTTTGAGGTGCTGGATTGTGTCTAGAGAAGGGCAATAAGGCTGGTGAATGGTCTTGAACACAAGTCTTGTAGAGGCTGAGGGCTATGAGCTTGTTCAGCCTGGAGGAAAGGAGACTGAGGGGAGACCTCACTGCCTCCACAAATTCCTGAAAGGAGGTTGCAGTGAGGTGGGGGCCAGCCTCTTATCCCAGGTAACAAGTGTTAGGGTGAGAGGAAATAGCCTCGGGTTGCACTGGGTCATCAGGCACTGGAATAGGCTGCCTAGGCAGGTGCTACAGTCACCATCCATGGAGGTGTTTAAAACCTAACAGTTGTATACAGGTTATGGTTGAGCTCAATCTTAAGGTCTTTTCCAACCAAGTGATTCTATGATTCTATGACTATATATTAATCAATTCAAGGTATTTATAATCAGTACAGATCACTAATTGGCTACTACTTATATCTTAGCAATAAGTTTTCAAGTGATGGAGTATCAAGTGATGTTCAGCTAAGGAACAAGTCATAGAACAAGAGGAAACAGCCTCAAGTTGTGTCAAGGAAAGATTAGGTTGGATATTAGGAAAAAATTCTTAACTGAAAGGGTTCTCAGGCATTGGAACAGCTTGCCCAAGCTAGGGCAGTCTCCCCATTCCTGGAGGTGTCTAAGAGTCATGGACGTGTGTTGCTGAGGGATGCGGTTTAGTCAAGGACTTGTCTGACGTTAGGGTAGTGACAGGACTCAATGATCTTTTCCAATCTAGGCCATTCTGTGATTCTGTGTGATTCTGTGACATGTCAGTGGCACTCCTAGATCTTGTTTTCCCCTAAACTGGCCATAACAACACTCAAAAGAACAAGCTGCTTATATTCCCCTAACAGAATCCCATAGATCTCCAAGGGGAACACCAGCAAACCCATGGAGATTCACCCATGTCCATGCAACAAAGAATCAGCAGAGCTGAAGGGAGAACCCACATAGAATCATAGAATCAGCCAAGTTGGAAGAGACCTCCAAGATCATCCAGTCCAACCTAGCACCCAGCCCTGTCCAAACATGTGTACCTACTTTACACTGACCGTATGGACCACCCTATAAACTTGAGATCTCTGTCACTGCTCTGCTTGAATATGAGCTGAAGTGAGATAAGAAACAAGTCCCTGTTCATAAGCCTTGCCTTCCTCCAAGGGCTGGTGCTCCCTCTGCGTGCGTGCACATACGAAACCTGCACATTAGCTACTCAATCGCCCCTACTTACTGCAGAATTCCTATGCAGAAAGCTGGCATGGGCTTTCCTTCCTGAGACTTTAAAATCTTTCCAGTCCCACTGGAGAGGGAAATCACACTGCCAATTTATGCTTTCTTTTTTTTCTTACCAAGGGTTTTATAGAATGTGCTATGCGTGCAAAACGGAGTCTTTAACTGTTAGAAAAATACAGTCATCTGAATTGCAAGAAACAAAAATAGACACACACAATAACACCCCAGAAACGAAGATGGATGATTTTCTCCAGCCTCATTGGAGGAAGAAATGCCCTGGTAACTGTTCCCAATGGTAAATACTACAGCTTGCATCATAGAATTGTTTTGGTTAGAAAAGGAGTCATCAAGTTAGAAAAAGGTCATCAAGTTACCTAACTCTACCAAGTCTGGGGCTAAACCATGCCTCTCAGCACCACATTTCTGCTTCTTTGAAGCACCTCCAGGGATGGAGATTCAACCACCTCCAGGAGCTGCCTGTTCCAGACTTTGAGAACCCTTTCTGTAAAGAAGTTTCATCTAATAGCCAACCTAAACCTCCTCTGGTGCAACTTAAGGCCATTTGTTTTCATTCTATCATCTGTTCCTTGGGATAAGAGACCAAGACCCACCTCACTTCAACCTCCCTTCAGGGAGTTGTAGAGAGACAGAAGTTGTAGATAGCCTCAGCCTCCTCTTTTCCAGGCTGAACAACTCCAGTTCCCTCAGCTGCAGACCTGTTCTTCAGAACCCCTTCATCAGCTTCACTGCCCTTCTCTGGACATGCTCCAGCACATCAATGTCCTTCTTGTAGTGAAGAACCCAAACCTGAACACAGCAGTCAGGGTGTGGCCTCACCTTTTCAGCTGCACTAGCACAGCTCAGAGTTTCTGGCATTGCTGATGTTTAGAAACATTTTCCTTTCCCCCCAAGGAAGGAAAGCTGCTTTTTGCTTCCCTGCACCCTACAAGGGGAGCAGAGCAGACCCAGTGTCTTTTATTTCTGCTCACTTTTTATAGTAAGTTTAAAAATATCAACACTGCCGTGGAAAAATGATGCAAGCAGTAACTTCACACGGTCAGAACAATACCAGCAGTCAAGGCAAAGCCAGTGAACATGCTGATGAAGTATCAAACCTCTCCCTCACTTTGGTCAGAGGGCTGCTGGAGTCTGTGGTTTGTAGGCACTGGAGAGGCAGAACTCATACTTCTGCAATCTTGGTTTTGTGGAATGCTCTGTCGCCTCCTGACCTTCAGAGCAGGGATCTGGCCAGACTGAAACAGCACTTGAGCAGCTTGACTGCTCTCAAGAGCAGTCCTGAGGTCCTTCATCCCCATTCACTGGCCCATAGAGAGCCATGGGAGTCTTCCTATTTATTTTACAGGCCTCAGGAGTGAGGCTTTATTTGCAGAGGCAACCTCGAGTGGGTTTAGGAGCTTTACACTCTCAAAAATAATCCCCAAGCTTTTTCTCTGCCTGTCTTACCAAAAATGACCTGGTCTGAGTAATAAGAGTGAAAAAGCCCCATGTGTCAGCTCTGCACCCATCTGAAGGGCAGCAGCACGTTCTTGTGCCAGGTCTGGCCCCAGGAATGGACCTTTGAACAGGGCCACATTTCCCAGTTGCCAACACAACTCCCAGGGTCAGGGATTCAGAGGTACTCAAAGGCTTCCAAAACTGTGGAGGCACATGTTTGAGCAGCAGCCTGCTCGAACATTCAGAAGAGCTATACGAAGGCTCCTGCCAGAAACAACGCAAATGAGCGGGGTTGGGGTGACCACTTCTAGTGCCCTTTTCAGGACATGGAGGGAAACTCAGTGTTCTTTAGAAAAAACACAACAAAAAGAATTAAAAAAACAGTTCAACTAATGAAAAACTGATAAGAAAATCATTGCAGTGCCAAAAGGCCTCTCTCTTGCAGAAAGCAAATGCCAATTCTTGTGATACTATATGTATTTGTTGGTTAAAGGCACATACCAGCCTGTCCAAATCTCTGATCGGTGCCCAGTTTATAACACCTCTGTGGCTTTTAGTTTCTCACCCAGGCACATCAAAGCAGGGGACAGTTAGCCAAGGAAAACTTCATTGTTAGTATTAACTCACTCCAAGAAAAAGATTTTTGGAAGTTTGAGAATTTTTCACTTCGTGGCAATTGTTGATTAATGAACCTCAATAGGCTGCAGCCTAAAAGAGGACTTTGTTAATAAAAAATGCTAAACAGCCCAGGCAGAGTAAGGAGACACTTTCTTTGAACCTAACTGATACAAAGGTGTACACAAAAAGAGAACCATGAAGATGGATTTATTCGGTGTGATCTTGCTTGCTTTCCAGTTCCACCTCTGCCTATTTCTACTTACAAAAAGAAATGCAGTTACTGAGGACAGGGGGAGAAATTAAAAAATCACTAATTCTTGATTCATAGCATGTTTTGGGTTGGAAGTGACCTTAAAGATCATCCAGATCCAAGCCCCTCACCATAGGCAGGGACACCTTTCAATAGGTCAGGTTGCTCAAGGCTGTGTCCAACCTGGCCTTGAACACCTCCAGGGAGGAAGCATCCATGACCTCCCTGGGCAACCTGTGCCAGTGTCTCACCACCCTCTCTGTAAAGAATTTCTTCCTAACGCCCAGACCAAATCTGCCCTTCTCCACTTCAATCCATGCCCCTTGTCCTATCAGTACAAGCCCTTGTAAAAAGTCCCTCCCCAGCCTTCTTGTAGTCCTCTTTCACAATATGGATGGGAAGACCAGAGCAACAGTGATATTTAGGAAGGGAAGAGCATTATCCCTCTCTCTCCCCTTGGCTACCCCAGCACAGCTACTGTATCACAACAGGAGCAGGGGCCAAGGCAGGTTTTTCTATCAGGGAAGAGAGCATGAAGATACTCCTGGTTCTCTCTTGGTTTTATTTGGAGTAGTCATCTTACATCTTTGAAGCTCAACGTGTTAGCCTGAAAACAGCATCCAAAAACATGAATTCCTGTTCACACACTGGTTTAGGCTTTCCAGCAGAGATGTGGAAATGCAGAGATTTTCAGTTAATGTACCATGTTAATGCCTGTGTGACTTGTGCTTGAGCTTATCATCAACACCAGTGGGGAAACAGTGAGGCATCTGACACACAAAGTTGTGCTTGGAGGTAGCAGCAGTCAACACAGTTGGAAGACTTCAGCTTTTCTCTTATGTCTTACCCTCCCCAGGGGAGGGAGGAAGGTTTCTAAGCAGGCTTTTGGTCAGCTGTGAGGAAGAAGCTTGGCCTAGCAGACAGAACATGAGAACAGGGTAACCTCAGCTACATCCTCCCTCTGATGGAGAGCTCATTTTAATCACCTATTTACAAATTTGTGAGGCCATTGAGAACTATTTGGGATATGGACTCTGTCCTGGTTTGGACATTAGCTCCTCAGCACTGCTGAAGCCGATGTGAGAATCACAGAATGACAGGGGTGGGAAGGGACCTTTGGAGGTAATCTAGTCCAATACCCCTGCCAGAGCAGGTTCACCTAGAGCAGGTTGCACATGATGACATCCAGACAGGGACTCCCTCTCCTCTCCAGGCAGCCTGCTCCAGTGTGCTACCACACTCAAAGTAAAAAACTTCCTCCTCAGGTTTAGGTAGAACTTCCTAGGATGACCCCTATCTTGGTCTGCTTCAGCCAGCTGGAGTGTGCACAAAGATCTGGAGACCTAATGGCAGAAAAAGATCTCCATCCTTCCCTCTGGGATGCCTGAGAGTTAAGTCTTTGTCTGCTATTTGGAGGTGCCCACCGCAGACAGGGAGCAGGAATTATGGTGACAGGCTGTGTATTTAGGGAGCCTGCACTGCAGCTGGAGGAAAGGGCTGTATTATGGAAATTATACGGGAAGGGATATGCCCAGGCAGCCTCAAATCTTTGTGTCAGGGGGTGGTTAGATGATGGGAAGAGACTGCTGTTTACTGTGGAATGTCCCTTCTGTCTACAAGTTTCTGAGAAAGAAAGGAGAATTGTGTGCTTTCATTAAATTCAGTATTTGGATCCTGCCTGGGCGATAAGGAGCAGTCTATAAACCACCAAATAAACCAGCTGTAAATCATCATCCAAGCTATTAGAGCCTCTGGGGTCTTTCACAGATTCTCTGCTCCCACTAATTCATAAGCACAATCCAAAATGTCACCCAGAGACTTCTCCCCTAGGCCTCATTTTGGACTGGAAGTTTGAATTCACTACAGATCCAAAGCAGTATTTATCCCAGATGGGTTTCCAAGCACCACAACACTGCTGTGCCTGTGAATTCCCTTTATCATGCAGTCTTCAGCACACCATACAACATGACACATGGCAGACCTCTCAAGCATGGATCTTTGATTTCCATAGAGCACAGCTGTAATAGTGCAACAAGGCAACAGAAAAGGTTGAAACTCAAGATCCTGCAGCACACTCCTCATACAGAGCCAGCTCTTCTCTCCCTGAAAGCAGGGCAGATGCTTACACAGAGCCCCACCATTCTAGGAATAGACCTCCATGCCAGGGGATGAGAATAACCCTCAGCAGCTGGGGTTCAAGAATCACAGAATGATAGAGGTTGGAAAGGAACTGTGGAGATCATCTAGACTGACCCCCCTGCCAGAGCAGGTTCACCTTGAGCAGGTTGCACAGAATGGTGTCCAGGCAGGCTTGGAACGACTCCAGACATGCAGACTCCACTGGACTGCAGGTTGCACAGGATGACATGCAGACAGGGACTCCCTCACCTCTCCGGGCAGCCTATTCCAGTGCTCTACCACCCTCAACATGAGGGTTCCTCCTCATGTTTAGATGGAATTTCCCATGGAATGTAACATGGACAACAAGGAGACAGCAAAATGTTTGAGGACAACACTTGCACTCATTTAGGATGGTGAAGAACTTTCAGATTATTGAGTCCAACTGTTAACCCAGCACTGCCAAGGCCACTGCTAAACCACACCCCTGGGAAACACATCTACACAGCTCTTCAAAACTGCCAGAGATTCAGACTCCACCGCTTCCTAGGGTAGCCTGTTCCAGAGCTCGACAACCCTTCCAGGGAAGACATTTCTTCTGCAGTCTGCCCTGAACCTTCCTGGTGCAACCTGAGGCCGTTTCCTCTTGTCCTACTACTTGTTACCTGGGAGAAGAGACCTTGCTCGTTGGGCATGTAGACAGAAGAGAGGTTTCCTGCACCCCATAACAGGAGGAGAAAACGCCCCAGGCCCTCTCTCTCTGTGCATCCGCTGAGCGGTAGGACATCTGTCAAAGCACCGCCAGTGGTGCTGCAGTGACACTGCTGTGCTGGTGCCATCGATACCTCAAAGACCTGCTTCATTTTAGTTTCCATTTTCCAGCCCTTCCCCTGGTGGCTTCCTGCCTACAGTTCTCCTTGGGTATCTCTGCTAAGATCTCATCCAGTGTTATGTCTACTTCACAATCAAGACAGACCAATGCTGGCACCACAGAGGGGCGTTTCAAAGCTGTTGCTAGACTAAGCAGCTCTGGATACTAACTAACACTTTATCTTTCTGATAGTTCCAAATGACCATATTGGTACCTTCGAAGTCCCATTTCAATCACTACTTTTAGCAGACATTAATTCACCCACAGTAAATCAAAGTAGCTAAGGCAATTACAGGGTTATAAATACTAGCAAGCAGCTCCAAACTGGGTGTACTTTGCGTGTTGACACATACAAAAGATGTTATTGCTGTCAGGGGATTGTTTTCAGCAGGTTGACTAAGACAGGAAACAAGATGCAGGTGGTTAGTGTGTTGAAGCCAGCACTGCTGGGGTATGCTCATGGTAGATCTCACCCTGCGGTAACAAATGCAGCACCCTGACGGTGGTGTAGACTTGTTTGTTGTATTAAATCCATCAGCAGGAGCTGGCTGCCAATGTGAGTTTGCACGGAGCACACCTGGGCCTTCATCTCGAATGCAGCTTCCGTGTTGCATCAGGTCATGTAAACAGAAACAACAATAGTGTTCTCCCACCATTTCTTCTGTGAAATGGAAGGTTTTCCTCTAGTACCACCTTTGTGCAACAAGTGTGAGGCCAACTGGCAGCTCCAGATGGTTTTTTAATTCCCTGGCCATGTACCAATGGCGTTGGAGAACCTAACTTCAAAGGCAAAGCACTGGGATAAAGGGCTCTGCCTCTACCGTGCCAAGAATGCTTCCCTTAGGTTGAGAGATGGTAAGTTGGAAGAAGACCGAGTGCTTTTGGCAAATCTGGTTCCAAAGGTTTTACTCTTGAATGTTAAATAAATAAAAGAAAAAGCAGGGGGACTGCAGGACATCCCCAGCTGTCCTCCCCCATGGAACACAGGTCTGCTTTATTCTTTGTGAAGATCCCTATCCAAATCCATCCATGGCTTGCCTTCATGGAATGAATGTTGACACTGAAACAAAATTCTCTTGTGCTTTAGCTGGGAACAGGAAGATTTGAGAGGCAAAACCAGAGCACAGGCTATCAGTGAGACAAAGTTCATCTGAATGACTGGAAGCTGGAAGAGGGTAGATTTTTACTGGGGATCAGGAATAATCTTTCATAGTGAGGGTGATGAGGCACTGAAGCAGGTTGCCCATGGTGGGAGATTGGAACTAGATGGCCTTTAAGGTCTCTTCTAACTCAAACCATTCTAGGGCTCAATGACCATTTGTAGTCCTTCCATACCTATAAGCTGGTGAAGGGTCTGGAGAACTGGGCTGGTGAGGAGTGGCTTGGGGAAGTGGTATTGTTTAGTGTGGAGAGGAGGAGGCTGAGGGGAGACCTCATTGCTTTCTACAACTCCTCGAAAGGAGGTTGCAGTGAGGTGGGGGTTGGTCTCTTCTTCCTAGTATCAGGTGATAGAATGAGAAAAAGTGGCCTGAAATTGTGCCAGGGGAGGTTTAGGTTGGACACAAGGAACAGGAGCAGGAGCAGTCAGGCACTGAAACAGGCTGCCCAGGGAGATGGTGGAGTCACCATCCCTGTAGGTGGTGAAGCTGTGTGGCCATGGCATTTAGGGATATGGTTTAATGGTTGTGGTGGTGGGTTCAGCTTGATGATCTTAGGGGGCTTTTCCAACCCAAACACAATATGACAACACAATACTACTCCCCTATGAGCTTCTAGTTCAGCTCACTATAAGTGAGCAGTAAGAAGCAGCTAAACAAAGGAGCTCAGCCCAAGTAAGAAGGTCCAGGCAGCACCCATAGTTGATGCTAGGGTGACCATCAACTCTCTTCCTGGCCCCCTGGCTTTTATCCCCATCCTATTCACCCAGTGCACACCGTAGGGACTCACTAGTGATAACAGAAGGAGAAATGAAGGAGATAGAGAGGAAAAGGATGTAGATGGAAAGAAAAGGACGAAGATGGGGGAAAACAGGAGATGGAGAGGAAAGGAGGGAGATGGGGGAGACAGGGGGTAAAAATATTAACTAAAATGAAAACTGGACTGTAAAAGAAAAGAAAAAAAAAGTGGTGCTGCTCTGGCAGGGGGACTGGACTGGGTGACCTTTTGAGGTCCCTGCCAGCCCCTGACATTCTGTGATTCCGTGATATTTCAGCGGAACAATGCCCAGGAGCTGGGCTGTCCAAGGACCTGTGGCTGGGCGTAGGAAGGGGCAGCTAAGAGTGTACAATTCCTTCTTTTTCCAGTGAGCAGCCTGCCTGCTGCCAATTCCAGGTGTTCAACAATAAGGCAGCAGTTACTCCCCAGTAACACCTATAATTTGAGTCACTGGGACATTTCCTCTGGCATTTCAAAGCATATGGAAAGGAATGTGAAAACCTTTCTGTAGCCACAGGCAGGCAGCTGCTGTCAGAATCACTCAGACGTGCCCAAAAAGTTTTCCAAAAACCATATTGATGCTTCCTAGTCGCTGGGCACCAGGGAACACTGCAGACCACGGCCATCAACAAAGCATTGATTTCTCCATACTAAGTGTGCAGGAATAACTGCAACCACTCCCATTCTTTGGAAGGGTTTTAAAACCAGAACATGATGTTCAAATCACTAATCCTCACAAAGTACCACCCTGTGCTGCCTAAAACAGGGAGGAGGGATTCCCCAGCCTCCAGGGAATGCCAGCTCCCTTTCCCAGGGAGGGCACGTGGGGTTGGAGCTGAAGGAGTCTTTTTATTGTGCTCTCTGTTGTGGAAGGACCTGCAGCCTCTCCTGCTCCCACGATACCCTTGCTCTACAGAGAGGGTGTGATGGTTTGGGTGTTACCCAACCCCCCCCCCCCCCCCCACTTTGTAAATCACCCAGACTAGACTCAGCCGGCTCTGGAAATTGAATGAAGCTTATGTTTACAGCTTAGAATCATAAAATCAACCAGGTTGGAATAGACCTCCAAGATCATCCAGCCCAACCTATCCCCCAGCCCTGTCAATATACAAGCACAATATACAAGCAGCCATTTACAGTATATACAGTTATATACAGAAAGATACAAGGTAAAAGGGAATACAGAAACACAACAGCCCTCCCAGAAACCTGAGTCCCCAGGAGGGGCTCCCAACTGCCCTTCCAGCTTCTCCCACCCCTCTACCTTGCCCCAGATGTTGCCTTGTGCCCAAGGAAGAATGGAGGGTTGGCCAGGAGGGTTAGGAAGCAAGTGGATTAAAGCAAGAGATGGTAGGTGATGTTAGAGAGAAATGCAGCCCACAGCCCAGACAAAGAGCAACTCCCTTATCTATGTTTGGATTCTTGCTCTTATACCTCTCAGCAAGCCTATGAGTGAAGTAGACATCATCACTGTTTCCCTTTCACAGCCTGTAATCTAGTTCTTCTCATGAAAACATTCTAGCTAGCTTCAAACTAGCACAGAGGGGAGAATATCTGCCCAGGTTGCGTGGGATGGATAGAATTTGCCAGATTTTGTGTTTATCATGGATTTTCTACCCAGCTCCAGGAATCCCTGTATTTTATAAGAAAATAGAGTGGCATATGAAAACATTCACTGTGGTGTTTTATTTATACAATTAATGGGCAACAGAATATAATGTACTCTTATGCACTCCACCTCCCTTCCCCAAAAAACAGTTTTGTTTGACAGACAGTTTTGTTCCGTGATCCCCAGGGATGCATTAACCTCTGCAAAGTCCACGCTTGAGTTCAGAATTGGCATCACCACTCCTTCTCCTGCAAAGAAAAATCAAGCAAGCTCAACACTGAGCCTCTCTTTCCCACTAGAAGGGATTCTTTCAGTTGCATCCCTTGGTGGAGTCCTGCAACACAGTGGCAGTTTGAAGGCTACCACCACGTCATGCCAGGTGGGAGACCAGACCAGTAAGATACTGAGATACTACAGAGCAGCAGAGAAGACAACTGCCTCTGTATGTACTTCTACCAATCCCCATGCTGCTCATGGATCTGAAGCTCTCCATGTGTTGGGAATCTGTCATGGATCTGATCCTGTCAGGATCATAGAATCATTTTGGTTGGAAGAGACCTTTAATAATATCTAGACCAGCTGTTAACCCAGCACTGCCAAGTCACCACTGCTAAACCACATCTCTCAGCATCACATCTACAGGGCCTTGAAACCTCTCCAAGGGCAATGAGGCTGGTGAGAGGCCTTGAGCACAGCCCTACGAGGAGAGGCTGAGGGAGCTGGGATTGGTTAGCCTGGAGAAGAGGAGGCTCAGGGGTGACCTTATTGCTGTCTACAACTACCTGAAGGGTGGTTGTGGCCAGGAGGAGGTTGCTCTCTTCTCTCAGGTGGCCAGCACCAGAACGAGAGGACACAGCCTCAGGCTGCGCCAGGGGAGATTTAGGCTGGAGGTGAGGAGAAAGTTCTTCACTGAGAGAGTCATTGGACACTGGAATGGGCTGCCCGGGGAGGTGGTGGAGTTGCCGTCCCTGGGGCTGTTCAAGGCAGGATTGGACGTGGCACTTGGTGCCATGGTCTAGCCTTGAGCTCTGTGGTAAAGGGTTGGACTTGATGATCTGTGAGGTCTCATCCAACCCTGATGATACTGTGATACTGTGATAATTCAGGCCCCATGTTTATCAGAAGAGATGAAAATCTACAGAGGTTGCCCAGCATGGCACTTGCACCCCTGGTGTGCTGGTTATCCCTAAAATGGCCACACTCCTCTTTCTCCATAGTGCAGTGCACTCTGGCTCAGGACTAGTTATTGGAGTCCTAAGTCAACCAAAGTTCAGACTTAGGGAAGAACAAATAGGAGATTTGCAAGAAGGTATTTGAGAACAAATCTGAAATGGCAACTCAGCTCAGATCTTCAAAAGGCAACCCCCTCCAAGGATTTCCTGCATGTTTCTTCCCAACGTGTCTTAACTAAACTGGTTTAAGAATGGATGAAACCAATATGAAGATGTCTACACTGGGGCAGTATAGGAGTTTAATCAGATCAATTTGAAACTGATTTAGTTAACCCAGTGAATGTTTCCTAATGTGGAGCAGACCTTGAATTTCAAGCACATCAAACCTCATTACATCTATGCTTTATTAGAACAGTGCTTCTCTCCATGCTCTCATGGCAGATTCCTGCCTCCTGAGGTTTGGGCTGGAATGCCAACAATTCATTTTAATGCACTTCAGACATTTGAAAGCTTTGGTGAGCTAGCCCCAAAATAACCACTGATAGTAGGTGGCAAGCACCCTGAAATGATTAGGGCTTTTTTTTTGTTGTTGTTGTTGTTGTCAAGGAAAAAAAAAAGATTAAAAAACCAGCAAAACTGATGTGGACAGGATAAGATTAAGAGAGCAAAGGCATGTTCTGGTATGTTTTGAAGTGAAAAAATGGTGGAATTGGATGCCTCAACACGAGTTACACTTAAAACTATGTCTTTGGAGAACAGTGGTCACTGAGCATGTTAAAGAATCATAGAATCATCATACAATTGTTTCAGCTGGAAAAGACTCCAAAGATCATTGAGTCATGTTGGGGTTTTACTCAATTCAGTTGCACACTGCTCAGATGTTGGAGTCACATTTATCCTTTCTTGTCTCCTTATCCTCACTGTGTTTTACTCTGTTCCAGTTTTATTCCCTATAATGCTGTTGGGTTTGCGCTGCTGAAATTCTAAGCAGCAGCTGGCATGGTCCTGGACATCTGTGTGGTGGTCTGCTTTTGAGCCTCCCTGCTTCTGGTTCAGTGAAATACTTCCAGAGAAGAGGGAGCTGAGGGAGACCTCATTGCTCTCTACAACTCCCTGAAAGGGGGTTGCAGTGAGGTGGTTGTTCAACCTCTCCTTAGTATCAGGTGATAGAATGAGAGGAAACGGCCTAAAGTTGCATGAGGGGAGGTTTACATTCTTTCCTGAAAGAGCTGACAGGCATTGGAGCAGGCTGCCCAAGAAGGTCATGAAGTTGCCATCCCTGGAGGTGTTCCAGAAACATGTGGACGTTGCACTTTAGGATGTGATTTAACGGCCATGGTGGTTTGAGTGGATGGTTGGACTTGATGATCTTAGAGGTCTTTTCCAACTATTTTATGACTCTATGAAATAGCTTTTGCTTAAATTCCTACAGTCTATAGTGGGCTGACATCAAGAAACATGATTAAATATGAGCCACAGGTTAATCCCAGGAATGGGGTGATGTTCCTATGCTGTATTTTGCTGACTCAGCCTTTTGAGGTTACTCATTGATAGAGGCACTGCAGAGGTCCTAGCTCTGAGTGATTAATCAGCTCTGTGAAATGACATTTAATGTTGAAGGAAACAAACTGCCTTTCCTTCCAGACAGGGAACAGCTCTAAAATGAAATGGGCACTGCCCTAGACTGGAATACTGAGTCCAGTTCTGGGCTTCCCAGTTCAAGACAGACAAGGAACTACTGCAGAGAGTCCAGTGGAGGCTACAAAGATGCTGAGACAACTGGAGCATCTCTGTGAGGAGGAAAGGCTGAGAGCCCTGAGGCTGTTTAACCTAGAGAAGAGCAGCCTCAGAGGGAATGTTCTCAATGTTCAGCAAGAGCTAAGGGGTGGTGGACATGAGCATGGGGCCAGACTCTTGCCACTAGTGCCCAGAGATAGGAGAAGGGGCAATGAGCACAAACTGGAACCCAGGAGGTTCCATCTGAACTGGAGGAGAAATTTCTTCAGTGTGAGGGTGTTGGAGCCCTGGAGCAGGCTGCCCAGAGAGGTTGGGTAGTCTCCTTCTCTGGAGAGATTCTAGATCCACTTGGGTCAAGGTTTGGGCTGGAAGATCTTTGAGGTCTCTCCCAACCAGATATATCCTGTGATTCTGTGGCAAAGTGATCCTGGGCAAGTTGCTGTGAGTGACCCTACTTTAACAGGGGTTTGGACAGGATGTTCCCCAGAGATCACTTCCAATCCCCACCATGCTGGGATGATGTTTCTTTGTGAAACACAGAAAGTAATCCAAACAAGACCTCTCTTTCTCCATGGCTGCTTCGAAGTGGAACTCTTTTACTTTTCTAGGAGGAATAAGTTGCCAGTAGCAAAAAAAAAAAAAAAAAAAAAATCTGAGGAAGAAAAGGATCTGATTCAGGAATTGTAGTCCCTATCCACAGCATAATTTAAAACAGAGCATCTCCTCTATGCAAGGTCATGACTAGACCTGCTCAGGAAACAGGCTTACAGACATTACAGCAAGAGAAGGCAGCAGCTTTTCTGCAATCAACCTCTTCAAAATGTCCTGTACATTTGAAACGTTCTGAAAGTGGCCATCAAACAGCATATTCCCATGGGCTGCCACATTGCCAAGTCTTGCCGATCCAGAGTTCCTCATGGATCCAGCACACAGGGCTGAGGAACCATGAGCAGAGCTGTGCCACTTTCAACATTCGTGCCTTGCAGAACACAGTGACTTCAGTGATAGTTCTGGTTGCCAAAGCTCACCTGCTCTCGGTTAAGGTTTTGGAGGCCTTAAGTGATATGCTCCCTGGGAGCTTTCTCAAACTACAGGATAATGATTCAGGATCTTCTTTCATTTCTAATATGTTAGGAGGCATTTTCCTCTATTCTCATAAGGCACAACAGAAAACCAGAGTGATGTGGAGGGGAGATGTGGATCTCTTGCCAGTTATTCTCAACACAGAAAAAACAGAACAGCAAAGCTCTGTGGTAAAGCACTTCTTACTTTTCTTAGATGGGCTTGAAATGAGACCTTAACCTCACTCTACATCAACAAACAGTGAAGCTTGCAACCATTCAAGTAACTTTTTTTTCTGCTCTAGATAACTGAGTTTCTTGTGTTACAACATAAGCAGGAATAAATACAAATCTTGTGATCCTACAGGTTTCCATGACCTCACAGAGCTTCTGTGAAATGCCACACACTGCCATAATCCTGCTTGTGTTCTTACATATATGCCTCTACAGCTTCCAGTGATGCAGCATCTGATACTAAACCAGAAATAAAGCCAGGCAGTCTTGCTGCCTAGCAGGGTCTCTTTGTTGGGTAGCCTGGGGATGGTAGGAAGAGCAGGAAGGATGTGGATGTATAACCTCATTCCAGAAGGGACTAGACAGAAAAAAACTTGTAGCTGGGGCTCTTTGTTGGTTCTGTCTCAAACAATCCACAAGTTGATGGGGAAGTTTTAGGACAGAAGAAAGCGAAGAACAGAAGGTTGTCCTGAGGTGGACCATGAAGATGATCAGAGGGCTGAGGCATCTCCCCTATGGGGACAGGCAGAGAGAGTTGGGGCTGTTCAGCCTGAAGAAGAGAAGGCTCCCAGAAAACCTTGGGGCATCCTTCCAGTACCTGAAGATGGCCTACAAGAAAGCTGGGAATAGACTTTTTACAAGAGTTGGTAGTGATAGGAGATGGGGAAGTGGATTGAAGCTTCAGGAGAGGAAATTTAGACTGGAGATCAGGAAGTCATTTACGATGAGTGTAGCGAGACATTGGAATAGGCTGCCCCAGAAAGTTGTGTTCAAGGCTAGGGCTGGACAAGTTTTTGAGCAGCTTGGTGTGGTGGAAGGTGTCCCTGCCCGTGGTAAGGGAGTTGGAGCTAGATGATCTTTAAGGTCCCTTCTAACTCAAACCATTCTATGATTCTGGTAGATTCAGTAAGTTGTGCAGAGAGACATAGTTTAGTGGTGACCTGGCAGTACTGGGTTAACAGTTGGACTTGATGATTTTAAAGGTCTTCTCCAACCTAAACAGCTCTATAATTCTGTAATTTTAGGAGAAGCAGCCTCGAGATCCAGGTGAAGAGGTACAGAAGATGCCTGGAAAGATGCTGGTGCTGCCCAAGGCAAGTGGAGAAGCAGGAGAGCTGGGCACCTCAGTGTGGGCTGCAGCTGGAAGCCAGCAGCTCCAGGGGAGCCTGAGGAGGAGGAAGCTGTTTGCTTTGGATTTTGTGCTGTGTTTTTGCTGCAACGCCCTGGGAAGACACAGCGGGGAGTGAACTGACCAGTCTGGTGAACTTTTTATATTCCTTTTGGCCTTTTATTACCCTCAGAAGTGGAGGATTTTTTATTTTTAAACATAACTGAAGGGCTAAATTAGCATTTTGGCAAGGCAAACAAGCCTACAAGGCAGCAGAAAGAGAAGCAACTGCTACCTGGAGCCAAAACTGAATGGAAACTCAAGACAGAAATCCCACCAGTGTTGGAGTCCCTAGGGAAGAAAGCCTGCACAAGCCTTTGCCAGTGTCTCTTGCTGATGAAACACAAGAGGTGGGACTGCCCTTGCACACAGAGCTCTGCCAATGCAGCTTGCTTGCTTGGGCTTCTCTCACATAGGCCAGCAGCACTTGCCCTGTGCGTTCATCACATAGAGCAAGCTGGTGGACTCCAAGCCCACCTCAAGTGGTCTCAAGTATGTTCATGGAGCAACTGAGCAGTACCTTTTGCCTTTTGTGCATCTTGGTTGGAGCAGCCCATTAAATGTGAACATGATTGTCTGCTCTGAATCACAGAAGGAATCCCAACATTGAGGGTTTTGGAAGGGACTTCTGGACATCATCCAGTCCAACCCCTTTGCTAAAGCAGGGGCACCCACAGCAGCTTGCCCAGGATCACAATGGCCATATGGGTTTAGAATCTCTTCAGAGAAGGAGACTCCAGAGCCTCTCAGGGCAGCCTGTTCCAGAGCTCCAGCACCCTCACACCAAAGAATTTTCTCCTTCTATTCAGATGGAACCTCCTAGATTCCACTGTGTGCCCAGTGCCCCTTGTCCAGTTATAGGTACCACTGAAAAAGTCTGGCCCCATCCTCTTCCCAGTTTGTGCCCACTGCCCCTTGTCCTGTTGCTGAGCACCACTGAAAAGAGCCTGGCTCTGTTCTCTTGATCCCCACCCTTTTGATATTGACAAGCATTGAGAAGATCCCTTTTCAGGCTGCTCTTGTCCCATTCTAGCAGACAGGCAAAGAGTGTGGTACCATACAAAAGGAATTCAGCTAGGTCAGCAGTTGCATCTCTCCGTCTGCTCACACCAACGTCACTGCAACGTTGTACAGTACCTGTGTAGATCTCTCACACCCCTGGTGCAGGCCATGCCTTGGATTAATGTCTCCAGATCCCATCTGACATGGATTACTGAGTTCACGGAGAGAAATACTGCACCACTCCTTTCCTGAAAGGCAGAGCTCACCACAACCCACAGCATGCCCAGCCTGCCAGAGTCCACAGCTGAGCAGGAGCATGAGCAGAGCCCTGTCCTGGGTGGCAAGGTTGCTGGCAAACACTCTGCACCTTGTCCTTGTGCTGCTGCTCACCTCTCCTTCAGCTACATGGACTCCAAGCTTTTGTGGAGTGGTGCTTCAGGAGGCAGGTTTGGTTTAGAGGTATCTAAAAGCTGGAGGAGATTCAGCCTCTGACCATCATGCTCACACACCTCTGAAGCAGGTCCTCTTTAGATTTCTTTGTAGACTTGTTCAGCTCCACAAAAATATCCTTTTTTATGTATTGATGTGAGACAATACTGATACCCAGTGGTTGATCAAGTTAATTACAGTTGAATAAATATCCCCCTTGGTCATCTCCAGATCTGCACCCCAAGGTCTGGCTCCCATTATGCAGCCTATAACCAATGGGAGATCATATTCCCACTCATTTTTGGTGCTCTTCTAGCCAGAATTGCTGCTAGAAACTGGTTTTGTCCAGGAATCATGTGCAAGTTATACCTACTCTGCAGACTCAAAACATTAGCCAAGGCAAAGACTGAACTCTTTAATCATTCCAGCATGTCATTTGCATTTCCTTTGGCTAACAAATGCCAAAGAGACGTTACCAAAACCGAAGCTGAATCTTGCTGAGGTGGTGTTCTGCTTTTTTCACAGCACTGTGCTGCAGCTGGGTGTCAGTTTTAAGCTGCAGACAGGTATGGTTTATCAGTTTGTAGCAGCAAAGTTCACAAAACCAGAAAAACTTGGCTTAGAGCAAGGCAGGATTCAAGGCAGAATGCGGTGCAGCCGTCTGTGAGAAAGCAGCTATTTAAGTTTTTTCATCCATGTTTTCCCTCCCCAAGTACATCTAATTTGAAAGAATTACTGAACAGCAGAAACAAATCCCTGTGTACCACAAACATCAGGCAGCATGCGGACCAAGCCTGCTCGAGTAAGCCAGCGGGTGAAGGTTGGAATTTATCAAAACATGATAGAATAAACTACTTAATTCTGTTAGGGTGATTGCCAGCATGCAACAATCCAAAGAGCTCCTCAGACTGGCCTGAGGGTAGTGGCAGTTTGGCATTTGTAGTTTTAACTATGCATTTAAGAAGGCTTCTAAACCTCATTAAATCTCTGGTCTTCCAACAGGCTGCCTGTTGATTTTCTGTCTGCATTGATGAGCTTTGATGATATGGGCCCAGAGCTCCTTTTCTGCTGTGATAACTCTAAAGGGCTCTTGCTCTTGACTGTCAAGAGTTCAGCATAGTGTCTTTCTTTTCTCACAACCCATCTTTCAGTCCTTGCAACAATCCCCAAAGCACCATTAGCCCAAGCCCTAGGACCACCATACTGCCCTACTCCAAAGAGATGTGGAGCCCAAACCAATAAGCTGAGGTTCTATGAAGATGGAGACAACTAGAAATAGAGTGCACAAGGAGCCACTTGGTCCTTCAGGAACACCAGCAGATGTTCTATCTCTGCTAAACACCTCTCTTAACACCTCTCTTCTGCACCACTTGCCTCCTCAAAGAATGCTGCATGCATGCAGTTGTGCCTGGCTGCAGATCATCAGGACTCACTCTCTGCTGTCTTAATATGGGTTGTAACTGTGTTCCAGGTTTGTCCTTTTTGAACAAGTTGCCCAGAGAGGCAGAGACCCTGGAACCCTTCCAGGTCAAGTTGGATAGGGTTTTGAGCAACCTGCTGTAGCTGAAGATCACAGAATTCTAGAATCAAGATGTCCCTGCTGATTGCAGTGGGGTTGGACTAGTTGATCTTTGAAGGCCCCTTCCAACCCAAGTCATTCTATGACTGTATGACTCTGGTTTTGCTTTGCCCTCCCCCAGCTGGTTATGCCCTGATCTGATGGTCTCTGTTCAAGCAGACTCATAGATGAAATGTTCTTGTTTTCTCTGCTTGTGCAGATCACAAGACCCTTTCCTTAGGTGTTTAGAATGATCCCATGCTCCACCCCTGAACTTGTCTATGAAACCTAACACCAAAGACTAAAGGTCTTACATAATTACAGGAGACTTTTTTTTCCCCCACAAGCTGAAGAAAGGTAATTTCCACAGCTTCATTATTTACTAAGGCTGCTTTTATAGCAGTGCTAGAGGTTAAATCCACTGTTATTTCCTACATGCCTGACTTTACTGTATGTTACAGTGCACACTATTCATTTAATCTAAGCAGTAAAAAGATACACCAGAAGCACTGTTTGCCAAAAGAGGAACTTAAATAAAAGCATTAAAAACCAACCAACAAAAAAAAAAAAAAAACCAAGAAAAAGAAAAAATAAAAAAAGAGAAAGAAGAAAAAGAAAAAGAGAAAAAGAAAAAAGAAAAAGAGAAAGAGAAAGAGAAAAAGAAGAGAAAAAGAAAAAAAGAAAAAGAAGAAAAGGGGGGGGAAGGGGAAGAAAAGGAAGAAAAATAAGAGAAAAAGAAGGAGAAAAGAGAAAGATAAAAAAGAGAAAAAGAAAAAGGAAAAAGAAAAAAGAAAAAGAAGAAGGGGGGGAAAGGAAGAAAAAGAAAAATAAGAAAAAGATAAAAAGAAGGAAAAGAAAAAGAGTAAGAAAAAGAAGAGAAAAAAAGGAAAAAGAAAAAGAAGAAAAGGGAAAAAGAAAAAGAAAAAGAAGGGGGAAAAAAGAAAAATAAGAAGAAAAATAAAAAGGAAAAGAAACAGAAAAAGAATGAAAAAGAAAGGGGAAAAAAAAAAGAGAGAGAGAATAATTTCTTTTTAATCCAATAGGTCTGTCCCTGGAAGGAAAATCACAACATTTGCCTCATTTCTCAAAGGAAGTAAGTAAAAAGATATCATGTAAACTACTAAAAATAGGATCCTGCTGCTGTGGGATGAACTGAGTGACCATTCTAGTGAACTGAGATAAACTCTGACCAAGTATTCACAAAGCAGGGCTCACCTGGCTGCCCTACTGCCCCTAACGCTGTGTGTGCCCTTAAGGATTGTGCCAAAGCCCATATACAGCTCCACTGGGCACCAGCTGCAGAAACTGGCAAGTCCGGATCTGTACAGGTGGTGCTGTGGAAGGTGAAGTCCCAGCGATGCAGATGCTGACCTGGCAGACTCCTCACTGCCTCCCAAGTCATCGCAGTGCCTGGTCATAGATCACCAGGACTATCATACTGCCTTACTTCAAAGAGAAGTGGAGCCCAAACCAGAGCTGTGAGAAGTGAGAAAACTAGAAGGGGAGTGCTCAAGGAGCAACACTTGGTCCTGCAGGAACACCAGAAGAAGTTCTGTCTCCACTAAACACCCATTTTCTGCAGCATTCACCTCCTCAAAGGATGCTGCATGCCTGCAGTTGTGTATGGCTGCAGATCACCAGGACTTCGTCTCTGCTGTCTTACTGTGGGCTGTAGTTGGGTTCGAGATTTGTCCCTTTTGAATAGGTTGCCCAGAGAGGTGGTAGATGCCCCATCCACGTCAAGTTAGATGGAGCTCTGAGCATCCTGATGTAGTTAAAGATGTCCCTGCTGAATGCAGCCGCTTTGGACTAGAAGATCTTTAAAGATCGCTTCCAGGGTAAAACCACTCCATGAATCCATGACACCTCCAAATGACTGATTGCTCCCTACTTCCACTCTCCTCCTCACTGCCAGAGCAACTCATCCACAGACATTTCCCCTTTCAACGTGGGAGAGGGTGTTCCCAGGCTTGGCAGCATCCCTGCTCAGAGACTTTATCTGGCAATTCACTGGTAGAAAAGCAAGCAGATTCCTTCCAAAACTCACATGCAGGAAGGAGGTGCATGTCCCTCATGCCTCTTGGTGAACTAGAGCTGGTGGTTTGCAGTGGGCAGGGTCAGGATAAAGAGATAGGAGATATCTGTGTGAAGCAGCAGACACTGCTCTGTCCTGGCAAGGTTTCTTATGAGCTCTCCCACAAACTACGTCAGAATGTCAAGAGGATTTTATTCCCTGTAATTGAACTGTGCCCTTGCCTGTGTTCTCCGTCCCGCCCTTCAGTGCTCTCCTCTCTGAAAACTCCTTTGTTCAGTCTAAAGAGACATTTCATTAAACAAGAAATAATTTCTGGGAGTGGTAATTACAGTCTTTTTCAGCTGGATGATACGTGGCTGTTCTGCTTCCCTTTCTGTTAGCAAAACCCAAAGAGAATCCCAGTGTCTTTCATTAGGTGTCAGCTACAGCCACCCTCGTCACTGCAAACCTCCAACAGGCTTGAGTTTGTTCTGCCAAATGGCTGAAGTTAGGTTGGAAGCAAAGATTGACGTGGCAATGCTCATTGCCTGCATGATAATCAGGTGTTGGAAGAGGCTGCTTAAGGAGGTGGTGGAGTCACCATCCCTGGAGGTGTTGTGTAGATCTAGCACTTCAGGACATGGTTCAGTGGGCATGGTGCTGGTGGGTTGATGGTTGGACTTGATCATTAAGGTCTTTTCCAACCTTAATGATTTATGATTCTGTGATTGATCCTGCTTCCCCAAGCCTTGCTACTCCCACAGAGCAACTACATTTTCGTACTGGTTCAAGCTGATCCTATTTCTAGGCAAAGGAGACGAGCCAGAGCCTTGATCTCCTTGCTGCCTTGGCCCACCTTGATGTCAGTGGAATCACAACCCTATAAAGCACAAGTAGCATGAACCTGAACCTGCTCCGAGGTGTGCTCTGATCGTCTGTTTATTGTGTATTTGCCAAGACATCATAACCAGCCCTATGTACATGTGGGGGTGGGTTAGTGCCAGAAATTGCTGCCTTTTTAGTTAATGAGACACTTCATCAAGGTCTGGTTTTCATCTATGTTCTTTCTCCTGCAAGGTGCTTTACTGAGCCACTCACCTTACAAATCAAAGCAATTAGCAGGGCTGCTAACAAAGCCTGTGTAGGTACAAAGCTCATAGACACCATCGTACCCGCAGATGCTCACCGACAACACCTGCAGACTCCCACACTGTGGAGAGCTTTCTGGCCAGTACTTCATAGATGGATCTGCTGGCCTGCTCTGAGGCCAAGAAATGCACCAGGTGCCTGCTTATTAAAGCTTGGAGATTCAAACACAGCAGCAGCAGGGCTTGGATCAGCTGAGCAGGGGTGTCAGAGGCAGTTCTGCTGGATTTTAGAACCATGGAATGCTTTTAGTTGGAAGAGATCTTTCACGGTCCAACTCCCTTGCAGTCAGCAGGGACACCTGTAACTAGAGCAGGTTGCTCAGAGCCCCAGATAACCTGATCTGGAATGGTTCCAGGGGTGGAGCATCTACCACCTCTGGGCAACACTAAGCAGGGTCTCACCATCTTCAGTGTCAAACATTTCATCCTTCTCTCTTGTCTGAATCTCTCTCTTTTAGTTTAAACCTGCACTCCTTGTCCTGTCACAACAGGCCTAGATAAAAAGTCTGTCTCAAACTTTCTGGACAGCCCCTTTATGTCCTAAAAGGCCACCAGAAGGTCTCTCTGGAGCCTTCCCTTCTCAACAACCTTCTGAACTTTCCCTTCTGAACAACCTCAACTCTCTCAGCCTGGCCTCACAACAGAGGGCTTCCAGCCCTCCCATGATTATGACACCAAACTGTGTGGTGCAGCAGACAGGCTGGTGGAAAGGGATGACATCTGGAGGGACCTGCACAGGCTGGAGAGGTGGGCACAAGCCAACCTCCTGAGGTTCAACAAGACCAAGTGCAGTGTCCTGCATCTGAGTCGGGGCAATCTCAAGCACAAATGCAGGCTGGGCAGTGACTGGCTGGAGAGCAGCCCTGAGGAGAGGGACTTGGGGGTGCTGGTGGATGAGAAGCTCAACAGGAGCCAGCAGTGTGCACGTGCAGCCCGGAGAGCCAACCAGATCCTGGGCTGCATCAGAAGTGTGGCCAGCAAGGGGAGGGAGGTGATTCTCCCCCTCTACTCTGCTTTGGTGAGACCCCATCTGGAGTTCTGTGGCCAGTTCTGGAGCCCCCATTACAAGAAGGATGTGGAGATGATGGAGCATGTCCAGAGAAGGGCCACGAGGATGATCAGAGGGCTGCAGCACCTCTGCTATGAGGACAGACTGAAAGAGTTGGGGCTGTTCAGTCTGGAGAAGAGGAGGCTCCCAGTTGAGCTTACTGCGGCCTTCCAGTATCTGAAGGGGGCTACAAAAGAGCTGGGGAGGGACTTTTCAGGATATCAGGGAGTGACAGAGCCAAGGGGAATGGAGCAAAGCTGGAGGTGGGTAGGTTCAGGCTGGACCTGAGGAGGAAGTTCTTCACCATGACAGTGATGAGAGCCTGGAATGGGTTGCCCAGAGAGGTGGTTGAGGCCCCATCCCTGGAAGTGTTTAAGGCCAGGATGGATGGGGCTCTGGACAGCCTGCTCTAGGGTAGGGTGTCCCTGCCCATGATGGGGGGGTTGGAACTAGATGATCCTTGTGGTCTCTTCCAACTCTCACTGATTCCATGATTGCTGTGGCCTCCTTAAGCCCTGCTTCAGCAGGCCCATATCTCTGCTCTGCTGAGGACTCCAGAGCTGACCTTGGCACTACAGGTGGGGTCTCGGGAGAGCTGATAAGACAGGCAGAATTCCCTCTTCTCTCCTACCCACACTACTGGGGATGCAGCCCAGGACACAGCTGGGTGTGAGCTGTGAGCTCATGCCCATCTTTTCATTCACCTATACTCTATTATATGACCTCTAAGGATCCACTCCACAGCCCAACTATGCATTTCTTTACACAAGACAAACCAAATGCCAATGTGGAACAGCACCATTACCAGAGGCTGCCTTCTCAAGTAACATGAAGACTTCAAAGGTCCCACTGCTGTCTCCCTGCACCTGTGAGAGAGTGATATTCCCCCAGAAAGTGATGTGGTGCTCTCACTGTGTGCCCACAGACAAAGCTCTCTCCAGAGACAAAGCTCTTTAGAACTGGCTTACCACAAACACGGCTAGGAATCATCCTTGGCACTCAACTCAATGACTGCAGCAGCAGGTCCACTCTGCCACTGCGTCCACTGTGCCAGGGTTTCCCATTGAATCTCGTGGCATTCCTAGGCTCACACTCCCTAATGGCCAATCTCTGCAGCTTCAGAGATTTTAAACTCTTCAACTTCCATGAAAAAAGACTGCCAAGTAAAGAATGCAGGGTTTTTTGTTTCCCCTTTGGAAAAAAGGGAGGCTGAGCATGGCCTCACACCTCTTCCACAACTGGAAACTCTCCCAGGGGCTCCTCTGAGGACTCCAGAGCTCAAGGGTGCTCTGGGAATTACTTGGTATGAAGCTCAGCCCTTCCACACACAGCATTTATCTCAATGTGGCCAAAGTTCTCCAGGAAGCCAGGAAAACTGAGATGTCAGTCTTTACCCCAGCAGATTTCCTGCATGACCTGGGCAAGTCACTTATAATCATGTGAGATCTAAGAAGTGCAAAATATCTTAAACTCCCTTGAGTATAGGAGAAGCCTAAAGGTTTCAGAATAACACTCCCTCATTTGGAATTTAGCCAAGCCTTTGGGTTTAATACCTTTACATTTGCAAAAAGCTGTTGGATATCCTCAGTGCCCTCCAGAGCTCACAAGCTCAGGTTTATGTTTCAACTGGAAGTGGCTCAACAACTAAAAAGAACAAAACAGCCACTTTGTGTCAATCTGAAGAAGGATATTTCCAACAAGCAACATGCAAGCGTCCTTAGGGCCACCTACAATCTACTCAACATGGCATAAAATGACATGAATGTGTTAGCAGTGAGAGTCAGGAGACCAACTTAGCATGCCTCCTTATAGATCCACCTTCAAAATGTTTCCAGCAAACCCCAGAGCCATGCTGCAGTGTTCTCACTGCATCTAGGCAAATATCACAGTATCACAGTATCAGCAAGGTTGGAAGAGACCTCACAGATCATCAAGTCCAACCCTTTACCACAGAGCTCAAGGCTAGACCATGGCACCAAGTGCCACGTCCAATCTTGCCTTGAGCAGCTCCAGGGACGGCGACTCCACCACCTCCCCGGGCAGCCCATTCCAGTGCCCAATGACTCTCTCAGTGAAGAACTTTCTCCTCACCTCCAGCCTAAATTTCCCCCGGCACAGCCTGAGGCTGTGTCCTCTGTTCTGGTGCTGGCCACCTGAGAGAAGAGAGCAACCTCCTCCTGGCCACAACCACCCCTCAGGTAGTTGTAGACAGCAATGAGGTCACCCCTGAGCCTCCTCTTCTCCAGGCTAACCAATCCCAGCTCCCTCAGCCTCTCCTCGTAGGGCTGTGCTCAAGGCCTCTCCCCAGCCTCGTCGCCCTTCTCTGGACACGCTCAAGCATCTCAATGTCCCTCCTAAACTGGGGGGCCCAGAATTGTAAGCAGATATGCCCACCTTGTTTAAACTCAACCAGCAAATTCCAGCTGACAGCTTCCAAACTGTGTCTCTGAATTTATTGGCATTTCAAAACCTTTTATAGAACCATGGTCCAGTGGTAACAGAGAGCCTTGTTGCAGAAACACAGAGCAAAGTAACACAGCAGAAAGTTCTTTAGAAAGGTGCCAGGTCATCAATATCCATTTTAGGGAGAACATTTCTGTTCAGCACAGTATTTCCAAACATGTAAGGGTTGAAAACAGGCTGAAAAGGAGCCTGGAGCCAAGCGAGCCTGGTCAGGTATGAGTTCCTTGACGTGGGTCTCAAGGCACACAAGTGAGCTGCCCAGAATATTACTGGCCCCAGCACACCCTGCCTGCTGGGCTAATGGCTTCAGGCTGCCCTTGCTGCAAGCTATCGAGGGTTGTTTGTTTTCTTTTGGCTCAGGTTCTCATGTTTCAGAAGAAGGACTGTGAGGGCTACATCCTCACCTGGTGTAAATCACCACATCGCCTCGCAAAGGAGCTTTGCCAGCCTACACCAAAAGAAGGGCTGGCCCACAGCAACTAAGCACACAGGTATCTGGTCTGAACTGGTGGTGTGTTGCTGACTGATGTGTCACTGGAGCAGCAGGGTTTCTGAAGTCAGACAAAAATATATCATATATATCATCAAAAGCCTTGGAGCCTGGATGATGTATTAGTGTAATAACATCTGAGAACACACTAACTTTCAGGATGGCAGACATCTGAAATGAAAAAAAAAACACTCATGGAGCTCGCTCAGGGAAAGCTCAGGAAAATCTGGAGCAATGTCTATTTTATTTCCCAATCATGCACAAGTTGGTGATGTGACTGGAAAAAAATGGGAAGAGGATTCACCTGCATTCTGGGGCAGGAGGGGAAGAAGAAGGTGGCAGCAGGCTTTGCAGTGAGCAGTGCTTTCCCCTCACCCCCAAGCTGTGGTGTGGGGACCCATGACGTATGTGTGTCTTACTAAGCAGAGGCACCTCTGAACCTCCTCACCTTCCTCCTCACACAGCCAGAGCCAGACGAACAGGTTTCCCTACCGTCAGCCAGACAGCTACGGGCTGCATGTCAGGCAGTTTAATTCTTTCCTTCACACTCTTTCATCCATGTCCCCTGTTTAAATCCTACAGCTGTTGACATGCCTCGAAAAGAAGTGGCATGACTACCCCTGGAAAGCAGAGGGCACAGCTTTCTGCTGTGGATCACCTCGTGCTCCCTTCCCTGTTTCTTTAGAAACTGAGAATTGGGTGTCACTCTGCATCCATCTCAGTGAAGCACAGATGGAACTGGGGAGAAGGAAACATACTGCTTAGCTGTTGAAAAGACTGACAGGGAGTCAAACAGGAACACCCCTGAGCAGCACCGCACCATCCATCACATCCTCCTCCCTCCTCCAGCCCTCCTGTTCCAGCCTCCTCCACTTGTCAGGAAACCCTGCACCACTAACATGCAGTACTTAAACTGTCTCAGCAAGTAAAGCCCAACTACTCAAGGTTTCAGTATATTTATGCAATCCAGTCTGGCTCAGGGCCCATGCTGGCTTTATTTATCTAATGTCTGTGCTGTAGGCGATGCATTCACAGAGAAGGTATTATTAGAAGACAACATACATAAAGAGGAGGGAAAAAAGTGAGAAGTCCAGTGGAGCAAGGCTTTGTTGCACTTCCAGATCTCTCTTGGGGATGGCAACTGGAGTATAGCTCCCATCACAGCAAGGAGCACAGGGCTTCCTGTCTCATAGGGACCTTTCCCAGCAGGAAAGAAAGGATCAGGATGCATAGACCATAGATTAGTTTGGGTTGGAGGGGACTGTAAAGATCATCTAGTTCCAAACCCCCTGTAATGGGCAAGCACTCCTTTCACTACACTGGGACTCAAATCTACTTTGAGCTCTCAGAAGGGAGGACCAAGGCAGCTGCTTTCTTGCACCTCCGTCCAGTGAGAACTTGGGGGTACAGATCTTCTCTCCCTCCTTCCCTTGCCTGCATCAAGCAGACAAGCCATAGTGTGAAGTCCAGCATCCTTGCACCTGCTGGGGTGAGTGGGGGAGGGGGTTGCCAGCTCGCTACCCCTTAAGAAGCTTCAAATGAGGAATGGAGCTCAGGATATGACTGATGGACCTGTTCACCACACTGGGATACAATGTGGCTGTTGCAGAGCTGGGTGCTGAATGCTGAGATTTAATTACACAGAACCACAGTGTGGCAGGGGTTGGAAGGAACCTCTGCAGACCATCTGATCTAACCCCACTGCTAAAGCGGGGCCACCTGATTGGTTGACACTGGCTTACAACACACATTTTTCACCTGTTGTGTCTAATTGCAGCTGAAGGTCTTGAGAACAAGGAATTCCTTTAACGTAACACTCCAACACAGCCATCCTGAAGGTACAAACACCATTTCTTTGCACAGCCCCACACAAAACACAATCATGTCCAATAAAACACTGCCCTAAGCTGAAATTTCTGTTACAATGCTACAACTTACAAAAGACAGCAGCATATTCCACTAATTGGCTCAACCCAATTAATTATGCAAGAAAACATGTAAAATGAAAATTAATTCCATGAAAGCAGTTAATAGAAATTATCCTGGAACCTTAAATCAGCATTTCCGCAACAATTAGAAGTTCCTCTGGGACCCTTTTTAATGTGGGAAGGAGTCTTGAGTCACTGTTTCATGTCATGTTGTCAGAAAAAAAAAAAAAAAAGCTGTTTCCTTGAAAGAAAACCACCTCCAGAGATTTAAGAGTTGAAGGGAAGCATGTGAATTTCCAACCAATATGCGTCTAGAAGCGAAATAATCAAGAGCCATCACAAAAAACATCCATAGGTGGAGCTGTACAGATTGAAATACAGGAGGTAATAGATGAGAAAGACAGCATGATCACAATCAATTAAAGATGGAAAAGCCAAATCATAATAAACCTGTGCATTCTATGTTCCTCTGGTCTGACATTCTGGATTCAGCAAGTCCCATGGTTCAAAATCATGTTAAAGCTCATGCTTTAATTACTAGAACCTATGAATCTGAACAGAGGTGGTATTTTCCTGCTCCTAATTTTGAGACCTAAAGTGGGGGAAGGGGCTGCTTGCTTTTGCTTATGGTTAAGATTAAGTCTTGAATTCTTTATCCAGATCTTAAGCCAAGTAAGAAAAGCTCCAGCTAGAGCAATGGTTGTAAAACTCTTGCCTATAAACATTCCTGACTAGACACTATCTGATAAAAGCTATTTGACACTGAGCACAAACCACTTAAGAAAATTCCTTTTGTTGCTCACTAATATTAATGATGAACTGATATGAACTATAAACCCCTAAGAACTATATAACCCCCTAAAAAACTATAGAAACCCCTACAAACTATACACCCCCCTAAAAACTATATAAACCTCTGAAAATTATATAAAACCCTAAGAATTATATAAACTTCTAAAAATTACATAGAAACTAAAATGAACTACAACCTAAACGATTTGTTTGAAATCAAGTTCTCTCTGAACTTGTCCTGCTTTAGAAGCAAAATATCCACTCCTATCTACTCCTGCAGAGCCAGAATTTAAGGCATGCTTTGTACCTCACTACACTTACATTTTGCCCCTCTGTTGCCTTCTGCGAGCACAAGAGAAGGGGAAAAGTGCAGCGTAAGGAACTTGCATTGCTGGGGCCTTAGCAATATCCGTCAGTAAAGCTGTAATTAGATAGGGAGTAGCATTAATCTTGTGCATTGCCTGAGGGACATTGCCAACATCCAGCAAAACCTCTATTGATGAGGAAGGATTCCAAGCATACCTGTATGAAAAATGAAAGAGATGAAATATTTACTTACTTTACTCTTCCTTCAACCACTCAATCTCAACCCAGAAATAGTCTAGACCCCAACTAAACCTACTCAGACCAAGCCCTCAGCACAAAATGTGATGCAGACAAAGCCTTCGAAGCCTTGCAGTCCTTCCTCAAATGCCATAAAAGGTATTTCAAAGAAACCTCAGTGGGGGAGATTTTCAGACCTACAACTTGTTAATTGAAAATGTGTTAATGGCATGAGAATAGTTAATGCAAAGATACTGGTCAGTTGTGATAGTGGAAGTCAGAGCCTACTCATCCTAACAGATGATTCATAACTCCTATCTCATTAATCTGGCATTAAGGATGTGATTTATAGATGTTCTTTTTCTGCACGCTCCACCCTTGTTTCCTGGATGAGAGGGAATAAACTGTTTTACACAGAGGCAGGAATGCTTTTCAAATGAGTCTGTGTGGTGAGATTGCTCTGGCCTGGTTCAGATAGCTGAAACATCCCCCCCCCCCCAACAATTTTCTTATTGAAAAGGCATTTCATAAGTGCCATTGTTTCTATTACACCTAACTGCTAACGTTAGCACTTCCTACCACGATTTGTTTCATTTTCTTGCTTTGTTTTGCAGTCATCAACCTTAGCTGAATTAGTTGATGGTTGAAACGATTAAAAGAAGACCAGAGGCTTTTTCATACCTGTTCACTACTTTCAACAGAAAACAGCTGCAATTTGTTTCCAGCTCTGGAGAGCAGACCAGGGACAACACTGCATTTTTTCTCTCCTTTGAGGCTTGCTGTTTTACTTCTCAGCCCACTGCAGGTATCCTTAAGAAAAGCATACTCTGCCAACTACTGTTTCCCTGGCTACATTTTTTTAGAGTGAAGTAAAATCCTGGGGTTTGACTTGAATAGAACAAGAACTTTACCCTGCTGGTGTGAATTAACACTGCTCAGGCTCAGTAATTATAAAACATGACGAGTCTGACATCACAGAATGATTTTGGTTGGAAAACACCTTCTAGATCATGGAGCCCAACCATTCTCTAACGCTACCAAGGCTGGAACTAAACCATGTCCCTCAGCACCACATCTCTGCCTCTTTTAAACACCTCCAGTGATGGTAAATAAGCAACCAAAGGCAATGAGGCACGAGGGTCCTGCACATTACTGCTTAATTTAGGGAAGAATTTAAGTGTACCCTTAGCTTCAAGCTAGCAAGGATTTTCATTGATAAAAAAGTGACTCTACAAGATAATTACCATTAATCATGCACCTAAGTTCTTTGCATATCAAGGCCAAACTGTTTTGCAGCTTGAAGGTTTGCAACCGCAGGCTCTGAGCCACCCATGCTTTCCAAAACGCCTTCCTTGCATGTGGCCAGCAGCACTGACAGTGGATTGTGCAGCCACATTAACATTATTCATTACTAATTTTCAAACACTAACAAGTGTGAATGCCATATCTGTTAGGACTGGGAGGAGAAATCCAACCTGCCTACTCCATTTGCCCTGAGGGAATCCCACCCACTGTGTCACAAGCAGCATTTTCAGGGCTTAACTGCCCCCGAACTGAATGAGGCCCAATGTGTCCCCGTGCCTATCTGCAGCGCCTCTGGGAACCGAGTTCTCCAGCTGAAGCGCTTCTGTGATTTCAGCACAGGACTTGGTGAGAGGTTGGATCAAAACAGGCCAATCTAATATTTTGCAACAAATATTTTCCCTCTAAGGTTCTGAAGTCTCCCCATTGTAGCAATAAGTCAAGGAAGGCCATTAAAACAGCTCTCAGGAGAGTGGCTGGATTAGCCAAGCCAGTAAAACACAAAGTGCGTTTGCCAGTCGCTTTGCCAGCGTTGTTCCATCTGTAACCTGCGGCTTTGCACCGTGGTGCCCAAAGCCCCTTAATCGAAGCACTGCGCCGCTATGCTGTTGAGTGACACTGCACTTCCCAACACCACCAGGCAGACTGGTAATGGGTATGTGTTCTAATTACACTTTATTTCACACTGAGCCTGTGTGAAAGTTCTCTGCTCTAAGAGGATGCAGAGCCAACCAGGAAACACTCAAGTTGTTCCCAGAACAGGTATGGCTAACAGCAGGATTTCCTATCAGCTCCTCACAACCACAGAACATCCCGAGTTGGAGGGGACCCATAAGAGTCATCAAGTCCAACTCCCATTTCACTCCCAGCTATGGGAGCAAAGAATCATAGAATGGTTGAACCATTCCAAGCCCATTCTGGTGGTTTGCTGAGTGTGTGGCTGTGTGTTGCTATGACAAAGCTGGCTGGAGTGATCCTTCTACTCTCCATAGTTCTTCCTCTCTCTCCCACTCTCCTTTTCTGCCATGGAAGGTATAGACTGCCTCAGCCAGGTGACTGAGATGTCCAGACTAACTGGATGTGGGAAGCAACATGGGTATGTAAAACAAATTAACTTACTCAAGCTTGCGAAACCCTGAAATTAAAGAAACAGTCACCTAAACCAAGTCATTTTGCAGATCTACACTGGGCAGGTGCTTCTTTGGGTCCAGGTTCAGACATGGTTCTTACTCTAGACGTGGCTGAGCAGCCCTTATGCCTGGCTGACTGCTTGGACATGCTGGGTTGTCTGCAGAAGGCAGGACCTGAATATCCCAGCAGATACAGGGGGCTTTAAACCAAAGCATTCCCAGACTCCTGAACCACACATGAAAGAAAGGACCAAGACCTCAGCGCTAGGCTCATGGAGTCCTTCTATAGGCTCATCATGATATAAACTATTTGCTGTGGCCACAAGTGCTGCTGTAGCCTTTCTTCCTCCCAGAAGCATCAAGGACATGCCTGGGCCTGGTGGTGGGTTCTATATACAAAACAAGTTGCTCTCCAGATTTAGCAAGGGAAACCAGAGAGCAGGCAGTCACCTAGAATTCCCATGACCTTCTCCTGTATGATGACAAGTCCCAGCAGCAGGTATCTCTCAATTTTAGTCCAGCAAAATATACTGAAGAGAATAAGCAAACCTGTAAGGATCCATTAAGGTTCCAGAGGGCATTCCCTCCAGGAAGAGATCAGATGTCTCTGCTAAATTCTGTGCATAAAGCTTTATTAGCAACACAGACAGACAGAACATTAGAAACAAACATTTGTGCTCAAATAGTTCAGTCTCTATAAATATCATTCAAAATGCCTTTGGGCTCTATAAAATTCCATATGCTTTCCAACCATTAAAGGGCTACATCTCCATGGAGGTAGCACAGCAGGGACTAAAAGTTGATCTTACTACTTAAAGCCTTTGACAATCAACTTTGCAGTCTCAGAAGGTTATTTGGGGAATCTCATATGAAATTCATTCTTGCCTATCTTACGGATGGAGGAGACAGCTTTGAACAGTAACAATACCAGTATGGACTGGTACAGTAGTGCATCTTCAATCATTACTTAACCCTTGCCATCCGTCTGTGAAGTTACACAGATCAGAGACTAGACCCCACTAAATATCTGCCAAATCACCTTCTTCATCTGAATACAACTGAATACAGGGCTTTAGGCTGGATGCAAGGCAACTTACAACCACTGCTTGGAACAGCCAGGAGAGTGCAGCTCTGCACACTGAATGCACAGAGTGGGATTTAATAACTCTAATGACTGCAAATACTTCTGGCACTACAGTGCTCTCCTCCACTTTTTGTCAGAAAGATAAGAGAATTCTCTGCTGTCTTTATGCTTGTGGATCCCTCTGTATGATTAATCAAGGAGGGCCTGGAGGTGGAGTGTGGGTTCTGGTAGACTCTTCACAGGGAGTGCAGTCTCCTTAATGTACCCAGTCTCTTCCTGAGGAAGTGATGACCAGACAAGGAAGTCCTGTGGCCCTACTCTGCAGAGCTCCTATTGTTGGGAAAGCACATGGTGAGGCAAACAGAAGTAACTCATCCGTTCTGGGGTTTCAGCAAGCACATCCATGATAAGCAAAATTACCAAAGGCTCATTTTCCACTTGTCTGACTCTCAATCTTTCTCCACTCCCTTTTCCCTATGTGAATCTCTGATGTTTAATCAAAGGTGAGCTGCCTGGCCTCCTCCCTCAGCACAGTGCTACCAGGGGCTCTCCCATTAATTCTCCTGCCACCTGTTTTCCCCAGACCTGTAGGAACAGATCCTTCTTTGAGATCTTCACCCTTTTGCTAAATTTGGTTGAAATTGGCCAGCGAATTCAAAAGCTATTAGACACACACATACACCCCCAGAGGCAGTGTGATCATGCAAGACTCATTTCCTTAGGATATTAGGCAAAAATGCCTAGTTGAAAGCTTTTTGATGTTTGGTGCACCCTTCTCCATTTCCTGGTTCTGTGTGAAATGCCAGGGAGAACCAAAGACATCACAAGTAAAAGCCCATCCCCAGAAGACTGTTATTAGCCTTGTTTCTAGAGCAACTCTTGGATGTATATCAAAACAGAACCTCCTCCCCCTCTGGGGTTTACTCAACCTATGCAGATCTGTGGGTGGCATCTCCTGATGATCATTCTCCACAGGTCCTGCTAGCAATGCTGCTGATGCTGGGACTCATCTTTTTAGCTCACTGCTTGAGTCAGAACATTCCATCGCTCATATCATTCTCACTCTTAGGTGAGCCTGGTCATCAGGACATTTCACTGCATTGATGTTACTCCAGATAGATAAATCAGTTTAGGAAGATCCACTCTCATCCTTTGATATTCTCACAGAATCATAGAATTGTTGAGGTTGTAAATGACCTTCAAGCTCATTGAGTCCAACTGTTAACCCCACACTACCAAGTCCACCACAAAAACATATCCCTCAGCACCATGCAGGGGCTTTAACTAATTCACTCTAAGCTATTGAAGAGGAAATGATAGAAACTAAAACCATTTTGCATGAATAAAGCTAAACTAACCCATCATCTATACAAATACTTGCAGAACTCTGGTGATTCTGATGCTAACTGCAGGTGAAATGCAGCCAGAGTGACACTGGCACATCAGGTGAGATGAAAAGAGAAACGAAAACCGCAGAGATTAACTAGCCAGAGGGGGTCTGACTCTGGAAATAAGCATGACATGAAAAGAAGTGCTGCTGCTGGTCCAGCATGACTCATGTTGGAGTTACTGTCCATGCTAGAACATTGAGAAGATACTTCAGACAACTTCCACTTGTGGTCAAGCCCTTAGACAGGAAGGCTCTGATGAAGGCTTTGCTTCCTGCTGTAAGGCATGTTTTCAGATATTTAGCTCTAAGGTAGCTAAACTCTAAGCTTGTTCTGAGCAGAATTATCTCAAGCCCTTAACCCCAGAGTCATGAACCAAATGCTGATCCAAAAATCATAGCCTCAACTAATTTTACATTCAGATCCCTCCTTCTGGGAGATGCTGAGCTATCTCTGTTCTCATTCATTTTAGTGCTTAGCAGAACACAGGATCAGACCTGTACAGCTGAAAACTGCCACAGTTCTTGAAGAACCAGCTTTAAAATGAGGCGTGCAGAGCCTGGGTCTGAGCTGGGAGCTGAATCCATAGAGGGAGGCAGCAGATCCACGCTGCAGTTAATTATATTAAATAATACCTTCTAGTAGATACACAGATCGCTTTCTCCACCACTGCTGCCACCTCTGTGCCAATTATGCTAACCATCAGGTTCTTTTCAAAGGAGGAAGCAAAAAATAACATTCGGTTGAAACTGCAGGAAGAAACTTAAGTGGGCAGAGAGTAATTATCTGAGCTGGAATCCAACCAAGCGGCTGGAAAGAAGAACCCCTGCTCTGGCTGTAAAGGACCACAGGAGCAGTAAACCCCTAGAGGAGCAGCTCTGGAGCTCCACATGCTGTCTGAGAAGGCAGCAGCTCTTTCAGTTTCCTTTGTTTTCCCATTCTCTGTCTTTCTGAAGAGACAGAATTGTCTCCTTCAGATAACCACACCGCAAATGGAGAACTATTAAACCACAAAGATCTATTTTAAATTGACATCGGTGATCTAGCTGAAACCCACAAACCCAAGGAAATGCTCCAGAGCTGCTCTCCCCACCATAACTCAGCACACACTGCATGTGAGATAAGAACCTTGCACTTCTTATTTGGTAAATTTAAAACCCACCTCTTGGGCGACCTCTCAGTATCTCCTGCAGCTGCAGCGCAGACAGTTGAGGTGGGTGGATGCAACCACAAACCTGAAGTTTCCCAGCTTTCATTTTTAATTCAGTTCCTTAAAGTTCTTGGAGGGAAGGGAAGGGATGGGCTTTGGGGTTGGGTGTTTTTTTTCTTTTTAGGCTTCTCTGCCAATTTAAACTTCTTTATATTATGCTCAGTGCTATGTTTAGGCCTCCCTCCAAAGACTGTCTCCCAAAAATTAAGAGACAATTTTATTACTACACTGAGGAACTTCAAAAAGGGATCTGATAGTGGGGGACTTTTCAACCTTGCTTAATGAGATCTAATGACTGGAACTTGCAACTAGATATATTCGACCTTAAATTAAGATGTAATCTTCTGGCTGTGAGGGTAATGACATACTGGAACAACTTCTCATGAAAGGTAGCCTCACTTTTTCTCAGAAATGTGATTCTGAAATCAGATATCATTCCAGAAAACAGCATCTCATTTGGGTCTGGGTGAAGGTCTTGGTGCTGGAAGCAGACAGAAGGGAAAGGGGATGAGATCAACCTGGATGTTTATCTGGGGTTTAAGGCTGGGAAAGTCTGTATCACCCCATGTATCACTGTCCTTCCCTGGCCCCGAGGAGGAGACGACTGCCCACGTTGCTCACAGTGCTCCGCAACCCCATCCCATGCTCCTGCAGCTTCAGCAACAGGCAGAAAGCAGCATTTCCTCTGATGCTTCCATGATGTTCTCAGATGCTCCTTCTGGCAACATCTAACCTGAGTGTCCCTTGTGGCCTGACTGAAGCTGAAACCTCTTTAGACTTCCAAAGGCAGAAGCCCTTTTGTGTCTGTCCTTTAGGTGTTCTGGCAATACTTCTGCTCTGCATCTGCAAAGCCTCTTCAGGTATTCCCAGGGAAACTGGTTTCCCTTGGGAGCATCAAGGACTGCAACAGAGTTCATCCCTGAGAGTGCTGATACAACAATACTACTTTTGAAGCAGGACACAGTGTGCTGGCTAAGGGCCAGAGGGAACGCTCAGAGAAGACAAAAGCTTCCTTGCTAACTTCTAGGGGTACAAGAGCGCTGGTTGGTAAATAGACAGCAGCTACAAGTGCAAGGTGCCTGAGAGAGAAGAGCTGTGCTCAAGCAGGGATGGAGCATCAGAAGACATCTGCTCCTCCACTAAGGGCCTCCTAGAAGCACCACCATCACCACCAGATCCTGTCAGTGCCAAAACATTCATCTTACTCGATCTCCTCTGTATGCAAATGTCAACGAGGTGTGGAGAAAGGTGCTGCACAGGCTGCCAGTAACCACCCAACCTCACCTCTGAGAAGCAGGCAAAAGAGCAGGGAGGAGCCTCAAAAAGCCTGTTAAAGGCAGAGAACATACTGCATAGGCCTGAGGGCTCCTCGTAGTCTCTGTGCAGCAGCAGTGGCCCATGTCACAGCCACCCAGACAGCACACACCATATAGGGCCAGCAGTGGCCCTGATTCACTACCCCATACATTAAAGTATATCTGTATGTTAGTGACAGAAAGGATCCAAAACAGGAGGAGGTAAAAATGTCCTTATTGATCAGATACAAATTATTCTTCCTAGAACACCCTCGATAATGACAGCTTTTGTATTATCCCTTAGAGGGACAGCTGGCACTCCAGGTTATACACATGCCATGAGTGGGACTCATTTTTGTGCTTACCAAAAAGATTTGCTGCATTCAACTGCCAGAGTGACCTGGGCTCAGGTTACATCATCTCTCCAAGCTGTTTTCACACACACGGTCTCCTGGACCCTGGCCTCTTGCTTTCCTCCCTCAAAAGGAGATGCTGCTTCTCCCTCCACACATTTCCAGCTGAATTTAGAACTCTGCACACCTTTCAAATATATTAAATGCTAAATTAGATTTCTTTTGATTTTCTTTTACCAGCTATGGCCATGCAAACTGAATGATTCTAGGTGGGATTCCTATCAGTAGGACTGTAGGGATAGAGCTAAACAAAAGGCAGGAAAGAATGAAAACCAAACAGGACAGTTTTAATCATCAGACAATGCCTGAGAATGCTTGCTGAGAAAAATGGTACTTGCTTCTGTGCTTCAGGGGGTATCTGTATAGAAAAGAGGGTCTAATTGTTTTAGTTCTCCTAGAGAGATGCTGCAGGTTTTGTTCTTCCAATTTCTAATGTAAGATTTCTAACCATGAGAAGGAATATCTTTGCATTGAAGGTGGCAGAGCACTGGAACAGGCTGCCCAGAGAGGTGGGCTCTCCATCTCTGGAGACTTTCAAGGCCTGCCTGGACACATTCCTGTGTAATCTGCTGTAGGTGATCTTGCTCTGGCAGGGATGTTGGACTCAATGATCTTCAGAGGTTACTTCCAACCCTTACCATTCTGTGATTCTGTACTTCTGTGATTTGTCTTCTATGCTCTACCCTCCTGTAAGAGATCAGGAATGTCTGGACAACTGTCAGGAGAATCACGCTGGAAAAAGGGTCGTAAGAGCTGGTGACTCCATCTGGGAAGACTTGGACCTCAGTGTTCTGCCCCTTCCAGAAGTCCCTGTCTTGAGGAGGAGCTGCAGGACATCGATGTGGACAGCAGCTGCCTTCCTGCAAACCCCAGCTCAGCCCAGACTGCCTGTATCTGGGGTTTGGACTAGTTTTTTTCAGCCAATATGCAAAGTGAGGGGAGAAAAGCAAAAGGTGGTGTTTTGTTTTTACAATTTGATATTATTAAATACATACAAAAACAAAACATTCAGAATTCTTGGCTAAGGAAGTTACCCCTATATGGATTTATGAAGTGTTTCAAATCTAAAAGAATGCAAACGAGCAGCAGTAAAACAACCAAGCATAAAAACAAGGAAAAAGAAGAAAAAAATCTGAGGTGAATAATGAGAAAAGGAAATAGATTCAAGCCTGCCCATAAGACAACAGCCCAGAAACAACATCTCTGCCTTGAGATAGAGCAATTAGTCAGAGCTACTTCCACCACCCCTTGTTAGCCCCATACCTGGGATCTGTTTGCAAACAAACATGAAGACAATTTCCAAAATATTTAGATTTAAGCATGATTTAGAATCACTGAATCATGGAATCTTTTTGGTTGGAAAAGACCTCTAAGATCATTGAGTCCAACCATTGACCTAACACCACCATGGCCATTAAACCATGTCTCCACATGCCATGCCCACAGGTTTCTTGAACATCTCCGGGGGTAGCAACTCCAACACCTCCCTGGGCAGCCTGTTCCAATCCCTGGACACTCTTGCAGGAACAAAATTTTTCCCAGTCTCCAACCTAAACCTCCCCTAGCACAATTTCAGGCCATTTCTTCTTGTCCTATCACCTGATACTACAGAGACTGACCCCCACCCACCTCACTCCAACTGCTTTTCAGGGAGTTGTGGAGAGCAACGAGGTCTCCCCTCTAGCAAAAGGCTTGAATTGTATTTGGTAGAAACTTGTGGAGAAGAGTCAAAATCACTACTAAGGGTACAGTAGAAAATGCAAACAGATACCTGAAACGTTTAACACAATCAGACTGCTCCTGCAAAATCTTTCATTCCCAGTGCTGCTCAAACCAGTTCAGTTAGAGGTGGTTGGAGGTGCTCAGAGGTAAGTAGATGGCCTTTAAAAATCCCTTCTGACCTAAACCATTTTATGATTCTTTATATCTGCAGGTGGAGGAGGAGCACTGCTAGTGGCATTTTGCTGAGCCAGCTCCACTGATTCCCATTAAGCCGGTAGGTGAGAAGCCCTTAATTGCCACCACTTCTCACTTTCCTGGTGATTTTCACTGCTCTGCTGGATGTAGAAAGACTCATAAATTTTAATGAAGAAAAAAGAAAACAAGAAGTAGGAAAGTGAGGAATGGTCACGGAGGCTTCACAAATCACACCAAGCCCCCAGCATATGAGGGCATGTCATCATTTTACCAACTGCCTGCAACCCAGTTTACAGCTTCTGGTACTGTGAGAAAGGGAAGGGCCAGCTCAGGATCCTTCCTTAGAGGAAGAAAAGAGAAGAGCTGGAAGCAGGCAGGAATGTCTTCCAGTAACACATACCTTCAGAAGGATCTGATAAATCTTGGCCTGGATTTATTTGAAAAGGAAAATTCACATAAAGACACTCCCTTGATCAACATAGCTTGAGTGGCTTATCTTTAAATCAAACCCAAAAGCTCCAAGGCACACATCCTTGAAATCTGAGCTTTAATGGCATTAAGAGACTCAGAGGCCACCAGTTTCAGACTCGGATCCTGAAAAGCAGGACTTGAACCAAACTGGTTGATTGTATCCAGAACAGCATTTTTGTTTTCAACTTGGGGGAGGTTGGAGAGCGAAGGGTCAAGCAGGACTGAGATTTATTTACTGGCACTGGAAAGTAAACACCAGGCATTATACTGATAACAACCTGGCCCTGACAAAGGCCACTGGCAAGGCACATTCTTGAGGAGGAAGAGTTTTGGTTGCTAAATTTCTGCTTTGCTAAGGGGATAGACAGTAAAGCAACTGCATTCTTGAGAGGTACAGAAAAGGCTGGGAGAGAGCTGCCCTGTTTTTAAAGTGGCAGGAGATGCTAGGAGAGAAGGGAAGGTGGAAAGGTGGACAACGGCTGCAGCCCAGCAGAGGCTCAGCTCTTTGCCAGTCCCTCTTTATTTCCGGGCTTGACACAAACAGGACAACTCCAAAAACCCACTTGAGAAAAGAAATGATTCACTGAAGAGCTCAGTTACCCTTGCTGCAGAGCTTCAGCATGAGAGTTTTGTTCTCACATGCATTTACATCGAGTTACACTCCTCTGTAGTATCCATCCATCCCACTGGTGTGGGGGGGAAAGAGGCTTAAAGAAGTGGGAAGGATTCTTCCCTCTTCTGCAGGATGCATAGCAGTCCCCAAAGCTTTACTGTTTGATTGAGCAGTTCCTCATCCTCACTCAACCACTGTATCTCCAGCCCTGAGCATAGAACTAGCCCATTACAGCTCTACTATTGGGCAGAGAGGTGTGCCTAGCCCTGGCACCAGACCAAGCTGCAGGAGGAAGAGGGAGGTGTCTCAGAGGTGCAGAATGAGGCTGATTCTGTCAGCCTGCACCTCCCAGCTTCCCCAGGAATGCCTGGTGTTGGTGCAGTGAGGCCAAGGTTACACCACTGAGCCCTTCCTACCTCTCAGATCACAGGACAAGCACTTCTGACACTGGATGGCAGGCTGCTGTAACTGCTGTGAGGGTCTGCTGACTCACTTTTCCTCCTGAAGCTCCTCTCTGGGATCTGGGCAGGGAAGCTCCCCTCTGGGATCTAAGAATACCACAATATGTGGGACTGGTGTAAGACACATGCTGATGGGATGTTCTCTGCCTTGGAATCAGATGTGTGTAGGGCTTAACACTTGTGGCCACACCTTTAAGCCACACATGTTGGTAGATCTGTGCAATCTGCTGGCCAGGGTATTAAGGCATATTAGTATCCCAGGGTAGGTGTAATGCACCATCATCTTCCTCAGCAAACACGGCTAACCCAGAATTGTCCCATTACCATGAGAGCTGGCCCTTTCCATCCTATGAAGCCATCCTCAAAGGAAAGATCTGCTCCATCCACAGCAGAGGTCAGACATGACTCAAGACAGGGAACAGCTTCATCTCTTTGAGGAGGTGAGGAAGGAAAGCTCTGCGTTAGAGAGGTGAAATGGGGCACGGAGCAGCTCAGAGCTGCTCTCTTTATGCTGACTGCTCTCTGAGGTTCTAAATGTTTCCTTGCATGGCAGCTCCTCAGAAGGGGGCATAAGGGGCTCCTGTGGTTAGCAGGCTGCTTCTGGACTTCATTTATCCACTAAACTAAATTTTGAATATTTCTTAAATGCATTTAACACTTTTAAAAGGACATTTAATATATGGAATATTTGTTATTAAAGCAGCATCTCCTGTAATGAAGTGCTCCCAAAGTCAAAAGACTCAGCAGCTTTTTGAATACTCTTGCTCAGACACAAACATTCATTCAAATCATGGATCTTCAAATGGGAACATTTGGAGGATACCAAAGCAGCCAGGAAAGGGTCTCAGCAGGGTGAGTGGCCAAAAGCACAAAACTGCCTGCTGCAGAAGGCCCTCCTGCCTGAAAACTGAGCTCCTTGCTCTAACACACTGTTTCCTCAGGTGTACATGTACTTGGCCAGGGGTAGGGTCTGCACCCTTGTTCCCTGTGCAGAGCCACATGCAGAAGACTGAAAAAATACTAATTTTTGAAGTGTGCAGCTGTAGGGAAATTTCTTATGTTCTCATCCAAGCCTGTTTCCCTTTACTTGTGGATTTGTTTACATTAGAACAACCTTTGAGCAAAAATCCTGAGAGGTTTTAAGGGCTTAATTCTCCCAAAACAGGCTGATGGCTCACTGAGTGCCTTTTGTTGCCACAATCTTTTTATCTGCTTCACAGTTCTGATTTTCTTCGTTTTAAGGAAACTTAATGTATAGCAGGGCTCGATAAATTTGCATCTCAAATTACTCTGAGAAGAAGCACAATTTAATACTTTGTATATTATTTGCAGATTTGATTAACATTTGATGACAATGTGTCTTGGCTGGGAGCCTAGAATGCACAATGCACCTGTCAAAAATGAAGAGCCCTTTATATTCATTGCTTTCCATCTGATGTTTGCACTAATCATCACAATTTGCCTTTTGTGTGTGTGTGTGCGTCCCCTCCCCAACCTAAATACTGTGTTTGGACTGAATGTGAATGCTGCTGAAGTTATTTATGGGTACTCTGCTAGACTGAACTGTTGATCATCTGAGTGGACTTTGCTGTAACCTGGGAAATAGGTTGGCTGGTCTCACCAGTATCTTGATGCACTTTGCCACCCTTTTGGGATGAAATGAGAGAATTTAGGCTGAGAGAGCGAAACACCTGAGAAAAGCAATAGAGCATTTGTATTTGTGACAGTCACTTATGCTGGTCTCAATGGCTGTGCTTCATCTCAATTTCATGCTCACATGTTTGGAGTTGCAGAATCATAGAATTGTTCTGGTTGCAGGAGACCTCTAAGACCACTGAGTCCAACCATCAACCTAAGACCACTATGGCCATGTCCTGAAGTGTCATGTCCACACACTGCTTGAACACCTTCAGGGATGGTGATTCCACCACCTCCTTGGGGAACCCTTCCAACGATTGAATACCAAGTAGGAGCTCTTAAGGTTCACAATCAACTACTTCACAAAGCTTCTGCCTACCGACCAAAAGTACACTCCAGTTTTCCCAGTGATAGCAATCTGGGCTACAACATAATCAGATTTCATCTAACACAGACAAATAAAATATAGCAAAGAACACAGAATCACAGAGTATTCTGTGTGAGAAGGGATCTAATTTAAAGCTCATCTAGTCCAACCCCCCTGCAGTCAGCAGGGACATCTGCAAGGTTGCTCAGAGCCCCAGACAATCTGACCTGCAACGGTTCCAGAGGTGGGGCATCTACAACTGCTCTGAGAAACCTCGGAGAGGGTCTCATCATCCTGAGCATTAAAGAATTCTTTTATCTAGATCAAACCTCCCTTTTTTAGTTTAAACCAATCACTTCTTGTCCTGTCACAACAGGCCCTGATAAAAATTCCATCCCCCATCTTTCTGATCAGCCTCTTTAAGTCCTGAAAGGCTACCTACAGGTCTACCTGGAGCCTTTCCTTCTCCTGGCTGAAGAATCCAAACTCTTCCAGCCTGGCCTCACAGCAGAGGGCTTCCAGCCCTCCCATCATTGCTGCAGCTTCTAGCAGACCTATGTTTCTGCTGTACCGAAGACTCCAGAGCTGGCCCCAGCACTGTAGGTAAGGCTTCACAATTTCTTCATCTTGAAGAACTTTCTGCCAAAGCAGGTCTGTTACCAAGAGCTCACTTTCTAGCACTCACCAAGCAGAGATGCTGAGGTTTCTACATGTTCATTTGTGTGGGGCAACTCTGCGGAAGTTTAAACCTAAAGAAAATCCATCAACCAACACAACAGTGCTAGACTGAGCCTGTGAAGTCAGGCAGAGGCATGGCCAGGAACTGCAGCACGAAGAGCTCATCCCAGCTGGTGTCTGCTAAGAAAGTAAACTGTGTGCTGTCTTGTTGCATAGCACATGAAAGACAGGTTGCTGTAGAAGAAATATAGAAGGCAGCAGTAAGAAAAACTTGTGATATTTCAACATTTTTTTTGGCTGAGACCACACTGCAACATCCACTGATACGGAAACACCCTAAGGCACTTCCCCCCACACCGCCCCAGGCTTCTCCAGAATAATAAAGGCAGCGTTGACAGGTGACAGACCACAGTCTTCCACACTGAAAGATGTATGCAGAAATAATGATGTCAAGGCACACTGCATCTCCTTCAGAGCCACGAAGCTGAAGGAGAGAGAGGGCTTGCACAAAAGGCCAACACAAAACAGGGAGCTTCTCTGTTGAAACACACAATTGCCCTTTACGATTGGCTGTTTGGACAGGTCTCTTTGAACGGTTATCATCCTTTTATTATTTAAAAATGCAAGGCTCATTCCTGTAATCTGTCAACATAAGAGAAACACTTCTGTTTGGTGTAGCCAGCAGCAGGTAGGAATTTAATGTATTATTACTGAATGTTTCATATCGTGATCCTAAGAAAGCCAGGAGGCATCTGAGGTTGCAGAAAGCTCAACCTCAGCTTCTCTCTTTAATGAAGTGTTGTCCCTGCACTGGTACAATGCTGCTGCCAGAGCAGAATACGGGACTTCCCCCCTCATTTCAGATGCCTGCAGATACTGTCAGAAAAGGGACAGTCATAGAATCACAGAACGTGAGGAGTTGGAAGGGACGTCTAGAGATCATCAAGTCCAACCCCCCTGCCAAAGCACCTCAGGCAGGCCACACAGGAAGACATCCAGACAGGTCTTGAAAGTCTCCAGAGAAGAGACTCCACAACCTCTCCGGGCGGCCTGCTCCAGGGCTCCAGAATCCTCACAGTAAGAAGTTTCTCCTCGTGTTGAATTGGGACATCCTGCATTCCAGCTTGTACCTGGTGTTCCTTGTCCTGTTACTGGGTACCACCAAAAAGAGGCTGGCACCTTCATCCTGACACCTACCCTTTGAGGTATTTATAAACATTAATAAGATCCCATCTTGGCCTTCTCAAGACTAAACAGATCTCAGTCTTTCCTCATAGAAGAGATGTTCAAGTCCCTTAATCATCTTTGTAACCCTCTGTTGGATTCTCTCCAGTAGATGCTTGTCACTTTTGAGTAGGGGAGCCCCAGACTGGACACAGCATTCCAGGTATGGTCTCACCAGGGCAGAGTAGAGGGGGAGAACCTCCTTAGACCTTCATTCCCATTTCTGTCCTCCCACAGAGAAGACTGAATGTCCACATAATCACTGCTGGGGTAACCAGGAAGAGTGCTCCTTTCTTCCCCTTCCAAATAAGTAACCACCTCTGTTTTCCCTGCTTATCTCCCTTTCTTTTAATATTTTATTTTAATTACACAAATTCCCCAGGATTTTTCTAATCCTTCTGCACACTGCTGAACTACCTTGTGAAAAAACACTGAAAGAAACCTCAGTTCTGTTTATATCTGTACACAGAACCAAATGCAGTAGGTAGGGCAAAATAAACTTTCCCATAATCCTTATAAATCTGTCTAGTTTCACAAAATTATGCTGCGTGGGAGAATGGTGAGGTCACTCTAAAGTCCTAATTGCCAAACTCCTTTGGCAATCTTTCCCACCTTCTCCTTGTCCTCAACCCTTTGCTCCCCTTCCCCACTCCATTCTATCACCACTCCTGTGGTTCCTTTATTAATTTTAATACTAATTTCAGTGCACCTGGAAGGAAACACATGTGATGGCAACTTGAAAAGCCACAATGAAGAACTTAAACCTGCACAGAGCACGTCTGAGTGCTAAAGATGTCCTGCTGGTAGCTGTGTCCTGAACAAAAGACCTTTTCTCACCTCCTACCATAACGATGGGTGAAAAGCTTGAGCAGGCACCATGTACCCTGAGCCCTGAGCCAGCTATATCCTGGGCTGCATCCCCAGCACTGTGGGCAGCAGGAGGAGAGTGGAGATTCTGCCCTTTGGCTCTGCTGAGACCCCACCAGAGTCCTCAGCACAGCAGAGACATGGACCTGTTGGAGCAGGGCCAGAGGAGGCCACAGCAATGATAGGAGGGCTGGAAGCACTCTGCTGTGAGACCAGGCTGAGAGGGTTGAGGTTGTTCAGCCTGGAGAAGAGAAGGCTCCAGGGAGACCTTTAGGTAGCCTTTCAGGACTTAAAGAGGCCAATCAGAGAGACAGGGGACAGACTCTTTTATTAGATCCTGTTGTGAGGGGACAGGGTTTTAAATTAAAGGAAGGAGATTTGGACTAGAGAGAGGGAAGAACTGCTTTACCCTGAAGGTGGTGAGACCCTGTCCCAGGTCAAATGCCAATTTCCAGGAGCAGTGGCACCACAATCAGAATATACCACAACTCTTCCCTAGCAGATTTCCATTCTTAAGCTTATTTTAGAAGCTGGACAAGCAGAGCTCAAGGTCTTGCATTCAGTAATTCCCACTGCATAAATAATACTGCTGAAAGCACAACCAAAGCTCTGTTGTGCTATCATGCTGCAGAGCCAATAAACTAAAACAACACTCATGAAATCACTTAACCAAGAGGAGCTTTCCCAGTCTTGTTTCATTAGAAGAATGGCATTCAACTCTGATCCCCAAAAGCAGCAATCATGCTGCAGTATTAATAAAGTGAACTTCAGCAGACGCAGTTCCACAGAAAAACATGCACTGAGGTTCTCTTTAAAAAATCCCCAGCTAGCAATGTAAGGAAAAATATGTGTAATGCCCTGATAGAACTGACAAGAAAAACAGAGAAAAAGATTTATAGAGTAAATTCATTAAGCTTTCAACTCACATTCCATCGTTCTGGAGTCCAACTCAAATTACTGTATGAAAGCTCTTTCTCATGGAACTAGATGAAATTCAAGATTACTTTTAATTACAAAGGGTGTGGGAGAATGTTTTCATGGGAGACAAATACCTCTACACCTCTTACCAGTGTGGATTTAAGAGGTTCACAACAAACAGAAACTGATTTATGAGCATTGGGGCATCATTGTGTCAGGCTGCAGCATGGGCTGAGACTTAATTTCTGCTCTTTTACTGCCACGTATATATCTTTTGCAAGTTCTAATTGGAAATTAAAATGGCAGAACTTTTATGGGAGGAAAGTTTATTACTACTAATGGTTTTCAAAATGAGGCTACAGAAAAATATTAAAGGTGGTGATGATGTGTTCTTTTTAATTTAAATTTAGTTGTACTTTCAATAACTTTTTACATAAATCATGGCACTGCCAAATTGCTTCTCTGCTTAATCAAATGCATCCTGTTTATTGAATAAATAGTGGGCTCAGCCTGGCTTTTTTGGGGGTAGAAACCATTGTGTAGCAGCTATTAGCTCACACATAGCCTGCAATCCTTCTTTTTAGCAAGATTGTCCAAGTTTGCCAGAAAGAAACCCTTTCTCCTATTGCCTGAACCCCTGCCAAAATTTAACCATTTCTGCTGAAGCTTTCCATGCTATGTGCTGATTTAGTTATTTATTTTTCTAACCAAATGGTTCAGCAACTTCAGAGGAAAAGGGTTAAAAGACTAAAACCCCCTAGCAACCTGTCATTGGAGACAGATAACACAATACATGTGCCAAGGGGTCAGCTGTAGGTTACCAGTGGCATTTCTGAGCATCCAAGCACTTGACTTTGAAAAAGAATCATCTCCTTTTAAGGCAGCTCATCCTTAGAAAATGGTTTGACTCAATGATCTTAAAAGGTCTTTTCCAACCAAAATGATTTTCTGATTCTAGGGTTATATGTAACAAAAATAGAAGCATTGCTGAGCAATGGCTTGCACACATTCACATCCTGTTGTAGTCAGCAAGAAAATAAAGGAAATCCACCGAAATGCAACAGTTAATTTTTTACACACAAGCACAGAGAATCTGTCTTTTCAATGCATATGGAAGCATGATTCACAGATTCATAGAATGGTTTGGGCTAGAAGGGACCTTAAAGATGATCTAGTCCCAAGCCCCCTGCCATGGGCAGGGACACCTTCCACTAAAACAGGTTGCTCAAATCCTTGTTCAACCTGGCCTTGAACACCTCCAGAGAAGGGCATCTACGACCTCTCTGGGCAACCTGTTCCAGTGTCTCACCACCCTCACTGTAATGAATTTCTTTCTAATAACCAGTCTAACTCTGCCCTCCTTAAGCTTCAATCTATTCTCTCTCATTCAATCACTACAAGCTCTTGTTAAAAATCCCTTCCCAGGTTTCTTGTAGGTCTGTTTCAGGCACTGGATAATAAAAATCAGCATTCAGTTGAAACTGATGAATTCTCAGATGCACAATGTAAACCTTAAAACATTTTCTTTTTTTGATGGCTTCTGCATAAAGGTGTAAAACGTGGATGCACTCTACTCTGCAAGTCCTGCTGTAGCAGAGAATATGCTGGAAACCCCTGTCAGCACAGAAGGGTGAGCACAGCTCTGATGAGACAGGCCATTCTCCACCTCTGAAAGGCTGGCTGGAGCTAGGTTATAAGAGCAGGGTTTGGAGGGTTATGAAAAGACCTCAAGATAAACATTTCATGTCAGTTATTACTTTTTCAAATTCAACAAGCAGGAACATAGGAGAGCAAAATTCTTCTAGCATGATTTGGGCTCTCCCAACCCTAACCTGGCCATAGCATGCTCATCCTTATCTCCACACATCAAACAGTTTATCACTGAGTCTTGTAAATACAGTACCCAGAGTAAATTTTGTAGACAACCTGTTTGCTCTCTAACTTCTGTCCTTCCACCCTATTTTCAACTTTTAGAAAGGGGTGGAGAAGAGCTGTAGAAAATACCATGATGCAATTACAGGGTCATTAAATCCAGCATAAGTCACTGCTGGCATCACATCCTTCTCCACAACTGCTCATTCTTGCTGTCTGCCCTGTGCCAGCACTTCAGTTCTGGAGCTGAGCTGGGATCCAGATCAGGGAACTGATCCAGCTCAGAAAGAACTGAACTGATAAAACAAGAATGTCAGCACAAGAGAGAGGAACAGGGATGAAGTGCAACAGCAGGCAGTGGCTGGAAGGATGGAACCACCCTTTTCAGCAGTGGAGCAGACACCCACCAGATTAAAGTAACCGTAGAAATACTGTTTAGGAGATGTTATATCACTCCAAGCTGCTGTAATGAGGTTCTTCATAAATGTACCCTCAGGTCTGCTTTGCAGGTCCATCACCAATCTCTTAGTTTCACCGCCCTGCCTTTCTAAAGGCTTCAGACAGGATGAAAGGCATTTGGCAAAAGCTAGTGATAACTTCTGTGCTGTCTTTCAGAAAAGAAGGATGGAGATCACGTGCAGAGGCACAGGTTCTTCAGGTTAAGAGTTGGTTTATATCCCTGCACAATCAGGGACTGGATCTTGCTTTCAAGAAAATGCTGTTACACTTCTAAAGGGAGTATCCACTTGTTTATGGCAGGAATTTAAGGAACCCAGGCTCTGCCATTGGCAGATGTGGGATCCAAAAGCCACAGCCTTAAATAAAAGGAATTAAGATGAATTAAGATCAAGACATTATTTACACAAACCTGACTATCAAATTGAACTGATGTCCGAGTGAACAGAGCAAGCACAGAGGACTGTCTGTTGCCATGCTTCCAAGCTAAACTTTTTCCTCGAACTGAGATGATGATGTTATTTTGGTTTTAATTCATTTCCCAGACAAGAACTAGATCATGCTTTAGTATTAAGTGAAGCTTAGCTTGTGAGGCTGTGCTGTCTGTCAAGTTACAAGTTTAGGGTGATTAATAGCATCTTTCCAGTGTCAGTACCTTCATTAAAATGCCAATCACACTTGCAAGGAAACCATGCAAGCTCCCAAGTTACAATTCCCTTATTCTCTGATATTTCTGGAGACTGGATTGGGGCAAAGATGAACTGGTTGTTAAAAGTTAACCTCCTAACTTTACATACTTCTGCTTGAAAACTGCTTGCCTGTGTCACTCTTCACTTGGAAGAGCTGTTGCAAAGTAATCCTACTTACAAGCACCTAAATAGCAGTCAGCACTGAGCCACCCAGACAGGAGAGAAACAGCTGCTGAGCTGCTGAGTGAAGGACAGCCTTGACCACTCAGCCAGGGGAGACTGATGCTGATGAATGCCTGGAGGGCCTCACAGAGCAGAGGGGCACATGAGCAGTTTTCACCGCTCGCCGAGGATGTGATCATGCACACTCACCAGCTTTTGGATGGGGAGAGAAAAATGAGAGAGACTAAGAAATAACATGCTGAGCGCCATGGCTGCTTGGTTCCAGAGGGATGGGAAAGCTGGCATGTGGGGGCTGCAGGCTTGAGGAGGAAGTCTTGTCTGCACTCTGCAGGCTGTCACTAGAGCCCAGGTGTGACTTCTTGCATCATGGCATGGGAAGTCCCACCTATTCAGACACTACTGAAGTTACAAACCCAGAAATTGAGCATGAAAGGAAGAAGCACTCTCAGCATGGTCACCATAGAATCATCAATTAATTTAGGATGGAAAAGACCCTTAAGATGGAGTACAGCCATTAATCCAACATTTCCAAGCTTGCTGCTAAACCCCATGTCCCTCAGCACCACATCTAGAGGTCTTTGAAACCCCTCCAGGGATGGTGATTCAACCATTTCTCTGGGTCTGTTCCAGGCCTTCACAATCCTTTCAGAGAAGAAATTGTTCCTCATATCCAACCCAAACTTATCCATTCACAGCTTGAGGCCATTTCCTCTTGCCCTCTCACTTGATGCTTGGGAGAAGAGACTGAGCTGCACCTAGTTCCAACCTCCTTTCAGGGACTGGTAGACAGCCAGCAGATCTCCCCTCAGCCTCCTTTCCTCCAGGCTGAAAACTCACAGTTCCTTCAGCCACTCCTTGTGTTCTACACCCTTCACCAACTTCATTGCCCTTCTCAGCATCCACTCCAGCATTTCAATGTCCTTCTTGTAGTGAGCGGCCCAAAACTAAACCCAGTATTCAAGATGTGGCCTCACCAGTGCCAAGTACAGGACAATCACTCTGCTAGTCCTGCTAGTCACATTATGGTTGAACTGTGGCTGCTCACACACAAGTTATATTAACTCCCCAAAATAACAGTGCAGATGGTAATTATTGCCAAGGTTGGTTAACCACTTGGATCCATTTCCCTAAATACAGGCCCAGTACATGTGACCTACATTATTAAATTCATCTGAGATTCAAATTTATCATCTTGAAGCACTGTTCAATTTTTGCTGTTGTTTTATTGACCGCTAACTTTTGCGTTTAACATTACCAGATGTTACCAACACATTTTCTGTATGATAAAATCAAGATACTACAGAGAAGCAGGTAAGGAAGAGTAGCAGTGAAAAAGCTGCTTTTGGAGGTATTCTCCCAGTCTCATTCCGGGTATTGAATGTCCATTTTCAAGGACTTGTCTGGGAAATATCAGTCAACCAGATTTAACCCATTTAGTAAGTACCACCTTATACAATTTCGATTCCATGAACAAAACCTATCTCACACCTTGCAGAAATCACATTTGGGCAAAATTGGTGAAACAATGGAATAGGTTGCCCAGGATGGTTGTGGATGCTCCCTCCTTGGAGGTGTTCAAGGCCAGGTTGGATGAGGCCTTGAGCAACCTGTTCTAGTTGGAGGTGTCCCTGCCTATGGCAGGGGGTTGGAACTGGATGATCCTTGAGGTCCCTTCCAACATAAACCATTCTATAAGTCTATGAAAATGACCTTCAACAAACTATTGCTCATTTATAAATTCCCATTCTTTTTTATTGAATTAATATCCAGCTAAATAGGGTGCTGCAGCTAATCTCATCCTACTTACACTTTATAAATGCTGACCTGACATTTGAGTTACCTCCTGAGCTCCTGGGATCCACCTGATACTTAAAGATCATTTAATTGTCAGCGTTGGCTTCGGCTTCAGCACCTCATTGGAACCTTTCAAAGTGTCCAGATATAAGAGCTAGAGCTGCAGCAGTTGCTGCTCTACTTCTTGGGTGCAGGAATATAAATCATTTCAGTAGTCTTGTCATTTCTAAAAATAGCATGTGCCTCCTCTTTTAATATAGAAAGAGCTAATTAGGGTATTCTGTCTTTTCTGTGGTGCTGTGGCTGGTTCTACTGCCCCCTCTCCCCCCAACAACCTTTAATGACTTCCCTCATTTTTCCCTCACCAGCACTCTTTATTTCATAATTAGCAGTAGTTTCTAGCCTCACTATCAGCGTCTTATTTTCCTTCATGTATATGCAACTGTTTTTTGTCACCTATATAGCTGTAGAGCAGTATTCATGTCCTTTTTACACCAGGCTGGTGAAGGAGATGGAGAAGTTTGGTTCATATTCAGAAGTCACCTTCTATAACTGCAGACCTGTGACTTTTACAGCATCAGCTAAGTTTTCTTAAACCATTTCCAATTATCCTTCACACTGTTTGGTTTAGGGTGTTGGGGATTTTTTGGTTTGGGTTTGGTTCCCTCCACCCCCACCCTTTTTCAAACTACTTTGCTCATAATCGCCTTAATCTTTGGGAAAAGAGCCCTTTTAAAGATTCAAGCATATCCATTATACAATTAATGACTCCCAGTGGCCTTCCCTAGCGTGAGATGCCTTGACAGAAGGGAAGTGGAGCAGATTTATTTGCAATGGCACTTCACAAGATCTTGTTTCAATTTCTTGGCCATGCTGCTTTCTGGGACAAGTAGGTCACTGAGTATAAACAGCCAGCACTCAAGCCATCAAGCTTTTCTTATCTTCCTCAGTTTAAAATAGGAATACAAAAAAATTAAGTGCAACACTCAGTGATTATTCCTGGTTTTATAACATCTTTACACTCCTATTGCTGGCCTATTTTCTATGTCCTACAGATGTGATGAACAGACAACAGGGAAAAAAACAAACCTGTGAAAGTGAAGGGTGGAAGAAAGGAAATGGGATTATTCCTCTTTTACCAAATGAGAATTGAGGCACTGAAAGATTAAACAACTTGCTCATAGTCACACAGGGAAATTGAAGAAGAATCTGGGATTGAACTCAGATCTCCCACAGCACAGTCCAATACTTTAACCACAAAACCATTCTTCATCCATAATGAATAGCTCCTGGCATGCAGATACCACAGACTAGCCAGGGAAAGGGACACTTCTAGTCAAGACAATATTAACACTTAGCTGCAGAATGGTCACTGTAGCGTCCCTTGGCCCACAGAATTCAACAAAGCTGTTTGATGAGAAGCTGAAGCAATTCAACCGTTAACTCCAGATTGATTCCTCTTGTAAAAATGGCAATGATGTAAACTCGGTACAGAGGCTGAAACTCTTCTGGAATAAACACATCCAATTTGTATGCTGATTTATTTTTTAAAATGGAGCTCATTTAAAACGGGGTGAAGTTTCTGGCATCCTCAAGTCTATAGTTCATGTAATGTACCATACCAGAAGATCTTCGTGTTCCTGCCAAACTTGCAGCCAGCAGTCTTTTACTGGTGATAGTTTAACATTACAGCCTTGTGAGAAAGCAGGCATTTCCCATGATATATGGGGAATCATTTTCTTATTGGCAAGGTCATTGGAAAATTGCAAAATATTTTGCCTAAAACAGAGGGAGTTTCATCCTACTTTTTTGCAGGAATGTGCAGAGGGAGAGGGGGAGAAAAAAGATAGAAGGCAGTTCTGCAGTTTCCAGGGGATTTCTGCTAAAGGATAGGGGGGAAAAAGGAGGGGGGGGGGGGGGGGGTGTCTTTGTTTGAAAGTGCTAGTGTGTTGCTATCAGGCCTGCAGTGTATTACAGTTCCTGATAGACACCGTGAACTAATAGCCTGAACCACCCTTCCTTCAGCTTCTTGAGCTCATTCCTGAGGCACAGCACACCACTCTGAGACTCTTAGAATTTAATCTGAAACTAAACAGGGGAAACAAGGACATATTCGCACTAACATCACCTTCCCACCCAAAGGCATCTCAGGACTGATCCCGGGGGGGCTGCACCACTGAGAGCAATCAGTAGCGGGTGTATGGAGGTGGCTTAATGACAGGCTCTGTCCTGTGACTCCTGCATCTCTGGTCCCCATTTGCTGTGTTAAAACATGCAAGTGAGATGCCTCTAATTTAAGCCAGATGCCAAATGAGGCCCAAGAAAAAGCAAAGAGTAGCAGCAAAGTCTGAATCAGAGGTATACAGCAGCAAAACTTTCTTCCTAGACAGCTCAACCAACCGCCACTTCTGCTTTCTGTCCTAGGAAGATTATGTCGCTGGGAACCTGCTGAGATGTCTCAGCAGCATCTCAGGAAAACTTGCTGCTGCTGAAGAGCAAAGTGAGCAGTGCCACACCTTGGCATTTGGCCTCTGGCCAAACAGAAATTTGGACACTAGAAGAAAAATTTATTGCCAGGCTCTTGTTTTGAAGACATCCTCTTTGCTCAGAAGTAGAGGAGAGCCCCAGCTCATACTTGGAGGAGACTCAGGGATAAGGTAAAGGAGGGAGGAGGCAGGAAGCCCTGCATGGTGACGTGTTTCAGCACTGCTGTGGGTTTACCGTTGAGTTCACAACACCACGTAGGTACTCAGCATTCCCCCTTCTCTGAAACAAGTTTATTTATGGGGCTGCAAAGGAAAGCAGGAAATGTGGCCACATGCACAGGCCTGTGCATGCTGCAGGAGACACATTTTCTTGCCCCCTGCCTCACATTGCCTCTCTGTGGCACAGGAGCCTGAGCAATGCTGGGGCTGAGCAGTAGCTATTACTCACACCTGGATCCTACATGCCCAATGCAGCTGGTCAGCGTGACCTGGATCCAGCGACAAGCTGCGTCTTGTGCTCAGTAGCTGCTCACACTAAATTAGGCTTGGATTATGAAGTCTTCAAGAGTATCACCAAAACTGAATTAAGACTATTATCCGTGTTATGCCTGCCAAAGGTAACTAACTCATCTAAGGTATGGCTGTATCTCCTTTTTTGGTTTATAAACTCAGGATGTGTAAAAAGAAACCTGATTTTGTTTGCAGTATTGTGAATCTGAGTCCCAGCAGCTAAAAACTCTTTCAAACCATATTTCCAATGCCAAAACAGATGTGTACAGAACTGCAGCTTGGTTCTGCTCACTGTGGAAATTAATCTCAGCTCTGAGCTGAACACCTACAGCCTTCTCCACTGGACCAGAGGCACAGATGCCAGGCTTGGGGAGACTTCACTATGAAGGTTTTTGAGTCTTCACTGTTGTCCAAAAATTTGCTAAACAGTAGATGACTGTTCTGTCCCCTTCGTGATGACATGAAGTGCCCATTAGTGGGCTCTTAGTGTGACAAATTCCAGTCACTGCTGCTACACCTCTATCCCAGCACAGCCCTTTTATCTGCTGGCTGCTCAGACAGGTCTGTCAGAAGTGGCGTGGGGAAAGACATGACATGTACTGGAGTGATGCTCTGTCACAGCTATCATCTGTCGTGACCCCAACTCAGTAGCAGACAAAGCTGTCTTGCTGCAGTTTGAAATTGCATCTGGAATGGGGATGCCCAAAGAGGGATCTTCCAGGAAAAATACATTTGGCAACACCTTTGTTTAAAAAATACATACAGGACTCATAGCTCAGCACAAAGTCTACAGTTATCACCTCAAAAATAAATCTTGTGAAAGTAAATCTTGTTGGTGTAGAACCAAGCCCTTGTCCTGGCTCAGCAGAATGTATCCAATTAGGTGGTGGCATGCACTGCAGGTTTAGGATGAGTTAGGAGACATTTATCACTGGCTCCCAACTTGGGCAGATATTTCTCTCCTTTCCTTCCAAATCCACTCTCCACAGAAACTCAGGTAATAAACCTCATCTGGTACAAATTACCCAGCACGACTCCCAGCCCAGTGCCTCAGCGCTGGCAGGACTGCAATGCTCTGTCTCTGTGGCTGGAGGCAGCAGTGTAGCTTGTGTATCTCCAAATATTTGCCTGAAAACACTCTCTTTGGATCAGTTTTTCTGACATTTGCTTGAATAGTTTTCAAGAAACACCCACCCAGTGTTAGTTATTGTGCTGTGCAGAGAAAGTTTTGCAGGCTAACATTCCAGATGACAAACTCTCCAGCAATATATTCTCCTCTTGGAGAGCTGGACACTGATTCTCAGTGAGGTTGGTACCAGTTGGCAGCAAAACTCTTGCAGGTTCATAGAAAGGTTTGGGTTGGAACAGACCTCAAAAATCATCTAGTTTGAAACCCCCTGGCATAGGCAGGGACACCTTCCACTAGACCAGATGCTCAAAGACTCATCCAACCCGGCCTTGAACACCTCCAAGGAAGAGCATCCACAACCTCAGCAGCATCAATGAACATGGAGTCTAGATGCTCGCCCTCACACAGTTCCCATTAACAGGCACGTCTTCGCACACATGTAGGCTTTCCCCTCTCATTCCTCCCCACTTAGAAAGAACAAACACCTACTGTTTGTTTGCTTATTTAGTTGTTAATCTATGGCAGTGCCCTGACCATTCCATTTGAGAGTACTTAGCACTCTGGCTGCAAGGAAAGCATCATTACTCAATTAAGAAAGATGTCTGTCTTTCCTTTTCCTGTCTGCCTTTGCTGCAAGACCCATGTTCAGTTTGGCCTTTCTCTTCCCCCCCAAGATGAGCTTCTCTAGATTATATTTTTCATTGCAGAATCACATAGAATCACAGTGTGGTAAGAGCTGGAAGAGATTTCTGGAGATCATCAAATCCAACCCCTGTGCTAAGACAGGTTCACCTAAAGGAGGTCACACATTAATGCAAAACTGAAGAACTGAAGCAGCTGCTTGAAGCTGCAACACACAACTTTGGTTTACCCAGGCATGTATCTGGGGGTAAGCAAGAAGGATTAGCTTGTTCCTATATTGAAGCTGTTACTTTCTCTTGACCATAACATGCCATTCCCCTGTCATCTCCTGTGCACGCAAGTCCACTGAACACAACTCAGCTGGACAGATGCCAGCCCCATATTAATTCAGACTTCTTGTTAACTTCAGTGTTTCACAAACCATGGTGTAAGAGCTAATGAGAAATCAGAATCTGGCGCCATGGCTGGAATGAAATCAAACCATGAAGCTCCTTCCCGACCTATTATAAAAATTACAGTGTGGAAAGTGAATTTAATGGTGCAGAGTGCTTAATTGTAATATCAGTAAAGGCTTTGATCTGGGTGACTCCTGACATCACAGAATGAGGAAACTCCCTTAATGATTTGAAAAACCACACGAATGGTTGGGGAAGGAAATTTGTTTTATGTGTATATATTAAAAAAATGTTATTAAGTCTCAGGGAGAAGTCTACTTTGGTGGGGGGGAGGATTGTTTGGAAAGGGATCTGTGTCACAAAGGGAAGTAGAGGTTAGCTTAAAAAAAACAAACAAGACATTGAGGACATTTTGGGGACAATGGAATTACAATGGCCTAGTACAACTTTGCTGAGGATTTGAATATAGAATCATAGAGTTCTTTTGGTTGGAAAAGACTTCTAAGTTTGAGTCCAACCATTCTCTAACGCTACCAAGTCTGGTGTTAAACCACATTCCTCAGCACTACATCTCTGAATCTTTTAAACACCTCCAAGAATGGGGATTCAAGCACCATACATGCATGTTCTCAGCAAGGCCTGTGTTTGGTGTGCGTTATCACTCCTTTAGCACAGAAGATGCTGAGTCTTGATGCACCCTGCTGATCTCAGAGCTCTTTTACCTCAGGGATGGGGGATTAATATGTCTGCCTCTTCCAAATGAGATGGCTCCAGTCATTGAGTGTGGAAAAAAAAGACATGGTTCCACTTACTCTTCCAAGTGAAAACATGGGAGTTCCTCTCAGAAAGTCTGGCCAAAAGACCCAGGCACAGGCAGAGAGGAAGAAACTTTCACCTTAGGAATCAAACACCAATCACCTTCCCATCCTCCTTCACCAGCCAGAGGTCTAAACACATCAACCATGCATTTAATAGCAAGTCCATCAGCTGGCAATGAAGAATAAGCACACTCTTACAAGTTCTGCCCCCCTTATAATGGATCTTCTGCATACCTACCTTAACGTCAGAGATGACATTTCACTGAGCCAGGTCTCCTGAAGGAAGAATTTCCTGCACCTTAGGCTGCTGACAGCTGCCAGAGTTGATCTGGCACGATTTTTTTCATGTGCTGATGTGAAAAACAGAACCTTCTTTGACGCCAAGGCGCAAGAGTGTGATATGTGGCTTAGAAGGAGAAAAGGAAAAAATACATATATTGGTGCTACTACAAAAAAACAAGTCAGAGTGACTCATGATTTGTCTACAACCTTTCAAGGAGCTCAGGTAGGGCTCACAGCTACCTGGTTTCTGCAGCACTGCTAGGTCAGGCTGCCTCAAATAAGCCTCCAAAGCCATCAGCTTGGAGGGAGAAAAATGCAGCCTAGTTTTGAAGAATTAAAGCCTACAGCTTCCCCCTGTAGGGTATTGTCCTTGCTCAGCCTTGTACAGAATCTTTTGAGAAGCTCAAATTGGTCTGAGGGTTGGTGACAGTTTGTATGGATGCAGCCCCTACACATACTGGGAGAGCTCCTCTAAGGCAGGGTCTGAGCAGCAGCACCATGCAAAGGTGTCTTGACTAGATTTCAGAGGGGGAGAAGGCCAGACTACGGGTCACAGTGGTTTCCCAGACGTATGGTCTCTGAAGAATTAAAAATGCCATGGCCACTACATGGGGACATATATCTTTGTCTTACAGACCCAACTTCTAGCTTGCAAATTAATTGCTAGACCATTCTCTGAGCCTAACAGTCAATACAAGTCACAAAACTAGGAACATGATACAACAATTTTCATCCAAATCTCACATCAACTGTAGGCATGGATTTTTTTTTTTAAGAAAAGAGTTAGGATGTCCTACAAGATGATTTCAAATGAAAAGTGGACTAGTTGAGACGTCCTGTCAGTTTATAGACCCAAATGGTCCTTGCAAGAAAGCTGTAGAACTGCTATAAATCTGGACATTTTCTCAGGAAAATGGACCCAAATCAAGTTCAAAAATAATGTGTAACTGTAAAGTCACCTTCCAGGCCCTAAAATAATTCCCATTACATTCAATCTCTTTGGTATATAAAATTAGACTTCTACATCTGTAAATCAGACGAAACGTGTCACTCTTGGACTGATGGAAAAGTCAGCAGAAAACAGATAGAAATTTCTCCCCATCTGTTAAGTATTGTGTAGTAAATACACTTAGCTGTACTTTGCACTGTGCCACTTCAAGGCCTGGTTACCATTTTCTTTGCCTTCCATGTACAAGCAGTGTGGTGAGTGCTGGGCTCACTGCTGCAGGAACGGCCATCAGATGTCTGCCTCACACTATCTCAGGGGCAGGTCTAGGCAAGCAGCTGCCTTTTTCTGTGCTCCTATTTCCTTTACCAGGCTTTTTTTTTCTTCTTTGTCTGTTTTAGAGTGGAATTATTTGGGGGACAGACACCTAGCAAGGCTGGGACCCTTTAGGTATAGCCATATGCAAACAACTCAAGATAAATGCCTCTCTTGCAAAGTACATTAAGTGCAGTGAATTTACTTTTCCCCAGCGGCTGCTCACTGATACAGGAAATCTAATCCTAAATCTCATTAGGTTCTACAAACAATTCGGCCTCTTTCCCCAACAAAGTCACCATCCTGGACTGCTGAATGTTTATGTTTTATTTCTCAATTCCCTTTTTTCTCTCCATTCCCCCCACCCTTGCAATTTTCCTTTTGGTAAATATTTCTACACTGGAGAAGTCTAGCCAAAAAGAGACTTAAAAAAAGAAAGCGAGCGGGAGAGACAGAGTATCAATCATTCACCTTCAGCTCCCCAGGGAAGAGGTGGGGAGAAAGAACAGCAAGGTAAAAAGTTAAAAACGGCAGAACCACAGCAGTGTGCTTTGAAGACCATCCAAATCTATTTCTTCCAATGTTGAGGCCCTTGCAACTAGTGCCAGGGCTTGAAAGGGGAAAAAAAAAACCCAACTAATTCACTTCCAAAAGTGAATTTTTCAGCGTCAAGCCAAACTACTCAATGTTAATTTGGTTATTTGGCAAAAAATAACAATAATACTAGCACCTGAACTATTGCCATCTGCATCTAAAAGATTCTGGCCAGCCCATTTTGCAGGCCAAGAATTACAGCAGATACCCCTGACTATTAAAAAATGAGTTTGTTGTTTTAAATGCCTATCGCATAACGAAGCTTTGTGTGGTGCTGGGAATGTACTGACATCGTATCTTCTGCACAAACATGAGCTGAGGTAAGACAAAGCTATATATCAGTGGCACAAACATTGCAGAGGTCACATATTGGCTCCTGTTTCCTGCCATAAATGCACTGCTTTCATGAAACATTCAGCCAGCACTGGTGAAGTGACTCCTTTCCCTTTGGTGCCTACACAATGAAAATGCTGACCAAAGAAAGGGTGTCCTCAGATGCCACTTGTGGGAATGCCTCAAATGAGCAGGAAAGGGACCCTGATGCCTCCCATACAACAGCTATCAGCAGATCCTGGGGTGAGCAACACAACAGGTGAGACCACCTCAGCCTTCTCTCCAGCAACATGCAGCAAATAAGGAGCTTCCAGAAACCACTCCAGGCAGAGCCATGGCAGGGCTGGGGAGAAGGAGAGGCAGCAGCCAGAGAAGAGCAGCATGCTGTGCTAGGCTGAGCCTGCTTCTTCTGCAGCCAGGAAGAAACCCTGGGGAGCCGATGGTCTGGAGGAAGAGTGCTGGAGGAGGAGAGGAGAAAATAAGGCAGAGGCCTCTGCTTGCTGCCCACAAACACCACAGGGATTTGCTCCAACCCCAATCCCCATATCAGGCTAAGAGAACTGTACAGCCAGCACTCATTCTGCACCTCGTTCACGTCCCTTTGCCACCTCTCCCATGTCAAAGAGAGACAGAGTAGCCAAATGTGAGATCCAGGCCCCCTGCCCAGGTTGGCCAGGATGTTCGGCTCAGCAGTGTGCTACACGTGCTGCTCGGACACCCATGAGCGAGCTGCCTCTTTAAGACAAAGCAGCAAGACTCTCTTCTTCCCCTCCCAGAGAATGCACCAAGTTGCCATTAATTATAGTTTGGACGACTCCTGAACATCATGCCTTCAGATAATTGGACAGTGGTTTAATTCAAAGCCTGATAAAAAACACATTGAAAGCTGAAGGAAGGGTGCTGCTGGAATGTTTATTTGTGCAGGGCTCTTTCTACAGAGAGTCCATCTTCTGTTTAAAGCTTGCACTAATGGGCCAGGCAGGTTGGAAATTTTCCTCCTGATTTAATAAATGCACTGGGCCACACCACAGACCTTTGCCCTTGAGACCTCAGGGAGGACCAGTCCCTCACCAGGCTCTTTTCCTCTAGACTGTATGATCATGATGCAGCTAGTTTGCAGAATGGGCTAGAGAATAAGGATAGGAATTGTGAAACAGATCACAAATTCTCCTGAATTCTCCTCTTTTCTCTTACGAAAGCCTTTCATACTCAGGAAATACTGAGGGATTAACCTATCCTCCAAAGAAGGGAAAAGCTCCCAATTAAGAGGAGCTCCCTGCGTACTTGCCCCTTATCTAAGCCCTCCCATAGAAAGGCCAGGCAATCTCCATGAAGAATAACCTCCAGAGCAGAAACGGGCCATAAATGGGTCTGTGGACTTGCAATGACATCGCTGTGAACCGGCAGCACCAACCGGTGCCTGGGGCCCAGACTAAAGAGCTTTGTCCAAACGCCAGCGAGGGTCAGGATTGCTATAAACACAATGGAATTTTTACTGATTAAGGCCTTTCCTCCCAGCACTGGATATAGGATTTCCTGCACTGAAGCATGTTTGAGTATATTATTGCTATGCCAGGGAAGAGAAAACACTCTTATTCACTGAGAAGAGAAAAACACATCTCACAGGGTGAGGAAAAGATACAAAACAAAGAATCCGATCCAACAGCAGAGGAAACATAAACAATACACACTTTGGTGGCTTGCATTAGTACTGACCACCCTCTTTCCCAGAGCTTCTCAGGAGGGAAAGAAAATGCCATAGCCATGAGAAAGGGGGAAAAGGGGGAGAGAGTTGGAAGAGTTTGCATTCTTAAAGTTATACTTTGGGTTCTGGAGTAACTGGATCACAGAATCACAGCACACTAAGGGTTGTAAGTGACCTCTGGAGATCATCCAGTCCAACCCCCCTGCTAAAGCAGGGGCACCCACAGCAGCATGCCCAGGATCACAATGTCCAGGTGGGCTTGAATCTCTTCAGAGAAGGAGACTCCACAACCTCTCTGGGCAGCCTGCTCTGGGGCTCCAGCACCCTCCAAAGTTTCTCCTCACGCTCAGATGGAACCTCCTAGTTTCCAATTTGTGCTCTTCTCTAGGACTCTCAGCTCATGGGGACAACCCCAAGGGATTCTCCTGCCACAAAACCACAGGAATTTGGAGGAGGATGATCATCAGAATGACACACATTGTGATCAGGTAAGTTTCCTGAAGTGGCCCTAGGAAGCTATTTGACAACTAAAGATGTGCTTGCACCAGTACACATGGTTTAAATACTGTGAAACAGAACTTCCAAATGGTCTTCACAAATATGTAGTCCAAGCTAATGATTAAATAAATGGCTGAGGAGCTCAGTCCACCACAGAAGTGGGAGCACAACTCTGCTACTTGATCAGTAACGCTGGGAGTACATTAAACCTCCCAAGTGAAGCCTCCCTAATCAGAATTCCCCTATGCAGGACACGTCCTGCCACTCATGTGATATTCTGCAAGAAGACTGAAAGAATGAAACCAGCTTACGGTGCTAAGATGATAAAACAGATCTCCAGGACATCTTTCAGCAGGGCAAGCAAAATAGTGCTGCAATTGTTAGTGATCCTGGTGAAAATAAACAAACGGAGCCCAGCACTCCTCAGATTATACCAAGAGGCTCTGTGGGTGGCTTGCATAGCATTAAGGGTAACAAGGTTTCTTTTTCAAAGGATTTTTGCCATTTAAAAAGAAGTGAAAGAAAGAAATATTCCAACAAGTGGTCAGTCCAGGAGATGCATGAGCCCAGAGCTGACTTTAGGGAAAAAGGCATCAATACCTTAGCGGCTCATCAATCACAGAGATCAGACGCTCTTGCTTTGTGCTATTGCAGTTGAGGAAAACACAAACACCTTCCAAAGGGGTTCCTCTACTCAAAGCTTTTCACTCCTCAGGACATTCTTCAGAGAGCAAGTACCGAGCAGTGGTGTGGTGTGGAGTGAGAGACCTGAGCCAAAGCACATTTTATGAGCAATACTGCAGAAGCTGTTGGACTACAATGTTCACAGGGAATACTGTGATAGGTATGGACACCTCCAAGAACAAAGCACTACCAAAATAAAACAAAACAAAAATTCCAAAACAAACAAAGGGCCTGGACAGTTTTCAGAGAAAACCAAGAGTAACCCTTAAAAGGACTGCATGACTGCTGGCCAATCTGGAGCTGCAAAGAGACTGACAAACTGATACTGCCTTCACTCTGCTGGCAACCCACATGCAATGCAAAACACATCTCCTTTACAAAACACAGCTCTTGCTAAGGGTCCTGGAGGAATAGAGCTTCCAACTTAGAGAAGTTGCATTCAAAAGGGAAAGCCATAAGGAGCTAAGTGCCACTTTGTGACCCATCTCAAATCAACTTCAGTAGGCAGCTCAGCTGGTATGTGTGCAATAGATCAGCTCTGGGCATCCATTCCATTCTGTTCCATTCCATATCTTCTGAGGTTGTACTCAATGTTGTAATCCTCTCACAGTCAAAATTCCACTAAAGATAAATCTGAGTTTACAATTGCCAATTTGATCTTTCAGATCTTTTCCTAAGAGATGTCAGGTACAGTGTCACTCCTGTGATTTTATCAAGTGGTTGGTGCCTAGAAGGAGATCTTTAAATGATCAAGACAACAAACCAAAAAGAGTTTATCAAATCCCAGCTGAATACAAAAAGTTAAGCAAAACACTGCCACGAAAACACTTCTGATTCACATCCAGAAAGGCCTAACATTTATTATGAAGCCTTTCAAACTGACAATGAGGGAATTCTTCACTGTGGTCTCGCCCTCACTTTCACCCTACAAAGCAATGCTGTATGGAGATAGAGTAAACACTACGTGCTGTATTTTCCTAAATAAAGCAAAGGAAAAAAACAGATCAATGTCTCTTCTGCTGCCAGCAGATATGGAGTCAATTAAAAAACTAAAATATACAATAACTTAACTCTTTGCACAGAGCTCCAAACACATCAATACTGTGAGCATTAAATTATTTTCCATAGAAGCATTGAAACACCCTGGGTTGAAGCACACTCTCAATTTTCAGATGTTGAAGGTGAATTTGTTGTTTCAAAACCTGCAAGGTCAGCAGGCAGCTCTTGGACAGGCACTATAAATTTTCTCCCTGCTGAGGATGCTCCCCAAGTTTATCTTCTCCTAGGTCATGTGCCAGGAATGGACATTCTGGAAGGCAGGAGAAGCAAAAGAGGCTTCAGCCTTTCTCCATGCTCCTCATCAGGTCACCCACAACACTAGTCTTTACACCAGATTGTGCTGATTCTCCTGCCAGGCAGATGCAAGCAGTCCCTGAGTTTCTTGAAGGGGTAAGAGTCTACAGCTGTCTACCTGCCATGAAGTGAATGTCTCTCCTTAACCACAAACTCATCTCCAGCCCACGGCCCATGCAGGTAACAGACCTGCATTACACAAAGTGCAATGCCCCACAAAGGGTAGCATCATGTTACCCACTAGTACATAAGAAGGGTGCAAATGTACGGCAGAGACAGCCAGAGGAGTCCCTACCCTGTAATAACCAATGACTTCCAACACCAACAGTCTCTGATGATGGATACAAGACTGAAAATGGCTGCACTTAAGAAGCTTTAACCAGCCATTGACCTTCAGTTTTGAAGTGCAAGTGTTGTCCTTGTCTTGTTTTCTAGCTCGAAAGCTGTCTCAAAAACATTTACCTCATCTTTTCAGTCAGTACCAAACTAAAACCCTGTGATCAGCTCCTGAGCATGGAAACATTCTTAACACTTCCAAAACTCCAAGCTGGAACCGAGCAGCAGCTCTCCCATGCTCCATGAGCTGTTCTGTGCCTTCTGCTATCAAAGCAATCCTGCAAGCCCGGCCAGGAGAGCCGATGTTATGTGTTTTTCTCTTAGGACACGACTCCAGGTGCCACATCCCCACATGATGCTGTTACATGCTGTTGTAGCCAAGCAAAATTTCTGCTTGCAAATTTTGGCTCTTCCCTCCAAGTGAGCCCTTACTTAGACAAATTCTCCCAACTTCACTTTTTTAATTCCCATTAGCATCAGTGTTTTCCTGAGTAAAAAGATTTTAAAATGGGAAAAGTCCAGGAGACTTTGTTAGAACAGCTGCACAGCTAATGCCTTACAGCTCTATTTGCAACATTTTTCAAGTGTGGCACAATCTGAGAAGCTCACATCTATAAAAAATAACCTTGACATATTTCAGAACATTAAGAAGGTAGCTAGAGTACTAGAAGCTACCACTGCTGCAGAGGCCAGGCTTGTGACAGCAATGATGGTCTCCAAAGAGGTGGGGACCCCTCCCACAGCTGCTCTGCAGTCACTTTATCTAGAGACATACTTCAACAGGCAGACAGGATGCTATAGGCTCCTAATTCCTCACACTAAACTCACCCCAGAAATAGAGAGCAACGCTGCTAACCCAAGTGGTGGGACCCTGCTTGCATCCTAAGTGCTGTTCCCCTCTGTCTTCAGGTTTACTTATTGGCTAGCAATAAAACCTCCTGCTCGTGGTATGCTGAGGTAGCCATGGTATTTCTACAGCCCCATAAATAATTCCTCCACTGCTGTAGCACTTGCTTTTTATGGTAGCTTTTGTTCAGCCAGCATCTGGTAAACATTGGCCTTCAGTCCCTGTGCTGCACTGGAAGCAGAGAGCAGCTTTGCCATGCAAGCTCTAGAGTAGCCCAGCCACAAATGTACAAGGCATGGGCTAAAGCTGTAAATACCTCTAAATCAATGTGCCAACCTCCCCCAAGCCATCGCATTTCTGAGCACACTGCATGAAATGGATCCAGATAAAAGCTATTTACTGCCTCCATTTGCTACTAAGCCAGAAGTTTCTTGAATGCTTGGATGAACTCATGGCATTCAGGCACTTGAGCAAAGAGCAGCTGGCTGGCTGGATGCACTTGTGCTCACAGACCCACCATCCGAGCTGAACCCCACACTTCTGCCTGAGCTCACTTTGTGGATACCACTTCTCAGGAAGTGTTCAGGGCCAGGATGGATGAGGCTTTGAGCAACCTGCTCTAGTGGAAGGTGTGCGTGCCCATGGCAGGGGGGTTGAAACTAGATAATCTTTAAGGTCCCTTCCAAACCAATCTATGATTCTACACACAGGGTTTCTGCAAGCCCACCAGCTCACGTGGAAGCTCATCCTCTACGCAGTTCTCTCCTTCCTCATTTGGCTTAAGTTTGGTAGAAAATTTCATCTGCTTAAGGGGGTTTAAAATAAACCCCAAAGTTGCCATACTCAAGCAGCATGGTTGGTCACTTCCCCCCAACATCCATGCAGTGAGCACATTCCTCCCACAAGGCTTACCTATGTCAGGGACAGCTGCCAGGCAAAGCCAGGTTTGCAGAAATACACACTTCAATGTAACTTAACAAAGTAGCAGTTTTGCATTCTTTAAGAGTTAAACAACCAGTAGAAAAAAAAAAATCATAAATTGATCAGTCTGTAGCTTTATTTTTTATATCCACAGATGTATCCACACATACCCATATGTGTGTGTGCCTATACAATGTTTTATGCTCCCATTCCAGTGCTGCTTAGAGAGTAAAGAGCAGCATGGAGAAGAAGGAACCCAAGTGATGCAGATGCATATGGAAATCCAGGAAAAAAGTACCCATAAGGGCTGCAAAGTCAAATCCAAGGAAGTAACAGAAATAAGGTTGCATTTACCCACTCAACCTCTCTTTGACCTCCCTGAGTGTTTACATTTTGGCACTGTCTAATTACAGGATAAGATGTTAGTTTTCCATAGGATCTGTTCATAGGATAGTCTGGCTCCAGGAGCCCAGTGAGGCAAGCTGTTGTCCACAAAAGCTTCTTTGTAGAAGAAGTGGTAAAATGCACAGTGAACAAAGAAAAAAATTTCATGAAGAGAGACGCTGGTCTAGAATCTACCAGGAACCTGCCATAGAGTTAAGCACCTTGTTGAAGTGTTTAATGGCACAAATCCCAAATTCTAGCTGTCTTGGAATAGGTATCATTATTAATTTATTTTAAATACATTTATTCTACAAAACAATCCTGAGCTACCAACATGCACCTTCAAATGACAGTAAAAATATGATCACTTTTGGAGACATTGGGAAAAAAACACTCATCTTAGGGAAGCATTCAAGTAAAAACTAATGAAAATCACAAGAATATGGATAATTAATCATTCCATCCCAGATTAGAGTTTTCACAGCTTGCTGCAAGTACCACCTTGGCCATATGGAAAATATAGAGGAAGAAACAATACATCCTAACCATACTGCTACCCAGTATGGCTAGGATACAGGTTTTCTGCAGGGAGTACCTGGACTTGGCACTTCAGTGACTGTTTCTGCAGCACAATTCACAAAACAGTACCTCTAACTGTCCTGCAGGATTTAGGGATGCAATAGCTGAAGGATTTGCAAGGAAATATTGGGTGGGTGCACCTGAAAACTTGTCTTCCTAAGAGGAAAATACAAAATTAAAATATCAAATGAATGTAAAAAATTAAAATATAAAATGAAATCTGATTTTTTTTAGCTGTGAAGGGGAAGGCTTTTGAAGGTGAGCCATGGTATCTGGACACTCAAATGTCCTCTCTAAATTTGAGCATCCTAAGCCTGCAGAATACAGATACCTATTTAAATGAGCAGTTCTTTTGCAGCTAGTGTGGCTTACCCTGGCCAGGGTAAACAGGCAGGAGGAGGCTGCAGAGCTACCACCACCACACGAGAAATGGACAAACTACAGGCTGCTCAGATACAGCCTTGTGGAATTTTAATCATTTAAAATAGCAGTCACAAAAGTGGCAACCTAAAGCATTCCAGTGGGATTCATAGACCTTGCTACATTAAACCCTCCTGGATACTGCACAGCTCTGTGTTCAGCGACCGCTGTGCTGTGCCACATCTCCTTGCTGCGTTCCCCCAGCTATCAAGGCCTCCCCTTCCAGGCACAACCTGAAGGGTTTCCAGAGGTGTAAATGTCGGATTTGGAGGTCTGTTTGTTTACTTGTTTTCAAATGGGAAGCCACCAAAACTCAGGAACTGTTTTCTAATTTTAAGATTTTATTTCCAGCAGGGGAAAAGCAAATCCCCAGAACACGAGTAATTGCCATTCAATCTATACACTGGGTTAGATTTCCCAGTCGGTTTCTCATCTTCCAGAGCTGAAAGGAAAGATTTCCTTGGGGACCTGCAAACGATCCCTCCATTATGTGAAAGCAGTGTATGCACATTCATACTGTTACAAATCTGAGTTTACTTGAGTGACTTTGGCATGGCTATCATGAATCTATATTAAGCTATTCCCCAATATTTATTGTCAACAGCACTGAGATTAGAAGATGCCTGCCTCCTGTTTCAAAACTTAATGGCCCATTGACCGCACTTCCTCCGAAGCACAAACTCTGTGTCCCACAACACTAAATCTGTGCCACGCTAATGAAAAGCCCTCTTTATTTCAGGCCAATATCCAGAATGGAAATGATTTAGGTCACAGGCGCTGTGTATTTTAACTCTCTAAGTCACTATTTCTTTAGTAATTAGAGATGAGGTCCACAGCAATGCCAAGTAGTGTGCTGACCTAAACATGCCTATCTATTCTGGATACTCTCCTGGAGATTTTTATTTAACACATTTCAAATTAGAGCTGAGGTGGGAATGAAAATACTCTTTGGCACAAGCGAGGGACACAGACCAGTGCATTTTCCACATTTTTTTCCCCCTCGTCCTTAACACAGCAGTATTTTATTTAAAGACACCCAGATGAGACATGACAATAGCGACAAGTGTGGATTTAAGCAGGGTCCTGCTTAGCACTACAAAAGAAGAAAGATTTCCCCTGGCTTCAGCCCTTTGGGCTTATTCTGCAGGGTGACTCGGGGAGCGTTACACACAGGCTGGCAAAAGCTTTCCTCCTGTTTTTATGTTTGTTATTTTTCTAACCTCTTCAATCTCACTTTGCTGAAGCAGAGGAAATGAGGTAAATTGGTCCTAACTCAGGCCAGGAATTGCTGTCCTACTACTGATGTGGGGTTTAAAGGTACTGTGGGAATGGAACAGTAAATCTCTGGAGCACAAATTTCTTGTGATAACACTAAATTTACCCAATATTTATTGCTAAGATACTAAGTGTTATGGCAACATGAAGGAAAACAAGTTATAAGGTTTTCCTTTAAGGCATAAAGAGCCACAAAACTCTGCTGCCTACATTTAAGCAAAGACATGGTGATACTTCAGTAATATAGCTATGTGCTCACATGCTCTTTTGCACTCCTTTCAATGCTCATATGACATCAGACTTTAGTTTTCTTTGTTCATCCATATAAGCCTATATGGACTAGGATATGCTGTGTTTGCCTCAGACAGTTATCGATTTAGCATTCAATCTTTATCTTAGAAAAGAAGCACAGGGGCACTGCACTCTACAGGGGGGATGATGGCAGCTGTAGTGCAAAGCAGTTTGGCAGTATAACTAGGACATTTTTCTCAGGTTAACAAGAAACAACTGCTAAACTCAATGGCAATATGGCTAACCTTTCAAGCATCTTAAATATGGGGATGAGACTAATAATGCAAAGGCTGGCATTTCCAAAACCATAACCTACTAGAAAAAGCTCTAACCACACATACAAGTTCACAAATGATCCCACACAGTATTTTTTCAACCTAAGATCAATATTCTTCTCCTTGACTTGAAAGTATCACCTGGCTTCCACTATGGATCCATCCAGTCCTTCCAGTCTCTGCCCCTATCCTATTTTTGATAAGGTATTTCTACTGTGTATCTTAGGTTAAGCATTAACTTTACAAGAGAAACAGATGTTTCCCTTTTGCAAGGAAAAGCATCTTTTTAAAGGTCATTGGTGGGAGAGAAGGACTTCCACAATTAACAAAAGGCAATGGCAGCTGCCACTGTCCCTTCTGCTTTTAAGATCTTTTCACAGGGCTTGAACTTTACTAACAGTTTTTTTTCCCCCATTACCTGCTAAAAGGTATTTTCCATTGCATTGGGATTCACCCACTGGGCCATTCCTAGCCCTGCAAAGACTATTTTGTTCAACAAACCTGATCCCTGTGCTCACTCCTAAACATAACTAAATATTTCAACAGTGCCTCCCCTTCTTTAGCTGTTTTTAATATTGGAGAGGGAGCTTTGCAGGATGTAAGCTTTATAGCCTGTGAAGTTTTCACATCTCCAGGTGGAATTGCTTAACAGCTACAAAAAAAACCTTGAACCAAAAAAAAACCCAACCTTTAAAAAAGAGAGAGAGAAGACTTGAACCTGCTGGTTCACAGATGAGAAGCTAATAAACCACAAAGAATTGTGAAACAATAAAGTTTTCCTCACTGTTTAAAGTTAATGGAATTAATGACCTGAGTTTCAGTGATACCTAAAGGCTGGATTGAATAAATAGCCCCCATCCCCTTACACTCTCTTCAGAAGGCTAATGATGAACATTAATAAATTATATATAACTACACCTAAGTGCACAGATGAACAGCACATACAGAACAACTGGCAGAGCAGAGAATAGCTCACAGCAAAATGGAACATTAGCACCCACAGAATTAAGAGAATTTCAAGTGGAATCCTCAATCTCAGCACATGAATAACTCAGATCCAAGGAAAAGGTAGATTTAAAGTGAGGTTCTCAAGCTGGTTCTGTGAAGTTCAGTGTGTGACTACAGTAGGCAATAACATTCCAACTGTATGCTGCTAGCTATGGGATTATTAAACCTTTGAGTGAGGAGACTGAGGATCTGTGCATAGAGAAGTCTCTCTTGCTTCCTGCTGACAGCCTGTTCCCTAGTGATCTTATCTGATCCCACGGAAGACCTCAGACTTGTTCCTGGAAGACTTCACACATGCATGGTGGCACAGTCCCAGTGTGAGAAGGACTTGTATCAACCATTGCTCTTGCTTAAGGCTAAGAGATTCTCTCCCAAAGCATAAGATCTTTCCAGGATTCACTGCCTCTTGCACACACCAACTCCCATGGGCTGTGGCCCTGTGCTGAGGAGAGGGAAAAGCATCCCCAGCGTGGTGCATGTGGCCCATTCCTACCCTGCCAACACCCACTTTACCTCCCAGAGCGGAGGCAGAAGCACACTAGGGAAGGGCAGAGCAATGCCAAACCACAGGGTGGGGCAAGGAGAACGTCTGCAGGAATTCTGCAGCACCATGCTAGATAGCATCAGTGACTAATAATTTCAGTATCACATTTGGAATTATCAGCAAGTCACCCATCAGGAGTGCACAAACAGCACTGCTCAGCATCGGGCTGACTTGGGCTGCTCCTCCATCTTTTAAATGCTTCAAATAAACAGAATCAAAGTCCAAGAATTAAAACTCTATTTCAGTTCTTCTAAACTGCCAGTTTCTGAAATTACACAAGCAAACAATACTAAAATAAATAAAACCTAAGAGTGAACACTTTCTAAGAGCCCATACCATAGTTAATGTCAGTACCAGAGAGAGTTTGTCTTTTGTGAAGTTATATCAAGCCTTGGTTTGGCTGAACTCTCATTGTCTGGTCATTTCTAGCTTCCCTAGTGAGAATATGAATGGTTTCTATTTAGAGGAGATTACAGGTAGCCATAAATTATCACCTAAGTGTGGGCTGCCATGCTAGGCTGAGCACCTTGCCAGCTCTTCACATCACTAATGCTTTGGCAGGAAAAGCTGCCAGCCATGGTCCACGTAAACTCTGTTTTTGACATGTGCTATGTTGATCATAGCGAACCATTAGGGAGACCTAATTAGGGAAGAGTGAAGCATTTTTTCCCCATCTATCAGAGGTACTCTTCAGATGACTGCATTCCTGCCTGACTACATCATCTTTTCTTTTTTTTTAAACAATCCTAGCTTCTTCACTGCCCTTCTCTAAAATACCTGCTGCAACCAAGCAGCTGGATTGCCCATATTATCAGCTGCTAGGCACAGGATAGAGAAAAAGCTTCGTTATCGCCTGTTAATTGGAGGGCATTGGCTTGCAGGTATAGCAAGATATTCATGGCTACATTGAAGTCTCTGACTCACAGAAGTGAGCTGACATCAAATACTGCCCTGAGTATAGATGCACTCATTTCCAAAATATACATTTCACTTAATGTTCTTGGTATAAAGCTACTTATATGCAATGCATGTGATATACATTAACACTCTAATCTTTTGTAGTGTAGTAAGGAAGGCACTTTAAAGGCACAGTTTAATTAAGCTTCTTAACACTCCTTTGTCAGGATAAAATAATCCTCCCTGTTTTGCAGGCAAGAGCTAAAAAAGTTAATTAAATTACAAGAACCAGACAGTGACTTAAAGGCACAGTCAGGAAAAGAGGTCAAAGGACTCAGTACCAGCCCCAGTTGGTAGGTAACTCTCTGCTGGATGTACTACCACAGTAACATTTCATCTTACTTCAGACCACAGAATCACAGATTCACAGAATCACTGTTAAGATCATTGACCATCAAGCCAGGAGTGCCAGGTCACTACTAAACCAAGTCCTTCAGCCCCACATCTACAATGCAAATCTCATGTTTTAATGAAGAGATGAAGTATGAGGGATGCTGTTTTCTTATATTTTGGGTATTGCAAAATGGTTACAATGACAGCAGAATACTTTGTATTCCAGACCCCAAAACCTCAGGGAAAATATCTGATTAAAATGATATACATTAAACGAAGCTGCAAAACCAATAATTGATTTGTTTGGATTCTGAAGCTTCTGAAGCATTCTGCCTTTTTTATTTCCTTTACCAAGTCTGAAGAAATGAGAAAGAAATGACCGAAGAGTTATTATTGGATGTGAAAATGCTCTTTGAAAGTAAAAGTGAACTGGAGAGAAATCATTAAAATGATGCAGATAAAAGGTCCATTGCTTTACATAGAAATGCTTTGTTACTGTTGTATTAATGATGTTATTTCTTTATCAAGTCATGATATAAACCAAATCAAGTGTCTGGCAGGTGAGTAAAGAAAAGCTGTTAACCAAATCAATGTAGACAGTTTCATTCCTGTAGAATAAAGTTTCTATATTTGGTTCATTGCACAATCCTTAGTTCGATTGGGCTAATTAAGTTAATTATGTAAGAAAATTCTTGCTTGCTTGGGCAGCAAGACTTGAGGAACATACAGACCTCTGAACCTCTCTGTTTTAATTCACCCATTCTCCCTCATTCTCATGTATCTTCAAACATTTTATGAGCAAGAAAATACATCTATTCTGAACAATTGTCATTAGCAGTTCTTGGGCCAAGATCTGGATCCAGGCTTGCTGCTCATCCAGACACTGGCTTGAGTTAACCCAGTGGCAGATCCAGTTAGAAGCAAACACACCTGCCATGGAGACAAAAGGAATCCACTTAGAATGAGAGTTAACTCAGAAATATTTTCAGAAACATGCAAAGCTGAGGAAAAGTCCATCTGCTGCATGTTTTCCAGGGCAGGTACATGCTGAAGCACAGCAATGTATCTCAGAAAGGCCTTCTACGCAAAAAGGATCCAGCAGCCAAATTCCACCCTCTACCACACTATTAGTAATAGTTATTATTACTTGAGTTCCCCTAGCTATCCTGGGTGGTTCTCCAAAAACAATGGCACAGTCTTCGCCTTGAAATGGTAATCTGCCATGGAGACATGATACAACAGGCTAGAGGAGCAGAAATGAAAGGGGTGGGTGGGGACTGCAGAAGGCAGGACAACGGTCACAGTAATAGGATCACTCCTTATATCCTGTAACTATCTTGATGATCCCATTAAGTGATTTAATTAATGACTTAGAAAGATTTCCAGGAAGGATTGAAAAGAGTATAGAGGAGAAGGGTGTGGCAAATATGTTTAGGAGCAATAACCGGGAAGGCAGATGGGTGAAAGTAAAACCAGTAGTTCATGAACGCTGGAATTAAGGGAACTTGGATGCATTTTGCTTTATGACACAGCCTGTGGTCCAGACATTACAATGTCTCACTCACAGGTGGATTCTCGGGTGTCTAGCAAGGCGTGAGACCACGTCATAGCCAAAACATTTATGGTGTTCCCCTCACCACTGCAGCTTCTTGTATATCTCAACACTTGGAGAGACTTGTCTCTTTGGGGAAGAGCTTCAGCATGTAAGAAAGAGGGAAACATACACAGACAAATGAGACCATGAGAAACGTTTCCTTGGGAAACTAGCTTCCAAACACTGGAAAATCCATGTCATGAGCACGAAGGGATTGCGTATCCTCCAGTCACCACCAAAGAGCGGCTGGACAACTTGCAAAGCTTTGGGACACATGCCACATGGATTTATGACCCTATGGATACACTCAGAGTATTT